>NC_140350.1:13800698-14400698 GCF_963514085.1 Chelon labrosus | reverse complement strand
CCGTAGGAGACCAGTTGACCGTTGACATAGCAACGGATCTCGGAGTTCCTCCAGCGGTTGTAGATGTGGACGATGCTGATCATGTACCACTGAAAAACACAATAACACATTGAGAAACAGACCAGATGACGAATAAAAACAAAGCAGCAACAGTGTAGTAAAGTTTTCCCTTTGGCCTCATTTGAACAGCAGAGGTGGGACCAACCTCACGTTTCCAATTTCCTGCTAATTATGTTATATATCGTTTCCCTGTTGAACATTGTTTACTTTGCCTCACAGTTTCTGATATGGTTGATGTTCTTCTAATTTATTTCCCGCCCTGGCTCTGCTGGTGGCCAAATGCATCGTATTCACTGAACTACTGTAAACGCAAACCTGTCGAAGCCTGTGGTGAGCACTTGTTATTTAATAACAAGCATAAACTATTGGAGAATATTGACGCTGAGCCCCCCTGCTGAGTGATAATTAATTTTTGATTTTTGATGTGAGAAACCTCCCTCTAACGGACTTGCATTGTAACTCTCCATAGGAGGTTTAGCTCCTAACACAAATGATTACAATGTGCTGAATTCTTTCGCTCCCTTGGCTCACCTTAATATTGTATAGCAACAGAAGTGTGTGCATGTGTTGTATGTGTGGTTGTATATATCTTGATTAGAAAGTCTTCCCTGGTGATAATACGCTCAGGTTCCCTTGAAGGTTAGATGGTTAATGGGGAGCAGGTCTGCAGGGGTTTTGCCACTGCATGCATAGCTGCAGAGTGGACAGTACCACGCGAGCAGTGAGCAAGCGTTCACTCTCCCGCGCACGCATTAACACACAGCAGACAAAATGACGTGAGACACGGTGACTTATAAATTGATCAAATGGAACCACTGGGAACTTTGTGAGGCAGCGGAGGGATTCCACTGGGTCAGCAAAATACGGCAGAAGGCCATCTCATCAAGCGGGTGTGTGTTTGTTTACGTGCGCGCGCAAGGGTTTGTGTGTAGGACGGTAGCAAAATGCTGACCGTGCGGTAGAGGGGCAGTGTGCAGGTCTTAATTGACAGACCTTATCTAAACTCATCAACATTCCCTGTGAGTGCGAGGGGAGATAAAGGAAGTAGCTGCACGCTCCCTATGCTGTCTCATCTAACAAGTGGCACAGGATTTCCAAACTGTGTGTGTGTGTGTGTGTTTTCGTACCTTGCGGGGTTGGAAATCGTATTTCACACAGTGCTGGAAGCCTTTTCCCTTTGACTTCAACGATGTCACGATCAGACAGTTCCCCACAAAGTGAGCAGAGTAACCTATTCCTTTACTGGTGCGAAAACTGCAAAAGCATCACAAAGAGTTACGATCATTTCAGTTATGCAGTCAAGGTCTGTGTTTGAAAAACAACCTTTTCAGTCAGGGCTAAATTAAAATAATTTGGGGCACTATTTAATTAACGGTGCGACATTTGAGTTTGTGTCACAACATCACACATTAAGCCTGAAATCCTCTTGACTACGGTGAAACTGGAAAAGGACATTTTTCACAGGTGAAACTGCACCAAGATAAATCCTGCCTGCTACAAGTGCAGCTGGGCGCCTTTCACACTCACGCATCATGTTATTTAAGCCAGAACCAGTCACAAAAAGCAGGATTTTAAAGTAATTTATTTGTCGAAGCAGCACCAGGGGTCCCAGATCCCTGGTTTGTGAGAAACACCTCTAATCCCCCTTCCCTCCATTTCTTTCCCCATCATATTTCTCTTCACACGCTCGTAACCTCCGCGTAAAAACCCAGCCTCACAGCTAAGCTGCTCCATGAAACAACAAGACACTTTGCACCTCTAAAACAGACCCAGAAGGATCTCACACACGGTGGAGCCAGAAAACAGATATAAATCCCTCTCAAGTGGATCCACGGTACACATCAGGAGCGTGTGTAGTGTGTTATCGTGGCCTTTGTTATCCGCAGCTGTGGAGGCCTGTATCAGACAGGCGGCTGGAGTAGCAGCTGCATCTGGGGGAGGATGATAAGACCCGGGCCAGAGGAGAGGAAGACACCCTCCCTCTCTACCACCTTACCATGACAACCTGACTAACGGTTGCTAAGGAAACAGGATTACATCCTAACACTTTTCATGATTAGAGCTCAACTCGGCGATGGTATCTGAAGAATACATGGATGCACGTCCTCCTCCCTGCAGATGACCAGATCCCGGATTCTCTAGCAAGACCTTCTCGCCCTGTAGTGAATCAGAGTTTGACTCTGAGAGGTGAAGGGAGGACGCCAGTAGTTAGCATCACAAAGTGAAGAGGTGGAGGGAAGAAGCCAGGCAGTAGAGGAGTAGAGGAGTTCAATTAAATAAAAGGTCAAAGCTAATGAAGCTTCATAGTGGCTAACGGCTTGCACTTACGCCACTAACTGTGAGGCCAGCGACGTCCAGAGATGCACGGCGAGCAGAGGCTTCCACCCAACAGCGCATTCGTAATGGAGCGCCGTGGCATTTAAAGTTATGTTCTAATTCATTATCTGTTTATCAGCTTCCTGTCCATGTCATCCGGTGTGATGAGCTAAGTGTTTATCATCGGCAGTGCTTCAGAACAGAACAGAAACGTCATTGTTCGTGGAAAAGTTGCAGAAAATGATTTGCTGCTTCGCTTGGTTTTATAAAAAGAAATATGCTGAATTTAAGGGATCCTTATTGGCAGGAATGGAACACGGCAGTATGCATACTAATGTTTCCATTAGTGTGTAATCACCACAATTTATGAACTGTTGCGTCTCTGTTTAGCTTAGAAGGAGTCCTTTGAATCTACACAGGGAGCATGTGCCCTTCCACTGAGCCTGCCATGTTGCACCGGCATGTTTCTAAAGTAGCCCAGAACCGCACACAATCTAGAGACAGCCTTTTGTATTTTTAGCAGCCAGGTTCCTCCGTGTGATTGGAAAAGGAGGGGTGAGGCAGGGCTAGTCAGCTGGCTGCAACCTCACTGCTACATGTCATTAAATCCTACACACTGGTCCTTTAATATTATTGTAAACTGAATATGCCTGGGTCCTGCCTCGCTGCTTAAAGAAAACAAGCAACTCAAAGGCTTTATCTCTGGCAAACGTTAAGATAAAAACAATAAAACTTAACTGACACGTTCAACATTATTGAAAACAGTCAATCACTGCACTTTTTTTTGCCAGGCCTATCACCTTTTCCTTACGTCCACCATCAGCAAAAAAAACATAAACTCGTTCACTCGTTCCCCCTAGATAGCAAATCTCTTATTCATAGCAATCCTGCCGAGTGAAAGCATCTAGAAGCACGGAGTAAAATAGCACATGACCATTTGTTCACCTACACTCTGCAGCGCTGACACCAAGTGTGGGAGATTATAAGGCCCGAGCAAAAAGCCTGCAGTCTATTAAGTGCCTTCTCATGCTGTGATTAAGTGCGCCACACTCTCCTTCAGACTGCGTCATCTGTGTTCACTTCAGTTAGTTTCTCCTTACTCTAACCACAATGCCTTTTGACAACCAGGAGGAACGGGCCCCGGATGGCTTTATTCTTTGCACATGCTGCACTTCTTACACAAAACGTTAAAGTGGTGTTGAGTAAAGGACGGGTGGCGATAGAGTGCATCGTTTACAGTCACACTCACCCCCCCGCATGACTGGTGAAAAATAGAAAATGGAAAGTCTACAAAGAAAAAAACTTCCTTTGTGATCCTGAAGGACTGACATAAAAAAAAAAAAACCCTGATGTACGTATATCACTGATGTTTCAGATTCCTTTTGTTCAGTTGCAGTCCTCTGTAACTGTGCTCGCAAAAATATCTTTGTGATGACATTAGGTCATCGGAACGGGCGAAGAAATTAAAGATTCATGTATAGAAATACCAAGGAGTGTTATTTTCAAGTCGAATAATATATATTTTATAGTTATAGTTCGGATTAATGGTGTTCTACTTACCAATAGAGGTATGGCTTGTCTTTGTCAACATTGATGTTGTTGAGTGGATCCTGTCTGAACCAGGTGTTGATGGTGAATCCGTTCTGGTACGGCCATTTGGCAATCGGTGGCAACGCAATAGCCTTTAGGAGGATACACACACACATGAGAGGAGCTCTAGCCAATGTTTATAGTAATCAATGTGGCACTCAGTTAACCATTCAACTCCATACAGGGAAGCGAAGTGCTCATTAAGATGCACTGATTGCAAAGAAACATAGCACGAGGAGCTCTTAAGTCATCTGGAAGTGGGAAGAATACATGTGAGTAATTGTTTGTGATGAAACGGCTTGTGCATAGTGGTCAGTCTCACCGCTGCACTGCGGCCAGGGAAGTTGAAGAAGGTGTCAGGGCCGTGTCTCTGAGGCATCTGGTTCAACACCGACAAGAGCTTGATGGCATGTCTCGGCTAGAGGAGAGGAGAGGAGAGGAGAGGAGAGGATAGGAGAGGAGAGGAGAGGAGAGGAGAGGGTTACAGAGAGTAATTGTCATTATTATGTGACAGATGCCGCCTATTAGGAGCATATGGGAGGAGAAAAAAAAAACATGGTGGGACATCACATCTCTACCACAACCCCACTGGATCAATAACTCTTCCATCACCTCCGCCCTCCCCCGACAACACCTCATCAATACCATGGCAACCCTGAATCGATCTGTCTCTGGAGAGGGCTGCTGGGGGGAGGAGAAATTGGAAAAGACAGGGAAACAGGGGTAAGGTGGATGGGCTGGTGATAGGTATTGGATGGAGAGAGAGAGAGAGAGAGAGAACTGGAGATACGGGACAGTGGTTTTGTTGTGAACCACTGATCAGTGACCAGAGGTTGTTGATGACGGTTGTCTTGGAGCTTGAGTAGAGGGGAGATTGACGCGAAGGGACAAGGTCATAATCGGCGAGCTAGGCACCACACACACACACTGTGCACCACACTAACCCTACAGTGAGCCTGGATGTTGGTGAGGAAGGTTTAGCCTTACAAAAATCCACCTGAGTAAACGAAGGCAAGTGACTGGAAGCTGGGCCAATCAGCGAACTCCAGGGAGCGGTTAAGATGACAACAACAAGAAGCAATGTGAGCTCAGTTTGTACTAAGCACTCCCTACTCCCAGCTCCTGAAGTCATCTCATTAACGAGTACCGACACTGTGGCTTTAAAAGTTAGCATGAATCAGCCAATTTCACAGCGAGATTTTATTATTTTTTTTCTGCTTTTATAGTTTACAAACCTGAAGCAGTCAAAAGAAGCTGTTGGTGATGCTTCAGTTATAGAGAAAACGTATTAATCAAGAGCTTCCAGTCACTTTAAAGCTTTTCAAGACTACACCTGCTGACAATAACAACAACCAAAGGAAATGACAAAGGCTTGTTTGGCCAACTGCGCTGGCAGGCGGTGGTGAAACAGTCTGACAGAAGGGAAGACGAAAGAAGTGAGCCCTCGAACACAGCTTTTAGTGCAGTGGAGCTGCTCGGCGATGATGGTGATAGAGAAAGAATGGGAGTATACTAAACTATACTGACTGCGTTTCAACCTTCACGCCTGATTAGGCCGGCGCTGTTTACTATTACTCCAACAAAAGTAACACAATCAATCATCTGCTACATTAATAAAGTCAATTACAAGAGTGAAAGAAAGAAAAAAAAAACACTGAATGTGAGTTAAATTGCCCTTGTCCTGACATACATTCACAAATCAATTCAAACACAGATACACACCCATCCTCTGTTCTTCTAGTCTATTAGCACAATCACCCCATTAAGAGGCATCTAAACTAATGACACAAAAAACTAACTCCAGCTGTATAATTAATCTAGCATGCAATAGATTAAGCTTCCACTACTATTAATTGTTGAATGAAATAATTCTGTGGCTTTTTTGAGTCGCGCAACAACAAAATGCTACTTTTAACAGTAAAAATATGTGAATAGCAGTGGTGAGTCGTCAGGGCCAGCAAAGCCTTCTCTGCTGGCCTAACTTTGTCAAAAATCGCAGACTTACATTTCAGTATTTTCCCATTAATCTTATTAACTTATTCCCAATAGCCTATTCTTTTCATTTTATGTCTGTCTCTCAGCTGCGGTGCGGTGCTGGCAGTGTAATTTTGCATTAGCGCTCCAATCGAATTTCACCCATCACGCATTGCCGGAGTCAAAGAAATCTGTCTGGGCCTTCAAAATTAAAACTGCAGGCAGCTCAAGCCTGAAACATGTGGTAATGACACTGTTCCTTTAACCAATCACATTTTAAGTTTGTATTCTGAGGCCTTCTCTGTGGCCTACGGTAGCGTCAGCGTTTTTGCGTCCTCTGATTGCACGGTCAGAGAGCCGCTCCGTTTAAGCCAAGCTAACGGTTCATGTTAACGTTTGATAGCTATATTTTGAACCCACGATGGCGCAAGCAGGAGAGGCTATCGATTTGGTTGCAGATCTTCTTAGAAAGACATTTCCACGGTGGACTTTGAAGGAAAAACTGGATATTGTGAGGAAAGGCCGCCCAACCCCGGAGCTAGCTAGCCTGACCCAGCCAGGGAAAAGGGTGTGTCCGCCACTTTCACGTCAGCAACTATGAGCGCTATGTTCTGGTGAGTAAAATGAATTATATTAACATCTTTTATGTATACTTTTGCCATTTCATTGGGTCGACATGCTTCTGCAGGATTTCACAAATGTGGCGCTGGTGCGCTGTGGCTGCAGCAAGTGAGAGGAGACTTTCTTGCTGTAGTAATGGCATTCATCTCGTTATATGAGATACCCATCTATGTCGCCACATCCTGTTTTATTGCGTGTCCGTATGATGTTGATGGTTTCTATAGCAGTGGTGTCGTAACGATCGTATTAAGAGGTGTTTTGAATAAGGCTGGAGGTCACTGAAGGCCTAGGTGAATAGTGACTCAGCACTGTGGTCAACAAGGACTAGAGAGTTTGATAATTTGTATATTTTCAAATGCACTTTTTAGTTGGCTCCCCTCAGTGTTTTAATTGAAGCTCCTTCTGCCACTGAAGTTGATGGACTTACAATAAAGGGCATCAGATGCATGTTTCTATGACTCTAAAGAAATGAAAAAGAAATGTCACAACATCCAATAAAAACAAAATAAGTTAAAATAAAAAATTTCCCACTAATTTTAGCTGCAAAACAATAGATGTGTCTTAACATTACTCATACCATTAGCAATACACACAAGATCTAACCATATTTTTTTTTAAGTCACCATCCACTTACCCAGACGCCATTGTCTCCCCTCAGCATACTGAAGAGCAGCTTCAGCTCCTTGACTGTGATGCTGTAACTGGCCATGACTCCCAGCATGTCCACCAGGAGGTCTGACAAAACACAGATAAGTTAAAGTGAGATGGCAGAGACAGGATAGCGTATGAGTTCTCACGAGTGCGCTCGAGAGTCAGCGCTTGGAAGGCCCTCTCCTGACATTTCTCTCTGATGAAATATGGTGAGGTCACAGGGGCAGAGACAGCTTGTATACCGTGAGCGCTGAGCAATTTAGTATTCGGCACAGTTGAAATTTCAAGCATGCGCCATCCAGGTACTCAGAGCTGCTCTGCTGTGCACAAAACACACAACCTTGAAGTTCGAGCAGAGTTGCTGTGCATGGCATTACTTAACACAGTGAATGTATGCTGTAATAGTGTATTGAGTCCAACACGTCAGGAAATATGAGGTCAAACAGCTGAAGACGTATTAATTATTATTGACAACAGAGACAGACTCGCTTATGATGCACATTATACCTTTAATGATTGAACACTGCATCAATAAATACCCATATTAAAAAAAAAAGACTGAAAAAAGGACTGATAATCATATTGTAGTGTACTAAAGAGTCTGTGGCTAAAATATATATTTTTTACAAAAATGTTTGACGTATTCTGGGTAACGTCGTATCTTTTTGCACGTGACAGAAGCTACAACTCTGAGGACAACGTTAGTCCTGAAAGCTAGTTGGATTTAAAAAAATATAACGTCAGCAAAGAGCTTCACAAAAGCAAAGCCATATGCAAGATGCGCCAACTGGAGGTAAAATACTGGGGAAACACCACAAATTTCTGGGAGCAATGACAACCTTGTAGGAGGTTTAGGTTTCTGCGTCAATTTGACGGCGTAGCTAAGGCGACAGCGCAGAGCATATGCAGACCCTAGCCTAGCGCCGTAGCTGAGGTGCACCTCCCCAGAAATGTTCTCTATCTCCGCGATTTTTGAATTGATTGTTTTGGATCAATAAATCTTATCTTACTAGATTTTATTCTACTTATTTTTTATTTCTATTTTATTTAATTTAATCTTTTCTTTTTATCTGAGGTTCTTAAGAGTGTGTTTTTTATGTACAACTAAGCTACTGTAACCAAGCAATTTCCCTTGTGGATCAATAAAGTTTACCTAAGTCTAAGTCTAAGTCTAAAGATGGAACACACCGAGTAAAGGTTAACTGAGGAGGTTCAGAGATACAAACATTTGTATGACTCATCTTCGGTGAAATTTCAGTGAATGTTTCAGACGCTATTGTTGCAAGTGAAGCAGGAAGTAGAAACAAAAATTAACCCGACTGGCAAAAAAGACACAGCGCCAACTAGTGTTTGGGAGGCGTTCTTACAGAGCGAGCCAGACTGACGAGTGCACAAGTATAAATGGCTAACAGCGGCGTTGGGTACGCGCGTAGGTTACGGCGTCCATGTCCTGCAGTACTCTAAAAGAGCCTTTAGTGTTGTGAAAACCTCCTTTTGAAGAAATTGTTTTGAAACAGAAATATCTCCGCTGTTAAAATTTTCCTCACCAGGCCAGAAGCAGTTTCCCGTCTCATCGTGCTAAGCTTATGCTACGCTAAGCTAATAGCCATAGCTTCACATTTAAAATAGGGAGCAGACAGAAAAGGGCATGTACATATGCTGCATTTGCCATTTTCAGAAACTATCCCTTTACCTTGTTTAGATCTTAATAGACAATAACCACTACGATCTGTCAGCAGCCTCACTGACAACACATTGCTCTTGCTTAACGACTGTATTTCATGAAACCACAAAAACGAGGCTGTAAATATAATTCCTCTTAAGCATATAATTAAATACCACACTGAGGCGTTTGTTTAGTCAAAATGACCTTCCTGCTTCATTGACTTTCACTTTACACAATCACAACAGATCAGTGTGGATATGGCAGAGATACAGCACAGCCCTCTCAGCATGAGGCAATCTGCTTAGAAAGGCTCTTCTCTCCCATTAGGCCTGCTCGATATGAATAGAGTCTTCCCACAATATTTCATTAGCCCGGGCCCAGCGACAGGGAATAAAGGAGAAGGCTAGCTGAGCTCGCTGAGGTGCTTGCGATGAGAGGAAAACGGAATACATAATGTCCTAGATTCAAAACCCCTAAGCTCTGTTTTTGGTGCGATCAATCCATGTAGGTCATTTTAAATAGTTTTAGAGGAGCGTTAGAATCACGGATCGGAAAGGGAGTCTGTGGGAATCGGCATTAAATTGATTTAGGCGGCGTCTACTCTGCTGTGGTGAGCAGTAATAAGTCAAGGAAGTTATAAAACACATTATCCTGCGGCGCTAGGTAGGACATAGAGGACACCGTGGGGGGGAAGGGAGGACGGGGGAGGACATGCACTCCGAGGCATCATTAAAGGGAAGTCAAGGTCAATCAGATCATGTAAAGAGATGACTGTGTATGCACTGTTTAGTAATTAAGTCCTCTGTACGAATGGCAGCACAATCGTACGGAGGTCATTACTTTGCTTTTGCTACACCAGAGGCTGCTTGTGGATGTCCGATTCGAGGGCAAACACAGATAAACAAGCACATTACAAACACACGTTAGGTTCTGTTGTACAAAAAAAAATGGCATAAGGGTTTCATGAGATGTCACGCATTTCTATATTTAGCAGTGTAACAATAATTTACACCTATACCAGTCGCTCACCTGCGATCATGTCGTCCACGGTGCTCATCTTCAGCAGCACCTGCTGGATGAGGCCGACCTCGGTGCTGGTCTGCAGGTTGCGCACACTCTTGCGGAGGATAGCCGTGAACATGCTCCAGATCTCGGCCTGGCACGTCACCTCGCAGTGGGACAGCAGCTCCACCATGCAGCCGATGCTCTCCGCCTCCTGGATGATGAAGTTCATCTCCAGGTCAAACTCGCCGCCCACCAGCTGGAGCAGGGTGAGGGGTCAGGGGGTAAAAAAAAAAAAGTGGAGAAAGGGGAAGGGATGAAGTTGAGAGAGGGAACAAAAAGAATGAATGATTTAGTGAACTGTTTAACCTTTTGTCTGCAGGAGAGGTAAGCCCGGTTTCTGATGGATGCTGATTGTGGTTAGGAAAGAATTCCTTCTGCCGGGGGCCACACATGCTGCAACAAATAAACGTCCTTCATCTGGACACGCACACAACGCATCCCCCTCTTCTGTTCTCTTTCTAACGCCGGGAGAGCAGCACTCTCCTCTGTGAACTACAATCACTCTCAAAATACAGCAGGCATAAAATAGCAGGCATAAACATGGCCTCCTTTACTACCTCAGAAACACACAACACCATGTAGGCACATCCAGATTTACACACACGCACAGACACCGATTATTTCACATTTCAGACCCTGTCCTCTCAGACGCCATTAGTCAGCTGATGCCTCAGTTTAAAACCGCATGGAAATATTCTCTCTCTTAATGGCTGGTGTACTGTAATTACTTGCGAAGGTACGGACAAATTACTGCGCCTCACACACACACACACATTCACTCATTCACCACATGAACACATACCCACACAGTTCATCCTCAGCGTTCTAGACCATCCAGGAAATGGTAACCACGGCAACCAGCAAGCTAAGGCAGCACGGTTGAGGCTATTAAATCAGATGGAACAGAAACATGCATTCGATTAGGAGAAGCTGCCGAATGGGATAAACATTAGGACTATTGCAACTAAGGCCTTTGCACAGTCAGAGCGGTAAAAATAATGGCTAAGTCTAGTGCAGTCAATATGCTTCACAATAAAATGAAAAGGAGAGAGCAGTACCCTGTTATCTGCATCAGAGAATGAGAGAAAACGTTGGTGTCATCGAATAACTGGGTCAATTTGTATCCAAAAATAAAAAATTGTGTCTACATTGTGTTCAATAAAGGGTTTATTCTCATTCTACATGTGGTTAAACAGTCTTTAAATAAGATAATATGCACTGATCAGCCACAACATTAAAACCACTGACAGGAGAAGTGAATAACATTGGCCATCTTGTGACAATTCAATGTTCTTCTGGGAAACTTTTGGACCTGGCACTCATGTGGATGTTACTTAGACATGTACCACCCACCTAGACCAGACCAGACACCCCCACCCCATAGCAATGACACTCCTTGATGGCCGCAGCCATCCCCAGCAGGATGCACACACACAAAAACGGTTTAGGAACAACTAAAAAAACATGAAAAACCTGGCCTCCAAATTCCCTTGACGCCAAACTGATCAAATATCTGTGGGATGCACTGGAACAAGCCTGCTCCACAGAGGCCCCTCCCCTCAACCCATAGGAACCAAAGGACCCCCACTAACAACATTCTGTTACCAGACACCACAGGACACCCTCAGAAGGCCCATGTCCATTCTCTGATGAGTCCCAACTGTTTTGGAGGCACAAGGGAGACCTACACAGTATTAGGAAGGTGGTCATAATGTTATGGCTGATCGGTGTAGGGAAGAGAATCAATTCAGTTATAGTGTATGTATTATTATTATTATAAATTAGATATCATTATTATCTATGTAATATTATTATCGCAATAACATAAATTCAACTTATTAAACCCTTTGGGCTATACTGTATTTCTAATGTCTTTCTCAGATGCACTAATGTTTTTTTTTGTTTTTTGTTTTTTTTCAATGTACTCCCACACATTAACGGTCATTTCTGCTGATCTCACCAGAAAAACAGATAGCAACTATCTGGGGAAAAAGCAACCAATTTATTACTGTGGCGGAAAAACCAGTCAATGTTTGGTGTCTGTGTATTCATACAATACTACGCTGTATAATACCTACAAACCTAATATTAATGAGATGATCTCATTTTCATTATACAGCACTGTGTGTTCCATTGTGGATGAAATGAAGCACACCTTTGCTGCATATGAGACCTTTAAGATTCAGTTCACTTATTTACCCTGTCCTACTTGAGCCCTTAAGCTCCAATGGGGCGCTCCCTGTCTTTGTCCATTTTTGAGTAAGGCGTAGTCAGGCACTGGCAAGATGGCGGCGAGTCACCCGTATTGAGCTTCAAAACTGCTCTTCAAGAAACCTGCTGCCATCGCGGAGAAGAGTTCAGCCATCTTTAAATACAGTCAGAGGTTATAACATTCAGCACTGTCATTCGAGGCAGCTGTTTAGCAAATATAATGTTTTTCCATCCACCTTCAATGTGTGAGTGGGACCACCTCCGTAACCATGACGACCGCGGTTCAATCCCCGGGGAGCAGAAGTACAAATATATATACGAAATGTAATGTAACTTGTAAATAAACCGTGAAGAATGTGACTTATTGTGACTCTAGCTCTTGGAAACCTGGCAGTGACTTCACTTTAGAGAAATGATGCCGCCATATACAATATTGATATAAGACTGAACATTAGCTGCAGCCATCATTAGCAACACCAGTATTTATTACATGCTTCCCCAGGTTTAGTCTCAGGCCCCGTGACACCTGTAAGATTAAGGGTTATGTCTTGTAGGTCGCAATTCCTTTCTGGCCTTGTGTTTCATTTACGTCACCTTATGATTGTTCAGGTTTTAGACCTGGGGCTAAGTCCTAAACACTTATCTAAGTAGACAATGTTCATGTACCAGTCTGACACCCCTCCCTTCTTTTCAGTCAGGTCAACTGCCTTTCATTTCCCTCATTTTATTCCCCTCTCTCACGCACACAGCTGATGTGGTCTGTGAACGCATCAGCACACCTCTAATTGAGGTGTACAATAAAAGGAGGACAAATCAATTCATCCCACATCAGGTTTTCCACTCTCCTTTGAGGCTGCCTTTTACAGAGCTCACTTAGGTCCACTGTGTACTACCACATCTACACAACCTGTCAGTCAGGAGGTGCTCCATATACCGCGCAACAGAAGCTTCAGAGGGCTCTTTGTAGAAACTTGCTCGCAGATATGCAGCAACTTGAACACGGCAACGCACACATCCCCAGGGCAAACCTACTCATGTACGGCACAGGCATAATCTCTCTCTGCTTACACTTCCCGCCCGTGTACAGAAAGATGAGAGGGGTGATGCAAACGGCTGCAACAAACCGAGTCTCGTGACAAACAATACAGCAAAATAGGAGTGTAATAACGGCGGAAAACGCGGCGTGAGAAAGAGGAGGAAGTGCCTCGATAATTATTATCTCTCCTCCACCAGGAGCAACATCTGGAAGGGGTGATTAAAACCTGGATGACATTGCCAAGAGCCGCCCGGACGCAGGACGTCAGGGGAAACGGACGGACAGTGAGATAGAAAGAGATTTAAAAAAAAAAAAAAGACAGCGTGCGCGTAATCTTCAATTTAAAAACGTTCACATCAAATATATGCTCTTCATTTCACGTGGCTTCAATAGATGCAATTGATGCCTGAGCTCATTATTTGCTTGAATGGGGCTTTTAATTGAAGTATAAATAAACCTGCCGCCTAAATAGCAATAAGGCTGATCACAAACTGCCTGAGCGCACTTGAGCACCATCGCCGTCACGCACGCCAACAAAAGATTGCTAATTAGCTTTACGAGGGGACATGATTCTTTTGCACAAATACGCGTAACCTTCACTCTCCCTCGTCACCCCGCTCTGCGTCCACAATGTCAACTCCCATTCATAATGACTCTCACAAAGGGACGAATAATCATCACGCCGATGAGCACGCACAAGAGGCCTTTACCACCCCGACACGTACATACCCGGGTGGTTAAAGGACACGTAAACATGCACATGGCCCCTCATTATTACTATTATTCTACCGGCATTGGGATAAGGGGGCCCAGCAGTGCCAGCCCTCCTCTCCTCCGAGGAAATGTGAGCACCAACCTCACTGTCTACTTTGGCAACTGGTCGAAGTCATTTGTTTTGGCAGCTTTTGCTCCCCCAAGCTTACCACGTATTTTTGTACGCTCCACTCATACAACGAGTTTCACACACACACAAAAAAACAACACAGCAAGGAAACCAGTGAGTCAAACAGTCAGTTGCTAAGGAAGTGACAACCTACTTCCCACGTTTCTTTTTTTTTTTTTTTTTACGTTTGACATATAAACATAAAAGGCATAAGCTAGTGCACATGATTGTAAGTCTTCACGATTACCTGCTGTGTATAGAATATGCAGTTCAGTGCTTTGCAAATGTAACATTTAACCTTGAAACACATTCAGTTTGAAATGTAAGCATATCTCATGGCTTATCACCAGTGACTAATCTTATATAGTAGAGTATGTAAAGGCCTGAGAGAAGTCTGCCTGCCAGACACCGCTCTTTCTCTCTGTTCCTTTTTAGTGCGGTTATAATAAACGTTCATTTTTCATGTCAAGCGTCTGGTTCCGTACTCGCGTGTTACCTTTTCTCTCTGTACTACGCCTGCTTCTTATTCCGTCCAGAGCGGCTCTGCAGTGCTGCTCATTCAGGCCCCGAAGGAAGCTGGCAGTCAGCTTGGCATCACTCAGGCCGTGTCAGGGAGGTGGGAGTTTGAGGAGGGTGGGTAGTGGGTGCCAGGACCGTCTTCGCACAACAAAGAGCTTATATGAGCAGGCTCCTTCAACCAGCCAAAACCAGCTCTCATAAGGGGTTGGTAAAACAAACACTCTCTCTGTCCATCTGACCCTTTCTCACCAGCTACACTGCTCAGAAACAGCTCCGAGTCGCTCTGAGGGCGACAGGCCTTTTTTTCCAATGAAGACAGGACGTTGGAGCAAAAGCACAGGTGTTAGTGATAAAATGAATGAAGGTCTGAGTCCTGGTATTCTTGTAGAGGGTGACTGTCACACTGTTATGTATTACAGGGACACGTTGTTAATGTCTGCTATAAAAAAGGTATGTCGTACAACCATATGGAGTCAGGTTTTGGGTCTAATAGGTGGTTTAGACAAGTCAAGTTGACGCTGTAGCTAAGGCGTCAGTGCAGAGCATACGCAGACCCTGCGCAGACCTAGCGTCGTAGCTGACGTGGACCTTTCCAGAAATGTAACTACGCGCCGTGGCGACGCAGACCGCAAGAGCTGCGATTGGTCCGATTGGTAGTAGCGTGCTAGCGGTAGTAGCATTTCTGTCTGCTTCTCCATCTCCGCAATTTTCGAAAATTGATCGTTTTGGATCAATGAAAATGGAACACATCGAGCAAAGGTTAACCGAGGAGGTTCGGAGATACAGATAATTGTACGACTCGTCCGAAAGCTTCATTAGCCATTGTTGAAAGCGAAGCATGAAGAAGAAACAAGAATTAAAAATTTTAAAAGACACAGCGCCGACTAGCGTTTGTGTGGTGTTTTTAGAGAGCGAGCCAGACTGACGAGCGCACAAGTATAAACGGCTAGCACTGGCGCCAGCTACGGGCGTAGGATACGGTGTCTTTGTCCTGTAGTACTCTAAAAGAGCCTTAACTCTCCAGTTGTATACTCTCTTTAAGTTCTGTTTTCAGTCTTTAACTTTTGAGGGCAATATGTGGCTTTGTAGCTGTTAAATTCTCTGCTATATTCACCTGTGTCTGACCCTCACTGGTGATGAGCAGGTACACAGAGCACTTTCAAATTGCAAGTTTCGAAAAAAAAAAAAAAGGTTCTTTTGGTGCATTAAGATCAGCAAAAATGTTTTGCAGGATCTGTTTTCAGACACGGCCTTTGTCATAAAAGCCATAGGTGATTCGCCATACCTTTTCACTCTGGTAGCGGCACGCGGCAATGACATTCAATTTATCAGCAATATATCCACTTAGCGCAAGCTTCCGTGAGATCGGTTTAAGACATTTTTGCCACGTCATCTATAGTGAATGGATGGAGTCAGGTTTTAGGTCTAATAGGTGGTTTAGACATACTTAAGCCAGAGCTTAAGTATGCAGGCTTCGCTTCTAGGAACCAATTAGCAGGCTACACAGTGTTCTTCTGTTTTATCAGTAAAAGTAGTACCACACCGTTTACATACTGTACATCATTAATTGTTTGCTTTTTTGCTGGGGTTTAGCCATTTTAATGACATCGCTTGACTCCCCCAAAGCCACTTTAAGGTTTACTTGGTTTGAGGCAACTACTCGGTCCCAATTGCGGTCACGGTTAAGAGAAACAAATCCTGTCTGTTTATAGGAGACTAGATGCAAACAGCTGTCTTTTGTTTTCCAGGCTCTCTGTATGCCCAGTCTTCTACTCTCAGAGGTTTTGCAGTGCTTCAGCTACATCACACTACTTCTGTATTTGCGTCATTTCTAAGCCTGCAAGACGTCTCTTGTCAAAACAGAGTAAACACTGGACCTCTTCAGGGAAAGCCCGGACAGCCAGTGCTGTAATTTTCCCGTAATCTTACCCCGCAATGCTCAAAAAGTAAAAGCAATTCGCCGATCCAGTTCGCTCGAATCCTGAAAGTTGCACTTTTAAAGCTTTAAGAAATAAAATGTGCAACCATTGACATTTAGTGCTCAGTACCAGGACTGAAGCATGGTATTCAATCATCATTGATC
This sequence comes from Chelon labrosus, assembly GCF_963514085.1. Classification (NCBI taxonomy): domain Eukaryota; kingdom Metazoa; phylum Chordata; class Actinopteri; order Mugiliformes; family Mugilidae; genus Chelon; species Chelon labrosus. Next base: position 14,384,023 of record NC_140350.1, on the reverse strand, counting down.
TATTTATACCTGTGCCTTTCCTACTGTGACATGTCAAAACGTCTCGACATGACACCAAAGCATTGATCATATCCGGGCAGAGAATTTTACCAGTAGTTTCAGTGAGTTCTGTCATTGGGCTTGGTACGAGCAATTATCTATTCAGTTTGATTTTGTGGCCACCCTGTTATGACTGGCACCCTGTCAACCCGCAAGACAACAAGTGGTAATAGATAATGAATGGATGTTTACGTGGCCCTTTAAATAAAATTCAGGTTTTAGTGACTTTAATTCCAGGCTTTAAACACGGCGCATTCCTGAGAGGTGAAACATTAATCAAGGTAACAACAATTTAATCGAAAACAGCCTCTCACAGCCCATTATGTGGTCGCTGTGATGGCACATCAAACAAGCGATTACGCCGGCTGATTACTATGACTGACTGTTGAATACTGGATGACTATCAAGCCCGAAAAGAGGCACCTGTTGCTCATTAAGGCCGTCAGAGATGACAGGTCAGAGCAGCGAGCGGACGGTCAATTGCCACCTCCTCTGCCTCTGCGCGTTCAATTGAGCCTTTGGAACTGGCATCATCAATATGCAACTTCAAAGCCCCTGGGACGGCGGTGGAGAGGTGCAACCGTGTGTGCGTGCGTGTGTTTGTTCGGCGCGCATGTGTGGCTCATTACTCATTTGTGTCCCCTGAGTGAGTCGCGGCCATTCAGGCCCTTTGTGTGCAGAATGAGAGGAGACAAGAGGCCCATCTAGACATGAGATCACAGATTATACACTTAACGCTTCGCCAAGAGGGCTCAACGGAGCGCAGGAGAGCAAAATTGAAGGAGAGCGAGGGGGAGAGAAAAAAAAAGAAAAAGGGAACAAGAGAGGGAGATGAAAGAGAGAAAAACAAACACCGGGATGAACAGTGTGAACTGTAGAGGGCCGAGAGGAAGAAGATTGTGCAGGAGAAAAAAAAAACAAAAAAAAAAAGGGTGTATTTGTGAGGCCGTGCAGGAAAGACGAGCGAAAATGAGGACGAGACGGCAGCTGAACGCTATTGTGCTTTCTTATCAGGACAGCAGAGCGATTTTATTGCCCGCAGCCTTACAATGTGCAGCGGAGGGTTTCGTGCTCCACTGATGACCATAGCAAATTGCTGCAAAGATATGGATTACACTGGGGCTAAACTGGCCACTAAACACTCAATAATCCACATTCTGTTTTCTGCATGACCTCATTTTTTGGTAAACGGCATTGATAAGAACAGCGGTTAATTTTATCACCGGCTCAGATTCACATTCTGAGGATAACCTTGTTTTTATCTTGCATTTTCAAAGGTTTAAGTTCAAACGAGAATAGAGCGGGGCTTGAAAAACTGATTGAAAGACTGATTGAAAAATATTAAAGCAAAATATAAGAGAAACTCTTTCTCAGAAAATGAAGCCTTAATTCTATAACTGATTTATTATACAGGCTTATAACGGCTTTTCTTTGGCGCATAGAAATGACTGGTTTGTTTGGACAGTTGCTCAAAGGTGAGTGTTTTTCACGAAAATAACCCTTAAAAATAATGACTAAACAAATGGATAACAATCAAATAGGATCAGTTTGGTATCTCGGTTGGCAACTTTGGAAAACTTGACCGAAAAGTGGGAAAGCAGTAGAGAAGAGTTGGGGGTGAGGAGCTGAAATGGAAAAGGACAGCACTGTCTCTGCCTCTCCCTCTGTGACGGTGATCCACAATGACATGTTGACTGACTGTAGCCTCCAGACACAGGGGGGGGGGGAGGAGGAGGGGACAGCCCCCCCGGACTGCATTTCCCACGGGCCTTCGTACCAGCGCCTGCACAGACGGCAGATGGGACGAAGCACAGCCCCCACTCATCAAACCCTGCTCAGAGCAGGAACGCCACAATCACACAGTCAGCACGCGCACATGCATGCACGAGTCAGCAAAATAAACATTATCAGCTATGGGATGTCTAAGAGCTGTAGGAAGTGTTACTTTAGACATTAGGGAGGGAGGGAGAGAAGTAAATTGCAGCAATGATAGCTTAAAGAAGGATGCAGACGAAAATGGACTCCATGCACACACCAGACACTGCAAAAATAACACTAGGGAATAGATATAAGGAAGGTTTAGACCAGGAAAAGCTAGAAAAGCCCCTCTGTGACCTATAGGTAGCTATTTTGAGTCACAACAGTAACATTAACTGACACATGTCTCGAGTCTGGGAGCCACACGACAAAGCTGCGATGATGCAGATCCCTGAAGGCGGTAAAGTCTATTCAAAGATATGAAAGCAGACTGTAACAAAATGTGACAATAAGCAAACTGTCTGCAGGAAATCTGCCATGACTACACCAGCCAGTAATGTATAGCAGTCTAAATGATGCACGATATTACACCAAAGAGAACCTGTTAGCCACTTCAGCAGCAGGAATATTAGTCCACCGCTTTAATTGGGACTGAAATAATTAAACAGATGTATAACGGATTGCCTTGAAATTTGGCACAGCCATTAATGGACCTCAGAGGAGGAATCCTACTGACTTTGGTGATCCCCTGACTTTCACAGGTTGGCAGGCTTACTCTTTTTGCTCGGAGTTTAATGTTTTTTTTGTTTTTTTTTTAAAGGCACCGGACAGATTGCGCCGCGCAGACATTCCCGTTCCTCTGAGCACGTATCATAATAACTGAGTGGTCTCTCGACAGCCAGCGTGACGTGATAACGAGGTCAGAACTTAAAATCCGTCAAACAGTTTAGTTCATGGCAAAGTACCTGCGAAATCGGCCTCGGGCGCTCTCATTGTTTTGTGCTATTTGGTGTGTTAACATGCTAACATGCTAGGCTTATGCGGTGGGGGGCATTGTTAAGAGTTAAGACCAATGTGTTTTAGATTACAGTCCGAGGTTACATTACGTGTATGAAAAAGCTATCTTGGATCACGGGAAACAGAGAGATCGTCATCCGACCACTCTCAGTGATTGGGCAGAGACTGATGGGCGCGTATAGCCTCTTTTCATCTCCCCCTACTAAGCCAACTCTAGCAGGCACAGACCACCCTCAGAAGACAGAAACCACCCAGAGAGATTCAAATAGCCAAACAGAAACTAGAAACGAGCCACACAAAAAACACACACTGCGATTTCTTTTATATAGACACACACACTGCATTTTCCCAGCAGGAGAGTGCAGTTCATTACAAGCTAATACGTCAGCCACATATAGCAGCTCTATGCAGCAACCTTCCCTCTTTGACATCAACACAGCTCTCATCCCTCTCACTTCTCTCTCACACACACATAAGCCATCCAATCACAGGGCCAATGCAGGGAAAATAGGAGAAAATAAGCTGGGCTAAAGGTTTGGTTTGGAGTGCTTATCCGCCGGAGTCTTGGATTGGGGTTCGTGACGGTTCGTTTTTCCCAAACCATTTGCTTGTTTGCCAGCGATTACGCAGCTTTTCTATATGAAGTGCAGGCCAAATTTAGTCAGGAAATAATTATAGGCAATCACGGCCATAACACAGTAATACAGGACTTAACTTGGCATATGGGGATGTTTGTATAAACATTGTGGCTTTAGGGCAAGGAACAGACAGTGTGATCGTGTCGATGACGCTGTGTGGGAAAGGTGGCAAATCCCAATTAAACAACTGCTATCTCCAATTTAGCAAACAAGTGCACGCTCTGCAGCTGCATCACATTCAAAACAGTGGCGTTTTGTATCCTCACTGCCAAGATCTCTACCCTGGGCATATTTTCCACAAAAAAAAAAAAATAATAATCACAAATGCGCGTCTTGCACATACATCAAAGAAAAGCGAAGCCACTGAGCGTTCCCATGTATCGGCTTGTCAGTTTCTGTTAACGCCGCCACAAACCAAGGAGGCAGAGCCGCATAAAAGAAAAGTGAGAGAGGGCGAGAAAAAGACAGTAATACCTGCTGAGATGTGCCTTCATGAAAAAAAAAAAAAAAAAAACCCTCAAGAAAGTCTCCAGTTTGATGCAGACCAGTTCAGAGTGTCTTCGCCCGCCTCCAACATCTGACTCAAACCTTGTCAAGTGCAGCCTTAAAAACATACTGCACACACGGAGAGAGACAAGTGCGCAACGAAACTCACTTGAAAACGTCAGGCAAAACACACACACACACGCAAAACACTGAGTATTCAAAGGGCGAAAGCCTTTTAAACAATTCATTGCGAAAAGCCTCGCAGGTCTTAGTCATTCGCACAAACACTCTGACTGAGTTCATCGCGGACACATTCATACGTGCTCGCAACAGCAGCAGCGGCGAGTCACATGAATGACAGCATGAGTAAACACTAAAAGAGGAAAGAGAAGAGAGAGAGAGAGAGAGAGAGGAAGAGAGAGTTTCCAAAATGCTAATGAGGTGCCATTTCATTAGCATTAGGTTAGCTTTGCAAGAAAAAACAATAACTTCTCAAAAGTGTGTTTACTGGAGTGGAAGGAAGAGGAGATTTAAAAAGAGCAGAGGTGGAAAAAAAAACAGGAACAGCAAAGAGGAAGAGATCAGGAGGGGGAAAGGGAGACCAGGCGAGAAAGCGAGGTCAGACGTCACAAACAAGGCAGAAAAGAAATGCGCAGAAACGGCAACGGTGGTTCTGTTTGCTTGGGAAAGCAGAGGGAAACTGGAGAGGACAGACAAATCCAGCAGACGCAATTTCAGCACAGCGGACAGCTCCGGCTCACTCTGCTGACAGATGCACACCGACGACGAGAAGCTACGGTGGAAATCCTCCACCGGGCCTGCGAAATTCATTGACAAACAGCTGAAGCTGCAACTGCACTAATTGCTGTATTAATACCATCAATATTTTCACGGACTTAAAGCTTGTGACAGCAGGAAACTCAAAGCTGAGAGGGCCCCGCCGCTTTTAGGCCCATCAGCATGAAAACAGAGCCATGCTGTTCATGTCTGATACACAAAAAAAAAAAAAAGAAAATCCAGGTCAGAAACACATACATACACACTGCAGGGATTGAGGACTGCAGCCAAGTGATCACAAAGCTGACTTCATCCAACTGCAGTTTATAAAATGTCTGCCACCTGATTGGCCAAAGAGGCTTAGTAACGGATCTAGCAATAAGCCTCGTCACATGCTAGCGGGTAACAAACAAAAAAACATTTTTTTTTCTCCTTTTTTTTGTCTTGCAGAACACCGCATGACGCACACTCACATTGCAGCGAGCACTGTTTGCATATTCTAAATCTTCGGTAACATAACAACATCTGTATTTGTGGTGATGCTGCAGTTTCGCGATATCCAGAGCTGCAAATAAGTTTGGAAACATACACCAAGAAGGTTGTCTTTTAGTCTGTCAGTGTGATATTTAATTAGTTTTCTACTCATTTCTGATAGATTTGAAGGACGTAACAGGCTACGAGCCAATGAACAATCAGTTAGCATTTAGTGGTAACCATTAAAAGTCATTCAGTGCCATACATATATATATATTTTTCTAGTTGTATAACACATTTTATCATATAAATTCAGTGCCTTAAAGTTTGCGCTCCGGACTGACAGTGCCGAAGAACCGCTTGGAATCATGCCTCTCAGCTAAAATAATAATCGCCATCACTTTCTCATGAATAAATTTACATTTCCCCTTTTACAACACAATTCAAGCTGCGGCCTTTCAGTTGAGCCACTTTCATCCGGCACTCAAGACAAAAAGTTTCGAGAATATGTAAGCGGCAACCGCTGGTATTATCGAATCAAGTTTTTTAGCAGCGACAGCGTCCATATGATGAGAAGGCACTAGAACGCGCAGAAATTGGAATAAATGATGAAAGAAATTCCTTTTAAAGTTTTTGATAGCATCATTGGAATTCCTGTACCGCTCACAACGGAGCATCTAAATCTCTTTGTAGCCATTTACGGAAAACCTAAAAGCTTCAGCGAGGAGGGAACGCCTCCCCTCCACCGGGGAAACGTCTGGGCCTTACCAAAACTGAGGCCGTTATGATTTATGTCTTGAGACTTCTCGTTAAGAAAGGGCCTTCTCTGAAAATATGCCCGGAGGTGAGGAAAACGAGAGAGGAAGGGAAACATCTAAGGTGGAAAGGCTCGGACAACAACTAAGAAGCGGGGAGAAAAGTAGCTTCAAGGAGAGGCGGTGATTACGAGCTCACCACTGGTAGGACAGCATGAAACGAATGAGGCGAGCTGCTGAATTCTACCAGACGCAGGACGCAGGAAGAGGCCGTACGTTGAACAGCGACGAGCAGGAGGCAGGTGTTAAGGTGCTGTCTATCAGATTCTGTCCAGGACCAGAGGTAACTCATTTTTACTCTCTTTTCAGTTTATTTTTTTCCCTCAAGACAGGAAGCAGCAAGAACATCCTTGGACGGAAAGACCCAAAGCTTATGCTCTGTATGCTTCAACAAAGCCTTCACACCTTGTCTCTTGATTTGACTCCATTGTGCTCGTTTCAAAGAGAGGAAGTGAAGTCCTACAGGGCATCCCGCATGCTGCTCACACCTCACTGGGCTTATCAAAGAAGAAAACAGAGACAAGAGTGAGCTACAAGACGTCGGAAACTCTTCATTCTTCCCGGGATGATCGGAGCAACTAAATTTAAGCATAAAAACTGATGTGTGTTAACGCATTCAAGTGTTTTTCCTCCATTGTTTTGTATTCAATTATTCATGTCCTGAATGCCTGTGAGCATTTGTCTGCGAGATGGAGCAGGTGTAGACTAGCTGATGCTAAGTTCAAAGGTCACCGGATAAGCCCCGCAGACCTGACTCAGACCAAGCTGGTGGCAATTCAGGATCACTAATCTGTTTGTTTGGTTGAGTGTACGCGCCGCGGCGAGATGGGATGCGGGGCCCGCGCTCGTGCGCGCGCCGCGCGCTCGCCGCCCCGCCGAAACAATGGAGAGCGCTGTTCCGCTGAGCCCCAGCTGATGGAGGATAAGAGAGGTGGCAAGCAGCTCCAGCGAGTCTCGGTAATCCATCATCATAAGACGGGGCTGGGAATGACACATACAAATGCCCACGCAAGCGCGCACAGACGCACTAAATAGGGCTGAAGGGTTAGCGGAGCATGATGTACTTTATGTTACTGTGCGGAAAAAAAGACCACACATGGTGCACACACACGAGATAATCATGAGTCAAACAACGTGTTATCTAATATTTAATAGTATTTTTGTTTTTAATAAAAAAAGTTTGGTCCAAAGAAGGAGACCAGGCTTCATGTGTTTCTCTCCCAAGATGTTTTTGTGCTGCAGGCCCGTCACCACATACGCTTTACTTCAGAGTTGTCCTCCACAGTGGACAGTGGCGGAGACGTGCCGTTTGAAGCTGGCGTTGTTTGAAGCGGAGCAGAGGCGGCAGTTGTCACAGGCCTTGTAAGTAAAACCTTGAAAGGGAACCATTTGAAGTTTGCATTCGCGGCAATCAACTCAGATTCAAATCTTTTCCGCGCTATGGCCGAATTTTTACATAAACTGTTTTCCCACATCGGCTCCTTCCTTCTAAAAGCGAGGAACTTTGCCTCGTTTGCGTGCCTTTAGGAGATTTAATGCATTAATACTTTGTCTCATGGCGTCCATTTCGATGGAACAAACAGTGCCATTATCCTGGAGGATACAGTGTTTTCACGGGCGCTAATGGATAGCTAATGGATACGAGGAAGCCAAGGAAGACTGAACTTTAAGATTTAAACAGCTGCGACTGAAACGCTAAATGACGAGGATGAAGTTTCGAATGCTTTGAATCTACAACAGCCGTCGGAGTGTAATTCTCATTGGCAGAGCTAATGATTTAAGTTAAGTGTCCGAGTGTGTACAACAACACACGCTCGTGTACTCAGTGTAGGTGCCGAACGGTACCAAGATAGCTCCTTAAAAAGAAATCCAGGCTCCCCAGATAATAATGTCAAATGTCGAATTCACTCACACAAAAAACTATTTCCTATCAAAAGGTCATATCAACACAAAATCCATTCTCAAATATCACAGCGCGTTGCCGGCGTGCACTCGCAGCCCTGAGAGCTCACACTGTCTTACTGGAGAAGGCCAGACACTTGGGAGAGAAAATAAACACGTAAGATTTCAAAAGGATTGAAAGATCAAGATTAAACTTGCAAAGTCTTAAATAATGTCGGGAGGAGAAATAACTTCGGGGGCGGCGGGGGAGCGTGAGCGAGTCAATTCTGAAAATCTAATTCAGGCAGTTGATAAATATATATTAGCTTTTTGCAGGTAAACATTCCTCTGCAAATCCAGTCCCTTAGGCGAGCTGCACGGTAATATCTCAGGTTTTATGCCAACACAACGAGTGCGTGATCCATAGCACCGATAGCAAAGTAGACAAAACACTTACTGAGCTGATTGTGTAGCTAAGACCGAACAACAGTTTCCATTTGTGACGTCGGTGGTAGCATAAACAAACACAGTCAGCCTCTTTTGGATCCATACATTAGCTTGATTATGAGCCTGTGCTCCTCTGCATCCATATTCTGCATTCCACCTTAACAGTCTTCCTGGAAGCAGAGCCTGAATGCGGCGGGTCAAGGTGAGAGGTCGAGGAAGGGAGGGGAATATTGCCGCGGAAGGGGTGGGGGAGGTGTAGAGGAGTAGGGAGGGTGACATATTTGATTCAGCAGCACTGCCGGGTACATGTATTGGCTGCGAAATCTTTGCCTCCACTTCACTGTTGCAGGGTGTCCAAGTGTGAAAGTGCTCACAGGAGGGGTGAAGCTAAACCCTGGCATGGTGCTGCAGGATATCAATCTAACATGTAGTACTAGTAGCAGAAAAGAAAGCCTCTAGGAATGGATCAGACCTCTCTATTATAACCACTTACAACTTATACACCGATCAGCCACAACATTAAAACCACTGACAGGAGAAGAAAACACACACAAAAACGGTATAGGAACAATTAAAAAAAACATGAAAAACAGCATAAGGTGTTGACCTGGCCTCCAAATTCACTAGATCCCAAACTGATCAAGTATCTGGGATGATCCACAGATGCCCCTCCCCTCAATCCACAGGACCATAAGGCCCCCACTAACAACATTCTGTTGCCAGACACCACAGGACACCCTCAGAAGGCCCGTGTCCATTCTCTGATGAGTCACGACTGTTTTGGAGGCACAAGGGAGACGTACACAATATTAGGAAGGTGGTCATGATACAGATACAGAAAGCTTTATTAATCCCCAAAGGGTATTAATAAAGCTGTTATGCCTGATCGGTGTACATATTCACATTTTCCCATACAGTGACTCCAGATGACCTTTGAATGGTTGTGGTGGTTTTGAATAAAAAAAACATTGACCGTATATAAAGATGAACAAACCCTCTGCTAAATCACACATAGGAGCAAATTTGCTCCTGAACGTGAAGCCATCTTGGCAGCGCCCGACTACTCCTGACTCCGAGCTAATTCAAAAATTGGCAAAGAAATGGAGCATGAGTGAAGCTGAGAGAGACAAGGGTCACTCAAAGTAGCCACATGAGAGCCACGCATAGCTATAAGCCTGGATATATTTTAAACAATCAGCTATAGAGACCAAAACAGTTTAAATCTGCTGTAAAGTTAAACATTTTAACGTGGATTGAGCCAGCCTCGAGTGGTCAGTTGTGGAATTGCAGTTTTTGCCACTTCCGCATGGCTGCTTGGTGAAAAGCCAACATTTGGTAATATACAGTGGTGCAAAGATAAATTCATACATTCATGGCACCAGAAACCTGGTTAAGCCCCTATTCAAGTTTTAAGAAATCCGAAATCCAATCCCAAGTGACATCTCAGAAAATCAAACGCCAACGAACGCATCGCACATCTGGAGCAATGAAGAAACTGAATTTTGTCTTTCAGCGATGAAATAAGGAACAAGTCATTATAGTCACATTAATCTAACTTTGTAATTGTGTTAACATATCTTCAATGCAGATGTTGGTTGCTATAGTTAATTTTACCATGTTAAAAAAAAAAAAAGCGATTTCCCTTTACAAGACCAGTTAATGCTTTATTGGGACTCGGTCCGCTTACTTCCACTTCCGCAAATTCAATAAACTTCTCCCATCCCTTTTTAGTTTACCGTCCAAGTGTCTCCACAAACTTTAACTGGTCTGAAACGCTGCAGCCCGTATCATCACCTGAACTCCCTCCAAGGCTCCCATTGGCTTCCAATAAAATCCTGCATTGAATACAAGATCCTGCTACTTACCGTCAAGGCCCCTCACAGCCAAGCTCCATCGTACCTGTCTGAACTTCTCCAGTTCCACACACCCTCCCACACTCTCCGAGCCACCCAACTAATTGCACCACATGGCATTGCTCGACATGCTGGCATTAGTTTTAGGGACAAATTTGAACATGTTTCTTCAAGTCAGCCTCAGGTTAGCAGTGAAAGCCAAGCCGGGCAGTCATTGGATCTTTAGATCAGATAGTTAGAAAACTGACCGACATCCGGCCCTCGTACCGAACCTCATTCTCAAATAAAGACTCCGGCTACATAACGATACCGTTCTTATTTCCCTCGCCGATAACAACCAGGGCGCGCAGAGCTAACTTTATTGTGTGTGCTAAAACCAGTGTTGCTGCATTGCCACCCGGGCAGCATCACCTCCGCATAAAAGGAACACAATAAAGACTCAAACCGTGTGTCACCTTCTCACATGTTTAACAAGTTGCCTTTTCAGTGTACAAAACATTACAGCGGCCTTATAATATCAAGCTGCGCTGTCTTATGAAAAATTCCTGTCTGAAAGCTAAAGAAATAAATCATTGTTTAGCTCTCTCCTTCATCGCCGGCTCTCTATCACCCTTTTTTTTTTTTATCTCGGGGACATGCAGTCCTGATACATTACGTTCGATCAGTGCAGATGGATGGAAGAAGAGGTTGAAGGAGCTCTGGTTTGATGCAGAGCACAGATCAACGAAGCAATCTAATGTGGTGTAAAATGACTTATTACAGCTACTTAAACTGGTTTTCAGGCTGCGGGGGGATGTATGAGCATAGCAGGGAGATGCTAGATGTCTAGCGTGGAATACTAAAGTTGCACACATACAAGCACACGCACTACAAAGTTCCTATAATCAACCTTCGGCCACTGCAGTATGCAGCATGATGAATAGCTACACAGCTAGCTATACTTCCAGTAATGCAGATGTGTGGTTTGTGTCTCTGTGTGTGGAGCCAAGGGAGCGAGGCGAAGTAGGCCAGCATGAATATAAAATCACCCATGCCAGGCAATGATGTGGGCTACAAGAAGAGAGAGAGCAGTGTGTGTGTGTGCTTTTGTGCATATGTGAAGAACGTGAAGATGAAGGTGCAGGAGACTAAAGCGAGGGTTTGTAGGAACGCTCATTTATCAAGTCTCTGGGATGTTGAGGGCACACTCTCAGCAGCGCACAAACACCAGATAATTCAAACAAAGCAGCTTGTTATAATTTGGAGATTACTGCATTGTGGGGACGCCCGACAAATAACATACAAACACACACCGAACGCAAAAAAAACACAGTGTCGATGGGGTTTTCGAATCCAAATGTCGTGCGCGAAGCTAGCAGGGAAATTTTAACCCATATGTCCCACACCCCTCCCGTCCCGCAACAGTCACGCACAGACAATGCACACGCTTTAGAACAAAAAGGAAACACAAAAGGGGAGCAGACACAATTGCATGAAAGAGCCAGACACAATAATATGGAAACGAGGAGCACAGAGAAAGACAGGAAGGTTCGTGAAAAGATTCTTTTTCTGATGCCTGTATATAAAACTGGAAAAATGAATTATTTATTAGGGAAATAATGGAAAAATAATGAATGAAAAAAATACCGGTTTTGGTTATTGCGTAAAAACAACAATGACAGCCTGGTTGCAGTTTTACAAATGTGAAGACACTTGGGTGTCTTTGGTTCATAGCTTTAAATAAGGAGTACGTACATAACAAGTGTCCACTGTCAAACAACGCAAACGATTGCACAGATGTTTTCATCATACATTTTATGAAGTAAATTATTATTAGCGTTTCATATTTTAATTATTTTTTTACCCTCATTTATTCTAGATATGAAAACCCTGAGGAAACACCACAAAAGGCATAACAGTATTACAACAGTTCAGGTGAAAATGTCTCGCAAGTGAAATACGATTCCACCGTTGACATTTTCTTTTCTGTCGACTCTTTGAAGCACACGTGTGCTGAATCTATTTGTCTGATCAGTCCTCACCACCGGAGTACCTGTTTAATTTATAGAAACCTATCATAACATTAAAAGGCATAATCTGATTTAATAAAATTTAATCTGATCAAAAGAATTTATCATGAAAGCCTCAAAGCATAAGGCAAACAGGGATGGGGAATATTTGGTTTAACAGCGGTTTAATTTGTAGTTCAGCAGCAGGTGATCATTTTCCTATGAAATTCATATTTTATTCATAATACTCTATTTATTTATAATAGATTTCTGCTTTATTTCTCGGTCGGTGCAAGTTGAATTCTTATTGCACCATTAGACCGTAATATTTGTTGTGTGTGAGGTCAAAACTACAACACAAACACACATGCAAGGGCTTCGAAGAGCCACTGCATCTATTGCACCGCTCCACGTTATATTGCTGTCACTGTGTCTCATACGATTTGCATATTATGTCCCCTGGCCTTCCCAACTAAAGAAGAAGCCTGGCCACTAAGGGTGTAGGAAAAAGAAACAATACAGCACAGTATCAGAATATTTTATATCGCAATACTGTATTCAAACACAGATGCCAAGGTTTGATCTTTACTTATAATTGACTTCAATGTGGAAGCTGCTTTTTCTGACAAACGCCTGAATTTATTTTGGATTTTTCAACAATGAAGGGACAAGGGACACGGACACGACGCACGGGATTTGCACAGAGCGTCACGTGGGAAATAAAATTCAATGTGAATACTACCATGATCCGAGAACATGCAGAGATAACATTGGCCGAGAATGGCAAAACTAAAATCAGCTCCACAGAAAAATAAAAACCAAAGCTGGTCACACTTAGCTTTACAAGAGTTACCTCACAATTCTGAGCAAGCCACAAAAGTAACGCAAATAAACCTGGATCCACACCAAACTGGAAAATGAGGGATTGTGTTACGTGCTTAAGACACTGGAGTTTTGTTGCAGTCCACACATATTTGCATTCGGTTAAGTTGGACCAGGCCGAGACATAAACAGTTCAGTTTATCAGGTGCGTGCCAGATTGATGACGGGTTTTTATTACAGCTCGGTTGGTCAGCCTGTCTACTTGATCCTATTTTGCTGCAATAAAAATGATTAAAGCTTGGTGAAAAAATAAAGAACAGGAATTTATCATATTAGACAAAACAGATGATGAGAAGGATTTTCTTTGGGGACATAATTTGCGGGTTGAAATATACATTATCGTAACACTTTCAATTTTTAAATCATGATATCAAATTGTGACTTCATTGTCGTTTTTAATTTGACTTGAGGCCTCCGGCGATTTCCAATTACTGGTTCCACACACGACAGAGTCTTCCACCAGACGTTCTTAGCTCAAAATACGGCAAAGACAAGTAGGACGAGGAAGTGTGCCGAGAACCGGAGAGGGATGGCACCGCAGACAGCTCCATTACCTCCTCACAATAGGGATCATCCACATTCATCCACCAGCCGCTTCACCCAGCCAGGGAGACGGGGAGCGAGGGACGAGATTACACCGAGGGGTTATGTGGATGGATGTGCTTAGAGGAGATAAAGAATGGAGAGATAGAGGAAGCGACAGGGAAGTAACAAAGGGCGTCGTTAAAGCAAGGCCGGGACAATATTTTCTGCGTTCCTCCCGATTCCCAGAGGGTGCCCTCATCCAAAATCTTACATGGCTTACCTGCGGAAAAATCCCAGCGTCTGGAAATAGCAGCTAACTAAGGAGAAAGAAGCATTTAGAGAAGTGAAGCGGAATTGAGGTGAACGGTTTAGCCCCGGTGCTTCTTACTCACGAATACAAATCAGACCGGTGAGACACAAAATCGTGTTATAATTCATGTCCACAAGACTGAAACAGAAATTATAATGAAAGCAGAATTACAACTTAAAAAAAAAAAAAAAAGACTCTGAAGCAGATCATTATGAAGGGGATTGGCTAGTAAGAGGATTTGGGAGTGACGGGGTTTGTCGTTTACGGGACAACATGACATTTATATTTTTAATTGGGTATTTCCTTTGCCCAGATATTTGTCACACCGTGGAAAGGATTTCTAGATTTGTCCAGCATGCCTCAGCGTGGAACTGTAGACCTTGCTAACAATGCTAACAAGCCGGCGCTAGGTAATCCCACAGCGTGACAAGTGAGTGATGAAGAAAAATGGCCAATTAAAACTCAAAAATGTCAAGTTATCGCTAAGAGGCTTTGCGCTTCGTACGGAAACTGTGCAAACTCTCCCGTTTACTCTGGACTCTGAGAGTATTTCGCTCCTCCATCACCAGGAGAGGGGAGAGCAGTGATACCCACAGCGTGATGAGGCTCCACAGGGGGGGCAGGAACTCATCAGACCCCCACTGAACACCTATAGCCAGACCTGCGTTGCACTAAAGAAGAAAAGTATACCTGAAGGACAATCACAGACTTTTCAATCTCTCGTTCTCTCTGTATACAGTAAAGATGAGCATCCTTCCCGCATCATCTTTTCCCCTCTTCTCCGTCTCTCGCTGGCTCATGCGGGGGTCGGGACAACCCAGCTGTGTGACAGATAGCAAAGTCATTCATGACCTTGCAGCAGAAGCCACACCCTCCGTCCTCCAGCACTTCGTACATGCACACACACCCACACACACCCGGATGCGCGTGGGAGAGAGAGGGAGAGACAGGCACAGAGTGTTCATGCAGTTAAAGTGGCAGGTCACCACACGTTTTGTCAGGACCAGTGTCGTTGTCAACACTCGCGCTGCGCGCTGGCTGTACAGCCCTGGCATTGCAGCATTACAGCAGCCAAGCGTTCCCAAAAAAATAACAGCCAGCGTGATCTCGCAGAAGCTTGAGAAACACTTGTTGAAGACAAACTAGATGCGCATCAGCTTTCTGAGAGGTTCGGGTCTTGAAATTTTTTGACACTTTTCTGCTTGGTGCTGCAGCATTAGCTTGAGTGTAACATTTGCCCCTTCCCTTCATGAATTAATTCATGATGCAAACTTCATATTTGGTTTTAAAAACTGTCTAAGATCGGGTATCTCGGTTGTCTTCTGTGTCACTCTATTGGACAAACTGGCAAATTTAGATGGACAATGTTCAATTTTAAAGGTGATTACACGGCTAATATGCTATCCAAGAAAAAGGGGTTAACATGTTACAGTTACAGCAGCATGGACAAATGGGATCACACTGACATCTTGAACTGTCCGCTACACTATTCTACTGTGTCATATCTCATTTTATGTGATATATAATGCTGGAAAAAAAGTTGAAAGAATTACAATCCAAACAATTTCCGAACCTAAAAGAAATCTTTTTTTTTCCCTTTCAAATATGCTCATCTTGGTTTTAGAAACAATAATGACAGTGCTTCTCTAATGCGGAGCCCGTCACGCTACCTGTGGGTTTTATCCATTATTCACCGCATTCATTGCAAATTAAACCACACCATATCCGTGTCAGATAACCTGAAACAAATGTTATCCAACTCGTTACAAATAAACATCTGCCGTGTTTATGCCAAAGTTCATTTCAACCCACGCTAGCAAGGCCACGCGCCATTTACCGGACTATTTAAATCCATTAGCCGGACGCTTGCTAAGACACTCATCTGCATGGCTGTGTGAGCACACGGTGACGCATTGTTATTCTCCTGCACGGCCGTGCAAGCGGAATACAATGCTGCGGGGAGCTAGTTAGCCTATGCCCTACGCCTGAAGCCACGGGGCAGGCTTGGAAAACAGTTGAATTAAATTGAGTTTGGTACAAATATTTCAAACCACTCCAGGGGCATAAATAATATGCCGTGTGCTATGTGTTGAACAAAAAAAACTGACCTATGCCTTTACGAATTGGTGAGGTATAAACGGAGAGAGTGACAAGCGGTGTTAGACGCATGACAAACACAAAAACACTAGTTTCTAATCCGAGCTTCGTTTTTCTGCCTTATTTTATTTTTTGGTGCCATGCAGAAGAATCAGTGGGTTTCCATGTGTGCAAATGATCGGGAGTGTGTCCGTGTTCAAGGCTCAATGTCAACACAGGAACATCAGAGCGAGCGTACTGTATGTGTGTTTTTTGTGTGTGTGTGTGCTGACTCTGACTCCGCTGGCTGTCTTATCAGTATCAGGTGACCTTGGTGATTGTGGAGTGTGTGGACAAGGATAATGAGACGTTTGCTAACAGAGTCGGTGGGACCACTAAAGGGGCTCAGGTGGGGATTCGCGCTGCCACTGGATATTGCATCCGGCCAAGGAGGGCAGTGAGCGAGAGAGAGAAAAGCAAAGAACGGGCGCCGAGTGCCCCCCCGACCCCCCAAAAAAAACAAAAAAACCTTACAACTAGATAAAGCTGTCTATAAATAAGCACAGCTGGTGTTGTACTTAAGCAGAGGGACTGACAGTGCAGCCAGCTCATGCATTTGAAATCTATGTCTCAGTTCTTGAAATAAACAACAGTTCAGGCAGATGGGTCAGCCCTCACATGGCTCGCTCTTCCGACCGCCAACATATCTATGAGAAAATGACGTGAGGTTTCAGTCCACAGAAGCGACTGTGCGGTGAGGAAAAAGAAAGCAATGTCTCACAAAGGCAAGACGCAACCATATCATAAACTATCCTGTCCAGTAGAGCGTTTATCTACAATACTTGTGTCCGACCCTTTTTGGCTTACGACCTCAGAGAGGTGCGTCACCAACGCAACATGTCAACCATAGACAGATTTTATTTATTTTAGTCCTGAAAATGTCAAAAAAAAAAAAAAAAAGCTCAATACTTCTCAAGAAGGGAAAAAAAAAAAGCAAAGATCAAGGCAACGTCAGAAAAAAAATGCTGCTCTCCTTGCTCCATTAATCATCTCATGACCCCTCAGATTTATCTCACAGCCATTCGGAACATCCTGAACTCCCGGGCTGAGAACCGCAGATCTGGAACGTCTACATTAGTCATCTCGATGTACATCTATATACTAACATGTACAGACGGGTGACAAATTAAATGAAACAAATGAATAGACGGCATGCTAGGGCCTTCACAACCGCCTAACGTCAAACCCACTGATCCCTTATGGAAACACTTGATAACAAACGAAAATAATTGCTGCGCTTGATTTCCGACTTTGACGATAACGCGACGGCGCGCCCACCCGAGCGTGCATCTTCGCCCCTCGTTCGGTCAGCTCGGCGTTGCCATGAAAATATTGCCACATAATAGGAGACGGATATAGACAAAGGCAGAGAGATGGAGAGGAGTGCTGTGGAAAAGCACTGTGCTAGAAGTCCGGAAGTAGAAAGAACACCAGGTGGTCGAGCGTCTGGATGCAGGCAGTCAAAGAGCAGTGTTGCCTTGACAACTGTGATGCCTTGTTGATGATAACAACACCGCCAGCACCACACACACACACACACACGATGTACATCTATAGACGTGCACTGCTCGTCCTGTATCTGTTGCGTTTCATTTAAAACGAACCGTTATCGCAACATTTTGTCCTGTATCTACATCAAGGATGAACAAAGCCCATTTCAAATGCCGTCCATCTGCTTTTATTATGCTCATTCTTTCTATAGTTCATCACTAGCCAAAGGCCAGCATTTGCACGCCGTATAGACCAGGGAGCATATCTGATACAGCAGACAAGCCATCTGTTCACCCAAGCCGCAGTGGGATCTGATCAATACAGCCACAGTGGACGGTGAATGTGGCTGCTGTGGTCTCCCACATTGACTGGAATAATGGATCAGCTTTTGGGTCACAGTGGACTCATTGTACCAGCAGCATGACCACTGAGGTTTCCTGCCTCCACACCTCTTTGTTTCAACTCTTTTAATTAAGGAGCTGGGCAATAGAATTCCCTAACAGGCTTAGCTATTGGCAGCTCTGCAACCAGGACTGATTGTTCAATTCGGGATTTAGCTTTGAGTAAAGCTTTCTATGACCAACGCATACTGCTTTAATGTGTCAGGTCGCCCGGGCCTTTGTGTGTGTTAGCGCATCAGCACATTCACAAATAAACACGCTGGCCTAAAAGCAGGTATTTACATAAAATACTGGAGAGCGCGTTTCAGCTGAACGCTCCGAGGAGCTTTCACTGATCTGATGTGGACCAATCCTGAGTCCTTTCCTCTTCCGCTGCATCAGCTGGTGATTTCTGAGCACATAGCCACTGCAGCATCCTACCACCTCCTCCTCCGCCTCCACTCTCTCTCTCTCTCTTCTCCTCCCCCACCCTCCTTCAACCCCTCTCCACCTGCTTTTAAATGCATGGCGCTGCCCTGCCAAGCCAGTCTATGCAGGCAGCATCACTCCTCTCAGTCCCTCCAGAGTGAAGGAGGAGGAGGAGGAGGAGGCCGTGGAACAGGATGGATGGTTATCAGCCTGCGCGACCCGGGGGGTTGTCAGAGAAGGAGACAAGATCGGAGTGAGTGAGCAAAGCCCCTCTGCTCTTCCGTGTAGTCCCAATAATCAATTGGGAGATGAGAGGCAACCTGAGTCAGGACGCCTCACCAGCCTGGCTGAGAGGAGAATGGTTTAGCCCAACTGTAGGCTGTCCTGCTCCAAGCACCCACCGAGTAAATAGGCCACTGGCTACACAAAAACCCTGAAATAGACAACCTCCAGAAGACGCCGCGCTGAAATCAGGTTAAAATGTAGTCCATATTATTACACTTCTTTCCCAAAAGGAAATCAATAATGATCTGAGCCCCCCTTTTCGTGGCAAATATGTAATATCATGCAGTACACGCCATCGCCTGATGCACGGAGGAGGGAAAACAGCCAACACACACACGTCCTATATCCCCCCCTAAAGCATTAGTCTTCCTGACCTACGTCTGCTGTACATTTTGCTCATCTGTTTCGTAACGGTGCACACCAGTCATGTCAACCTCCCCCCCCACCACCACCACCCAGCTGGATTAAATCCTCTGATGTGCTGTGTAGGGTAGGCCCAGCATTTCCGACACAACCTCCTCCGATGGAGGGGTAAAGATGGAAAAGGAGGGGGGGTGGCAACGTATATCTGCTCCATAAATAATCGCTGTTTTCAAACGCAGTGAGACAAACCACTAAACCGCTTCAAAGCTACCTATACATCACCCCTTAGCGCACAGGACGCAGGGCCCAGCCTCCAACAATAGGCCTATGCATAATTTTGAGGCATGCTCATACACACGCACATATGTCGATGGGTAGCATAATGCTAATCGGCCTTTGTCCGCGCTGGATCAGTTTGTTTCGCCGCTGACAGACCCGCATACCTGCAGGATTTTCGCTCTTTAGGAAAACGAATTCGTTCCGTTTTGGGTCTCGGTGTTGTGCGCAACACTGTAGCCGTCCGCGGTTTTTGCTCCAGCCTGCCTATGCATCACTTCAGGGGTACATGTCGGGGTCAGGAGAATAGTCTGCATGCACTTTCCACTAACCGCAAACAGTTTGACTCTGAATGCCTTTTCCTTGTTGTACCGCAAACGGGTCGTTTAGTCAACAATGGCCGGTGACTAGACTACCCTCGGTGCCTTGGAGGGGTCACATGCTCCATTCAGCCTCTCTAGGCTTTACAATAATACAGCTTTATTTATTCCCAACATACAGCCCCGTGTGGGCTCCCTTTTTTTATGAACAGAAGCTAAAAAAAAAAAACAACACATCCATCTTCGGAACAAACAAATGACATCATCCTCTGAAAGCCATACACAAACCAGGAGAGTGGAGCATCGTAAATAAAACATAGCGGTGTTAGGGCGCAGTGATTCTACCGTTTTCTATGGCTCCCTCTCCAACCCTGCTCGCTCCTGCCTCCACTCACCAGGTTCAGCACCGTCTCCACGATGTCCCTGTTGCTAACCTCCCCGACCTGGATCAGGCCCACCAGCACGGCGAATTTCATCTGGATATTCCTGATCGGAACCGCGGGGTTGATCACCCCGGCGGGGAGAACCATAGAGCCGGCTGCAGACACCATCCTTTCCCCGGTGGAGCCGGAGCCAGCGCCCGCGGCGACCTGCTGCTGCTGCTGCTGCTGCTGCGGTTGCTGCTGCCCGGAGGAGCCCGGCGGAGGATGGGAGTCTCGGTCTGTGTCCGTGAGCGAGGAAGCAGAGCCCGGCGGTGCTGAAACCGGCTTCTCGCTCGACATTTCCCCTTGGAAACAGGGAGGAGAGGAGCGGTCGCCGCTGACTCTCACACCTGCTCTACAAGCTCGGGCGTCTGCTGCTGCACAAAAACCATCCACTGCGCAGGAAAACCAAGGGGGGGAGCGGTGTTTTAAAAAATCCTCTGAATTCACCCTAACCTCCTTTAAACGTGTAGGGATTCATAGGGCTTGAAAAAAAAGGGATGGAGGCTTGACAGAATGGTAGCCTACGATTCTTTCGCTCTCTCTCTATCCCTATCTCTCTCTCTTTCTCCCCTCTTTCTGTCTCTCTCTCTCTCTCTCATTGGCAGGTTGCAGTCAGTGCGGTCGTCGAGGAGACAGCGCCATGTTAACGCCCCCTGTCTGCGGTAGCGCGCTTCAGCCGCGCATGCGCACTCGGGGGCTTTCTGGGAGGGTGCTGAAGCGGAATAACATGGAGCCATCCATGCATGGGTTCATACAGAGCACAGCACCACCAGGAACAACTGGCTCTTAATGTTTTGTTTTGTGTTTAATACATTTTGTTTATTTATTTATTTATTTTAAATAGTTAATGGTGTTTGAAGGTGCAAATGTAGAATGCCAAAGAATTTCTTAATGCAGAGTTTAAAACTGAGCAGCAAAGCGGCGATAAATAGGTCATAGATTAGGGTTCCTGGTATTCTGGGTGCAGTGCAGGGGCAGTTGGGATGGAGTTCATGCAGTTTAGGGTGTCTGGTTTCCAGACAGAGGCTGTTTATATATTCAGAAGCCATCCGTCTGTCCCACTTATGCTGTCCCTGGTTTAACTCTGGTACCTTTGTTTCCTCATTAAGCATCCCAGGATTGCTCTCCTGGCTACTCTTCTCCTCCTCCTCCTCCTCCTTTCGCCCACGTCTTCAATTCTCCCCCCTCTCCTGCTATAACGTCTACACCTTTTCTCCTCATCACACCTCTATCCTACATGTGCCTCCTGGTTTTACAGAGCATCATCCCTACAGGCACCGATGCAGAATAGGTTACGCAAAATTATACCGATGCCCTTGTATGTGCTCTTAGGGCTCAGAGTAAACTATTCCCATTTATTTCCACTTTTCCTTTTGAGGCTGAAATCATCATATAGCTTTATATGCGTCCTTAAGCAGCCTTCAGGAAATCAGTCTTTCAGATGCGACAGTGTCCTGCACGCTTAATCGCGTCTGGATTTTGTTTTTCTGTTCTTTTTTTAGGTCATTTATTTGAGTCTCTTTGAGCATCGGCTCACAAGTCCAGCCAGTCTGTCACACACATAAGACACAGTTACAGTATCCTCTGGTGGCTGCAGAGACCGTGGCTACCGGTACTGTGTGCGTACTTAAGCCAGTTTCACACTCCATGTGTTCTTCCAACTGGGCACATCTGCTGGGTAGGATTTCCATTAACACGGCAGCTATAGAAGCTGATTCGTTACTCTGTCTGTGCATGCCTGTCTGTGTCTGACTGATTTTCATAGGGGCTGTGATGTCTCTAGGATGTCTCGCTCCTTATTTTCTTGACATGCTGACCGTTGACTGGGGCAACGAGCTTGGGCGACACAATGGTGGCATTTTCTATTTTCTCAGCGGGCGCACGTGTTTCTCACTTCGTGCACACGCATCCGCACACATGAGATCATTAGAGGATTTCACAGATGAGCAGTGGCCTTCTGTTTTTTTTTGTTTTTTTTTTCCTCCCTCAACCCAATCTTAAGCACAAAGGAAATGAAGGAGACAGTCACACACACCATCCGTCAGCTGGACGCACTTGCTTCTGTTACACACCTCCCCTCGCACTCGAGAGAGGCAATTTCTCAAACACATGCTATCGAGCTCTCGGACGTGCACACACTCGGGTTCAGAAGACACGCACAATCACAATGGCAGGCTCTCTCGCACACAAACACACTCCTCTTTGTTTTCAGACAAAGGCTTGCTTCTGCTGCTTTGTCATGATCCCACAAAAGACTTCTCTAGGAGAAAGAGAGGTCTTAACCGGGATCTGGTTGGCGATTGGGTAAAAGCATTAGCATTGTTCCCCTCTCTACTTGTCCCACTCTCTCATCCACCTCATGTTTTTCTGTCTTTGCCTCCCCTCTCCTCCAGTGGAAATGCAGTACTCATGGGCAGGCAGTTATTTTTCTCTCTGTTCCAGGGCACCTTTGTAGAGATGAGTGGAGTTATCGCCGGCATCCTGTGTGGGATGTTGATCAGAGTGCTGGAGCTTCAGAGGGGGACTGGGAGCGATGATCAGGCAGAGAGAGAGCAGCAGTGGTGACGTCTGTCAGAAGGGGTTTGATCAGTGCATACTGGAGAAAATCCATTTTGAGTCTGTGGGATTTTTGTGTGTGTCTGTAACAGTTGTGGTTGGATTTGGTTTGACAAGAAGCTACTATCAGCTGTTTGTCATTTCCAGGACTGATAAGGTCTGGATAGAAGTAACACTACAATCCTTCAGTATTAAGCTGTCACAGTGTCCGTTCTACTTCCTCCCTCTTTCTTCTGTTAGGGACAATTGACTTGTTGGTGTATGCAGGGATGACCTCACACAGTCACAGAAACACGGGTAATAACTTCCTGTTTTCAGACACGAGTCGCCATCAAGGCGGCTGTATGTGGGTGAGCACCCGTGTGCGCGCTTGTGCCCGTGCCCGTGCGTGTCCTTTATCTTTGTGCGCATGAGAGAAAGAGAGTGAGATAAAGATGAGAGATGGAAAGATTATAGAGCAACAGCACGGCAACTTTTTCAGTTTTTCTGTCTCGTCTGTCACTTGAAGAATTATGCGATATATAATTCACTTTTTTCCTTCAATATTTTACAAAGCAAATACTTTTGTTAAAAAAATACCAGTCAGCTGAATTAAGCTTTTCTTTGTATTATATATTTTATAATATTTAACCTTTCACTAGAATGGTCTTAAAGACATTTTACATTTCATTCCTGCCATTAACAAGATGTTTATGTTTGCAAAGGCTGTAGATATACACAAATCAGGCATAACATTATGACCACCTTCCTAATACTGTGTAGGTCTCCCTTGTGCCTCCAAAACAGTTGGGACTCATCAGAGAATGGACATGGGCCTTCTGAGGGTGTCCTGTGGTGTCTGGAAACAGAGTGATGTGACTGGGGGACCTTTGGGTCCTATGGGTTGAGGGGAGGGGCCTCTGTGGATCATCCCACAGATACTTCATCAGTTTGGGATCTAGTGAATTTGGAGGCCAGGTCAACACCTTGTGCTGTTTTTCATGTTTTTTTGAGTTGTTCCTAAAGCATTTTTGTGTGTGTGTGTGTCAGGCTGCATCCTGCTGGGGATGGCTGCTGCCATCAAGGAGTGTTATTGCTATGGGGTGGGGGTGCCTGGTCTGGTCTAGGTGGGTGCTACATGTCTAAGTAACATCCACATGAATACGAGGTCCAAAAGTTTCCCAGCAGAACACTGAATTGTCACAAGATGGTCAATGTTATTTACTTCTCCTGTCACTGGTTTTAATGTTGTGGCTGATTAGTGTATAGTATATTCTGCCAGCTTCCTCCTGTTGTATGTTTTTCTTCCTGATGCAGTTTTATTTATTTGGGAATTTTCTGAAAAGTTGCTGTCTGTATATTGAAGAATAGAAAATCAATTCACTGCACAGAAATCCTACAAATTACATCCTTGACAGCTACGGCAACAGGGTTTCTACTAAAAACAGGTATGACAGACTGTCTCTCCTTACTGGCAGTTTTTTCACTTGTTTGCTAATAATAAGACTTGTTTAATAGACCTCTTTCACAGTATCCTTTTTTATTTTTTTTTTTGTCAGAGCAGGAAAAGCACAGGTGAGAAAAAGTTTGTTAATGATGGCTCAGTTCCACCAATCCATTAGAGTGTGCCAGACTGCACAACATAAAGACCCAGGAACGACTTCACTTAAACTCAATGCATTTTGTTTTTAATGGGAGACAAAATGGTCAATTGTGAGATTTTGGGGTATTTTGCTTCTAGAGTATGTCTTCTTTCAGACAAAAATAGACATTGAGGTGTTTATTTATAGATACTTTGTCTACTGGAAATGAATGCAAATGAGTGCTTTTTTTTATTATCTAATATGCCTTTTGCACATTTAAATAAACAATGTCAGAAAACTTGTAATACAAAAAATGCTAAATGGAAGCAGTACCTGGGGGAGGTTTTACTGTTATAGCTACACACATATTTAATGGCTTTCTCAGAGTGAGTTTATTTTCTCACACTCTGAGCCTCATATCTTCACTTAAGTAGCACTTACAGACATCATACTTTCCGGTTTTATTCCTATCTATATACAGAATCTTTTCAGGGAGGTGGTCGTTCATATGTCTTTTATGGCCTGAGTTGTATAGCATTTTATTCCTGACAAATGAGGTAAAAGTGTTCAGTTTTTTTTCTGATGTTTTTTGGTTTATGGATGAAAAAAAACATATACTGTACTTACCAGATAATACCAAATTTCCACATTTAAACTTGCAACAAATAAATATCTAATAATGTAAATAATAAGATTAAAACGTTTGCCCTGTTTGCTGTCATCAGTTACTTGTGCATTCCCTGACATGAAATGTCTCCTGTGGAAAAGGTGTACGGGGCCAAACACTTCTATTTTCTGAGAATGTCCTTATTGACTCTTTACTTACAGTATATCCTCTGCAATCCTGAGGCTTAATGCATTCACCAATCAGGTTCTATCCGACACATTCACTCAGACAATCCTCAAAGGACACCAGAAAGTAGCTTATTAAACTTTTAGAGATAAAAAAGGAAAGGGCACACGAAGAATAAAAGTCACTGTGTTAAAATCTCTTAACTTCAATGCTGGTCATTGTCATGTTTTAAGGATTACACACTCCTCTCTGGGTTAAGAAGATTAGATTTGCTCTAAGGAATCTCTTTAAAAATCCTTCTCGATGAAAAGTGCAGCACAGAGACGGTTTTACTTAAGTTGAGATAAAGGATATTTAATAGATGGTAACAAAATGTTCCAATAGCAAATCATTTTAAAACGTACATTTATCTGTAAGCTATTCCACAGTTTCTTATTTTCATTAGAAATATGGTTTGTTGTAATACCCTCTTTGGTCTGGAGAGCTATCACCAGGGATGAAGGAGCCAGTTCTTTGACAGTGGCCACGGCCTCGGATCAAGGACCTGCCTCTTTGACTGCGTTGGAACAGGGGGCTCCTGAACTGTGTTGCCATAAATAACACAGCTGAGATGAAACAGGCACTTTGATTTGATGGGAAAGCTAAATACGCAGCCCTGAACGCTACCGAGCTTGCCAGGCACTGAAAATCCGTACAGGGAACAACAGGCAAACACATCTGCCCGAGGGCAACACCTGCACTTTTGTTGTCACTATACAAGAATAGCTCAGTCCACCGATGAGTCAGTTCTTATATGTGGTCAGCTCTGACCGCCAAAAACTTTATTAAAAAATTCTACTCGAGATCAAAAGATTCATGGTTTACCGTCATTACTGTGGAACGTGCAGAACCAGAAAGCACCAGAATTTACTACAGGCTTAAATTAAAGGCTCATTGAATTTATATATTTTACTCAATGAAGAAGTGTGAGCTTAAGAGACAGTCAGATAAAATTGTTCTCTGTTCAAACAATAGACTGTATATAAATATGGACAACGTGTCGCCACTTCCTTGCATTGGTCAAACTGACACTGTTTTCCTGGGGTTACAGGCGACACCATCTTGCGATTTTAGAGACAGAGTCTGCGCAGTACGGTCTGAGCGTGGAGCCACGCGGAGCCACGATATTGATGGCCCGACCACACTACCTCCAGACTCACTTGCATTTTGTTTAATTAATACTACGCTCTGCTCTAGCTCCACCAATTACAAGGAAATGTTAGATTATACATTGTAATACACACTGTACTACACTGAATTCTCACAGCCACAGTTGGCATAGCAACTGGTAGTCGCCATTATGTCACGTAACGTTTCTATAGCGTCAAATAACTAACTGAAACTAAATTTATTCAAACAAATGACACTTGAACATGCATCAACATTATATTAACTACCTAAAATGACAGAAACCATCCTTGAAAAAAATATTTGACATGTATTTTAGTGTTAGTTTGTCGCAAGTCTCATTCAATAAAATGGAGGGGGTGGAGCTTATGACCTATACTGCAGCCAGACACCAGGGGAAGCTCTACTTGCTTTGGCTTCACTTTTGAGGAGCAGTTCCGCCATCCATCTTTTTACAGTCTATGGTTCAAACTTAGTAAAGAGGAAATTAAAGAAAAACAGTTAAAGCTCCGACACATGCATGACACACCCACAATGGCATTCTTTCCACTTGTAATATTGATTGGACTTCCTGTCAAACACCAGTCAAAAGACGAACAAGATGGACCAAGATGGAGCCAGATGTTAAATAGTGTTGCCCAAATTGATTCCAGCTTCATTCATCTTTTCAAAACACTAGTCTGAACAACCCATTGGATGTTTATAACCCACCCAGGGAAAATATGTGCAACTACGTAACTCCAACCAGAGAGAAAAGGCATTTAGTAGATGCTGATATTTTCCTATTCCCTCTCAATCCTACTGTCCGTCCGATTACATGAAGCATTTTAGTTCTAATCGGTCTATTATACTGATTATTAGATGAATACTATATACCATATTAATGAAGTGTGTACCACTTACGGTCTAGAGTGTACACACATGCAAAGATTAAGGGGAAAGTGCATTCAGCTTCCACATGTGAAGGCCACATCCAATGTGAACTGCCAGTGACTGTTTGCTCTATAAAGTATCATCTTAAAGCAGCTATAATAAATGCTTTTATAAGAGTGACGTAGCTACTCTTAAAACAAAGGCACAGTGAACTGTTTGTAGTCATAGACCCACGGAGAATTATCACCTGAATGTGCAGCTCTGCTCGGTTTTAAGGAGATTTATAGTGAGTTTCAGTTCATTGTTTAGCTGCCTGGTCCTACTGTTTTGTTTTACTCTCTCACCATCTCACCGCTCTCACAGTATTTGCGGCCACAGCGGGCATCTGAATTCATCAAAGATGCTCGAAAAACTCACGGCACGCGACCTGCTCAGCGACAGGTCTCTCACAGTCTGAGACTAGCTGGTGAACGCAGAGCAGCATTTCACAACAGAAGAGCCAGACCAAAACCAGAGCTAAAGGAGAGGGAATATCATAGAGAGGCTATCCTAAATGAGTGACCCTCTTTAATGGCTAAATGTCTAAGTAAGGAACAGACGGCCATATCAGTCTGAAAGGTGATCAAATGTTTGCCGTGTTCACGACAGCCGGTTAATCTTAAGATGACAGTACCAGATCCATCCTTACAATTAACAGGCACTGTTCAAGGCCAGCTCAGCACAAATAATACTGTTCTCAAAACCTTACATCTTAAAATAGGCTATACACTGACTGGCAGCCAAAGAAAAGGGAAGTGTCTTTTGTGTGCAGAAGTAATATATCTCTGAGGATTCTGGACACCGTCAGAACAACAATAACCTTTCATATTGTTACCAGAAGCTTGCTAGGTGATTATTTCCCTCTGTGACTATAATGCAGCAGTAATACATGAGAGACACAAAGCGGGGCTAACTGTGTTCCTTTGTACGAAGCCTGAAAAGAGGGTTTGACTTGTTCTATGATATACTATTTCTTTAAAAAAAAAAAAGATGTAACATGAATAATGGCTGGTTTTCTCTTAGCTGTTCCTTTTCCAGGGTCATCACACTGTATTGTGCATGCTGAATGAATAGTGTAGTTCACTGGCATGCCTAAATGGAGTGAAACCATCACTGATGTTATTAGCTGAGCTCTCACCATCATAATGAGTCCAAATGTAAGCCATTACTGCTGTGAAAAAAGGCCTCATCGGGCGCTGTAATAAATCCGTTGCTTGTTCTCAGTGTGGTCAGCTTTGCTATGCACTCGGATAATTTAGATAAAAGTGCAAGGCACAGATTCAAGTTCGCTGTATATCTGCAGTCGTGCAGGAACTAAGTTATCATCGTATTTTCTGTAGGCCTCATCTCCTACTAAAAACATTCTTATGAGTATTACTTTCTTTAAATAGAATAAAACTGGCCATCTGAAAAAAAAAACAAATTAAATGTTGCTTAACCAAATTTAAACGTGTCCTTAACTATTCTTAACACTTTTATTATGGATCTTCCAATGTCATGCTCGGATTTGTAAAGAATTGTCATGGATAACCCAAGTACAATTTAAAATTGTGGAAAAAAAACACTGTAAATCTCTGTCTGTTTGGATATCTGTGCTACTCACAGGGCAAAATTTGGACAGAAACGTTCTAACGTAACACGAGTAACTCTTCTTTTGAGGCATTTCGTTGAGAAAGTGTAGGGGATCGTGAGAGTGACAAAACTTTTAACTAGGAAAAAAATAAATGTATTAACATAGAATTTAAATAAAAAAAGTGAAACCCTCCAAACTCTGTAAACATCAGTACAACATGCTTTCGAGAAGTAGGTCCAAGGGAGAGAGAAAACACCCAAAAAACGCAAAAAAAAATCCATGGTAAGAAGCACATACTTTTTGTCCAATTTAATTTTGCCCAACAATTTTTGTCATGGGTTCTCTCCGGGTACTCCAGCTTCCTCCCACCGTCCAAAGACATGCTAGTTAAGTTCATTGGTGATTCTAAATTGGCCATAGGTGTGCATGTGAGTGTGAATGGTTGTCTGTCTCTCTGTGTTAGCCCTGCGATAGACTGGAGACCTGTCCAGGGTGTACGCTGCCTCTCGCCCGATGACAGCTGGGATAGGCTCTAGCAGACCCCGCGACCCTTCACAGGAACAAGCGGTTACAGAAGATGAATGAAGATGAATGAATTTTTGTCATTAAAGGACCAGTGTGTGGGACTTGGTGACATCTAGTGGCGGGGTTACAGTTTGCAACCAACAGAATACCCAAATGTAAAATGTCAATATAAATATCATGAAGAGCCAGTCTAATGTAGAAACATGGCTGGCTAGATGTGGCTGTTATAATAAATACAATCTCACAATGCATACTGTATTTGATTTCTGAAAAAAAAATCCCTTTAAATCCTTTACTTTTTCATTACATTCTTTATAATATGTAAATCCCAGGTTGTACATTCAAGGATACTGTACACGCAACTGCCAACATGGTCTCATTAATAATTCATTCACGGGATAATTTATTCATTAATGACCTTATCATGGTTGTCAGGAAGAAGACAGTGGATTATCCGGTCTCAGAGGACATACATCTGTTTCCTCTGTCTTTCTCACTCTCCTTGTTCAGTGTTCTTAATGTGTACGTAAAGAGCAACGACATTAAACATCCAGAGAGTCCACTACGGAGTTCTTGGGTTGGGGTAAATGATTACATAGATCTCTTTAAAGTCTGGAGGAGAGATATTTATTCGGATCTTGTTATTTGGGACTGTTCACTCGAGAATTATACGAGTGTTAACCATTGCTCTAACAGTAAGTCTTAAATAAAATATACATTAAAGAAAAGATAGAAAAATCCTCAATAATTGTGTGACACACACAAGTGATTTGATTTTTTTTTAAGGTTTAATTTTACACCATCAAGTTTTAGAAAAAAGTGCACTCAAGCACTTAGTGCACAGGCTTTAAAGTAGGACTTTTCTGCATACAGACCTCACATAGAAAAATGAATATTGAATTGAATGATGAAAGCTTCTGTGCATTTTGGAGTATGTTAGATAACCAAAATGTATACGTTAATATTTTATTTTATTTAAATAATTTAACACAGACTTTTGGCTGAAACGGGTTTCTTCAACGTATACAGATTTATAAGTGTATGGTGCAATAATTAAACTAAACTAAATATTGTCACCGACGTCAATATGCCAGGTTTAGGTTTAGTTGGATATCGCAATGACTGTGCAGTTTAAAGTGATGCTAAAAATAGCATGTGTCAAAATATGTACACAGTCTTGGGTCAAAACTCAGACAAATCCGAACATGATGCACACATGTCAAGATAAGATTTGACTTACATTTCCGGATGATTTCATCTGATAGTGTCTCCTTAGTCCATCGTAAATAAACGTCCTTAAATCCTCTTGAAAACATTTGGGGAAAAAAGATGTTCCTCACCGACTGTCCAGAACTTGCCTGAGAATTACCAGGTTTTAAAAAATTTCTTCGGAATCAAAGTAATTCAGCTACATCTATCTGTACATCCACTAGCATACTGGAATTATGAACTGCTTAAAGATAATTCGGCATACTTTTAATTGTGCCAATTTGTCAAAATTTAAAAACACAGACTAATACACGTGGTAAAGTCGCAAACAAACTGACTCAATGGCGACTTCGTTTTCTTTTTAAATCCCCTACAGTTATGGGAACTGCAATGTATGATATATGTGTATAATGTAATTATCCTATGCTGAACACCTAACATGGATACACAAATAAAAAATAAAAGTAAGCATCTTAAAACTGTCTCATATAATCGGATTTCCTCGTCAAGGGAAGTAACTTGAGATGCACTTCCTGTATTCTCCAGTAGGGGTCCCCCTCATCTTTTTTTCAGGGTCATTTTATGTGAAAGAACATTGATGCTATTTTAAATCGCTGCATTTTCTCTGCACATGTTGACAGCTATCAATCCATATAAAATATTTTGCACAGATCATGTTTTCATTTTCAGCATTAGCTTAGCCCTGTGTGACTCCAAGAAAACATCACTGGCACAAAATGGATTCATGGGAAAAATCAATGCTTGATTCACCTTAGAATTTCTTTGCAAAGTGTAATTTGCACCACGATGTTCCTCATTTGTCAAAGCCAGTGCAGCTAAAGTGCACCCGCTGAGCAGAGGATCATTGGCATTCAGGAGCCGTAACCGTGCGTCCCACTTTCTAGATAAAACCACTGACATGTTAAATGAGGTAGAAGTTGTTCCTGTGTTGTCACAAGGCTCGCAGGCACCCTGACTCACATGGAGGTCGGCGGAGAGGAGCGTCTTTATTCAGACACCTTTATCGTCCTCTGCGAGAGCCCCCACCTAACACGGCTGAGTAGGTAAATGTGATTGAGTATTGATCTGACCACTGGAGCTTTAGTTTTCGCCCATTACTTAAAAGGACACATGGAGAGAAAAGTGGAAAAGTCCTTAGGGAGAGTCCCCAGATGCTCTGAAGACTCTTCATTCACTCAGTAGTCTAAAAATATGTTGCATGGCACACTTACCAGATTCAGAGGGGCAACAGCACCTCTCAATGGGCACAAGAACCCATGACAAGGAAAACGTCATACATGGATTTACTGTGATTCTCGCAATGATGCCTTGTAATATTAAAATACATTTTCACAAACTGAGCACTGTGTGTATTTTGTTTTAGATTTTTATTCTCTTCTTTAGAAACAATGGTTCTATTTTCTGTCAGAAATAACCAAGCATAAATCACCCTGGTCTCAGCTACTCAGCTAAATTTGGAGCCTCTCCACGCACAGTCAAAGGCTCGCGTCAGAGTCATTCACTCTTATGTCTGTCATTTTGTCTCTCTCATTCACACATATTTACACAAACACACACACACACATGCTGTTTCCCAGCAAACAGCTTTCAAGCAGGATTACGGTGGCACTGTGGAGATATCATTTCATAGCAACACCATAGCAACGCTGCCTACAGCCGAAAAAAAACAACAAAAAAAACAAAAAACAAAGCCAAGGCGATGCCAGGGCAGAGCAAGCTTTAGTCTGCTATTGCTTTAAGTAGGGTGGCGTGTGGAAAGTTTCACATTTCAGCATATCAATATGATAGGAGGACCCTGAAAAACTATGATGTTTGATCTGCCGTCACAGAAAGCATTGCAGTTATTTACAATACAGGCTGTACATATATTTAAACTGCAGAAACACGGGCATAACCATGCACACACACGCATACACGCAGAATTTCCAACATGCTTCCCAGAAGCAGTGAAATGGTCACATGTCTTAGACATCGTATAACATGACAGCAAAAAAAACAAAAAAACAATACCATATACATAGATATAATGACAATAATAACTTTAAAATGGCATTTCCTATTTTTTTTGTTTTTTGTTTTTTTTTAGATAAGATTAACACTGAAAATAATGACAGAGAACTAAATCAACACCACGTATCCAAAGCACATTTATGGACCCGGTGAGTGTTTCCCCTTGATGTGATTCAGATCCCTCCTTGTCTTCCTGAAGCTAGCGCACGTTTCACAACACGGTGCCGACATGTAGCCATGGTGTACTGGTAGAGGTTTTTGTATCGTTAC
The DNA here is from genome assembly GCF_963514085.1 of Chelon labrosus. Taxonomy (NCBI): domain Eukaryota; kingdom Metazoa; phylum Chordata; class Actinopteri; order Mugiliformes; family Mugilidae; genus Chelon; species Chelon labrosus. The sequence goes on along the minus strand of NC_140350.1, from coordinate 14,351,430 downwards.
AGTATCTATGGAACACATTATAATAACAGCGTACTATAAATGTTGATGAGTGAGTGAACAGGTTTGCAGAAGGTGCAAATAAGCTAATCAGGGAGCTCCAGTTGGAATTGTTAATACATTAATCAGTCCATAATGTGGATTTGATCTCCAGATATTGTGATAGTGTCGTGTGTGTGACGTTTACCGTGATAAAAGCTGATCAGGCTTTTACTCAAGAGTAAATTGTGGAAGAAAAAACAAATATTAGCTTCAACCAAATCTGTCACGCGTATTAGACGTGACATTTTAAAGACACAGTTTGGATAGATTTCTAAAAATAATTAATACTATGAGCAAACTTTATGCAGTTAGATAGTGAATATACTCCAAATTAGTTATGAGTATGTGTTTGTTTCAGATAGATACTCTATTACAATAGCTACTGAAGTGATATTTATTCACGAAGTTGTTGCAGATTAAATGTTAACCACTGCAGCAGCCATCGCATGTTCAAACCTGCTGTTGGTGCCTGTTTTATTGGATCATGTTTTTGGTAAAATATTGGATAATACGATGGGGATTTGAACCAGATCAATAAAAAGTGAAAATAGTTTCTGACTACACAACCTCATCCTTCCAGTAATTATGAGAAACATCAATGGCTTTTCAAAGAAGCTGATATTACCTGCTTAGGCTGAAAATAGCTCTGTTATTCAAGAAAATGGCTTGGAAGATGATCATTTCTGAAATAAATAAGCGTTGATATGTTGTTAACAGACACCTGACAAAATGATGAAAAACACTCTTTCCTTCTGTGTGTGTGTGTGTCCCCCCCGTATTGCAGTATGGCACAGTAAAGCTCCTCGTGGCTCGGCACTGTGAAAAAACACTAAAGTCCAATGCATGAATGAATACTCTCACTGGTTCTCAGGTACAGCTGCTCTGGTAGTGTGACCCAAAATAGAGCTCGAGATCTGGGGTTCAGTTCTTGGCCTCGGGGCTCGTCTGATCAAAAGGGAGAAATGACGAGCGTATCCTCAGGGCTTCGTTGACGCACAGGTGACCAAATGTCTTGTTGTACCATTCTGGAGATCTTCCCCTGCAACAAGAAACACGAGTAACACACTTTTAATGACTGCAGCGTGGATTAAAACCGTGATTATGAATAAAATCACTTGAAGTCCAGCCGTACCTGAGGTCCACTCTGGAGATATGCGTGAGCCTGGTCCTCCCTGTCCCGCAAGGCTCGAGGAGGTACTGCGACTCCAACACGACCCCCCTCACTGCTCCCATGCGCGGGCTGTCGTCGTGTTCGACAGACGCACAGACCAGCGCGCAGGAGCCTTTGCACAAATCCGTACGCCACGTTCTGAAGAGACAGAGAGGCAAAAGAAGTGAGTCAAGTCAAACATTTCAGGCAGGAATGCAAATAATTCTCTCTAATTGAAGTCACCCTGACCTTAGTACCACATAGTCACAGCTGGGTTGAGGCACCATGTTGCAGCAAGAGTACTGGTACACGTCCGTCTGTTTGTCCAGCGTCTCCAGAATCTTCTCCTGCCGTAGTTCACTCTGCCACAGGGGGCGCTCTCTCAGCAGCCGCTGCAGCACCTCCGTGGGAGCCGCCGACACCTCAACAGACACTCGCCACCGCCTTAGAGGGTTACCATCTCCCACCTTACGCATTAGGAGAAAACATTTGCAGACATAAAGGTGTGTACCAAAGAAGACTTTCTACAGGTTTCTACTTTAGCTGCGCTTCCTGTGTTCACAACAGGAGATTTTAAAATTCCCAGTGTGCTCTACTTTTTTCTTGCCCTTTTCAAACTTTCATGATATTCTAGAAATCCAACGACTGCACACCTTCTTAAATGCCAGTTCTGCGTGGTCAGTAGTGGAGCGAGACACCCAGCCTTTGCTCTTATCTTTGGCCTCCTTCAGCAGGTTCTGGATCAGCCTTTCCAGGTGCACGTGATAAGACCCTTCCTCGTACTCCTCCTCCTCGTCCTCGTCCACTTCCTCCTCGTGAGCCTTGCAGAGCTCGTCCAGCGGGGGCACCATCAGCTCGGCCTCCATGTAGGAGTTACGCGACTGGGTCACCATTTCCTCTGGGATCTGGGGAACAGCGGGAGAACGTGCATCAGACCACATCGCACCACGTCAGCTCGGGGCCTAAATACTGTCGAGTTTAGAGCAGAAAATAAGCCGTGCAGTAAAACTAAAAGCAACGTTGCAAGTGCACAAAGAGTCGAGGATTCTTGCTTCCACAAAAACTCTTTGAAACATACTAAAAAAAAATAAAATAAAGTCTGTTTATCTTCGTCCCTGACAGCAGCAGTTCGTTGTGCGCTGACAGCTTCAAGGTAACAATGATATACAGTTTAAGCAATGAGCTCATAAAACTCAATTATAACACGGCCTTGAATAATAACAGAGCAGCAGGGGAAACCTCCGTCAGCTTCGTGTTCGTCTGGTAAAGTCATACATAAAGATGAAGTCACGCATTCTTTGAACACCCGGTGGTGTGTCTGACGCTGACCTGAAAAAGACGCTGGCACTCGGTGATCATGTGCGTCAGGCCCTGAGTGGCAGCCAAGTTCTCGCTCAGGTCTTTCTGATCCGGACGGCCTGTAGTGTACTTCTTCTGGATTGACCTAGAGGAATAGTGATTATACATTATTATACTGCACGTTTTCAAGGCAAATAAACAAGTAAGAAAAGTTGTATTTATTCTCCAATGTTACATTTTAATGATTACATGAAGATGTTTTTTTAAAGAGAGGCGTAACGTAGATAACGTGGCACTAAATTAACATCTAAACTGAATCGATGTTGTAATTTATTTCTCACGACAGAAGCAATTTTTTTCCCCCTAATTAATAATTTGCATTTTTAGTAGGTCTGCCTAAATGTTTATAATAATAACACACTTTCATTATTGAGTTGCACGCATCGTCGATCTCAATGATTAAAGTGTGGCTATTATCATCGAGTTCCCTGCACAAGCATCAGCGTGCTCATCGGTGCATACGCGCACCTGGGCGACAGCGTCTCATTCTTCAGGATGCTGAGGTGGAACAGCGACGGCCCCAGGCAGACGGCAAGGTTCATCGGCGTCATCTGGTTCTCCTCCACCAGGGAAGTGACATCACGCAGGAAGTAGAGCAACGCCTGCAGAACCTCCCGGTTCTCATCGGGCATCAGCAAAATGGCCGCTCTCACCGCTTGTAACCTCTGCTCTTTTGGGACATCTAAAGAAAGAGGAAGTAGGAACGAGCATGAATGATGGACCGAATATTCAAGTTAAAATCTACATTTTATAAGGAACGCTGTACATAAAAGGTATAAAACGGTTACTGTTAGTGAGATATTAAAGCTGCTCATTTGTTAGTTGCTACACTGCTACAAATTTCTGTGTTAATTAACTGGTTGGCACTATCACCATGCACTCAAATTATCTCCTTGGCCGGAGTTCATGAGAAAACATGCACAAGATTACACACACAGTTTGCTCCTGCATTCACTCGGGCCAGTTTAATCATTAAAACCGTTTGCAGTCACATCTTCAGAACCACGCGCCTCTCGGGGGCCTTACACTGGTAAATGTGCAGGAAGGTTTCCCCCAGCTTGCTCGTTAGCAGCGGCTCGGGCAGGTCCCTGAAGAACTGTTTGACCATGTCGGCCACGTCGTAAGCTGACTGGTCCTCGTAGCTCACAGAGTCAGGGGACAGCTCACACTGCTGCCTCAGTGCTTGAATGCGAGACTTCACGCCGGACTTACGGAACAGTCCCACCTGAGAGAAGAACGTGGTAAAGACGGGGGAAGGGGAGGGATGGAAAGCAAACAGGTAAGATTTAAGCTGTGCGCCAGCTGCCAACCAACATCGGCACTATGAGCAGGAAATGCGGAGACTCTAATCCGGTCTCATTAAGTTTTCTAACCTGGTCCAGACAATGTGTTCTGAGGTGGCTGAGGGCCTGTTGTAAACACAGAGGGAGAGGGAAACCACAGCGCTGGACATGGACGATGAGGGGAACACCAAACACACTCTTCTCTTTGTAGTCCGGCACCTTCATGCGCTTCATAAACTTAGGCACAGACCTTGGAGCGATAGACAGAAAACAATTAGGGAAGTGTGTGGGAGAAAAGAGTGGCCTGTGCTTTCATTATCTCCGTCTCCATGTGGATGCCGGTCGACAGAGTTTTTCCTCCTGGGGATCGTAAAAACGAGCAGGACCGGACGTTAACGACACAAGGGCACGCTTGTGTTTGAGACGAGACTGATGGCGTGCAGTGCGTGGCTGAGAATGCACAAACCCATTGATGTTATGGTTTTTAAAACATGCATGAAGGTGTTGATTGCGCATAAGGTCCTGCTGTTTCAGCTCTACTGTAGAGTTGAAGGGAGCAGTAAAAAACTGTCACACATATACAACATACTCTGTCACATAGGACACAACAGGAAGTTAGCTCATTTGTAATACACCCATCAGGCATAACATTATGACCACCATTCTAATATTGTGTAGGTCTCCCTTGTGCCTCCGAAACAGTTGTGACTCATCAGAGAATGGACATGGGCCTTCTGAGGGTGTCCTGTGGTGTCTGGTAACAGGATGTTGTTAGTGGGGGCATTTGGGTCCTATGGGTTGAGGGGAGGGTCCTCTGTGGATCATCCCACAGATACTTGATCAGTTTGGGATCTAGTGAATTTGGAGGCCAGGTCAACACCTTGTGCTGTTCTTCATGCTTTTTTGAGTTGTTCCTAAACCGTTTTTGTGTGTGTCTGTGTCAAGCTGCATCCTGCTGAGGACGGCTGCTGCCATCAAGGAGTGTCATTGCTATGGGGTGGGGGTGCCTGGTCTGGTCTGGTCTAGGTGGGTGCTACATGTCTAAGTAACATCCACATGAATGCCAGGTCCAAAAGTTTCCCAGCAGAACACTGAACTGTCACACGATGGTCACTGTTTTTACTTCTCCTGTCAGTGGTCTTAATGTTGTGCCTGATCGGTGTAGGAATTTAAGTACTTGTGAGTGTGTGTACCCACCACGTCCAGCCATGTTTATTAGACATCGAGTACTTCTCCATGATGGCAGTGAGGCGGAGCAAGGAAAACTTCTGCAGCAGGCTGAGCTGTCCCGCTGACTGGCTGCTGATCAGCAGTGACGACGCCGGCTGGTTGAGATGATCGGACGTTCTGAAACTGGGCCAACGTAGACTGGGATGGGAGGAAGAGTAGTAAACCAGCAAACAATGAGAGGCGGTGAGACATAGACAGACAAGATAGACATGTTTTGCAGACAAAACATAGACAGTAACAACAGGTGCCCACATTAGTGTATAGTAAAATCTGATTTTGCTTCTTGTAGTTATTCGTACTTTCATACACAACCTGAAGAGAGTTGTTTCCAAATCAAATTCACTGTAGACAAGTCCTTCTGTCCCTCCTCTGGAGCTTAACAACGTTGGAGGGGACACAAAATGAGGGCATTGGTGCCATAAAGACTGCAACTTTCAAGGTAACCAGTTAATTTGTTCAACTCAGACTGCTTATTTTAAGTTCAGAGAATCTGAGCAGTTTATTTTGTCCCCTATCCCTCTATGTTTAAGGATGAAGCTCACAATGGTTGGTATGAAGAGAATAAAAGATTACAGTCGGCAAAAGTTATTTCAGTATCCACGAGGGCACTGAAACCTATTCTTTATAGGTTTACAGGCCAACAGCCACAGTTTTCCTGAGTGTGGAATGATCTGTTTTGCTTGCATTACTCCAAATAAGGTGTTTCAGGTGATCAGATTAAAATCTTGGCTTGTTTACAACCAGCATGACTGACTGCTTGTTTTTCGTATTGTTGGGCTTTGTTGTCGTGGTGTCGGCACGTTCCAAGATCTCAGCGATTACCATGGTGAGTGCAGTGTTATTATAAACTATTAAAATTAGAGCCAAAACTGTAAAAACAAGGCCCACGTTGTAATAAACCATAATTATCCTTTAAATACCTGAACAGCTACTCACCGAGGTCTTGTCAGGGAGGCCCCGACTCCCGAGTCCCGCCTCTCCCGACTGGTCCCTGTTGAATCCGTGTCATTCAAGGAGACGCCATCTCTCTCCCCTTCACTGGGGGTGGTCCTGCCTTCCCCTTCCTCCCCCTCCTCCCCTGCTTCCCCCTCGGGCAGCACGCTGCGACTCCAGTGGTCCACAATTTGCTGTAAACCACTCACGTGCTGGATAATGTCGTCCAGGTGCGGAAACAGGTTGTCCTCTTTCTCCAAGTCCAGCAGGTCTCCTGTGCTGGCGTACAGGTGGGAGCCCGGCACGTTGTCGTAAACACTCACCCTGCTGCCCCGTGGCGCTCCAGGACAGGGGGGTTTGGACAAAGGTTTACCTGACCACGGTTCACCAAGGCCATTGTCAGGTAGAGAATTTTGGACATGACTGTGGGGGCCATTTCTGTCACTTTGGGAAGGCGCCAGGCTTTCTATGGATAAGGCTTTCGGAAAGGTGCCCGGTTTATGGTCTTTGGGGATGTGAATGAGGAGATTTTCATATGAGTGAAATTGGTTTCTGCCAAACTGGTTCTGACCATCAGTTCTCTTACCCTGAGAAGGCAACTCCATATCCTCCAGATACACGCTGCTTCTCTTGCTGGCAGTGCGGGGTTTTGTACATGCTGGCTCCTTCACACTGGGCAGGAGGGTCTCGTTGCTAGGGCTCACACTCACTGAGGACTGGTCTGTACAGTCCTTGCTAAGGGAGACGGCGGAAGTGTCTTCATCAGCTTGGAGGTCGTGTTTAGGGCTTTGCTCTAATTGGCTGATAGGAGTACACTGGAGCATCTGCAGTGCCTGAGGCTCCTCCCCCTGCAACACCGGCCCGCTGATCACCAGCGGCGGCCTTCGACTTGAGCTTTTCCGCCTCGTCGACGGCCCCCAGGTACGCATTAATTCCATCCTACGCAAAAACTCTTTGGCTTTATTCCGCCCTCCTTGCCCGTGGCGGCTGCTCTTGATCGGCAGGGAGTTGTAGTGCGGAAGATCCCTGGGCGGCTGATAGGAGGCGGAGAGGGACGCCATAGATATAGAGTCAGGCATGGCAGAGGTGGAGTCCTCGCTGTGGAGCGAGGAGATTTCAGTGATCTCCTGCTCGCTCAGGTCCGTCAGCACGCTCTCACTGCTCACGGTGCTGTGCAGACCCTCCCCCTGACCCGTCGGGCTGCTCTCGTTGGTGCTGTCCAACAGGAAGTCTTGTAGGCGAGACCAGCGTCGGCTGCTCCACTCGAACGTCCACCTTTTACTGATAGCCATTGGGTCATCTTCATCAGAGTCATCACCCTGTGGAAGGACACGTATTAGGTAAATGTTTTCTATTAAAAAACGCAATACAGAGTCACAAGATCCCCTTTAGGTTGTGTTCGAAAACTAACACTGGGATTTCTGCACTTCATGGTACAATAGAAGAGTTTCTAAAGAAGCAGACACCAAACATTTTAAACATGTATATAAGTAATTACTGACTTACTTTCTTCTTGGGGTGGCTGACATCCAGTTTCATGGAGGCACACTTGTTCAGAGTATTCAGACGCCTGCAACACACACATCCACACAGTCACATGCTAAACTAGACAGGCTCGTAGACTGGCTCTGTTCTGTCTGCTGCTGTGTGTAACACTGCTCCCTTTCACTGTCTCACTTTTCTCCACCACCTTATCCTTATCCTCCTTCCTCTGACTCTCCTCCTTCACCCTTCCTTCTTGTTCCTCCCTCTCACTCCTCTAAAAACCCGATCCTCACCCTCGAGGAGCGCATTTTCTCCCCAAAACACAGCCAGCTCCTCCTCCCCTCCACTTTCCTCCTTCTTTCCCTTCATCTGCCTCCGCGTCCTCAACCCGCCCTCCCGGAGGAAAGCCTGCTAACCCGATCGCTGTCTCCACCTTCCGCATTCTGCGCGACGGGATGTGAAGAGCGGCTTGTTAGGGAGGTGGTGTCTGTGTTTGTGCCTTTCAAGATGGGATCATTAAAAGCATGTTTCGGGGCCCGTGGCCTCTGTCATTTGAAGGCCTCTAACAACACAATAGGGAACTGTCCTTTGTATGTATCAGCCACAACAATACCAACGGCCTTATACAATATGCATCGTTGCAGGCGTGAGTATGTAATTTAAAATATAAACAGTGCATTATGAGTGTGATTTAGTGCTTCTAAGACGGTTCTCATAGCTGTCAGGAATCACTAACGGTATAATTACCACACCCATACACATTGGAGAGGTGGGGGTGAGCAGCGAAAAGAGGATAAGATAAGAGGTGGGGGAAATGTGCTGGTGCAAGCAAGGAAAACTTCAATGAGAAAGAAATAAGAGATGAGAAAGAGATAGATCACAGAGGTAAGCAAAGAGACTTAAAACACACTCAAAGCCATCTGCTGGAATATTTTGGCACCCCCTCACTGCTTTTCCCCCGTACCCTCACCCGTTCACCCCCTACTATTTTGCCCCCTGAGGGTCTCTCTCCGCTTTGAATGGGAGATCAGAGCGTGGCAGAGGGGAGGGGAGGTGACCAGATCAAAGCCTGGGTGTCTGGGCAGGAGACGTGCATGGGGAGTTCATTAGGGGTCGGGGTCAGACATCTAATGAGTAGCGGTTAGCACCAGGCCGCGGGGACAAGCCACAGTAGTGAACGAGGACGACACGGAAAGGAATCTGAGATTTTCCCAGAGGGTTAAACGCAAACTGGATGGTAAAAGCTCTGTTAGGTGTAAAGTGGTGACTACCGGCACAGAGGCTCCACCAGATCCCGGTCCAAAAAGTCGTGGTCCCTTTTCACGGATGAAATATCAATTGGGAACTGGGAATCTGTGAGAAAAAGACAGAGAGAGAGAGAGAGAACAAGTCTTTAGTTAATGACTGACAGACAGCAGGAGACGGCGGTTTGCTCTGCCGCTTAACTGCTAATGAAATCTGTGGAGTATGGCACAGCTGCCACTGTTAACACTTGTCATTTGCGTTTGAAGTTTACCCGACACACACACACACACACACACACACACAAACCCCAAAATAACTGAAATCCCACACAATACCAACGCTGCAGTGACTCAAGCTTTTTATTTTGGTGATTTCTCTGTGTGTGGTGGCAGACTGCAGGCATGATGTGCGCCCGGGGAGCAGCCGCAGCGCCCGGCATCCAAAACCAGACATTACTGGAGCTCACAGCATTTCTCAGAGAAGAAATATGTGCGTGTGTGTGTGCTGCTAAAGAAGGACTACAGGATTTTAAGAACTACTTCTTAGATTAACGGGGCCGTTTCCTGTTTGCGCTTCAACAGCATGAGACCCGATGATCATCACATGCATAAACGCCTGTAGGTTTTCCAAATAGGTGGGTGGGGAGGACAGAAAGGGTGAAAACTAAAGAAAAGAAGCTGAGAAAGAGGAAGAAACGACGGGCTTTGATGGACGGATGGCTGGAGGAAAAGCGGTGGGCGAGCTGAGGCCGGGGTCCAAGAAGAAAGGTGGAGGAAAGAGGAGAGAAAGAGAAGCTTTGAGAGTCCCAGCAGTGATAACAAGGCCTTTCCCATGACCCCTCCCCTCTGAACAGGACGTGATGCCTGGAAATAGAACGCAGCGGCCCAGAAGACGACGAGATGGAGGGATGGCAGAAGGATGATGGAAAAATAAGGCAGAGGGAGAAAACTAACTAAGCATAGAGAATAAACAATGGGAGAGATTTGACGGAGGAGGTCTTTGTGTGAAGCAAGGCAGCTGGGTGAAAGCTGGACCTTGGCTACTCGGTGTCTGCGTTCGAGTGTGTGTGTTTTACCTTCGTAGAGCTGGGCGTACTGTGGAAATCCCGCTGCTCTCAGCCAATCGCAGGCCTCCTTAGCCTCAATCTCTGTAAAGCAAACAGAAACAGCATGTTGAATTTACACAACTTACTGACCGTGAAGATTTCTTTGGCATTTACTGATCTTTCCTCTATGACAAGAAGCTTTTATCCTATGTATCACGAGAGAAAGTTGTCAAACAAAAAACATCTGGAACTTTGTGATACTGAAATATTATTGTGGAGGAAAGTCCCTCAATTATTGAATTTCCCTCTGAGAGTCACATTGGAACAATACTCCATCCTTAATTATTAAATCTAAATCTAAATTAGATAAATCGAGACATGTAAAGCACCACACTGTATTTGTTATAGTCCCCATCTGAGAATATTGTCGGTACACGGAGGGGGAACATCTCAGAGAATTTATCTTTCCTCTGGGAACTCGCAGGAATGATGAGACTGGGAAAAGCTGGAAATTAGCCAGCGAGGGGACGCACATCGCCTCGAGAAGACAAAGGCAACACACTTCCAACAGTATGTCCACACTTGTGATACACAAGCAGTCGGATTTCAGCTGCTGGTGCATTAATGTAACAGGGTTTACACATGGCACCGCACCCCATTAGGTGCTGCCGCCAGCACCGTGGACGCGTTTTTTATAGAGATTGGTTTTACTGCGTTTTTCCACTAGCATATGTATTGCACAAGCTGCTAAAGTGGCAGTTCTAAAATGTGCACATGTGCGTGTGTTTTCTTTATGAGCAGACACTTATTAAACCGCCGTGCAGCTGCTCTCTGTGCTGACATCGACGACTGAATGATTTGGTGCCGGCGATAACAGACATGAAATGTACATTTACACACACACAACACATACATGTCCAAGTAACTTATCACATAAATTGTGCACAGTGACGGATGGAAAGACCATTAAAGGACAAAATGTGAACAAATAAAACGTGTTGTGAGGTTAAGATGAATATAAACCTGCACAGAAAGTTATTAAAACACAACCCAACAGCAATTTTACTCCCGTATTCTCAGCTCTTAACTCATACCTCTGTCACGGCCCCACTCATTCACTCCCACTTGTCTCATTCACTCATTTAGAGGTGCTGGCACTGACTGGGAAAGACACCACAGAAACACAGAGGACAAAGTTCAGCAGGGCAATAAAAAGCCTCCGTCTTCACCATCAGAGATGAGAACGGCCAGAGGAAACGATCCTGTCGCCGCAGTCCTGCAATTACACCCCTCTTCCAACATTCTCAGCATAGCTCCTCTCTCTAAATCACATGTGATGGAGCGCAAGGGGTAGATCGTAAGAAAAATAAAAAAAAATTTTTGCAGCTCTGAAAATAGAACAGAGAGAAGAGAGAGACAAAGAGAAACTCTAGTGAGAGAGCCTGCAGGGTGAGAAAACTTACTGGATGCCCTCATGGTGCGGCTGATGACATGCCTCTATGTCTTTCCCCTTTGCTCAGAGTGAAGTTCCCTCTCCATCCAGCGGCGCGTCCATTCGCTACTACGCCGATTTTCATCAAACGTTTCTGTGCGTTCCTGCTCGCTGCCTCTCCAGCCCTTGTGTTTACAACTCTGCCTCCCTTTTCCACCCTGCCCCATGCAGGTTTTCCCTTCCCTCTAATTTTCTCCTCAAATTTTTCTCGCAAACTTTCATCCTTGTCAGCATCCACTTACAACATCTCGCTCTTTTTACAACTTTCTCGGTCACACTTTCTTACACTTTCTTCCTTCTATTCTAGTTTCTTTCTTGCCAGTATCTCCTCGTTTCTCCACCCTTTTCTTGCCTCTGAACTCATTCTACAACCTCCTTGCTCTGAACGTCTCTTATCTTAACCCCCCCACAATCTTTCTTCAAACAAAAATACTCCATCACGCGTGTCCTTCATCCATCCGTCTCCTTTGCTTCTTTCACTGAATCCTCCTCATCCCGCTTTGCTCCGACAAGAAGGTGGTAGATGCCATCAACTCAGCATCCTCTTCGTCATTGCCAGAACTGCTGCCGCCCCATCAAGTCCCTACAGGAAGTGGCTAATTTCATCTGGCGCTTGCATCAGCCAGACCCCGGGGTCACAGACTGACAACCGGTGGACGCTAACCTCACATGTCAGCTTAACCTGCCGGCTGGCCGGCAAGGACGCTCTGACCTTGGCGCTTCTCTCTACTGGTTCTCTCTACTCTGTGCCGCACACCAGAGCAATGTGTTCGCACACACACACATACTTCACACACACACCAGCGCAGACGTTTACAGCGGTCCAGATGTTGCCCCCAGTGAGTCAGAGAATGCAAAAAGGATGAGACAGTCAGACAGCTGGGGTGGGGAGGGCAGCCGAGATGGACGGACCCTGTGGGAAAACCGCAGGGAGGAAGACATACCGCACCAGCCGTTTATTTACCGAATGTGAGATTTAAAAATGCTCCAGCTCTTTTTATAGAAACCAGGTGGTGCCGGTGGTGGTGGTGCTGGTGCTGGTTGTGGCTGTGGCGGTGGGGGGCTGATCCAGATGGTGAGGAGGAGATATTACGAGGAAAGGAAGCAGGAAACACTAATTATTCCTGTGTGGCACTAAAATATTGAGAACACATCGGCGAGCCACACCAATGCACAGCTGACGTGTTGCATCATTTACAGTGAACATGGGAGCTGTCAGTTATAGAGTCACATACAACGAGTGAAAACAGTCAACAATTCACTCCTGCTTAACTATGACTGCAGCTATGGTAGAAAACTATAACTCAAACCTTTTACTCGTGACCAATTTTGGCAAAATTATACAATATTGTCAATATTTAATGGTTGATTGCACTAAATGTTGGTGCCACTATATACAAGGAAGATGGTCGGTTCGGGGAGGCAACAGATCACGGCTATATAAAGCGTGAGTCGGTAACCAAGAAGTACTGAGGTGGAGAGGAGACAAAAAGGGGGATTTCGAAACTGCTGCGGTAAAGCTGAGCAGAGTAAACATACTTTCAGCTCAACTACTGCTGCTAGTTTTATGGCAGCTCAGCTGTGGAGATGGTAAGTTATTCACAGACAGAGACATGTCATAGATGGTAAGAATAGCTGCACGGTGCCACTTCTCTTTAGTTCTATAATTTAAGAAAGGCAACAAAACTATAGTTTGTGTGTGCACATATAAAAGTTTGGAGGCCGTAAATGGCTCTTCTGACAGCAAAGTTTGCAAACCCCGTGTATAAGAGTAGAAGATGCGAGGGAAGCTGAAAACCATCATGAGCAACTATAGCCTCATCCTATAAATCACAAATTTAGGAGGCCCTTTCTCACAGACGGCCGTTAGACTCCACAACTCCACGGCACTGACTGAAACTCAGCACACATTGCTCACAGTCAACACAGATATTGCACAAATTTATAAGACGCGTAGAAACTGTATCCTGGCACATGTAAATGTAAAACGCACACATCTCTAATGTCGTATTGTTCTATACTATTCTGTTTCTGTTGTTTCCATTATTTTTAATTTTGATGAATAGGTTTGTGGTCATTTCTTTCGTGATGCTAACTCCTCGTGCTGTTGTGTGTTGATTTTAAAGGTAATCAAAACTTATGAAGCCATGCTAGGCCAGTCTAAATAAACAAACAAAGCGGCATGCTTCGTTACGCCGTATGAATTTGTGCTTTTTGTGTTTCTGCATGAAGACAATGGACGAAGCTCCTGCCAGCATGGGAACAAAGCCCTGCTATTCATCTGGGGAGAATTTAATCAAGAGATTAATTAGTATACAAACATGTTATTAGCGGGCCGCGAAACACCCCCAACTCGCACAGTCAAACGGAGCTAATCCAAGCTGCCCTCCCCTCAGTCTGTTTCATGTCACTACATTCCTGCTGTGGAGAATATATTACAACAGGCGGCGAGCCGCTACTACAGCAGCAGCAGAGGAAGACACAGATGGTATGAGTCTGTGTTTGACTGTGTGTGAATTTGGGCCTCAGTGTGTGGGATAAACGAAGGTAATTTCTTACGTAACAAGGGTGCCAGCGATGTTACATAATACAAGCACCCCGATGTCCTCTAAATAGAAGATTGCCTTTCTTTCTTCCACCTTTCATTTCCTGCCTTTTATCCGACGGCAGTAACCTTGACTTTCTGTCAGTCTTTTCTCAGAGTTATAGCTGCCTACTGCAGGGTCTCAAGGACCCTGAAGTGCCTTGCATGACATCATTTCCTGCACTGAATTTCCCATGCGACCAGAGCGGCATGTGAGCTAAGAACAGCAGCAGGAAGTTCCTGGGCTGAACATGTCAGTGGGACTCAGCTGGGATTACTGTTGGACGCTAAGTGGATAATGAGAGAAAAACTAGAAACCGTTTACAGAGTTATATTTAGATCAGAACTTGTCCATTTGGTCAAACCCCATCAATAACCAGAAGAGAAATAGCAGAGATAAGAGAAGACTATGAGCAGTAATAGTCTACACACGCACGCACATATATATACATATATATACACACAGGATGCCTGGAAAGCAGCCATATTCCCACATACGCTAAACCACTTAGTCCTTCATGTTTAAATGTCAAAAAAAAGAAAAAGAAAAAAGGAGTGTAGGAGACAGAGGAGGAGTGACAGAGAAAGGAAGGGAGGGCGGGATGTTGGAGAGGAATATGTCTTTCCTGTCTCGTGCGGTGCATCTGTGATGATGTCGAGCCCTCAGGAATGCAGTGTAAAACAGAATCAATACTGGCATGAAATCGGTGCAGGTTCAGGCACAGAGTCTCATGTGCTTCACAGGCTGAGGACTGAGGAGTTTTGACAGAGCTGGATATACAATACGACAGAAAGAAAGGATGGACTGCTTCGAGTTAACATTTGACTGTAATTAGCCCTGAGGTTGTGGTGGGTGTCGGTAAAAGGATGAGATAGGATGAGACAATGAGGCTGGAGGTTATGAAGTTGTGCGCTTGGTTGTGTCACTTTCTCTCCAGCAGGGGGCGCTAAAGCGACATGTTACACTTATGCATTTAGATCAGGTTTGATGAAGCGTTTATTATCATCTGTGCAGCCTTTTGGCTTTCTGGCAGATTAACAGGTGATGGTTAGCTTTACTCTGACAGGACAGGCCAATGAGGATTTTCCTTTACTACTTAAAAGGGGAGCTAATTGTTTAAAGGAAAAAAATATCTTAAAAAGTAAAACAAATGCACATTTCCGTGAAAGGAAGGCACAAAGCTTACCGACTAATAAAAATGAAAGGCGTCTGCTTCACAGCTACCACAATTAAACCCAAGTAAAACTAATGAGTCAGCCAAAAATGAAACAATCCAAGTGTGAAGGGGGAAATAATAAATTTGCCAGACATAAAGTCAAAACAGAAAGTGGCTGAACTTTTACGCAGAGCTGAGGGAGTTGCAATATCAGGTGATAACGGACGGTTTAAGAGATGGTGAATAACGATAGCTCAGTTTCGTGAAATTTCTCAGCGAGCCACGACAATGAACCAGCATGAACAAAAGCAGGACCACCCCTAAGTGAAATTGAGCAATCGTTATAGCGCGCCAAGTCAAACTGTGGCGTAAAAGGCCCCTCTGCGCCGTATATGTAGTCATTTTATCTATTCAACAAGGCAAATGCACTTTAACTTGCTTTAAAATGTCTGAATACGAGTAATTACAAATCAAAAAAGACGATCAGATCGGTTTCAGGTTTGGGCGTGGGCTGGGTCACTGGGTCCCTTTTTTTTGTTTATTATTATTTAAGGCGGTCTCACAGTCGACCAGCTATTGACAAGTGGAATTCGACAAAGGTTTCAGTGTGTGTGGGGTGGAGAAAAGAAAAGTTTGTTTTAGAGCATGAAGCCATGAGTGAAAGTCATATAATCACCAAGCACAGGCATGAACCTGCTACATTCCTGCCATATCTTTCCTCATGTATTATTTCATCAAGAGGCTGTAATAACCTAACACAAGATCTGACAAGTTTCTGCTCCAGAACATACGTCACAATAATATGGAACGAAATAATATAACACCTGACATGTGTCAAGGCCACCAACAATGCACCTGGAAATGAACACAGCCAGCACACGCCTCAAAGCCTCCGCCGTGACAACGTTATTCCACTGGACGTTCTGTTCGCTGCCTGGGAAGCGTGGGTCACGTGACAGGAAGCAGGGGAAGGAACCAGTTGGGAAGGTGGGACACAGACCAAAACAATAACACTTTGGTCCTTCATGGTTTGTTATGACTTCCTTTGGATTTATGAAAGGCATCTTTGGAGCAGAAGTGGCTCCATACGTCCGAACTGAGTGAATCCAGAAAGACGTGGGAGCGCTTGTAATGTGAAGTGTGTTACTCTCTTGCCAGTAAAGCATTCTTAAAAAGCTGTGATGAAATCGAAGATAGACGGGTTGCAGCTACAGGGTCTGTGGAAAAGGTCAAATATTAAACAAGGAAGACAGCATCTCCCATGAAAAGGCTGCAATCAGAATCTTCCTTCCCATGTTTTAAAACGGACGCACTTATTTATCAAAGCTTACATTGTTTGAATCTCTTTTCGGTCTCTGAATGGACGGAACAAATGAGCTGCTTGAGTTCATCCACGGGAGAAATTAAAAGCTGGAGGGAAATTCTGGCTTTTTTTAAGGCTTGGCAGTCTTTAAAAATCTACTGAGGAGTTTCATGACCTAGTTTAAACCGACACATGTGGAGGAAAATGTGGGTAAAGTGCATCGACCAATTAAAAATATGTGATTTCTTCATAATTTCTGAAGAGATCATCCAACTCCTACGTCAAATTTGAATTATACGTGTTGCAAAATCAGTCAGCGGTAACTCCTCTCCATATCTACCTTGTGCCAGCTTCCTCAGAAGCTGCTGGCGGGCAATGATGCGTGAGAGGCGCAGGGCAGAGCGCCGTCGCGGGGTGTCACCCAGCCTCAGGTAGTATTCCTGCCCGTCAAGAGTCATGGCCTCCAGACAAGTTGTTTCATTCGTGGCGTCGCCGTCACTCTCGCTGTCGCCCTTGGCGCTTTGATCCATGACGTCATCCATGTCCACACTCCAGCTATCTGTCAGATCAGCACTGTCCTCGGTACAGATAGCGTCAGCAGTCTCCACATCTTCCCCTGGATTGTCGGCAGCAGTTAAAGTGAATGGGTGCGTAGATTTTCCAGTACCTGTGCCACTAGTAACATCCTCATCTTCTGCAGTTTCTGTAGTATTTGCCATTTGCTCCACGTTGTTGTTCACTGCCTCCTGACTCCCTGCAGGATTTGCTCCGTCTGCACCTTCACAGTGTGCTGAGGCAGCCACGCTGTCCACATTCACCGCCCCATCCGTAAAGGTCACACTGCCGTGTACAGCCTCCATAATGCAACGCTTGATTCCTCACGCAGCCGTCCTCACTCTGATGAGTTGTTGTGTGAGCACTCCTTGTGAATTCCTGCCTCTGACATGCCCTCACTGGAAGCCAAATCAGCTCCCCACCCGCCGGCCTCCTCCCTCCGAGTCACCACAGCCGAACAAACGCTCGAGCTTCATCATACCACCTGACTCAGATGACAAGGCTTGTCCCCCACCGCCCCCCACGCGCACACATGCTGACTTCTCAGCTGAGATTGAGATGGGGGGAAGACAAAACTTCCACAAGGTCTTTCCTTCGGTCCACGTGACCAGCAGCCAATGGCCAAAGCGTTCAGGGAACACTGCCTCGTTTCCTGATGTTCTACCACAGAAAAAAACAATTTGGTACATGCCCCGGGCGTGTGAGAGAAGGGCTATATCTGTGATGGCAGATATAATCAGAGTCAGGGATAGGCCTGGAAAAATATACAGTCCCAGCAGATGTATCCCAATGTGAAATGGGAAGGGGCAGAACAATAGAGAGTATGTGGGCGTGTGAGACTGCACTGGGGAAAATATGTAGCAGCAAAACTATTCTTACTTGTGCTGAGTAGGGCTGTAATGTCATTGAGAAATGTTCTCTAGATCCATAAGTTCAAGTTCACGCCACATTACATTTAAGACAACTGATCCAGCACAAATTCATCACTCTGATGTGCTACCCCCCACCCAGATAAGAACACATCCAAACTAAACCGGCCAAGCAGCGGCTGTAGTAAGAAATGCTGATGTGTTCAATGTGTGACGACTGAATGCTGCCATACAGAAACCAAGTTAGTGGACAAATGTATGGAATGCAGCGAGCGACTGGAAGGAGGCGGGAAGTTGTACTTTGACCCAGTTTTTCAGAATAGTGATTTACCAGGACTGGAGGATATAGACGGTCATTTGAATTCATTCTGAGGAGGTGGACGGGGGCCGCACGTGAAAAGTAGGTCACGGCAAAGTCAATTTCAGGTCAGCACACATGCCGGATCTCATAGCAGAGGAGTTCTTACAGAGCAGTCAGCTTTTTTTTGTTTGTTTTTTAATTTCAGTAAGGTGGGAGTGACGGGTGAATTACCCACACACATTATACTCAAACTGTGAATTTCTAAAATAAAAAAAAAACAGTCTGTGAGTGGATTTGATTACACTGCCCTCTTGAGGACTTCTCAGGCATCATCACAACAAGATCTTCACAATTTCTCACTGCGGAGAGGAGGGTTAGTATGAAATGTAACAAAATGGCAAAAGGAAAACCACAACAGTGTACAGGGCACGAAGTTAACTTCCAAACTGATCCAAGCTGGCACAGCAGGCTGGTACAGTAATGTAATCGTGGGCTAAATAGATGCGTGTAACTGGAGTGGAGCAGGGCAGAGCTGTAGTAAGCAGTCAGTAATGCAATAGCTTTCATTCTCGCTCAGGCCAAGACAGGCAGGCAGGTTGTGAAATTGTGTTTAGTTTGAGTCAAAGGTTCAAACTAAAGTTCATTTTTGCCGGGTGTGCATCGTTTCATTCGCATTTCAATTTGCATAACTCTTGAAGAATGTGTCTAGGTCCTAATATAACTGGACATACGTACAGTTTGGCTCGTATTTGTTTGGGCATTGACACATTTTCTGTTCTTTTAGCTTCTGTATTTGAAGGTTAAGAAGTTAAATGTGCTACAGGAGCAAGATCATCACCTGATCTCAACCAATCGTGCTGCATTTCAGTCGCTGAAGACAAAAGGAAAAGCAGAAAGACCAGCGAGCAAACAGCAGCAACAATTGCAGTCACATCCTGTCAAAGTGTGAAAATGGAAGAAGCCCATTATTTGATGATATCTGTTACTTCTAGACGTCATGCAGTCGCTTGAGAGCCTGCAAAATATATACTGATCAGCCACAACATTAAAGCCACTGACAGGAGATGTAAATAACATTGGCCATCTTGTGATAATACAGTGTTCTGCTGGACCTTGCATTTGTGTGGATGTTAGTTAGACATGTAGCACCCACCTAGACCAGACCAGGCACCCCCACCCCATAGCAATGACACTCCTTGTTGGCAGCAGCCTAAAACACAAAAACGTTTTAGGAACAACAAAAAAAAAACACGAACAACAGCACAAGGTGTTGACCTGGCCTCCAAATTCACTAGATCCCAAACTGATCAAGTATCTGTGAGATGATCCACAGAGGCCCCTCCCCTCAACCCATAGGACCCAAATGCCCCCACTAACAACATCCTGTTGCCAGACACCACAGGACACCCTCAGAAGGCCCATGTCACAACTGTTTTGGAGGCACAAGGGAGACCTACACAGTACCAGACAGTCATAGACCGGTCATAATGTTATGCCTGATCGGTGTATATATGGACATAACTGTATTTATAAAAACTGAAATGGTACTTATTGTATGATGCCTTAAAATGGTCCTAAACATCTATGAAATTATTATAGTTTGATGATACCATAACAAAGATCTTAGTCTCACCATTGACACACACTAATCTAAACACTTTAAAGTCAATGGGTTTCCAAACTCCAGGACCCTGACTGGTGACGTTTGGTCACCTTTCCTTAAACCTTAAAGCCAATGGACTTCACGACTGAGAAGCTGACTCGCTGCGTGGCTTGAGAAAGGTTAAACATTTAAATTGTGACTATCAAATCGAATATAAACATGTGAAAATGAATTTACAGCTGCATCTCACGTTTCCTGGAGCAGTGTAGGATGAAGTGCTACTGCTAACTGTCAGAGCTTTGATATGATTTATTAAGGTGAGTAAGGCTTCTGATTGTCTTCAAATGCGTTCAGAGCCACTAACAAGAAGTTCACTTTGAAAAACCGGAAGCCAAGACATGCAACACGAGATATAATTTAACTCCTACGCTTTGGGTTTTACTCCCAGCCAGCCCAGGAGTTTCAGTACAGCGCATAGCGTACAGTAAACAGAGAATACTGCCTCGTTGGATAGAGATAAAGCTTTATGTTTGAGTCAATCCCTTTATCTGCATTTATGTTTTCTAACACGCACACACACAAACACTTTCACCAGCTGGAAACAAACAAATCCCACGCACAAAGGAAGACCCGACCCCCACTGCTAACCCAAAAACCTGTGGAATTACATCTAAATCCGGGCGTTATTATGTACTCTCAGTTGGCACAAACACACGCCCGCGTACGCAAACACAGATTAATGAATGAAACCATAAAAGCAATTAAATTTACTTCAACATTCAGTCAGTTTGGCTCCCATCTACAGGACTGTAATCTGTCCATTATTGTTCACCGATGCACCAGGAAATCAGCATTTTGATTTTTTCTTGCAACTTAACCGTTGCCTAATCCATTTCATACTGCACACATGGTCTGTTTTAAATGTATTTGCATTTGGTTATTGAATCTGTTCTCGCAGTGTTGGGACAAACAAAACAAAGACGACCATCTGGAAACTATGCAAACATTTCAAATCTGAAACATTTGACTGACATGGACTCTGACGATATTCCACCGATTCACGCAGTGGAAAATGCACCGCTGAATACCAGCATAACTGTAAGGCCAGATGTGCACATTTTAAAGATTCCCCATCCCCAAATCTGATCCAGACAGATGTGAACTGTGTGCCTCTGGAGCTGATGGGTTAAGCAGTAGGGTGAGGGAGGGAGGGAGGAGGGGGAGGGAAGGGGGAAGGGGAGGAGGGGCTGTGGGTTTGTGGGCCTTTTTTGACTGTGAGGATGGAGGGGTGAGAAATAATAGGAAAGAGGATTAGTGGGGCAGCAGGTGTTCTCTGATGCTCCATTGGACTCGTCTCTGATTAATTGTAAAGAACCGCTAAAGCAATATGATAAAAAGTACGCATGTGATCTTGTAGGGGGCATTTAAAAGGCCTCGGTAGCCCTCTTGCTATGCAATCTATCACTTCTATGCACTTGAATACGCCTTGAAAAGGCACACTCTGACCGATATCGTGGTCAGTGGCGGTTTGTGTCTTTGTGGATGTGGGAATGTTCCTCGTTTAATTTGCTTAAGAGGCGCACATCTCGGCAATTACATTAAACCGAGAAGACAGCTGCAGCTCCCTCTCTCCCTCTCTTTCTCTCTCTCCTCACTTTTCTCTCTTTCCTCCCTCTCTTGAGCACAGTTCGAGGAGAAAGAGAGACCGTCTGCGCACCCAGGCCACTGTAAATACAGAGCAAACCGACTGACCCTCCGAACTTGGTGCATTAGCGCGTAACCTGCACGTCTGCAGACTTGAATGATATCCTAAATCCAAAATGTGAAATACCTCAAGGGAATAAAAGAAGCGAGGTAAACCAGGCTCCGGATTAGAGCAACAAATAGGGAATGACTGGCATCTGAAACCCCTGCTGGACCCCTGTCCACAGCACATGCCTGCGCTGTTTTGAGCACTAAATTTGACAATGACCTTCCCAAAATAATCAGGGAGCGCGCTGCGCATGACACATACGAGGTTATATGCAGTGCACAGACTGAAGATAAACTTTGTTTTCATACATTTCTTTTTTAATTTAAATAAAACATATTGGCTATATGATTTATCGAGACAGGGTGAATGAAATTATGAAATTATCATGACCTCCAACAGTGAGACAAAGACAAATATCCACCCATGTAGAGATCCGTGTCAGATTAATTCAGCCAGATTTGATTTTTAAAAACTACATCCTGCCTTAAGTTACCGGCTCATTGAAGGCATGTAGAGCACATTCATCTATGAGGATACACCGCGTCCCGCATATTAAAATAAGTCCCACTTCCATTTTGAGTAGGGGGGGGGGGCTCTCTGACCTGCCAGCCGTCTCTCCCGAACATTTCTCCACAGCAGATCCCAAGCCTTGGACGTGGAATCCCGCAGCTGCTCGCTGATCGACCGCCGCAGCTGAAGCTTGGCAGACTTTCGCTGGGTTGTCATTGCGGCGCAGCCGGACGCATATTCCCCGACTGAAACCGCAGCGCGCTCGCTCAGCAACACAGATAGCTCTTCGGTCTATTTATTCCACCGTGACCGGCAACCCCCCCTCTAGGCTGGAACAGCGCGCCCCGGCTTCTGCGTCTGGCTGCCGCAATAGCCGTCCCCGCTTCACCTGGTATACGGCTCCTCTAGCGCTGCGTCACCTTCCTGCACCAGCGGAGGCGGATGAGGTCCTACTACTGGCAGGACTTGGAGCCGCAAAAGATACACGGACTTAACTGATCCAGCATTTCTGCGCTCCTCTGGCCCCTGCCCGGCTCCGTCGTTTTTAGGGCGAAGGTGCAGAAATGTTTCAACATAACTTCAGCATGTGAGGCTCTGACAAGGCGAGCCAGATGTGAGAGGCGGTTTTCCCCCTCCCTGAATGTGAGACTCTCTCTCTCTTTCTCTCTCTCTCTCTCTCTCTATCACACACACACACACACACACACACACACACACACACACACACAACACACTCAAACACACACTAAACCTACATGTTCTCCAGGACACAAACCCACTCACTCACCCAAACAAAGATCTCTTTCAATCCCCTTGATACATACTAATAACACATACCACACATACATGCACACAACTGAAAGCTTTCCTTAGTATCTCTGGGCCCTCAGTTACAAATCGGTCTAGAAAAAAAAAAAAAGGGGGCAGCTCTCCAAACTGTCCCAACAGACATGTGATTGACTTAATTATTTTTCCTGTTTCCCTTCATTTTCCTCCATTTCCGACAGAATTAGTTTAAACCTAAAAGCGAAATCTTGACAAATGGTGCCCTTTGAGCTGTAGACCACTAAACTGGATGCAATTTAAAATGGCAAGAAACAGAGAAGCGGTACATTTTTACATTCACAAAGCTGAATGGAGTCAATATGTGGATCTTTTTTATCCACAGGGCTAAGAAAAACGCATCCCAGTAAATGATTCCAAGGCCCGTTTCTCAGTTCTTCAAACTGGAGGCTGCCCCACGATGTGCGTGACTGAATATGTGCCTATAGCTAACTGATAGCCAGCATGCTTCCAGTCAGCCTCACGACCTAAAGTGAAAGTGCCCAACCATCGGAGCTGTCCGTCTCAGTGAGCCTCATTCACCCCCTCTGACAGGTTAAGAGTTTTGGGAATTTCATTCTGAGCTCTGAGTTATTCCCGTGTTATTCCAGGAATGCCAGACGAGAGCGATCAGACCAGGACCGGGATGCTCCTCAGCTGCCGTCTGCCTGACACCATCGGATGTCCTGTTTGGGGTGTTGAGTTGCAGGTCATGGATCCATGAGCAGAGGCCTGATTTGACATTTCGGCTTGTGGAAACACGCTTGCTTTCCCGAGTGGTCAGCAGAATCCCGAGGTAATGTTGGACACCAAACACCACTTTATGTATTGGTGGAGTTGACTGCCATATAGGTAAAGGCTCTCAATAATAGCTGGGGAACTATTTTAACCCAAAACATGGCTCATGCGATTGAACTGGATCCCCATGAAACACCACATGTTGCAGGAAAAAGATATCAGGACATTCATGGTCCAACTTGCCCTGTGCTGTCCTAGTTTCTGATGGCAGTGTGGCTGCAGAGCGACCCGCTGATTTATATTCTCTCACTTCACTGCTGAGACCAAAGTAAGACATGAGGCTGGCATTGGCATGCAGCGGTGATGAGAGGGAAAGTGTTTCAAAGGGAAGGACGGGTGAACAACAAGTAGCTGAACGGTGGAGGAATGAAGGAGGGAAGGAACTGTGGGGACAAAAAGACGAGGCAACAGGCCGACACACAGAACGTCCACTGTGGGATAAAGGGAGGCCGAGAAAAGCGATGAATCGCACACTTGAGAGGATGAAAAGACTCATGAAATCTCCCATTTGTTTATTGCTTCTAATAAAACGGCGTAATGGGATTCATGAGCATTTTATTTGCAAATACAGGATGAGACAAAGAGCAAAGTCACACGGCCTGTGTGTCTTTCACAACTAATCATCCTCAAGTGGTAAAAAAAAAAAGAAAGAGGAGCATTGTAATAAGAGGAGCCTTCGCTTTTGGTGTTTGGCTCACAGTGCAAAACAAGTTGGTAAAGAGAGAATGAAATATAACATTTACTTACAACTGTTGCAGAAAATACAGGCAGTTATCAGCAGTAATTAAGGTAAAATTACAGTTGATAAAATAGCACCGTTTGAAAGTGGCAAGAGAGCACGACATGTATGGGTGTTGATTTGAAAGCACAGATACCAAGGATCGCCTTAAACAAGATGTAGGTATTGAATGCCTGAATTAAAAAAGGCCTTGATGGTGAACATGAGTGTGAGATGCCGAGAAATGAAGGACTGACGCAAAAAGAAAATACCGTTATGACTATGATGAAGCCACACAAGAGGAATAAGAATGAGCCAGGCTGAAGCATGTATGAGCTTTTATAACATGCACAAGATGAACCATCAAATGAGGGAGTCATAAAAGACGACAAGCAAAAAAAGCAGTAAGTTTACATAGTCCTTCCTGAATCTTACAGGTTGCAGCAAACCAAAGAACACACCTTTGCTGACATCTTTCTTGTGCCACTTCTTACCATTTTGTCTGTTATATACACAAAGATTAAAGCTAGCCTGCCCAACGCAGAGAAACGGTAAACTCAGATGCATTAAAGGCACAGGGAACAGCTGGATGGAAAGCTGTAAATCGCATTCAGTAACAATGACACTGATCAGATCTCAGTGCAGGTGGATAACTATGAAACACTACGTATCCGTTCTTTGCTTAATGAAAATAAAGAGAGAGAAAAGAGGGGAAACCCTTTTGGAAATAATCGCGTTTAATCCTGCAAAAGAGATTTGGACGATCTGTGCAGAGGAGGTTGTTCCTGACGTTATAAAATCCACATATCATAGAGTGGTATCATAGTGGTCACTGTCTGAGATAGTAGGAACATTTGATTAAATATGTCTCAAAAGGTAATAGTTGAAGCTTGGTAATAAATAGTAGGGCACCTTTCTTATTCTATACATTTCTTATTATATACATACTAGGTGTTGTACCGCCTAGTCGACTCTACTGCTGTGCCATGACGCTTTAAGCAGGGAGTCGATAGTCGCCGATCACGTGACAATAACAACACGGACGCCTCGGAGAAGACAGGTGAGGAGCCCAGTGGGTCGTTGCAGCAAACTAGCAGCGGTTCATCAAGTGTGAGGAAATACTTCACTAAAGATGAGGTCCATTCTACCATGACATGCAGAACATGTAAGTCAGTCCTGAAATACAACAAAAGTACTACTGCAATGCACATTCATCTGAAAAGCATCCGCTAATGCTAGCAGAGGAATGGTCCAAATCCTCTCAACAGAAGTCAATTAACAACTTCACCAAACGTCTTGCAGTAACAGACAGAAGGAGACTGCACATCAACAATTTCCTGGTGAATTTCATTGTCTAAAGTTATCGGACCTTTAGCTGCAGTACGCGGAAAAGGATTCGGAGATATATCACATTTTCTTTCGTTGACTTATTAGTCAACTTTAAAAAAATCCGAAGTCGTTCAACCCCTAATACATACAAGAAAGAGCAAATGTATGTAAATTGATTCTAACTCATAAAAATGCATACTCACATTATTCTGTTATGTAGGCTAGGTCCATTTATGTTTGAACACATATTTGAGTTATAGTTACATAATGCAAGTGGGCTCAGAGTGCAGTCTTGAGTATATTCACATCCAAATTTGAAGAAATGCTTAGGAAATACGACCATTTTTATTGTTCAGGGGCTCCAATTGGAAGTGGAATCCATCATCATCATCATCTGTGTTTTTTGTAAGAAAAATACTCACCTAGCTAGGTGGGCTAGAAGCTAATCATCATAGATAGTCTTAGAAAAAAAAAATAAAAAATTAACCTCTCTGATTGGTCAGCTTCACTGGCCTGAGCTCTGCCCATACACGGTCCAGTAGGGAAGGAGGGAAGTACATGAAAATTTAAGAAAAACATTCCCCCCCAAAAAATGGACACGAAATTAGGATACGCCCCCAAGCGCAGGATGAGTCATCGATATATTTAAATTATTTTCCAAGGAATAAAAACTCTGAAATACTGATAAAAATACCCAAAAAACATTCTCGTAAATGTTGGGCCTGATAGACATAATTTCCATTATATCATGTAGACTTTAAAAATAAACAACTGGACTATACCAGCCGCTGCAGTAACATATACTGTATGTTCTCACAGAAATCACTTGGACAGGGTGACTTGCAGGTTGAAGTTGAGAAACCGGACCGGTGTGAAAGAACGAGACATTTAACACTTCTGTGGGAAAACTACTAAACTTAAACATTAACTTTGATCCGCAGTCAGTCTTGTGTTTCTCCCCTGTGACGTTGAAGGCTATGATATGTGGATGGCAAGCCGGTCCTTGAGGTCAGCCTCTACCCTGGGCAGAGAGCACCACAGGAACACTGTCTCACGGCGGCAGCCAATCAAAACACCAACCTAACACATTCCAGGGCTCAAACGGCCAATCAAAGCAGCACAATGGGCATGTTCTTCGCAGACCCGGGATCTGAGTTTCTGAACAAATACACAGCGGAGCATGGGCGTCTCTACCAGGGGAGCAATAAGATCTTGCAGTGGTTACTGAAATGGACAATCTGGAGAGGGCTGCTGTCTTCTAGGAGAAGAAAAGGAGGAGGAGGAGGAGGAGGTGGAGCAAGGGGAAGAGGTTGAGTTTCACCACCTTCTTCCTGTCAGGTCATTTAAGGTTAGGAAATTGTGTCAAATACTTTGACTGCAAGAAACGGTGATAAAGATGCTCAAGAGAGTCCATTTTGTTTTTCCTGTCTGAAGTGGCTAGAAAAATCCCCCTGTCGTCATCTTCTGCAGCTCAGACATATTTATAAAATTATAAAAATGAATGAATTCCGCAATTTTTTGTAGACGTTTTAGCTGAATTTTAACTACATACGGGCTGCTCGGAAAATGTAATTTCTCCGAAAAACTTCCACCGCCACTGAGGCTCCGCTTCACGGTGACAGAATGTACTGTAAAATGTTAATAGGGCGACACACGCAGAGCCCGGGTGAGCGAGTTCAGCCGAATCAATGATTCAGCAGATCACATGATCAAACACTGTGACGGAAACCTCTCGTCCAACCCACTCCCCTTTCCGAGCATCCTTAAAATTAAACGTCTTCTCATGTACCCTCCCTCCAGCCCTCCTCCTCCTCCTCCTCCTCCTCCTCCCCCTCCTCCTCTTCCAGCTCATTTTTTTTTTCTCTTCTCCATCCCTGCCACGCTCTCCCTGGTTTCTGTCTTCTATTTTCAGCAACACTCAGTCATTCAGGCCACACAGCTCAGCTCGCTGGACTCTGCTGCTTGAAACACACGCACACACACATATCTCCACGCACTTTTATAGTGCATCATTTAAACTGCAATCAGAACAAGAGACTCTTCTTCTTCATACGGCAACCTGAAAAATAATCCATCAGCAGCGTGTCACCTGCAGCGATGCCACCAGTCTGCTCGAAGCTGCAAACCTCCAGATTAAACTAAACCATTGGACAGATGGCACGGCACAACCTTGACCTAAATTCCTCACTCGTACTATGTGTTTTTAGTTATCTATGAGAGCGCATGCACGCACTCACTCATTTAATCATCTTCGTATGGACCCCATGGTAATTCCATATGTTAGTTACAGGATTCAGATCAAAACATCTGTTTGTGTGTTCAGTTATCAGTTTATCAGTTCAAACATGGAGCGAGAACTATACACTGCACTGTTGCAGCAGCTTGTTAGAAGAAAAAACACAGAGGTAAGTAAAAGTTTAAAGTACAAAGGACAACTGTCTCCGTTGCAGAAAGCAAATATGTTCTTTCTTATGGATCCGTCATGGAAATAAAAATAACAAAATAAACTGATGTTTAGTATTCAGAGCTGATACTGCGAACTTGACCCTGGAATTTGACACATCAGAGGGACGCTGTGATTGGCGGGTGCCCCCCCAGAGAAAGCGGAGGCAACGAAGACTCAGCAGGAGTGGAAGCGAGTGGGGACAGACAGAAGATGGTGTAACGCTAGATCCGAACAGAGACGACCCAACATAAGCGTAACAAAGACGTTAAATCAGTTCTGCTCGAAGCTAGAAGTCTGAGTGGAAGTGATTCAGATCTTCTTGTTTGACATTTTACTCTTTAATATATCTTACAGCAGATTGATTGATGATTAAGAGATTTTTAGGATCCATATGCTCATCGTGCGTCATCGTGAGAGGTTATAAACTTCAGCAGCGTTGCAGAGAGCCAGCAATCTAAGCCATCTGTTCACGTTGGCTTAAACCAACAGCATCAGCGTGTCTCCATCAATATTTCTACACCTGTAGTTGAAGAATGCTACCGTGGTCAGTTCCTTCAAAATAAAATAAATAAATAAAAAAAATGGGCCAGTGGAGAAAGTGGGTCAGGATCTAATTCTGAGTGCACATCCACACACTCCCCAGTATCAGCAATAGGGTTGCAAAGGGGTGGAAAATTTCCGGTAAATTTCCGGTAAATTTCCAGAAACTTTCCATGGGAAGTTAAATTGGGGAATTTTGGAAATATTCCAAATTAGAAACTTTCCATGGGAATTATGGGAATTATGGGAATTATTGGGAATTTATGGGAATTAACTGGAAATTGGGGGTAATTTAAACTAACTGTATCATATCCAAACATAAATGTAAATATTTTTTGTCATAAGCAGACATCCATGCAAAATAATACAAAAACATGACATTTCAACAGCCGAGATTTCAACAATCTCTTCTCCAGAGAGAATGCCCCTGTCATATATAACAACCATTGGCTGTGCTGCCCATACTCTTAATCTTTCATTTAGCACCTAACTTACCAGATAGTTAGCTACTGTATTAATACGTTTTTATTTAATATTTGCAAGTTAAACATTAATAACGTTATAGATCAAATATATTTACCCCATGATATTATCAAAACTTACTTGACTTTATATAGTCCGCGGGCTCAAATGTGTGGCTTCAATAGTCTTGTGCTTTGAGCTCAAAAGTGTGGCCTCCAGGCTTCAAGAAATCACCTGTGCATGTGATGGAGGAATGCACAGTGCATGTAGGGGGCGTGGCCTCAATAGCCCTGCAGTAAGCAGTGTGCTGTGTGCATGTGATTGAGGAGTGTACTTGCATTAAATCTGGTTGTTTTAGCCAAGACTATGCTACAATATATTCCCCCCAACTATATTTAAGTTCCCTGTTAAGGGCCAACCTTCAATTTTGTAAATTTCTTATTTATTCCTATTTATTCCTGTTTATTCCCATATATTCCTGTTAATTCCCGTTAATTCCCATATATTCCCGTTAATTCCCATGGAAAGTTTCCAACTTTGAAAATTCCCGGAATTTTGCAACCCTAATCAGCAACAACAACTTCCCTTGTTCAGTCTGTGAAGATAAGTCTGCTGACATCGTCCACCTCCTGTTCAGCAGACTGGATCGCATGCAGACGGAGATGGCTATCGCTGCGGTCGACCTGAGGCCAGGAAGACAAAGCAAAGGTCTCGGCCTTCAGACCAAAGAGGAGAGATGATATAGATGGGAAACAGAGGAAATCGTGGCTGGGGTATGGGAAGCAGACTCCGCCTGAGGTGTAAAGTATGAAACTGGACGGGGAGGGGGAGACGATGTTATTTGGAGACAGACAGGGGGTTTTGAAAGCTGAGTGCAGAGGACTACGGGGTGCAGACTTTGGTATGGACCCGGGGCAGGACCGGGAGGGGAAACAATAGCTAATGGACACGGAGGAAACTCTGCGGGTCATGGGAGTGCAGATCACATGCTGATAGGAGCGCCTTGTTGCTGAGTGTCTCATTTTAAAGGCACTTAGGAGCTGCACACATATAGTGAGGTTTTTAGCTGTTAAAATAAGCATTGGACTCGGAAAATCCTCAAGGGCCAACTTCCTTCCTCGGGCCCTTTCTCTGTGTCGGTATAGGGTTGCAGGACCACACACAAACACACGAGTGTGTGTACAGGAAATACGCAAATATGGTGTACAGCGAGAACACATACCAAAACATACACGGACAAATGCACAAAGAGAGTCTAATACTTAAACTAGTGGTGCTAAAAACGTGACGGAACTTCTGGCACAATTAAACCATCGGCATGACGCTCCCGTATAGTGAAGAACATGTGTATAGTTACAGAGAAACACTGAAAGCATCTTTTAACTTTGCTCCATTTACTATTTTGAGGCTTTGAGATGAATCAGTGCACCATTACCTTGCATGTACAGTATGTGGTCATCACCTTTGCTAGATTGGCTAAATGTCTGAACAACTGTGAGGATAAACCCACCGTGGATCGAACTGCATTGTGTATTTGAAAGACGGTGGCGGTCCTACAGATAGTGACCATCCCACTCCAGTGTTTGTGAGAGTTAAGTGAGATTTACGGTTGTGCGTCAGATCCACGCCATAGCTCCGTACCTGATGCCAAAGCCTTATGCGCGCCTCCCTAAAAGCGTAACTACCTGTCCAGACCACAACATCTGGCACAGTCTCTGACAAGCACAGAAAATGTGCTTCTCTCCTTCGGACTCCTACAAACCATCTGCTCAGACATCTTCTCTGCTTTCTGTGTTGCAGAGATTTCAGTAAAAAGCATTAACTTTAACTCCAACACGAGTCACTCAGTCGAGTCAGTCGGAATTGTTTGGAGTTCAACAGTTATCCTGTGTCCAATTAGTGTTTTAGTGACGTCATTTGCAAAAAAAAAAAAATGCTGACACACCAGGCACAGGTATAAAATCTTACACCAGCACAGATCAATATGGCATGGACTCTGGATAGATACATGGTGGGAGTATAAACCAAGGTGGTTCCATCTCACAGCTCTCATCTGGATTGCTTGCGGCCACAGTAGGCAGCGACATCCAAACTCCGGTGACGAGTATGACCGCGTCGTTGCTACTCTTCTAACACCTGTTAGTCACGACACACGGCATTTAATTGGCCCAACAGATTTTAGCCAGAGCATAATCAGTTCCCAGTGGAGGGGTTCTACACCAACTTTCCACCGCAAAAACGTTTGTAGGCGGGAAAGTTGTTCTGGCTTCCCGGCAACATGACTGCACCATTCAGTATTTAGCAGCTAAAAAGCCAGGTTGGACTCAGATGCATCATGTGACCAAAAATATGCACATAAAGTATATGAATGCTTGTTTTGTCTGCTGTGTAACCTGGCATTTGTTAACTAAAGTGTTCACTATATATATATAACATTATACAATATATAACATATAACATTTAAGGAGATGATGTCAGCTTAAATGTTTACTGCTTGTTATACTGCCCAAAAACGTACCACTTAAAGGGGAACTACTGTTTTTTTTTTACAACCTGGACCTTATTTCCAGCATAAAATACGGTCGTTTACTCAAACAAAATAACTTTTGTGTCATTTGAACTCAACGTAAATCCATATTTACCATGCTACTGCTAGTTTCTTTGCAACATGGCTGAATATTTTTCCGATTCTGAGGTTGTGGACAAACCATAGCAGTAGCAAATTATGCGCGCACTCAAAGATGACATGGCCCATGTCATTATGCTAGAAATAAGGCCCAGGTTGTAAAAAACAGTAGTTCCCCTTAGCCAAATTGACCAGAATTGACCAAAACTATACACATTGGAAATATTACTGATAATGACTCACACAATGCATATTAAGGTTGGACCTTTGTTTTCTCTTTCAAATAGGTTTGACTTATCTGGAAGTCTGTCTGCTCATGTTTCCTGTGCAAATACAGTATATACAGCGCTCTGTGCCGAATCATCCTTTAAACATCACTTCACAATTATTTGAAAGTAAAGATGCAAAAATGACACCACACAATCTTGTAACGCAACCTTAATGGATAAAACTGAACATTTCTGACGTTTACAGTTCATATTCAACATGGACAGGAAATGCATGTGTTTATTTTTGTACGAATGCACTCGAAAAGTTGTGCTGCATGCCATCGGAAACAAGTACGGGGAGTCTGGTGGTCGATTTACAGTTCAAACGGTCAGAAGAGGCAGCAGAGGGCAGAAAGACAGAGGAAAAATGAAAAGGGAGGAAGCGGGAAGAGAAACCGGGACCAGAGCCAAATCCACTTCCAGACTTGTTAAAGCACTCCTACAATATTTACCACACGCACACACACACACAAACACACACAGGCTCACTTACTAAGCACCAGTTAATAAGGGGCCTCCAAGCAATTTTTAATGTTTTCACCCAGGTGGGTCTGCACATCACAGCTACTAACACACACATGCACACACACACACACACATACACAAATGTGAACGCCCCTACAAGCCACCGTCATTAAGTTACAAAGGTTTACTGCAAGTTAATTGCTGAGCCAACTGCTTTTCTGTGTGAGGTATTTCATGCGTAACACACAGCAACGGCAGCGCTGGCATATTTTCCCAGTCTCAGTCAAGTCAAAAGAGAAAGTCTGCGATTTTAAATTTTGGCATGAATGCCTCAAGGAGAGTGCACGAAGTCTGCTGGAGGTGCAGATCAGCTGAATCCCTACCATCGGACGTTAAAAACACACTACAGACATGCAAGAGACACACTAAAAGGATTCGCAGGGCATAGGTTGAGATTACTCCCAGCTTGCCTGAGCTCTTTCTAATAACATGAAAATTGTGATGGATTA
The DNA here is from genome assembly GCF_963514085.1 of Chelon labrosus. Classification (NCBI taxonomy): domain Eukaryota; kingdom Metazoa; phylum Chordata; class Actinopteri; order Mugiliformes; family Mugilidae; genus Chelon; species Chelon labrosus. The sequence continues at coordinate 14,318,550 of NC_140350.1, read as the reverse complement.
TATGTGTTCTTGTAATCCCAGACTGCAGTGAAAGAGTGAAGAATGTGTGTCAGCGTGTGTTTGTTTTTTTTTCTGACCGCGGTCATCTGTAGCTTATCAGCTGCACTAAAATAGCAGCACTATAAAATACTTTTACCAGAGCAGTAGTAGTGTACAGACGGGCGGAAAATATGCAAAGCTGGAATGAAGATCCGGTACATTCACGTGCTGCACTCAGTGACTCAGTGATGAAAGACGGGAAAGTTTCAAGCAGAAATGATAACATCAGCAGTGAGTACGTTGGATATATTGTGCATAAGGAGTTTCATGTTTTGTTGTGTTCACACTGCTGGCGAAAAAAACAACAAGCCATTTTCATTAGAAGCCAATATGACGCTACAGACACCTAACCCAAATGTGTGAGCACATTCGTTCGTGTGTTTGAAGGTATGGCAGACAACTAGATCTACACAAAAATGGTGCAACACAGAGATCATTTCATAAATATGATAAAATAATCACCTTAAATCAAATATTTCACTACTGTATTTACCATTTGCTACCACATATGCTCCACGACGGGGGAATAAAACTGCAACCATCTTGTGAATTTGATTGTATTTGAAACTATTACATTAAAGGGGAACTACCGTTTTTTTACAACCTGGACCATATTTCTGGCATAAAATACGATTATATACTCACCCATATAACTTTGGTGTCATTTAAAGTCATTCGGACGATATTTACATTCGCGTATATCCATATAGTGGGAGTGACTGGGGCACTGAAACGCAGCCTCTAAATAACGCATTATCTGCTGCGAAACTCATTAATTTCACCAATATTTTGTTATGATACGCTAGTGCTATTCCCCGTTGAGTCCAGAGTTACCTGTTATCATCATCCGGGGTCTGTAGATTGACCTACTAACTCTGACCTGGATGATGTCATCTCTGAGCGCCGCACGCACCCCGCACAGCTTGTTTACCTGAAATTTGCTACTGCTAGTTTTTTGCAAAATGGCTGAATATTTTTCCGATTCTGAGGTCATGGGTGACGACTTTGTTTATGATGGACGTCCTTACCGTTTTGAGCCAGAGTATACGGATGAAGAGCTTGTTAAAAGGAGGATGCGGAGGCAGAGAGAGGAACAGCTGGCCAAAGAACAACAAACCGCTGCACGTCCACGAATAGATAACAAGTAATTCCGGACTCAATGGAGAATAGCACTAGCGTATCATAACAAAATATTGGTGAAATGAATGAGTTTCGCGGCAGATAATGCGTTATTTAGAGGCTGTGTTTCGGTGCCCCAGTCACTCCCACTATATGGATATACGCGGATGTAAATATCGTTGAATGACTCCAGATGACACCAAAGTTATATGGGTGAGTAAACGATCGTATTGTTTGCCAGAAATAAGGTCCAGGTTGTAAAAAACGGTAGTTCCCCTCTAAAGAAATTATGAGGATCACGCCTCAACCTGAGGTCATGTCATCTCATTTGTAGGTACATCTTCACGAGTGCACTGGTTTCCTAAAACAAATCAAATCTACTGCTGATTGGTATCAATGCTAACAGATAACGTGAAGCTTAAATACAGTCCCTGACAAAAGTCTTGTCACTTATCCATTTTGTAGAAACAACAGTTTATAACCTGACTTTTAATTAATCCATTGGTTTTAGAAATGGCTCACATGAAAGCTAAAACCCTCCCAAATTATGTTTGATATACTAAAATAAATTTGCTTCACTGAAGAAAGATTGATCATTTAATGAACACAGAAAGGTCAGATTTTGGCAAGACAAAAGTTTTGTCGCCTACAGAAAGTAATGTGAAAATTGAACAAATCATTTACTTCAAATACAAAAATATGATGCATAACATCAGTGAATGAAGTACTGGTGCTGTGAGATCCATATTTAATATCTTGTATGACTTCCATGAGCTTGAAGGACTGCATCCATGCGGTTCGACAATGATTCATACAATTTATTGATGAAGTCATCAGGAATAGCAAAGAAAGCAGTCTTACATGCCTCCCAGAGTTCATCAAGATGCTTTGGTTTCGTCTTCCATGCTTCCTCTTTCATTCTTCCCCAGACATGCTCAATGATGTTCATGTCTGGTGACTGGGCTGGCCAGTCCTGGAGCACCTTGATCTTCTTCGCCTTGAGGAACTTTGATGTAGAGATGGAAGTATGCGATGGAGCACCATCCTACTGCAAAATTTGACCCCTTTTATGGTTGGGAATGTAAGAGGTAGCTAATACTTCTTGATATTTTACGCTATTGATATTGCCTTCCACCCTGCAAATCTCTCGCACACCCCCATACTGGATGTAACCCCAGACCATGATTTTTCCGCCACCAAATTTAACTGTTTTCTGGGTGAATCTCGGATCCATGCGAGCTCCAGTAGGTCTCCTGCAATATTTGCGGCGGCTGTGATGTAATTCAACCGAAGATTCATCTGAGAAATCCACCTTCTGCCACTTTTCCAGCGTCCATCCTTTTAGCAGGCTGTGGGCCTTGGCAAATGCCACACGTTTTTTTAATTGCCTTTTGTTTAGTACTGGTTTCTGGGCACTGATTCTACCATGGAGGCCATTTCGAGACAGGATTCTACAAACTGTTCTGGTTGACACGGGGACTTGAGGTGACCAGGCCTGGTGGAGCTCTGCTGCAGTGGAAAAGGGGCTGGCCTTGGATTTTCGAGCCAACAAACGGTCCTCCCGAGCAGTTGTCTTGCGGGGTCTGCCGGACCTGGGCTTGTCAAAAACATCTCCAGTCTCTTCAAATCTTTTTCTTATTCTTGTAAGACTGCTTTCTTTGCTATTCCTGATGACTTCATCAATAAATTGTATGAATCATTGTCGAACCGCATGGATGCAGTCCTTCAAGCTCATGGAAGTCATACAAGATATTAAATATGGATCTCACAGCACCAGTACTTCATTCACTGATGTTATGCATCATATTTTTGTATTTGAAGTAAATGATTCGTTCAATTTTCACATTACTTTCTGTAGGCGACAAAACTTTTGTCTTGCCAAAATCTGACCTTTCTGTGTTCATTAAATGATCAATCTTTCTTCAGTGAAGCAAATTTATTTTAGTATATCAAACATAATTTGGGAGGGTTTTAGCTTTCATATGAGCCATTTCTAAAACCAATGGATTAATTAAAAGTCAGGTTATAAACTGTTGTTTCTACAAAATGGATAAGTGACAAGACTTTTGTCAGGGACTGTAGTCTGTTAGTCTATTTCTTTTAAGAAAAATACAAATAATTGACAAGTAACATGGTAAACGTAAAATAAATTGCCATCTAAAGATGCTCAATAATCAATTTGTGCAATACTGCAGTAAGACACCACAAGCAGACTAGAGGATCATTCATTCCTTTTCCTGCGGGTCATTGGGCGACTGGCAGGGTACACCCTGGAGAGCCCACGCAGACACATGGAGAACATGCAAACTCCACACAGAAAGGCCCCAGTCGGCCGATGGATTCGAATCCAGAACCCTCTTCTTGCTGTGAGGCATCAGTGCTAACCACCACACCACTGTGCCGCCCATTAATTCCTATGAAATGAATTCAGGGAAAGTGTTTCAACATTTATACAGAAATTCTCCTCTGTCGCTGTCGTTTTCCTTTTGATAATAAATCTTCGAAGAAACAATTTTACTCAGTGGTTTGGGGCCGGATTCATTTTTGGACCATATTCTGTCATGCCATGGATTCCCTCTCAAACACAGCCACAGACATTCACTAAAACCACCACAGTAAACAGACACATCAAAGATACATGCAGAGGGTAATTACAGTAATCTACAATCCGATAAGGAGACACCCAGCAGAGAGCACAGCATGAACACCAGCGGTTTGGTCAAAACTCCTGGGAGGAATTCCCCGTTTATCTGGCAGGGAGCAGAATGAATGTCAGCTATGTGAGTGGAGATATGACCGTATCATATCCTGCCGCGATGCCGCTAGGACTGCGCGGACCACACAGACGGGCAAACACTGATTGATTGGAAAGGATTTTTGTCAAACAGCCAAAGTGTTTCCTGATATCAGAGGAAAAAATAAACACCCTCGAGTGAGAAAACAAACTCGAAGCATGAAAGGCCAAACAATGAATCTAATCTGCACTCCTCCCTCATCACTGCCGTGTTTGTATGTAAAGTTTCTTGCTCTCAAAAATACACAAACACACACACTCTTGCCCTCGTCGCATGCCACCGACGGCATCGCCCCTGACCCTTCTGCAGCCTCTGGGGCCTCATTACCCACAGTGCACCTCTCCTCAGTGGACTATCACTGGCAGTAACGCGACCCCGACTGGCGGCAGCGCCGCATCGGAGGCACCCCAACGCTTACTACGCACAAGCGCACACACACACATAGAGACAAAACACACGAAAATAAACAATCCCACGGCGCAGCGAATGTGACCCTGTCACCAAGACGTCTCCCTGCGCTGCACTTAACTATAATCGCCGTGACGCCTGTGCATGTCAATCAAAAGAGACACTCCGAGGATAAGAGATATGGACGGGGTCAGAGTTGGACTCATTAATCATCTCCATAGACTCTTGTATCACAATTTCTGGGAATGTGAGTCAAAGAGAGAAAAATCCGAAAGAACAGAATAAATTTTAGCGACATATATTTTTAGGTAAAGATTCCAACAAACCATGACTTCAAAGCTAATGTGGCTTGTGTTTTTCTTTACTGTGTTTTTGTATGCATGTGTAATGTGTGTCTGTGTGTTGTAACAGAAACAGTATATCACTGCTTTTTTTCCTGAGGTTTGACATTCTGGCTGCAAATCTTGTGGGAGACATTCCCAGAAGTCTAGTTTCATCCCAAAGTGGGAATGTAAAGCAATCCAACACAAGCGTCACAAACACACACACTCTCACTTCAAAGGTTATCCTACCTGCTGACCCACTGGTCATCTTCGCAGCAGTCTGGAATGACAAAAGAGAGGAGAAAGAAACACAAGATAAGTTAAGAAAAATGCAATAAAACATACAAACGTACTTAGTGGAATAACTTCCTAGCGGTGGAGAATGTAAACTCTCCTCGTACGGCAACAGTAGCCACGCTGGGAAAATGACCCGAATTCAAAATCTGGTTTGACCCCAAGAGAAACAGATTTCCTGAGTGTTTATGTCACACGATCGTATGAAAACCCACCCGGCTCTAACGGCTTATTTGTTAATATTAGCCAGAGACTGACATTCATTTGATGTGTGTCCCATCACGGATAAGCTAATCGAATCACAATAAATGACGCAATTAAGTTGAAGGAAGCTGGAAAGGATATTGTAGACGTTTGCCTGTGTTGACATGAGAGTCGTTTTGGAAAGAACAGAAGAAAAAGGAAATAGATGACAGTACATAACGTGATGCAAATTTACATGGGCATGAGATTAAAACAGTCTGGACGCTAGATTAATTTCCTAACCGGCGTGTGAAACATCATCCCAGGACAGACACTGTATCATGAATACTGCCACTGTCACAGGAAAACCCCACATCCACAAAGGAGAAGGAGAAGCTGGAATTCACCAAATGATGCACCTGCAGTTTCGACATTACAGAGGAAATTCAGATTGATATCTGTGGGGTTTTCCCATCTGACCAGTCAGTTCAAGTTTTAATAAGAGAGAGATACTATAAAACTAATGTGAACAAACAGTGAGATTTTAGTTTTATGTCTAAAACTGCCATTTTAAAGGATATTTCAAATTTTTTTCCCCAAATCAGTCTTAAAACAAATTCAATTTGTCTGTGTGAACTATAGACTGTATAAAAATGGACAACACGTCCCCACTTCCTAGCACTGGCCAAACTGGCACTATTTTCCCGGGAATATGAGCAGCGCCATCTTGCGACTCTGGAACTTATCCAAAAAATTGACACTTGAACATGCATGAACATTATATAAACTACCTAAAATGACTGAAACCATCCTTGAAAAAAAATATTTGACGCATATTTTTGTGTTTTAGTTTGGCACAAGTCCCATCCAGTAACATGGAGGGGGTGGAGCTTATGAGCTATACTGCAGCCAACCACCAGGGGGAGCTCTACTTGCTTCTACTTCACTTTTGAGGAGCTGTTACACTGTCCATCTTTATGCAGTCTATGGTGTGACCACTGAACCAGGTTGACCTTATTGTTATCATTATTATTGTTCAAACCGGTAAATGTGTGCTTTTAATGGAAGTGATGGGGGCAAAATGAACTTTCCCCAGTAACAACTTCCTAATCAATCAGTAAATTTTGCGCACATCTCTTCTTCAAACGCCAGTGAAAACCTGAAAGTGTACAAAAGTAACAGTGGAAAATTACAACATCTTCCCAATCGTCAACCTCCTTGATTAAACCTTTTATTGTTTTGTGAGTTGAAGGTCGGTCAAAGAGCAGAACTGAACAATGAAAATATCGTGTATGTCTATGCTTTCAATAACCACACGCTAATAAAAAATAAAAATAAAAACTTCTACAAATAACTTCGATGCAAAAAGTGCTCTCTGACAAGAATGCTATGTATCTGTGTGTGTGTGTGTGTGTGTGTGTGTGTGTGTGTGTGTGTGTGTGTGTGTGTGTGTGTGAGAGAGAGAGAGAGAGAGAGAGAAAGAGAGAGAGAGAGGGTCAGTCAGTTTGGACAGCTGTACTTTATCAGTCACGGTCAGGGGAAAATAAACCCACTCCTCAGCATCAGCCTGATCCCACGGCCCCTGCTGCTCCGTCTACCTGCCTATACACACACACACATTAGCACACATACACACACAGGAACATGCACAACTCATCATTCTGACACTTGAGGATCATGACCTATGGAAACAAGACAACGGGCTTCAATCTGCACTGCGGCTACTGCTCTACACCTACACTGATTCAGTGGTCTGCAGATCAAAACCAGGAGTTCTTCTTTGTTTCGTGAAAGAAAAATACAGACAGCTAAGAGCATGCAGTATAATGCAGCTGTTATTTAACACCAGTGGTGAGCCGTCTGAGCCAGCAAAGCCTTCTCTGCTGGGTTAAACTTTATCAAAATCACTGACTCACATTATTTCCCATTAGCCTTATTAAATATTTCCTAATAGCCTATTCTTTTCATTTTATGGCTTGTCTGTCCCTGAGCTGCGGTGCTTCTGGCAGTGTAACTTTGCATTAGAGCTTTTATCCAATCATATTTCAGCCATCACATGTTGCCAGAGTCAAAGAAATCTGCCTGGGCCTTCACAATTAAAACTGCGGACTGCAACCTGAAGCTTGAAACACACTGTAATGACGCTGTTCCTTTAACCAAACCAATTTTCAAGGCCTTGTCTGTGGCCTATGGTAGCGTCAGTATTCCCGTCCTCTGATTGGAGGGTCAGAGAGCCGCTCCGTTTAAGACAAGCTAGCAGTTCATGTTCATCGGTTGCGTGCAGCACAAGCAAATCGTCCCTGTTAACGTTTCTAATTTGCAGATCTTCTTAGAAAGACATTTTCACGGCAGACTTTGAAGGAAAAGCTGGATATTGCGAGGAAAGGGCGCCCAACCCTGTAGCTAGCTGGCCTGGCCAACCGGGTAAAGGGTGTGTCCGCCACTTTCAGGTCAGCAGCTATGAGCGCTACTCTTGGCTGTCAGGCTCCAAGCAGAACTCTAAACTGTCTCTTAAGGTCTGGTGATTAAAACAAATTGTATTTACACCTGTTATGTATATTTTTTTCCATTTTATTGCATCGACATTGATCGGATTTAACGTATATGGCACTGGTGCACAGCTGTAATGGCACTCCTCTGTGGACTATTATCTAGTAATGGCATTCATCTCGCTATATGAGATATCTGTCTATGATGCAACATGATGTTTTATTGCGTATACATATGATGTTGATGGGTTCTATAGCAGTGGCGTCATAATGATCGTATTAAGAGGTGCTTTAAATTAGGTTGGAGGTCACTGAAGACCTAGGTGGAAAATCACGGCCCGCCACTGTTTAACAGCATTAAAACGTTAACATGTGCGCACAAGGTTACTGAGATGATGATGATATAATGTGTCCACGAAACCTTTCATGCTCCGGCAAAGATCGGCCGGGCCAACTAAATCGCTGGGTTGTTTGGTGACGGACAGAAGAGTAACAGTGATGTAGAATTTGTGTACAAAACAAAGCGGCTCTGATTGATTGCAGGACTATCCAGCTACATGAAGAGGTATTTGCTTCTCTGTATCGGTTGAAACACGCCTCATGATGAAATCCAAAAGATGTGTTATCAGACTCAGTTTTTGGCGGTCTACTTGTCTTTTTCCCCAAGCTTTCAAATGTATCAAATACAGATTTCTTCAAGCAATGATTTCCAAATTAAACTTGAACTTTCAGATTTAAATCTTACACCAGCGATGACAAGAAGCTGTAAAAATGCTAACAGCTTTCATATGAACAGCCTGAATTAACTGATTAATAGCGGGGTCCAGGATATGCTTTGAGTTTGCATCCTTTCGTCAACCGCTGCTTCCTTTTTTAAAGAATTAACTTTCATGCTTAACAGCTTTTGACTTTGATCTCTCGGAAACCAGTTTTCTCTCTCCATCTGTCTCACACAAGTTTGCGTTGTTGCCGCAGTGCTGACTGAGAAAAAGATGACCTTGCATACTGGACGGGGAAGAGCTGCCTCATCCTTTTACTTGTGCCGTATTTACCACAACAGCGTGGGGGACATGCAGACTGGGCAGAGGTCCAGACAGAAGGAGGAGGATGACAGAAGAACCGGAGGGAGTAAATTGTGACTAGTAACGACATAGTCAAAACACACAAAACTAGGAAAACGCTGTCTTTCCTGTAAAGGGTTAGATTTTTGGGTTGAAGTTCCCCGTGTAAAATATTTGTGCAGTTTATTTCAGCCCACTGGAAAACAACTGTCATCAAAACCTCATCATTACACATCACAGCCTCAAAAGATGTTGCAAATCAAGTTTGGCATCAAAAACCTTTGCTCAGATGGTTAACTGATCAGCATACATCAACCCAGCATGTCTCATGTCAGCTGCAAAGTGTTTCATGTCGTTTAGAAAATCAGATTGAGTTAGCTGCAGAGAAGAACTGCAGGTTTGAACTGAGTCTGCAATCTGATCAAAGTCAGATAAAGGCCAGGCTTCATAGCAGATTGCGAGTGCAAACCTGATGTAATACTAATCAGGAGGCCTCGGAGGGGATCTCGTGCGAGGAGCTGCTGTTTTATGTACAGCCACAAATATGTATGCAGATGTTTTCCCTGTGTCTTTCCAAACAACTTCCTATAATGAGGACGGTAAATAAGAATCAACGCTCACAAATAATTCTGCGCATAGTTTGACTGCAGGAGTCACCACAAAGTTACTCACGCAGCTAAACTACTTGCTGCTGTTAAGTCTTGACACGTGCACAAAACAGAGTCGGCTCACCCTGGCCCTCCGAGCCTGGAGGTGCGTGGGGGACGAGAGGGACGAGCGAGTCAGCGGTCTGCTGCGGGTCAAAGGTCGCGGGCGGCGCCTGGTCGGTGGCTCAGGTTTGTCTGGAGGTCTGCAGGTTCCCTGATCCTGACCGGCTCGGCTTGACGTCTTGAGCACAGGCGGAGCACCCTGGAAGGAGAGAGGAGAGTAGCGGTCAGTCACAGGAAAGGCTGTTTCAACCCAAAGTAAAGGCAAAGAAACGGAGATTTAAAGTTCAGCTTCACAAAAAAAAAAACAATCCAAATCCATACAGTAACTTTAAAGGTATTTTTCAGCTTCTCTTAAACAACGCCACATGTCTTCTTCCCGTTGTTGACTTCACCAAGATATCATACAGTCTAATATTGCTTTAAACATTATTTATTTCCACAAAATGCCATCCTTAAACCTGTAAGAACATCAATCTTTCTATGTCTCAAAACGAATGCTTTCCTGAGGCTAAATTTAATTTCCTCTGCACCTGCGTCTCCTTCAGTCTCTTACCCCAGTCCCTGTCTTCGTGTCACCTGTCTCTTCATCAGCTCTCCGTATCTCTGATTTCTGTCGAGTATTTATTGGAGCTGGTGTTGGTGGGGAGTGATTAGAGACATAAGACACCGCTGACGACGTGTCTGCCCTTCTCTCATTCTGAAAAAATCTCCCCCCCTTCCAGTCATATCCAGACCATCCTTGCCCCCCCTTCCCCTGCGTATCTCTGCTCGCCGACAACACTGGAAAGTCCATCCCAGCTTGACCCCATGACTCAACTTCTGGACTTGCCTCCTGTGCAGCACTGAGCTAATAACGCCGTTGTGTGGGCACATACGAGCGTGTGGAACTGAAAGAGAAAGAGGAATGGCACTAATGTCTGTAAACAGCACACTTCTTTTCCACCAGGAATCCAGTTGTCCAGAGCGTGCACAGAGAGTTGCATTTTCTCTTCGCTGCAACACACAATGCTTGTCTGTGTAGAAAATTCCCTTTCTGACCCCGTGCAGCATTTCCATCGTACAAATCGTAGATGTGGTCACGGTTACATAATGACATCAAGGACACTGTGTCCCCAAAACAAAGAATATTCAAACTGAAAGTCAGTACATTTCTCGTTTGAATATCTATTTCTTTTTACTATTCTTTAAATTTATTTTTTCTGTTCTTTAACGACAAGGAACTGTATGAAAAAAAAGATTGTAGTTTGGAAGCTACAGTGGCTCCTTGAAGCTCCTTGCTTTGAGTTAGCAGCTAACATCTGTATGACAACATAACATGCTCAGATAAAGCAGGTATAATCTCTACTATGTCGTCCCTTTTAGTTTATCATGTTAGCATCACTAATGAGGCAAAATACTGCCTGATGAAGGTCAGAGAAATGTTTTGAAGTTAGAAAGAATGCAGATGATTTTTGACCTGTGCTCCTCCATCTTACATATCTCATAAAACTGAAACGCGAAGTGTCCAATTTGCTGCGTTCATCACAACTACTTGCAGCAAAAATGCAGCTAAGGAATGGAAATGTGCAGGCATTCAGTCACGATATTAGAAAATATATCTATTCTGACCCGATGAGATGGCGCTAGATTAAAATATAGGAGGTCAACCAGTTCAGTACAATTGATCCTGAAGAGGACATGAACATGTGTGCCACATTTCTTGGCAATCCATCCAACTGTTGCTGTTTTATTTCACTGAAAACCATGAATGTGAAACTCATGGCGGCCTTCTAAAGTGAAAGTCAAATCGTGTCGTTATGATTCATCCTCTCGTGACCATGAACGTCATTCATTCATTTTCTGTAACCGCTTGTCCTCTGGAAGGTCGTGGGGGGGCTGGAGCGTATCCCAGCTGTCACTGTTCGAGAGGTGGGGTACACCCTGAACAGGTCTCCAGTCTATCACAGGGCTAACACAGAGAGACAGACAACCATTCACACTCACATGTACACCTACGGCCAATTTAGAATCACCAATGAACCTAATGAGCATGTCTTTGGACGGTGGGAGGAAGCCGGAGTACCCGGAGAGAACCCACGCAGACACAGGGAGAACATGCAAACTCCACACAGAAAGGCCCATAAACCGTTTTTGTGTGTGTGCCTGTGTCAGGCTGCATCCTGCTGGGGATGGCTGCTGCCATCAAGGAGTGTCATTGCTATGGGGTGGGGGTGCCTGGTCTGGTCTAGGTGGGTGCTACAAGTAACATCCACATTAATGCCAGGTCCAAACGTTTCCCAGCAGAACATTGTACTGTCACAAGATGGTCAATGTTATTAACTTCTCCTGTCAGTGGTTTTAATGTTACGCCTGATCTGTGTATAACTGAACTGACCATCCATGTTTTTTTTTTTATCACTGATCAGCATATCTTATATCTATAATGTGACCATCCTCAGTTAAACACCTACTGCGTTTAGCATTACATAAGGGGACACACAAAGCTAAAAATGTGAACACAAGTGTGTTTTACTGCCGTTTCCCTGACTTGCAGACAGTTTGGCTAACATTTATTTGATTAAACGCAGCCATTTTATAAGAATTCCTCACGTTCTGGCTGTTAGTTTAAGAGCTATTTGAGGTTACCAGATTTACACTCAGTAAGCGTAATGAGGCAGCTGGAATGTCCTGTGAGAGGATCGCAGCGGCGAACGGCGCATGAGCTATCCCCAGACTGTGTTCCTCTTCCAAAAAAAATGATCTTTAATACACCTTTAAAATAACAGCAAGCTGTGATGAGCTCAGCCCTCACCGTCTGTGGTGGCGGGAGGGATAATGCTTTTTCCAGATGGATGCCATACGAGTCAGAAACCGCTTGATTTATGAAATGCTTTAATGGCGGAAAAACAACAGGCTTGGAGAGCTTCCAAACAATTATTCTACCCCATATTTAGCGGGGTGAGACACATTCACCTGAGTAGGCCGTCTGTCTAACGTGTGTGGCACGCTGTGTGATGACTTAATGGAGAATTATGGGAGCGTGTGTGGCCGTGAATGATGCACGGTGTACGTATGACCTGTATCTTGATTAACAGTGGTTAGTTAAAGGTCCTATTTGAAAACTCTTGCATTTATTTGCATTTCGATTTTAAAAGCACCTCATACTGTACGGAAGTTACTGATGCACAACTCAATATGAACAGTGTAGGACATGCACACTTGGAAAATAACAACATGAAGTGTGCAAGGAGAGACAATCGGTGAATCCTGTTGTAGCTAGGATGAGTCTTTGGGTAAACAAATAATAAAAAAAAATGGTGTGACGTCAGTTACTGAGAACCGCCTTTTCAAGTTTTCATGATGACTGAGTATCTTTAAGACGACAGAAGATACCTGAAAACCACTATATAGGATGTCCCTATAAAATTAAATCCTCCGCAAATCTGAGAAACCCTTTTTTGAGTTAAGAATCATCATTGTTTAAATGGCTTTTCCTACTAAAGACAGCACCCCATCAACAGATCATAGTTGAGTGCACTCGACTTACCGTGGTGCTCTGCTCCTCCTGGCCGGTCACGGATGAGTGGGAGGACTTAGCACTTAGAGCTCCTTGGATCTCCTCGTTGAGGTGATCCAGCTTTTTCATCAGCAAAGTCATGGAGTCACACGTGGCAGCCTAAAATATAAAAACAAATGTAGGTAAATATGTCTCAAGGGGCAAAGTCTTGCACTGAGGCCCTTCGTGTACACGGGTCCAAGGAAAGTGTTCTGAATCTAAGCCCTCTGCCTCATCAGACCACTCCACCCTTCATTGCCTCTCAGCTCCTTGAACATTGTGCTTTTTCAGCCTGTTGAGGGGTACACAGTGTACGCTTCATTATGGAGGAGGTGACACCTTCTCAATGAGATTATTGTTGAGCGTGGACGGCAGAAGCCTTTGATAGAAGAGAAATACCGAAAGATAAAGATAAAGATGGCCGCTGCTGAGGATTGAGATGTCTTCACGGCAATGTTGCCGGTGAATGTTATGTAAATGCGTCAGATATGTCCATGCCAATACATATCTAAGCCCTCGCTTTCCCTCGCTTTCCCTCTCCACCCATTGGTCGCGGGCTCTGACTGAGACACTTGTTCGCTGGCCTTCCAGGAAATGAACAAACCGCTTTGTTTCTGAGCCCCGCTGCCAATCCCAGAGTCCCAGAGGCTGATAGCAGCACATAAGACTCCTTTGAGGAGCTCGAAGTCCAAAAACAGCCCCCTCACTCACACACATGCATGCATACACACAGGCATGCCCTCACCCATCCACCCACCGACCCGCCCACGCACGCACGCACGCACACAAACACACACTCCCGTCCCCTCCCATTCCCAAACCCATCGTGTTGACCAGCTTAAAAAATATCTGCAGTAACGGCTTTGGCAGTAAAGCCATTTCCTGTGTGTTACAGCCCCCACATCTCCAGATTCCTACACACAGGAACACAGAAGGCTGTCTATGTGCAGCGGGGTGCTATTTTTACCCTCACTATGGGGGACAGAGCCGGGGCGAGGGGAGAACACAGCCAGCGGAGGCTGCTCAGTGGCATGAGTGACTGCAAACATGAACACGCGAGCACACACGGAGTGGCAAGTAAAATGCGCAGATGTGAATACAAATGCTCGCCGCAGCATACATACGGACACACGTGTGCACACACTCACTTTCACATCAGAGTGCTCTCACAGTTCATGAATTTTTTATGTTTCTGTCAAAAGCGTTCTCAGAGGAGGGAGCTTTAATGCATCACGGTGTCTGGGTTAAAAGAGCATTTCATTAGTCCCCTGAACAGTCTTGGAAAGGTCTTGCTATTGTGACACCGCTCGGTATGAATAGTTTACGAAGTGTCATCTTGGTGCTCAAGTGTGCTCGGTTGCACTCAACCGAAACTAAATAATGACGGTGGCAACTCATTCTAAATATGAGAGGTGTATCATTTCAGCAGAACCTCACCGATGTGTAGATTCCCCTTCAGGTTTTGGTTAAATAATTTACTGTATTTCTCTAAAGTGTTATTTTAGTCTCACTGAAGATTGAGCCCGAAGCTCTAATTCCACTGTGGTACGCCGTCTGCTTCCATGATCCCAAACACTACAAACAAGGTGAATTTAACTTGTAGTAGGTGCAGGAGTAGTGGACCAGATCTAACATTTGTCAAAGCAAAGCATAAACAGCGGGACTGCAAACTAATTCTGATGATCATCTAAATTCGGAAAAGCATGCTGCACATTTCTGCTAGCCAGCTAAATATACCACGACTTAGCAATTCATAAAAATAGACAGTGACAGTTTTGTCACAGGATAAATGTTCAGTATGGAAACAGACCCTAAAATTAAATATTCGAGTAAGGAAACAAATTGGAGTACTCTTAGGTGTTAAAGACCAGAGACTATACACCTACTATACCACCGAGGCATGACATTAGCATTTTTTCTTCTCAAATCATTTCATTTGGCAATATTCCTGGAATGTGGAGCCGCAACGGTGCCTCTTTGACTGGACAGGTATTCAAATGAACATTGTCCTGTCAATAAGAGACTTTTAAAAGCTACTTGGTCAGACTTTGAGAACGACATCACAAAAAAAGGAGACCAGGCACAGGCAACCCTTTCATTTCAGGCCAAGAAGGGGAGAACAGCGTTCAGGGCGGCCAGAGGGACCGTTATGGGAACGTGCCAGCGGCCGAGGGCTGCTCTGACAGGTGTGAGAACGCAGTCGGGGGCGCGCTCACACTGGAAGAACGCCTGCCAGTGTGGTGCACGCTGGGCATGCAGGGCCGGGCCAGGAGAGGAATTTATTTTGGAAGGTATAACGTTCCAAAGTATTCATTTTATTTAGATCATTTTTTTCCCCACTTAAAAATTTCATATATAAAAGAAAACTGTGTAACCTTTATGTGCAAGACATTTTGGTAGCATTGGGACCGGCTGCTCTGGCAACTTTTTTTTGGAATATTTAGCTGTAATTGTTTGACATTTTTATCTAAAACCACTTCTGTGTCAGTTTAGTAAATGCTAATAAAGTTGAACAGAGTTCTGTTACTTGAGAAGCGTTTGTAATTATACTGTCAACTCCCACTGGAGACTCAACTAAAAGCAGCCTGTTGAACAATCTGAAATAACTTGACGTTGCTGCCCTCTAGTGGTGCACATGCAGCTCACTCTTAAAAATGTGACCTTTTTGACTGAAAACATTGAGACATGGTACAGCACTGAGAACACAGGTGTACATAATAGAATGAATTATGTTTGAATTTCATTTAGCTCAGAGTTTTAGCTCACTGTAGCCATGTCCTGGTTTACTGCCTGAACAGAACGGAGGGATCATTAATGTGTCTCCTGTTAAAAAGTCTTTTGGTGCAGGACAGTGTAACACAAATATGAAGCTATTGAGCTGCTTCATCTGGCGACAGAGATTAAGACGTCTTTATCTCTATCATCACACTACCCCTGATGTGTTTTTCTTACCTGTATCCCATTGTTCTGCTGCGTATCCTCTTCCTCCTCACTACCTGTGAACTCAGGTTTACCCTCGTCAGTGGGCTCTTGCCGGTCACATGCCGCGCCATTAGGCTGCACATCCTGTCTCCTCCTCAAGCACTTCCTGTTCCTGCTCAAGTTCCTACGCCGCCGGCTGACCAGGAATTCCTTATACTGCAGCGTCTCGGGAAAATCATCCTCTCCCTCTGCGGTGCCGGACGATGAGGACTCTCTGCCGTCAGAGCTCTCGTCGAATATGATCACCTGCCTGTCATAATCGCAGAATACAATGGCGCTGGGCTTGTGTTTTACTATTCTGAGCACATCCAGTGAACAGTCTCCATTCACAGACACAGATGGCAGATGATTACTGCGCCAAGTATCTAGGCCTGGTGAAAAGGCAGAGGAAATCTCAGCAGGACAGGAGAAGGTCAAGGTGGAGCTTCCTTCTTGCTGCAGAGGTAATGCAGCTCTACAGTGTTTTACACTCCGTGCCTCCATTTGAGCATCGCTGTGAACAGCAGCTCTGCAATCCAGGTCTGACACCTCCGTGTCCTGACCTGCCCCAGGCGACATGTCTGAACTGCACTCGCAGTGTCCATTCTGTTTGAAGTCAGACTCGGCTGACTCACAGAGGGAGTTGTTGTCCATCCTCAGCTCCTTACATTTTTTAGCATGACTGGTCACAGGATGTAGAGGGCAGGGTGGCGTAGGAGCAGGCTCAGACATGATTTGGTTGTTGGAGCTTCGAGTCAAGAGAGGAACTTGACTTTGCTGGTCCCCTAAAGGGTCACCCGCAGCCTGCCCTTGAACATGCAACGCAGCTAACGGACATTCATGCATTACTGTCAAACCAGTCCTCATCTGTAAGTTATTTTACACGGAGATAAAGCTGCTAAAATGAAGCCATGCATGGATTAT
Source organism: Chelon labrosus (assembly GCF_963514085.1). Taxonomy (NCBI): domain Eukaryota; kingdom Metazoa; phylum Chordata; class Actinopteri; order Mugiliformes; family Mugilidae; genus Chelon; species Chelon labrosus. The sequence goes on along the minus strand of NC_140350.1, from coordinate 14,301,709 downwards.
ATTCACAACTGGATCCAAGTCCGAATTCCCAAATTGCCTTTGACACCTGGAAGAGAGATGGGGAGAAAGGACGAGACAGAGAATGTAAATTTGGGCAAACTGGTTCGTGTTCACACATGTGCACCACTGTAAGTATGTAGAATAAATGCATGCATAATGTATCTCTGAAAATTGACGTATGTCTGGATTCAAGTCTGGATTTGCTGACAGACTGAAGAAAAGTGCTCAAGAAGGATGAAAATCCTGCAGGAACAGGTTTTCAGGTGTCCATCACATCATACTCAGACAATTATTTTTGTCTCTAAACATGTAACCCTTAGAGCAGTGAGACGAAGGCGGGTCCCAGAGATTTAAAAACCCTGGCATGTCATCTAAAATACTTGAAATAAGTGCATTTGAAATGCAAAACCTGACACTGCAGTGTGAATTGCTTTGTGGAATGAGTTAAATCCGGGCAAATAAATGTCCAAAACAGTCACAAGTGTGAGCGGTCCATGTCAACAATGCTGGTCTCCTTTTTGTTTGTGACAAGTGCATTTTTCTCAAACACATTGTTTTTTCCTGGTAGAGAGCTATTTTTGGCCGCAGCCAACCCACCCTTTCCTTGCCTGGTCTTGGTCCTTTAAACACACAGTGACAAAAGCTCAGTATTCTCTATGCCTATTTAAGTTTAAAACAATAATAAAAATAGAAGGCATGAACAATGTAAGGATACAAATCCTTTCCAAAGTGGAGTTTCATTCACTTGTAAACAAAAACACTGTTGTTTCCATGCGTCAACTGGGATGTGAAGACAATACTAACGTAGAGTAACTTGCTAACACTATAAATTACATATATGGAAGCATTTCTAACAGTAACCTGGTTCTTAAAGAAAAAAGAAAAGAACTCTAAACTGAATTATTAAGAAATATAGTATTAATATTTTAACATACCAGACATTTTTCTAAAGAAGCTGTATCATCCAAGAACGCTTCCAGCAGCTCGAAGAACTGGGATGGAGCAGATGTATCCAGCCAAGGCAACTCAGCGCTCATGTGCCACATGACGCCGATGACACAGAAAGAGTGAGTTTATTTCAGTAAAGATGTGAAAAGCTGAAAGGGGAGGAGAGAGAGAGAGAGAAAAAAAAAAGAAAAGGCTGAGGACTGGAATGCTTTCCCCTCCTACATTACCTCAGCAAGAAGACGGGGAGATCCAGGGGCAGGTGTTTGTACTTTGTGTGTGTATGTGTGCACGAGGTATGCCTGCTATTTTGTAAATGCAAACACGTGTAAATGCAAGTGAGGGAAAAAAAAAATACTTGTGAGCTCGAGGTTTTGTTGATGAAGTGAAACGATGACGCAGATTAAATCGCTTCATGCACATTAGTTTTGGGGACTTGGATTAAACAGCTTCGGGGTCTTTACCCCCCTCCCTGTTCCTCCTTTTCACTCACCGCTGTCCTCTATGGCTCGGGGCGAAAAGTTTTTCACCTTGAAAGCACATTCCTCAGCAACGCATGAGGTAATGCTTTAAACTGTTCCTTTCCTCCGTAAATCTTCCCCACTCGTTGTACCTGCAGCAAAGCTGTCTGTGAGCTTCTTATCAACAACTAAAGGACACGGGGTCCTTACAGAGATGTCGACAGGCTGAGGAATTCCTCAGGTTTGCCAGAAAACACAGAGTTTCAAGTTTAATGGGGAATGTCATCGGCCAGTGGTGAAGACCTGCTATTTGTACTTTGACCTTCAGTCTGCCTGTTGAGGCCTGTTCTTTGAGGTGAGAGAGGCGGTCAAGGTGGAGAGCAAAATATGAGTAATGTCTCACCAACACAATACATTTTCCACAGAGGGCTGTCTTACTATAAACAGTAATTGTGATATTATCATCAATAGACATGCTGATGTTGAACCAAATTAACAAAAAATAAAAATTGTTAACAGTCTTTACAATCAGCTCTAAGCACATGTCACGAATAAAAAACAAACTGGCTCGTATAAATTACTTCGAATTGATATTTGTGAATGAACTTTACATAAATTAAAGCTACCTGGCCTGAAACAACTTGACAGACATGCCCCAGATGTCACACTGCTCCACATAGCCGTCGTGATTTATCGATATTAATATAGCTCGAGCATGGATTTCAATACAAGCTACGCTAACCTGCCGAGGCACGTACGCTCCATGTGTAGCATTCCTGTCCCAGAGCAGAGAGGTATACTTACCCTGGGTCAGGTTGAAGAAAAGTAAGGCAGAGAGAAAAAACAAGAGAGGGGATAAAAAAAGAAGAAGGGAGCAGAAGACAGGGCGACATTTGGGAGATGAATAAATCTCTAATTAGGGAAGGGAAAATAGAATACAATGTGCACATATAACAACTCAGGTACGTTACTGCTGTCGATTTAATTTGACAGCTCTGCAGAAGTAAAATATATATCAAAGATTTATGAAATGTAGCTGCAGAGAAAACACATTCATACTGAATAATGCAAGCTGTGTTATCTCCACAGTGTGTAATGTAGATACTCTTTGAAATATGAGGCCCCGAACAGCAAATCCTAATTTTGACAACATTCACATTTAATCAGATAAGCAAATGGAAAAAATTCTGCTTGACAGAAAAAATGGAATTTGTGTCAAGCTCTTCTTCTTGCATGGCCGATATCTGGATGAAATAACGGGTTGGCCTGCTTGTGGTGATACAATAAGAGTATTTAATGATGCAAACTGCACAAAACGACTGGCGCCTCCAAAAACAAGCTGCTCACACATTTTCGTTGTGTCATGGAATGACAGCATGGTGACACTGTGAGCTTTTGTTTGTGTTGCATGGGATTATCTGTCTCACATTCCTATGTGGTATCAGACTGTTTCCAAAAAAAGATGTTATCCTCCTTGCCTCAAAAGTACAAGTGACTCATCCTGAGCTGCACAGAGCTGCACACACACACAGATTTCTAACTGGACACAACAGATGTCATGCAAGAGGGACATTAGTGCAGGTCATGATCATGAAGCAAAGGCTGAACAGGGCCCAACTGTTTCCTATCAACAAAACTAATGCACAGTATATAGTATGATAATTAATACTACAAAAAACAAAAGTTTAAATTTATCTTTCTGTGTTATCTTAATTAAAGATGGAAAACACTTTATCCTTAGGAGTATACTTACAGTTTCCTGTGTTGTCACGGCGAAAACACTGCGGATTTACCATTCGCCTTTTGCAGCTCTCTGACCCCTTCGACTCGCCGTAGCTTGACAGGAAGTGAACAGCAGCGCGCGTTGAGTGTGAATTATATTCCGCGGGAGAGTAGCAGGCAGGCTGTCAGTTGTCAACAAGGGCTTTAACGTCTACAAAAATCAAAACACAATGAGTCTGTGGGTGGACAAATATCGACCGACGTCCCTCTCGAAGCTCGACTATCATAAAGAGCAAGCGGCTCAGCTGAAAAACCTGGTAAGAGGATGAACAACATCATGAATGCTAACTACAGACAAGTCTATGATGCTAACCGTCGTCATGCTAGCAGTAGCGTTGTATTCAATACTGCATATATGCTAACGACAACAAGTTTAGTTTAGCTAGTCTAGGTTATCAAGAGAAAACATTTCTACTGGCGGGAAGTTGCTTCTGAATATTATATTTGCTCAACAGTTTGAGTGGAGCTAGCTTGTCTGAGTTAATAGTGTTAAAAGGTATTAAAATTGTAATTTACCAAATGTGCCATTCGTCTCAATGTTGTCTTATTGTTCCTGGCAGTTTTTCTGTAATAAACAGAGACTTATGGGACTGGACAGATGCTACCACCAGCTAATCTAAATGTTATTGAAATCAGTTATAGGCAGATCAATAATACAAATAGAATAGGGTGTTAATACCACTATACTGTTGTATTGTTGCCTTTTTTTTTTTATGAAGCATTGTCTTTCAAATGATCAAAACAGATCTGAAGAGTGTGGTGTGTTTATTCTAGGACAGCATGATCCAAAAAAAAACTAAAACATTTGTTTCAGGTTCAATGTGGCGACTTCCCACACCTGTTGGTGTACGGCCCGTCGGGTGCGGGGAAGAAGACCCGCATCATGTGTCTGCTGAGGGAGCTGTATGGAGCTGGGGTGGAGAAGCTACGCATAGAGCACCAGACCATCGTGGTGAGAGGGGAAATACTGAAATAAAAATGTCTCACATCTGCTCTCGGTCTTTGTGAGTTTACAAATAGGGTATGAGAGATAGGTCCATTCCAGTCCACGTCCCTGTATCGTCAACAGTTCTTCTATTTTAATGCCTAGCGTCAATGTTGCCAAAAAGTAGTAATAGAAGAAGAAGAAGAAGAAGAAGAAGAAGAACCAAGTCATTTAGGATCAAACTGAGAGTTGGCTCAGCGATACTCAATACTAAATGATCAGGATCAGATTGAGGGTCAAAGAACTTAAGCAGAGCATCCCTGAGTACAAATAAATTGTTTAAAAGCTTTGTTGCATCTCTGGTTTTTGACTTCAGGCTCCCTCCAAGAAGAGAATTGAGATCAATACAATAGCCAGCAACTATCACTTGGAAGTCAACCCAAGGTAACTCATTTCGGTCTTTAGTCCCGTGCCTTTGACGGGTGTAGCTACTGTTTCTCTGCAGATAAAGTTCTTACAAAGTGCTTCTGTTCTGTGTTGTACAGTGATGCGGGAAACCAGGACCGAGTGGTGATACAGGAGCTGATAAAAACTATGGCTCAGTCCCAGCAAATCCAGACAAGCACCCAGAGAGAGTTCAAAGGTAGAGGACGATAGTAGTGAATAGACGTCCGTGTTTAACTGTACCACACACTGATGGTGTTTTAATTCCTAACTAGGGCCAAAAACCCACTAGATTTATTCATATACTTTTCTTCTCAGTGGTGTTGCTAACGGAGGTGGACAGACTCACGAAGGATGCCCAGCACGCTCTGCGTCGAACAATGGAAAAGTACATGGCCACCTGTCGTCTCATTCTCTGCTCCACCTCCACCTCCAAAGTCATTGGGCCAATTCGGAGCCGTTGCCTGGCTGTCAGAGTTCCTCTGCCGAGCACAGAAGAGGTAAAAAAGAAGACGGTGAGGTTTAGACGCTAATCTAAACTCGTGACCGTGGCAGTATTTTCACCTTTCTTCTTGTTTATCAGGTGTGCAGTGTCCTGACATCCGTCTGTAAGAAGGAGGGTCTGCTCCTCCCACCCGAGCTGGCCAAGCAAATCAGCGAGAAGTCTGGCCGCAATCTCCGCAAAGCCATTTTGATGTGTGAGGCCTGCAGAGTGCAGCAGTAAGTTGTGACTGTGCCTACTTAATCTGTTGGTTTGTGTCAAATATAAACACAACGTATTTGCTTATTTAGCCCGTGTTGATCTTTTCCAGGTATCCGTTCTCAGTGGACCAAAACGTCCCTGAGACAGACTGGGAGGTCTACCTCAGAGAAACAGCCAATGCCATCGTCAGCCAGCAGAGTCCTAACAGGTACGAGAGAGGCAAAGAGGAAGAGAGGAGGTTTAGTTGGCTATGTAACACATGAAAGAAGATGTGATGCAGATATGTGGGGGGTTTTAAACATTTGAACCGAAGTTAAAATAGTCACACAGCAGCTGTTTGGCTGATTACACCCAGAGCTGTAGAGTCGCCCCTTTATACCCAACTAGACCCTTGCTGAATCACCGTCTTTCTCTGTTCCAGGTTGTTCGAGGTTCGAGCTCGGGTGTATGAGCTCATGACTCACTGCATCCCTCCTGACATTATCATGAAGGTAATGTTTGTCACACCTCATTCTCCATCAAGTGTTGAAACCGTTTACGGTCCATTGTACGGTAAAGAGTGTTAATTCTCCTTGTCCAATCATTTAACAGGGCCTGGTTAGAGAACTGCTGAGTAACTGTGACGGCCAGCTGAAGACGGAGGTGGCCCACATGGCAGCTTTCTACGAGCACCGACTACAGCTGGGCAACAAGGCCATCTACCACATAGAGGCTTTCATCGCTAAGTTCATGGCCATCTACAAGAAGTTTATGGAAGACGGTCTGGATGCCATGATGTTCTGACTTTGAATGGACTTAAATATTGATGTTGCTCACGGAAAAGAGAAGAAAGGTGGTGTGAAATAACAACAGAGCAGTTTTGATAGTAGCAGCCGTGGTAAGCAATGATTTGTATTACAAATATATACTGATGCTTAATAACATTAAAATAAATCACTTTGTTTATAACATGCTAAAGGCTGATGTTGCTCTATGGATACGTCCAAATGTAAAATATATTACCTTAAACAGGTATGAAGCAGGATTCTTACTGTAGCACTAGTAATGACACTGTGGCAGATTTAAACACAAGTGATGAGAGTCTCTGACCTTATACACCGATCAGCCACAACATTAAAACCACTGACAGGAGAAGTAAATAACATTGACCATCTTGTGACAATTCAATGTTCTGCTGCGAAACTTTTGGACCTGGCATACATTCATGTGGATGTCACTTAGACATGTACCACCCACCTAGACCAGACCAGGCCCCCCCACCCCATAGCAATGACACTCCTTGATGGCAGCAGCCATCCCCAGCAGGATGCAGCCTGACACAGACACGCACACAAAAACAGAACAAGGTGTTGACCTGGCCTCCAAATTCACTAGATCCCAACCTGATCTAGTGTCTGTGGGATGATCCACAGAGACCCCCCTCCTCAACCCATAGGACCCAAAGGCCCCCACTAACAACATTCTGTTGCCAGACACCACAGGAATCACTGGAATTATAATTACAAAGTGGTTTACAATAGAACAAAACACACAGAAGTGGATTTTACACATTCATGAAGTAGTATAGACCTCAGAACAACAAGGAAAGATTAATCTGACGATCTCATTGCACAGGAAGGAACATCAGGCACCAAAAGAGCTGATGATGGGAGCTTTGTTAATAATAAATAACATTAAACATACCCTGAAGTCAACAGGTAGCCAGCGTAAAGAAACTTAAAGACGTTATGACGTTTTTTATTAAAAACTTACTTCAAGGTTAAGAGATGTTTCCTTAAAAATCTACATAAGTTTAAAATGTCTTTGTTTACAGCATGGTAAAAGTCTGATGTTACTCTATGGAGATATATATACACTTTATTACATTTAACACAAGACAGAACTCTTTCTAAAGAACTTAATGGTGTGTAGCCTTTCTTTTTACCCAGAAATTAAAAACTACATTAATTCTGGGTTGATAATCTGCACCTTTTGTAAAGTGCCAAAAATAATTTACTTGCAGAAAATCATGTCTTGCAGAAGTTGTTAACTGCAGTCTTTCCATAGTATCCTAAAAATAAATGGAGATCCATTAGTCTTCAACAGATGATCTGGAAATGTGGGTAACACAGCTGGTAACACCAGCTTTACATTAAATCTAATACAAAAGCTAAAATACAAAGATGAGAAGACCACCCTTATTCAGACGTCAGTTATCTTGAAATCCAGAGAAATATTACAATCGAAGCTTAACACAAACTGTTGACCAATAAGTAAAATGTCCGTTGAGAATCATTTATAACAGCACACTAAACTAATCCGTCGTCAGTAGCACTCCTTGTGCCTCTTGGCTGTGTAGTAAATAATGAGGCCCAGGGTGATCAGCACCCCTGATCCCACCAGGCTCAAGAAGCCCAGCACGGGCCTCTTGATCAGAACGTGGCAGCCCAGGCAGGGCTGCGGCGCACTGGGGCACTGCTGGGTTTCCGCCCCTTGGATGGGGAAGCCGTTGTGCTGGATGATGTTGCGATAGTTGGAGAGAGAGGCCTTGACGATGACCTCTTCGTGGACCTGGCCGTACAAGCCGAACCCCGGGTCCCGCTGGTCGCTCAGGGCGTAGGCGAAATAGCCCTTGAGGTTTACACCGTCCAGAGTGTACGCTGCGGAGGAAAGGCGCAACGTTTGAGTGTAACATAGAAAAACACACTTTAAACCCCCCATTTATCATCTATAAGCAGTACAGTAATGTTTATACTATCATTGTAGTTGTTGTATTTAAGATTAAATAAAGCATTTAGCATTAAAATAAAATCAGAATAAGTTACCTTTATTTTAGATTTAGGGTTACTTTGGGTAAACTTTATAAATATATCTGAACAGGTATCTAAAGTCTCATGGTTGCCACCTAGTGGTGACAGGACGCACTGCAACATGTTGATACAGTAAGGACATGAAAGAGCGACTCTGGGAGGTCTTCACCAAGCGTAACCTCATAAACTTTACAAGGACGGGCAACTGGATAGCAACAAACATGAGTCAGCAGTTCGGATCAGAGTTGATATTTATGTTTGCGAATGTGTGCGCTGTGAGTCAGCTGACTATTCAGGGGTCAGTGACCTAAATACCTGTCTAATAATTAAGCTCCAGGGGCCAGCGCAGGAGGAAACTTCAGTCATCTCTGCAGCAGTAACAAGAGCAGCCACCACAGCGTGCGTCGCTCTTTGCGTTAAGCGATCACGGGCTCACCTTTAAGGGCTTCGTTAATGTAGTTGTACAGATAATAAACTCTGAGGCTGTCTTTGAAGCGGGCCGGGTCCTCCTGAACGCCGTTAGCCATCACATAGACGGGTACATCACAGTAGTGCTCCTTCACCTGACACAGAAAGAAAGTTTTTTTGTTTTTTTTATCTTATATGAAAGTTTACTACACTACACATTATTGATTTTACACCTTTTAATCCTCTTGGTATCAGGTTCCTTCAGTCTTACCCAGTTGAGGGCTTTCCTCAAGCCCCAGGGCACAACAGGCCTCGGGGACATGATCCATGTGGTGTCTATCATGTGCTGGACCTCAAGCATTGCTGTGTAGGTGTATCTGCAGGCACGGAGGAAAAAAATAAAAAATAAAACATCAAATTTGTCTCCAACTGAACCAAACAGATGAGCGCCTGTGTCACTATCAATGTAAGTGATTTCATCTTACGAGTCTTCTTTGGCGTGAGTCACAAGCTTGGTGCTGAAGTGGCTGAGGGCGAAGAAGTCATACGTCCCTTTAACCAGCTGCCTGTCCTCTTCATTGAAAACTGGCAGCCTGAGGAAAAGCACACGGAAAAGATGCAGTTTGAAGTAGGAGAGGACAAAATGCAATATTTGAGGAGTTCAAGGCAGTAGTTTTGCAATTATTACTGTGATTAAAATCTTGACTTACAGGATCAAAAATCTATTGTCGAACACTTAGTATTCAGTTATGCTAGTGTTGCAGGGCATGTTCCTCTTTGCACAACAGTTACAGATGATGTTTATTCATTCTAAAGCCAACAAAGTGATCTTATTAAGCTGTTATAAAAAATATATATAAAATATTTGTACTCGAGTGAGTTGAGCTGACGCAGCCAGCTCCTCATTCCCAGAGGGTAGTCCCCGCTGCCGAAGATCGGCTCAGCGAACCAGCCGACGCAGAAGTCTAAAACCCTTTTCGCCGGCTCCACGTCTTCTCTGCTGAACGAGAACGCCGGCTCCACCCAGTCCATGTGCAGAGCCAGAGACACCTGAGGCCACAAGATGTTTTCAATCTCCAAATCCGGTGCATAGAAGCTTTACAGTTTCAAACACATTATCAGGTCCTCTCGTGCACAAGGAAGGGTTATATTTTAGAAGGAGTGATAAAACTGAATCCTGTAAACAACTAAATGGGATATTAAAAGATGTTGTTGCTGTACAGATGGAACCTAAAGCGCCTCAAGGCTGCTGTTATACTGACCTTCCCTCCCTGTGCCTGTCTGAACTCGCGGTCGTACGCGTGCCAGGCCAGGGCGTGGGCCCTCAGCATCTGATGGCCCTCCTGGTAGCTCACCATCTCATCGTTGGGCTCGTTCAGGGTGATCCACATCTTCACGTGGGCCCCCAGTTCTCTGTAACAAAGCCTGGCGTAGTCTGCAAAGGCCTCCGGGGTCTCCCTGTAGAAATAAAGTCAGATACTTTTATTTTATTTATGCACTCGGATCAGTCAGGATGCATCAGTCACAGTGGACCTGAAAACATCAGCTCATTAATACACGTCAGACAACATAAAATTAACTATTCTGTCAACAGAGTCAATTTTTAAAGCCGAAATACCAAAAATTCACTGCAGATTTTATGTGTAACGACAAGGCTGACTGTTGCTAATCAGTGTCAAAATGCCAGTACATCAGATTGGTCCATTCTCAAAGACATTTCAAATATTATGATTACTGGGTTTATTATCTCTTTATGACATGAAAAGTAAAGATACAGCAGCAAGCGACAACAGTTGAGATGAGAAAAAGGACGGACTGTTCCAGGGAACATCGCTGCGTGTTTACTTTTACACCAGACCGTCATAAACTGGAACATATTTAATATATAAGGACGTTTACTCGAGGTTTAATTGTTTTTCCTCCCCTCTGAGGCATCAACAGTCATAAAACCCTGATGGAAATACAGTAAACAGAGCTGCGTCTGACCTGTTCAGCCACTTGCTGTCGGCGTCCAGAGGGGCCGGCAGGCTGCTGCGCTGGCGCGTGTGGTGCCACAGGGTGACCACGGGAGTGACGTTGGCCTGCAGCAGCTGGCGGGTGAAGCAGCGGTAGTAGCCCAGCAGGGTGGCGTTGGGGCGGGCCACGTCGCCCGTGGGCACCAGGGCTGACCAGTTGAGGGAGAAGTGGAAGTGGCTAACACCTACCTGCCTGATTTCATCCACCTAAGGGGACGGAGGAGAGAAGTATGTCATGTGATGCCAAGAGATACCGGGACTGATTCCCATTTAAATACACAAAGACACTTACACTGCAAGTATAGATTTTTGTTTAATATAAATGAAAAACATATGTTAGAATTAGAATTAATAGGTAAGATTTTGACCTGTTGCCGGATGGTGGCGTAATCGGCACAGTGGGCGGTCCGGCGTAAAGGCGGCGCGTTGAAGCCCTCCAGCTTCATCAGCTCTCCGTTGTTGGAGATGTTCCAGAGGTAAACACTGGGGTCCGCGAACTGGCTGGGTGTGGTCTCCACCTGTTGCCCACACGAGGACGAGACGCACACGTCAGAGTCAACGTTCACTGGGCTTATTTAATACAAACCAACGCAAATAAGGGCCAAATGGGGCAACTCGGTGGCGACAGCGGCGCTGGGCTGAGCTGGCAGTCTGTGTGAGTTGATGTGGTTTATGATTAAGAGAGGATCTGTCTCTGGGATGGACTTTCACCACGACAACTGCGCGTTCAAAATAATGTCGTGCAACTTGGAAATAGAGGAGACAAACTACAGAATAATGAAATGAAATAAAATAACAATGATAAAGGGACTTTACTATGTCCAACAAAGCTGTGAGTCATATATCCTAGGCTTTCTTTATTCAGCAGCTCACAGAGTTGATGTTAAGCTTCACTAAATATTAGTGCAGTCTGCACTGAACCAAAGTTAATGCAGTTAATATTTTCTCACTTTTACATCTGCGAGGAAGCAATCTAGTTGATTTTCATTCACCTTCCGACCTCTGCCCTTTTGGCACATTTGTCTCTCCATGGCTTCACATTAATACACAGATGCACTCCTTTCCCAACATACTTGTACACACAAGCAAACAAACAAACAAACAAACAGACCTGTATGGAGTTGGCAGATACTCCCCAGGCGAAATCACACGGGAAGACTCCTTGAGCTGGTCTGTTCTCTGGAAGCTCTGGAAAACCATTCCTCTGGATGACGTTCCTGTGGCAAAAGAGAGGCTTCAGTTCAGGAGAAGACTGAAAATATATGTTAAAACAGCATCCACTGTGGAATTGATTATATTAAATACAGTTTTTGATGACTGAAGCGAATCGATTTCTCCCTTATATATCATAGTTAAACTACTAATCTGAATCCTGCATGGGGAAAACTCTACCAGATAAATCAACAGATATCTGCACATATTCCAAAGTCACCGTTCACCACGTGCCTGTAGAAGGTGGCGGATGTCTTTGGCTCCCTCTTCATGTCAGGAGTGTTGAAGTCAACGTAGTAGAGCCCCCGCCGTATACCGTACTCCCTGTGCCACTCGAAGCCATCTATCAGAGACCAGGCTGTGTATCCAATCACGTTCACTCCGTCTATGATGATGGCTGCATTACAGACACATTGAGGCCCATGTTTAGGTCGGACCACTGTCAGGATGTCAGACTACACTTCATTCAAACTTTATCTTTATATCAGAAACAGGAAACTGCTGAGCTGAGGTCAGGCAGTTGTTGTTAACCGATGTCACTGAGCTCACATTTAAGCGCCTCTGCGATGAACCTCTTGAGGTAGTACATGTGTTTTGGGTCTTCTGTCTTGGTGTTGCCGAGGACGTACCTGTGTTGAGCATGAGGCAGAAGAAGGAATTAAATGCAGCAAACAGCAGAGAAACACGTGAACACAGAGGCACAGGATCAAAACCTACCAACCGCTCTGCACCACAAAGATGGGTGGCTTGTCGTACTCCGCGTTGACCCAGTAGAGCAGCATCCTCAGGTCCAGATCCTCCTGCTGCCCGAACTTGAGGCTGTCGTTGATGAGCTGGAAGCTCAGGGCCGCCCCGTGAGAGAGGGCGAAGAAGTCGGCCGTCCCTCTCACCTGCTCCCTCTCCTCCTGGGTGAAGGAGGGAAGCCTTGAGCCCAGCCTGGCCTTCATGCAGGGCGGGTAGTCTCCGTCCGTGAACAGCGGCCGGGCAAACCAGCCGAGGACGTGGTCCAGGGAGCACTGGCACTCTCGCAGGCTTTCCAGACGCGTGCGGCTGGGCTTGATCCAGTGAGAGGCCAGCGCCATGGACAGCTTGCCCTGCTGCCTGGGGCGGTAGCGGCGGTCGTAGAGATGCCACGCGGCTGCATGAGCCTGGGAGAGGAGAGATGGATGGGAAAAGAGATGGTGAACGGAAGAAGATGGGGAGATTTATTCAAGTAGGCTGTCTTCTCTTGTTTTACACACCAACTTTTACTTCTTTATTTTAACAGCAATCACAAAAAAGGTTCTACTTTTTACTCCTTGGCAACTCCTGGATCCTCTTATACATCATTAATCAATTAAATGACTCAACAGTCGTCATTAATCCATAAGCTGCAACAATAAAATGCACTATACACATTAATTGTGAGCCATTAAGATCCAATTTGTCTCAAATGTCCTCTCTTACAATAATATAAGATAATAAAAAGGGATGATAATCAAAATAGTAATAGACATAAAAGTAAAAGTCTGGGTATTTAAGCAGAATTTCAATTTCAGGGACAGATTTTCTTTATTCTAATTTTAATCTAAGTTGCATTCATGTGATGCCAAAGGAAATATTATTATTATGATGAGGATGCTGTCAGACTCGGTACTCACCTTGAGCAGGTTGTGTCCAACCCTAAAAGGCAGATCAGGGTCGTTCTTTATCCCGGGAGCCACCACTCCGGTGCCATATCCGTGGCGCGCCACCACAAACGGGTTGTCAATGGTGATCCAGAACTTCACGTCATCCCCGAAAGTGTGGAAACAGAAGTCGGCGTAGTCCCTGAAAATCCCCACCAGCTCCGGGTTGCTCCAGCCGCCGAGGCTCTGCTGGAGGTGGTCGGGCAGGTCCCAGTGGTAGAGCGTGACCACCGGCTGCACGCGGATCTCCTTCAGCTTCTTGATGAGCGTCCGGTAGTAGTTGGTGCCGATTTCGTTGTAACTCCCGCGGGTGCCGTTGGGAAATATCCTGGACCAGGACAGGGAGAACCTGTAGTGGCGCACCCCGAGCTGCCTGATCGCTCTGATGTCGGCGTGGATGTTGTGATAGCTGTCGCTGCCCACGTCCCCGGTGGCCATGCGGTTCCCGCCGCGCGTAAAAGTGTCCCAAATGGAGAGCCCCTTGCCGTCCTTCTCGAACGCGCCTTCCACCTGGTACGCCGCCGTCCCCACCGCCCATATGAAGTCGTTGGGGAAGGTGTCGTAAAGGAAAGCCTTGTCTCTGGGGTAGGGCAGTTTATTGAAGCGTCCCCACGTTTTCAAACCAGCGTTGGGCTTTGCGGTCGCAGGGGTGGGGGTGGTGGCGGCGAGAAATGTCAAAAGGGCGAGCAAAGCCCTCATGGTGCGTGTCGCTACTGGCCTTGGGCGTCCAGTTCTTGGAGCTGGTCTTCACTTGACCATGCTTGGAGGCTCTCGGGGACGAGGCAGAGGACTGTGGAGTGCAGGCGGCCAGCTGTGAACCCAACACACGCCGCCTCTCCAAATCTGTCAATTATTAGCCAAAGCACCTGACGCACGAAGGTCTCCAGGCACAACACAATGTTAAGAGCCCCAAATGATCAATCTTTTGCATAGAAGGGCCACTTTAGTTTCAGTAACAACTAAAAGGACAACCATTTATTTATTTACTCAGGCCTTTAATGCCCCTTTCTTTAAAATTGCCATTTTACATGAATTTGATGATCTATTCACAGGACATTAAAGGAGAGTGACCCAGGTGCGGAACACCTTAATGTTTCCAGTAACGGCACCATTATCATACAGCCTCAGCTGCCACATAATTTCATAACTCTATTTAAATGTCACACGACAGGTACACCAAGAACCCATCTACATATTTCACCGGATCAAGTTCAGTCACGGTGCCATAAAGGCCGGGGGATGATGGGGGTAGAGAGGAGGGGGCGAGGATAGGCAAACAGCAGAGGCAGGCAGTGCACCCTTCTGCACCATGTTCACATTACTTCCTTATCTTCCCGCTTTTAGCCCGGTTGCTTGGAAACTCAGGCCTCTGACTGTTGGCCGTCTTGGTCCAAATAGCATCTATATAAATATCTGAGGAGCCAGCAGGGCTTCTGACAGTCGAGATCTAAAATTTCCAGTCTGATCTAATGCGAAAATGGTTTAATAATTGATAGATGGAAGCTAATGGATTAACTTTTAAGATCATTTATGAAGTAAAATGCCTTTTTAACTCGGTATTTAATAAGTGGGGTTTGATATTCAGACAAAGATGTGACCACAAACGATAAAAGAAACAACTGGCAGATTTATCAGTAATGAAACAATGACTAGTTAATGTGTTCAGCAGTAAACTATTTGAAAACAGATATTTAACTTTTGGAAATAAAAATTTTCAATGTGTGAAAGGAATGAGCTAATTTAATTTCATCTATATAGTTTAACTGTTGATCCCTGTTTGACTGCAGACTAACCTCCTATGAAGGTTAAACAATTAATCTGGATAATCAAGAGTCAGAAAATTTGCTAAAGATCTTGAGATTTAGATTCTCTCACTGAAATCCAGAGAACTAACATCAATAGTGAACCTGACCAATATTGTTGGAAATGTCTCCAACAAACGCGCAGCAGTTGAACCATGTTTGTGTAATTATACCTTTTACAGACCATTGTCACTCATTCCGATGACTCTGAACGTCATGATGCTGCTGCTTCTGTGGTGCTCAGTGTCAGTAAGAGACCAGTGAATTCACCCTGAAAGGCAGGTGCTCCAAGTGATGCAGGAAGCCCCGACTCCTCCGGCAGTCAAGCAGCGTGCCATTATGTCCGATCACGGATCACAACGCGGTGCGTGGGCGTGTTTTTCCATCGAGCCGAGCCGCACTGGAAAGTTCAAAACTCAAGTGGATGTGCACAAGCAATGCAGAGAACGGCTAGTCTCAAATACGACACAGGAAGAACGTCACTCAGAGAAGCTTAGCAGCCAGAGAGCACGAACAGTCTGAGACTAGATGTCAATGCTGTGCACACTGCAAACAATAACTCCACTGATCATTCAAATACAAGGATGTCTACTGTGGATAGAATCATTTGTCTAGAAAGAATTTTAAACTTTTAGTTTGCACAAAAATGCAATTCATAAAATAGAGGTTTTGTTGTTCAGCTGTTTTTAACTTAACAATTCTTCTGGCTCCAAAGTTTGAGAAGCTGTTTCTGGTTTTAACAACACAATTAAGGTGCATAAAGTTAATTAGTTCATCTGTGGAGATGTTTTTGGACACAGGATCTCCCTATCCCTCTATCTATCTATCTACATTTTACATATGTGAATTTTTGTCTGCCACTTTGGTGCTAATGTGTTTTAAAAATTGTATTTAAAACATGCTGTCAATAACAGACTGAGTCTTGACATAGAACATATTTCATATAAACATCTCCCTCAAGTTCAAGTGTTATATAGGGCTTAAAAAAAACATTAACCTTGGTTTCCATGACAACTGAGAGCAGTTAGTACACCTCTTTCTCAGTTGAGTGAATCACTTCCTGTTTAGATGTAGCAACACACACAGAGCAGGGAGCCTGAGACCCAGGAAGTATATCTACCTGTTTAGAAGAGAAAATAGATCCAAATTAATTATGTGAAGAAAAAAAAAATTCTAACAAAAACAGACTTAATAAATCTAACTCAACTAAACGTTCTGTTCCTGACACTATTTGACACACCTGTACGCATCATTACGTCGACACGCGGACATGAAAACAGCTTCAATCAGAAGTTCAGAGTGAAATAAAGAGCAATGGAGCGCGTCAGGTTTTATAGAGAATTATATTGATACAACGGAGGATGTGACTGGGTGGATGTGAAGCCAAGTTCATCAGCAGTGACAAACACTACAACCACAGCTGCTCAGGACTTGTTTCTACCCGAAGGAGAAAAAAAAAAAATAAACTAAAAATGAGACAAACACTACAATCATTTCCAGAAGCAACTCTACATTTGGACAGGTTTCTGACAAGTTTTTCCAATACAATGGTAAAAAACAACAACAGGGTATTAATATACAGAGCTGTAAACAAAAATGTTTTCTTTTAGAGTAAAATGACACGACTGACGTCACAAAGAAAAAAAAGGTGATGGTTAATCTCTTTCGGTTTTTAAAAGCAGGACACAAGAGGGAAGTTTGATAAGCAATACTGCTTTATGGGAGCACTTTAATAATATCAGCGCGGGTAATGGCTTTACAGCATCCGCCCAGTCAGCATCAAACACAACAACAGAACATGAAACAGACATAAGAGACTATTTACAAGGGTGATCTTTTTTTTTTTTTGTTTTCTTTTGTTGTTTTTTTTTCCTGTTAAAATTGTTTCTACGTAATGTGGCGAACATCATCACAATGCAACACGAAGCGACGACCCACAGCTGACGATGCGGATGTACTGATGTAGTGTGCATGTGGCTTACGCAAGTGTGTAAATTTGTGTAACAGTAGGAGCATCGGCATATGAAAAGTTTAAAAAGTTCAATGTCCATATTTTCTTTCCTGCGTCATTCCTCCATCACTTCAGAGGAGACGTGCGGTCTTCGTTTGTCCTCCAATACTTTTTTTTTTTTAGCTCATCTTCTTCGCCCGGCTGGCTTCTTGCGACCCTAGAAGGTCAGCGAGAAAAGGTGAAAACTTTATACTACTTAAATTCATTCAAGAGGCAGAAATTCTTGACGTCACACTTGAACCTGTACCTTCGGTGTTGGCTCATCCTCTTGCTCCTCCTCCTCTTCTTCATCCTCTTCCTCAGAGTCCTCTTTTGCAGCGGCTGCCTTCGATCGCCCACCGCGTCTGGATACCACAGAGGGGTTACACACCAAATAAAAATAACAGTATAAAGAAACTGTAGGGCTACACAGCAGCACCACCCACAGCCTGGTCTAACACGGTCACAAAAGACCACCCACCAGGAGGCATATGTTAGCAAGAAATATCTCACTAAACTGACTGGTACAATGTAGCGACAATTAGCAGCAGCCTGAGCAGTATACTTATATGGCTTTCTATGGACAAATGTATGTAAGATTGAATTAAGTATTAGTGAATTTAACTGGGAGGGAGAGATGCTTCCAGTAGCAATAGGAAAAACACAACGCCAGCACAATGTTGTTTGAGATGTTTCAGATTCATGGCCATGGCGGAGTAAATTAGACCCTGGCGGGCCGCCGTAGTATTAACATTGTATGGGAAACCCTGTGGTAGTATACAGTAGTGCTTTAAAATGCTAACCTATAACCTAGATTCTGTTGCGTGTCATGATGTATGCTACAGCAACGATTCTAAATAACATCGTAAATGAAATTAAACCATCCTGGACCAGAATAAGTGGAAGACACTACTACAAGACAAATCACAGAACATGCATCATACATAGAAAACACTCCATTTGATCCATTTTCAGTCGCGTCCCTTAACTCTAATGGCATTAAGCTAGCATCAAGCTAGCAGACAGAGGGGTCCTACGTGGACAAGTAATTTTTACTTGTAACTAACAGTTAAGGCTGTTACATACTCCGTGAGAAGCGAGGCGCTTGTTCTCTTCTTGGCACATCAAGAACTTTTTACTCCTGTCGTGTCCGGCAACTATTCTTTGATTGGTCAGAAATTAGAAGTGGGTGTGGTTAATGCAGAAAAGCGGAAATGCTAGCAGACACTATGCTAATGTTCGCACAGTGGCCGTTAATCTAGGCAGAGATCGGCACACTGTGTGTGGGTGCATGCTGAATGAACGGCGTGATCCGGCGAACAACGACGTCAAAACGACCGGCCGACATCCGACAATGGTGAGAAATTGAGTTTCTCGTAAAGTATACATTTCCTGACCAGACGAAACCTTTTTCTTGTTCTCGCAGCCCTAGGAGCAAGAACAAATTTCTTGCTTCTCGCGGAGTATGTAACAAACTTTAAGAGGCATACACACAGGAAGAGACTAAAACGTTAAAGAAATTCAGAAATTGCTTGTTTCATGTGGAAACATTGGGGGTGGAAATATACAAGAGGGTTGCCTTGGTAACCAGAGCTGGGATCATCCAGTAGCGACCAGGTTTTAAGTACAAAGCGTGACAAATGAATCGCTTTACACGTATCCCTGACTTGGTTCCTGAGCAGAGCAGCTGCTCATTACGGTGCTACAAAGGTTCGGTGTTTCTGGATTCACCGTTTACTGATCTATGAGATTATGACCTCGGTGATAGCGTTTGTACTTACGCTGGTTTCTTGGCCGCTGGCTGAGCTGATTTAGGTGGACGTCCTCTCCTCTTCTGTGGTGTGGACTCTGCTGACTCTGAGCTGTTGAAGACAAGAATAAATCTTGTCATTTCATCTGTGAAGCCGGTCCAACTTCTCTGAACGCAGTGACTTCTCACTTTGTCATTTCTTACCCTTGTGATCGCCGTGGCGCCCTGGCTTGCCTTCCTCCCTTTGGCTTCACCTCCATATTTTCACTGCTCCTGTCGTCGTCTTCCTCTTCATCCTCTGCTGCTGCTGCTGCTGCTTCCTCCTCCCCCCTCTCCTCCTCTTCCTCCTCTTCCTCCTCCTCATCCTCTGGTGGAGGTGCTGCCTTCTTTCGCCCCCTCCTCCCCTTGACGGGCGTGTCCTGACTGGAGGTAGCAGACTTTGGAGGTCGGCCCCTACGCCCTTTCTTCGGCGGGCTGTTCTGTTCGTCCTCCGGCCGGTTGTCCTCGTCCCACTGGTCCTCGGACTCGGGCGCTGCAGTCGTGTTGGCAGCCGCCTTCTTGCGGCCGCGTTTTGGCTTGCTTTCCTGGTCGTCGGTGGAGGTCACGCCCCGTTTACGACCGCGGGGCTTTTCAATATCCTGGAAAAAAAGAAGCAATCAGTGCAGAGATAGAAAGGCAAAAGAAGAAGATAAGGAGAGCATGAGGAGAGCAACCTAGTAATGTTGTCAACTGACCAGCTGATCAGAAAATGTGTACTATTAATACTACACCTTTATTTTTAACATTGCTAAACTGATTCTGAACAAAACACACACAAAAAAACAGTATAAGCAGTAGGTTTAGAGGTTGTTATTTATGATACTTTAGACAATTTGTTCTTTCTAATCCTGTCCTGACTAACATCCAGCTGGTGTTTGCACGGTGGGACCTAAACACGGGCACATAGGGATTTATGACTGGCAGCCCTCAACTGGACCTCAGCAACACACCGTTTACTACTTGTTATCAACTACTGTGTAATTCCAGATTGTAAAGTTTTATTTTTTTCTAGTACTACTAGAGAACAGAAAGAAAATGCTATTTTTTTATTATTTGTAATAGTTCAGCTCTTCTTATTAAACTCAACCTGTATACAAAAGGCAATCTGCTTTTGCCTGTACATCCTGTTGTGTTGTGGGTGCTCGTATCTCAACTAAATTGCTGTAATAAGAAGAAAATGAAGCTTTTCTTCCTTGAAACGAACAAGTAAAAATATAAAAGTAAAAGTCTGAGTGTTCTTTGCTACTGGGAATGATCTTTTCCAAGAGGATTACATCTGAGAGTTTCCGACAAGACGCGATGATCTAATGGTTTGGAGCAAATAATTCAATGATGAGACATTTTCAGGATGATTATTGAATTTCAGAAGTTATTTACAGGCGAGACAGTCTGGGAAACTCTCATTAGTAACGTAATATTAGTAATTCAGTCGCATAGAACAGAAGCTCTGCTACTAAATTATAATCTTATTTTCACATCACGGTAGTGGATCAGCACATAAAAAGGTTTCATTACCTTGTCAACACTGTCTGCTCTCTTTAGGCTGATGTCCTCATTTTCACTGTGATCCATTTCTGTGCTGTCATGCCTGAAAAAAACAATTATTAATTTCATATATAAAAACAGAACCACTAATCACGGTGCGAGAAGAGATGAGATACAAACAGACAACTGATTCTGAAGTCTAGTTTAAGAGCTTTCAACATCATTTTTAAATTATTAGATACAGCGTGTGAGTCAGTTCAGTGATTAGAGCGCCTGGTTGACTGGACCTGGAAGGATTTAAGCGGGTTAACAACAGATCAACATGGTAAAGTGTGCGTGTTGGTACATTTTATATTTCATACCTGGTCTTGCTGCGCTGTGGGGAGCCCGGGTTAGACGAGGAGTCGTCGTTACTGGCCGTTTCCATACGAGAAGCTTTACTCTGGAGCTGCTTGCCCGCCGACGACAGCGGCTTGTTCACAGCACCCAAAACGTTAGCCGACTTAGGCTAGAGGAGGCAAGAGGAAGGTGACATGAACTGGATGCCATCCAGGAGAATACAGAAATGAGATGAACAACATATCCATTATAGAGGTTTCATTAAGCTTACCTTTCCTGGTGTGAAAAACGCCTTCATCTCTGACGGGAGATAATTTTTTGTGTTGCTGAAATTCTGAAACACAGAGCGATCTCATGTCAGAGTTTGTTCGTGTAGAGGGGACAGCAACTACTAAAACTGAAACCCAAGCTGGGGGTTATGTAGAGAAGGGTTTCTCCTGCCAAACGCTCTCATTAGTAAAACATGTTTTGATCTTTCCTCTTGAAACAAAAGAACTGCGGTGCAGACACTAAAAACATCACCATCAGCTACTATAATGTATACTATAAAAAGGCGTTAATTAAAAATAAAGAAAGGGCCGTCGCTGCACTTTCATTTACAAAGTCAAAGAAAACAAAATGCATCCCAGCTTTTGTTATTAATGACTACTAATTAATAAACACTGACCTTGTCTGGTTTGGTGAAGTAGCTTGAGGGCAGCACGGGGTCTTTTGGGGACTCCAGGCTGTAGGTGGTGCTCTTTGACATGATGATGTGCATGGCTACGTCACACACTGTGTAGAGTTTCTGCACAGGGGAGACAACAACATCTGCTCAGCAAGATGGTACTAAAGATAACAAGATAATGGACCTCATATATCAATATATTATCAATTCAGTGCACTTGGACTTGGCAGGTGCAATGCGTACCTCATTAGTTTTGGGATCTGTGGGGGCCTGGGCGTCTTTTGTCTGTTTGATGTTTTCCACCATTTTTCTGATGAAGGCGTGGCTGTTGTTCTCGTTCTTGGCCATGATAATCTCAAGAACAAACCACAGAGCCCTAACAAGAAAGAGAAAGGTTGACATCAGCACATCCAAGAATTAATGAGTCATTGCAATAATAACTTTATAACAGCACTGATTCAGGAGGAGACGTTTTTAATTAATTCAATGCTTAGAGCTGGAGCATAACCATGGAGCTATGAATCATTTTAGTGTTTGTTTCCTTTATGGTCAGTGCTATTAGCAGCCAGGGATCTTACAAACGTACAGTACACTACTCACTCTTTTATTTCTTTCAGCTGCTCAATGTCCTGTACTTTGACGTAGTCTGGGTCATGTGCCAGAAGGTGGATGGTGTAGGGCACCACGTACTCCGGCAGCAGAGAGAACAGCTTGTCTGTTGGTACACACAAGGTAAATATTATAATACCTAATGACTGCAGCGTTGACGCCTGCTCTCTTTGCACTGCGGTGCACTATAAGGAAAACATTTCCTCTTTATGTCACTTAGATTTTAAATATTATGCTTTAAAAGGCATTTTACTAGATAAGTTTATTTGCTTCGTGCTACTATAATTTTGTGGATGCTGTTGAGATTGATAAAAATTGTAATTTTCATTTCTTTACCGCTGATGGCAGCATGCTGTTTGAGGTACTCTCGGCGTATGTTGACGTTTTTCACCAGGCACTGGCGAGCGTGAGCCCTCCTCTCCTTGACGGGGTCCTTGGCACACAAAGCGAATATTGCCATGTACTCCAGCGGCAGACGGAGGCGGCACAGGCCTCGGTGAAGCTTCTGGGAAAAACACTGTCGCACCTGGTAGCATTCGTCCTAAAGGAGCAGGGAGAGGGATGCACAGAGAACAGTAGCGATGATTATAAGGAGGAGGGAGATGATGAAACTGTAGTAGAAGAAGAGGAAGGGAGCTGGGTGTTTTGACAGAAAATGACAGCGTGTAGTTGAGCATCATTGCAAAACGATATAAAACCCAGAGAAGCGAGAGAGCTTTGCATTAAATTAAGGCACACATGCCAGTTCTTACATTGATGACGAGAGCACACAGCTGATATTGCTCCAGTGTGATGATTTCGTGGTAGCAAGGCTCTTGTGCCAGCTTGAGCAGGGCGCACGCCGCCGCAAGCCGCAGCCTGGACATGTCCGGTTTACTGTCGGATGAGGAGAAAGGAGGCAAAGGAGACTCGTGTAAACAAGGATTTCTTCATTTATCTACAAAATGTGTTTACTATTAAACCCCGACTTCCCCCAAGGGTCCACAAAACAAATTAAAATCCAGCACTTGCTACTGAAATATGATTATACTTTGAAGATAAAGCTTTCTTTAAGATGCTCAGGGGGTTGACACACCCAGGACATCAGCTTAGGTTAATAAGTGTTTTTCTTTATTTACCCCATCCTGCCCTGCTCAGTCAGGTCTCCATCACTGTGTAGAATAGCTGTGAGCATCCTCAGCGTGGAGTTGCCTGATTTGCTCTGGTTGTTCTTCACACCTAGTAACCACCTCACCATCAGCTTTATGCCCTGGATCTGAATGGAGGACAAAAGTAAGAGTCAAAATTCATCTCTATGTCAATGACTATTCAAATGAACCTCAAAGGTAAACACACAAAGTAAGACAGACGATTACGGCTGCTCTCTGAATGTATTTTTAAGTTTAAATCATGATAAAGACAGAGCAGTAGACTTTACAAGGGTGAAAGACTGACCTTGGCCAGAGTCTCTGGGGACACTTCCTCATCAGGAACCCAAAGTTTGGTTGTCTTCTTGCCCGGGACCTAAAGAAAACAATCCGTTAAGCCTACTTCACATGATATAGACAGGGCAGAACGGTCTCAGGGCTTTTATCTGGATCCTAAAAAAAAAGAAGCCCCAGCTGTTTAACATTAGGGCTTTTTTTATGACATGCGTACCCTGTCGTTCATGAGCAGATCCTTCACGATAAAGTTGGCGACTAGAGATTTGAGTGGTGCAGCAAACTGTTCTGGAGCCAGCTGGGCGAGATGACCCAGGGTGGTCAAAGGAGTGATGAGCTGCTCCAGGTTAGCAGGGTCCAGGCCTTTGTGCAGTGGCTGGAGGAACACGCAACATTTAATTTCATCCACAGTCAGAGATGCAGGTCTACTTGTGGGCAAAACCACTTGAAAACATATCTGACAAATAGTTTAGGACAAAATTCATATGCATCCATGTTTTAATGTTTACTATTCAGGACGTGAACACTTTTTAATTAACATTTTTTGACTAATTTGGGCACATTTATCATCCATCTAAAACAGCCAACCTAGACTTGTGTAATTTATTGATTCACATGTTTTTTTTTGTCATTTATAAAAGCAAAGCGATGAGCTGACTGACCTCAAAGATCTGGGCAAAGTGTGTGTCTCTGTTGGTGAACATGGCGTTGATGCAGTGGATGGCATACTTGGCCTGGCGAGGTGGGCCCCTCTTGGCTTTGGCCTGCAGTACCGGCAGTAAAACACTAGGGGGAGCAGGCAGGAAAACACCATTAAAAGCCAGGAGAAGGTAGAACGCTTTCTCTCTCTCAGAGTGCAGGGTGTTCTGGTCAGTGTCACTATATGTGTTGCACTATAAGCTAAAAACAAAATGACTGAAAGCAAGAAACATACGATTTGATATGAGGGAAACTCTCTTCCATCTTGCTGCCCGTGTTCTTGAAGATCTGTAAAGCGGCCTCGGCCACCTTCTCGTCGTCCATTTTCAGGCAGCCCAGCAGAGACTCAAACGTCTCTGCAGAGTGGAACGACACCGGGTGTGTGAACGACAGCACCTGTGTGTGTGTGATGATTAACAGGTCAAACAACTGGTTGCTGATGAATCAACATTTTTTTCATGATCGAAATCTTCATAAGAGGTGCTGAATATATTTTTCCTGTTTCAGCAGTTTTACTCATAAATAAAACCGTGTTCGTTTACTTCTCTGATTACTTTTCAGTGTTGCAATACAAACACCACAGAAGCAGAACTGATCCTGTGATTTAGATTTTTTCCGACCCCATTTTATACAAATTGTGCAAAGTCATGAAATAATGAAATATATAACATTCATATCATAACTTGCTACCAGATATTTTTTTTTAGAGATAAACTGGGTGTTACCTTTAGTAGCTCCAGCCCTGCTCTGATGGCCTCTTCAGTGGGAACGCCCTCCTCCTCATCATCAGCTGTTCCGTCTATCGATTTGTTTACCTGTTTTATCAAAGCGCTGATAGATGACAGGGAGAGAGGTAAAACAAATCACATTAGAATTAACAATCACTGCTATTCGTAGTTGTTATTAATTAATGACACACGTGATGTACCTGATGGACTCTGTGTCGATGTGCACAGGAGCAATCCTCTCCAGCAGGAACTTCACCATTTCCAGGAATGGATTGCTGGGCTGTTTGGGGCTGCCGAGCTTTTTAGTGATGTCTCGCTGAAAATATGACAAAACAAACCTTTTAGAACTGTTAAACCATAACCACTCTAAAGTGATACTTGTGCAGGTGTAGGTTTGCTATGTGTCCCATGCTGTTGGCCATAGATCAGAAAAGGTCAGTGTTAGCTTCTTCCTAAAGCGTTTTTGTGTGTGTGACTACGTCAGGCTACATCCTGCTGGGGATGGTTGCTGCCATCATGGAGTGTCATTGCTATGGGGTGGGGGTGTCTGGTCTAGGTGGGTGGTACATGTCTAAGTAACATCCACATGAATGTCAGGTCAATACATTTCCCAGCAGAACACTGAATTGTCACAAGATGGTCAATGATATTCACTTCGCTTGTCAGTGGTTTTAATGTTGTGGTTGATTGGTGTATACAGAGAGCATATACTGTCACAATACATACTGCTACAAACAAACCCACACTGAAATATTTAAGACTTTAAGTTAAGAGTTTCTTTACTAGTGCTGAACAACAAAACAATGTGTCAATGTGAGACTTTTGAGAAAATGTCAAATTCATGATAAAATAAAATAAATCCAATAAAAGGCTAACAATTCAAATAAGAACAAAACCAATGGTGACATGACATTATTTCAATCAGAGTACACTGTGACCGTGCCTAGAAATGTCAACACTCACCACACAGACTTCAGCCTGCTTGCAGGAGCAGCTGGGGCTGACCAAGGTTTCCAACTGATCTCTGATTCGCTCGTCATCATCCAGGACCTGAGCCAGCTTCTTCACGAAATCCTGAGCCTTACCCGGGTCTGGCAGGTTTCCTGTAGACACAGAGAAGCTTGTGTTAATATGGGAAAGCTTTTGAAATAAGGGTGGCACGGTCACATGTTACAGCAGTCCTCAGTATTCAATATATTTCACCCATTAGCGTCAGTTTTCTGAAACAAATTCAATTTGTTTAACTCATTTAAGAGAGATCTCTTACTTGTGATCACCATGACTTTGGCAAATACAGCCTTGCTGGACGCCTCAGACTAAACAAAACAAAACAGAGAACAGTTCAGAAACACAGGACAAGGTTTATCTGTTAACCTAAGGTTTCGTTGTGTGCGCCAGTCAAGAGTTACCTTGGGCTTTTTGACCAGGTCCAACAGGTCTTTGACATGATGTCTCAACAGATTCTGGCACTTCCACATCTCATTCAAAGCTCTGCGAGGGACAGACATGGTAAGAAGAAAGGGTTGTAGTACAGTAGAAAGATAACAAGCTTTCACTCTGGACATTTTCTTCAACAAGCAGTGTTATCTTAAAGACGCTTACTAACGAACTTAAAAACAACTTACTTCACAGCATTCGTGTCCAGGGTGGCATACAGGTAGTAAAGACACTTCATCCTCTCAGTGGTTTCCAGGTTGTGAGGAACCATGTACTGGGCAAAGACCCGCTCAACCAACAACCTAAAGCATACAAAGGAAAACAAATTACACAAGTGTTAAGTATTCCTGCTAACACATTATGCAGAATAAAAATTACATCACATCTCTCCATTCTTAGGAAAACTTCACTGGCTACAAATTTGCTCTACGATTAATTTAAAAAATGTTATCGATTTCTTTTCAGGCTCTTTACAGCCGGGCTCCAGACTATATTTCAGAACTGTTCTCCCTCTATTAATATGCATGCAGCCTGCGGTCCCCAGACAAGGCTGTGCTGGTTTTTCCTGGGGTTTAGATTCAAGAGCAGACAGGGGCCGAGCCTTTTTCAGTCACCAAAGCTAAGGGGTGATTTGCTTGAGAAGTCCAGACTCATCACATTACTATTGCCTCTTTTAACTGGTCAGTTATTTTAACATTATTACATTGTTTTAATTTATTCTTTTTACATCAGTCTGTTCAGTTTGCACACAGAGTGCAAAGCCTGTTAAAGAACTGGAAGGTGCCATAGAAATAAAATAATATTATTTTTATTATTATTATTATATTTGTGTAAAATTATTTATCTAACATCCCTTCCAAAATTAAGAATAAAATAAATTATTTCATTATCAAAAAAAAAACAACAACAATGCAAAGATCTTTCATGCATAAAAAAAAGCCTATTTTCAGGGTTTTTTGGGGAGAATTTGTTGAACAAGTATATCAGCACTGCCTTGTTCAACTTTTACACAGTCAAGACACTGCCAGCTACAACGCAGACTTTTCCTGTTGCCAGCTGAGCAGCTCCACTACAGCAGAGTGATTTAAAGGAAAACTACACCCACATACACTCTCCCGCTGTTCGACCCGAGATGGTGATGTCTCCTGGAGGTGTTCTTATCATCTTTGTGGTTGTTACCCTGGCTTTTTAAATAGTTAATCTTCTACTTTAGCTGGTGACATTTTGCATAACGACTCTGAACAGACCCCAGAGAGGTACTGTAGGCCCTTCACGATGAGCATGTGTAGGTGGAGAAACAATAATACACCAAACATTCTGGCTCAAAGTGAAGAAAGCGATGCTGCAGCTGTGCCATCTGGCTTTTAAAAGATAACAAAGACAAATCAAGCACAACAACTTGCAGATGAAAACAACTGTAAATGCTTCTTTAATGATATTTTCTCTCATATGGCTGCATAACTGCAGCCGACACAAGGATGTCTTTGAAAGAGGTGTTTGGTACACTGCCAAAATCTGCTGCAAAACACCTCAGTGTGATGCTAATATCTACATTTAACTGATTATCCAAAGAACAAGTTTGTCTGACGTAATTACACGCTTAAATCTAAGCTGCATTGTCAACAGAAGCTTTCGGCTCAGCGCTCACACAAATTACACAAAAGCAACTGATTCAAGGAACTCAGAGAGAGTCTAATCTGCTTCTAAAGGGAGACTGATTTGCTTTACCTTTAAACACTTCCCACATTTTAAAGGCTTCATTGACATTCATAAAGGTCTTTTGATTTTTTTTTTGGATTTTTTTAAATGTAGCACATGGGGGAAAAACAAGCACACAAACCTGTCATCAATGCTGTT
The DNA here is from genome assembly GCF_963514085.1 of Chelon labrosus. NCBI lineage: Eukaryota > Metazoa > Chordata > Actinopteri > Mugiliformes > Mugilidae > Chelon > Chelon labrosus. The sequence goes on along the minus strand of NC_140350.1, from coordinate 14,273,535 downwards.
CTGGTAGTAGATATGAAGCAGCTTGTCTTTGATCCAGGATATCTGTTTAGAGGCTTCCCTGCCTCCCTCCCCCTGAAGTGAGTACTTCCTGTAGATAGACGCCAGCCCCATCATGGCCTCCTTACGTACGCGCCACTGATTGGAGATAAAAGAGACATTTGCAATTCAAACTAGTTTAAAGTAAATTATTTCATTTTACAGCAGCTGTAGTGCACGGCAGAAAAAAGTGAAAACACTGACTGTGATAGGAAACATTGCGGATAAGAATATGAAGAACTTTCAAAGCCGTCCTTTCTGATCAGAGAGCCTGCTTTACAAGATAGGAACAAGTGGCATTCGCTTTTAATGGAGGAATATATCTGGTGGTGTCATTTTATTTTGCCAATTGGTTTCTCTCCAATGAACTCGTGCTGAAAAGCAACAGCAAGTCATAAACCATACTTGAGAACTATACCAAAAACTGCAAGTGCAGTTGGACACTCCGATAACATCTGTTTCCCTTCACCTGTCTGTTCATTTAGAGGCTGCGAGCAGACGCGTCCTCAGTTTGACACCATCAGCCTCTTTTTACAAAACTTTCAGACAGATGTTCTGCCTGTGTTTACGCCCCAGATCTTAACTTGATTTACTACGTCTAACTGAGAAAGAAAATCCTATAGGCTGTAATGTTACACTTGATGATGACATAAATTAAGTAGCTGTGGATGTCTGAGGACGTCAGACAAAACATAATCCAAAAAAAAAAATAATAAATCACACAACAACACGGCTGATGTAGGTTATTGCTTAAACTATGAACAACAATAATGCCATTTTGGCAGGGGTATAAAATCCCAATAAGCATGCTGCGTATACTTAAACAAATATATTGGCAATTGTCACTTTAATATCACACTCAATCCTAGAAGACAGACATGACAGAGAAGGGCTCCCTCAGAAAGTAGCTGCAATATTAAACATCCAGAGCTGTTATGATAATGAGGTAACAACACACTGTGATGGGAAGATACTTTGGTTGCAAATTGTCCACTAAGTGGGTGACAGTCCCAAATGACAGCAGGGTTACAGGACTTGATGTCCGCCATAAAACCGCGGTGAAGTATAAATTAAGCGCAACATATGTCAACAAAGATGACACAGCACAGATTACAAGCATCACCATCCAATAAAAGGACGCAAAGTTGAAGCATATACAACATACGCTCTCAGGGTCACCTCAAACACTCACTGTCCATCTTATTAAGTACAACTGTCCAACTGCTCATTAACGCAAATATTTAATCACCCAATAACATTGCATTAACTCGCATTTAGGCAAGTAGCTAGAACCGAGCATCGGAACGGGGAAGAAAGTTGATTGCAGGGAGTTTGAATGTGGCACGGTTGTTTATGCCAGACTGGGCTGAGTGTTTCAGAAACTGCTGATCTACACAACCATCTCTAGGGTTTACAGGGAAAGAAGATGGGCTACAGCAGCAGAAAGCCAGACAGATAAAACAACACTGCTGCAGCTTAGAGATGGAGATAGAAAATAAGGCGTCAATTTGCCACGGCTCATTGAACTTCAGGTTGATGGTGGTGTAATGGTGTGGGGGATATTTTCTTGGCACACCTTGGGCCCCTTAGTACCAATTGAGTATCGTTTAAATACCACAGCCAATTTGTCCACTAAGGGGATGACAGTCCCAAATGACAGCAGGCTAACAGTACTTTAAGTACCATATGAAACAGGGGTGAAGTATAATTTAAACCCAACATATAATATGTCAACAAAGATGACATAGCACAGATTACAAGCACCACCATCTAATAAACCTTTGGCCCCTTCAGTACCAATTCAGTATCGTTTAAATACCACAGCCTGTCTGAGTATTGTTGCTGACAATGAGTATTGTTGCGGACAATGAGCTTACTTTTATCACCACAGTATATAGCCATCTACTGATATTTCTAAAGGACTATGCACCTTATCACAAAGCTAAAATCATCTCAGACTTGTTTCTTGAACACGACACTGAGTTCATTGAACTCAAATTGCCTCCACATGCACCAGACTTCAATCCATTAGGGCACATTTGGAATATGGTGGAAACAGGAAGGCAGCAACTGCACCATGCCATGATGTCAATATGGACCAAACTCTTTAAGAAATGTTTTAAGGACCTTGTTGAATCTATGCTAGAGAGGACTAAACCCATTCTGATGACAAAAGGGGGTCGTACCTGGTACTAGCAAGGTGAACATAACACGGTGGCCTTTCCCCATGTCTCAGACACTACTAAGGGATCTTTAAACACTGAAAGGAACTAAGATTTTATAACATTTACCCCCAAACTCAAAACCTAGATCTATATACAGAATATTGACACTTGCACAACACTTTCACATTTGCCCACTTACTCTCTTGTCCAAGGTCCTCTCCTTTACAAAATTCAGCAATGCATCATTGACCAGAGACAAGTCTTTCTTGGCAGCGGTTACTATAGAGACGATGACGTCGTGGCGGATGGCCTCCTCTGGGTCATGTGACCGGACCCTCAAGAATTCTGGGAAAGAAAACGGGAACAAATGAGTGGGATGTGAGAGAACTGGCCAGGGATCTAAAACTGTTAAAATACCAGGCAAATACTTCTCATCTGATCTAGAGCGTGCACACACTTCAAAGACACGGTAATAGTAATTTATTAAGAGGAGTTGTAGAAATGGGGTTCACGCCCGTACATTTCTCACCACACAAAATCACTGCGTGAATATATTTACCTGTGAGGTCTTTGGCCAGGTCGGGGTGGTTCATGAGACAGTGACTGGCAAACTTAACACACTCCAGTCTGATAGGCACATGGATGTCATTAAACCTGTTGGGTGAAAGAAATCAGCAACTTTAAAAGATTGTTTTTTGTTTCCATTTTCATCATTTAGACAAAAACAAGTCAGCAGATATCTGAGAGCAAACACAGTGTTCAGGAAGTCAAGTTTAGGATTTTAAGATGCATCAAACTCACAAAAAAGAAATCTAATTTAAATCATTGTTTAAAAAAAGTGATAATGTTGAGACTAGACACTATGTGTAAGAATAAAAGGTTATGCTTTAATCCATCAGTAACACTCAACCAATGCATGTTGGAAAAAAAAAGTAAGATCTCTGTTCATGTACACATGAACATATTTTCAGGCTTTAAGGATCTGTGAATGCCAGGGCCAAAACACCTAAACCCACCTGCCCAGGTAACACTGCCAGAGTGGTTTGTTCTGCGCAGCCAACTCTGAGTCCTTGGCTCCAAACATCTTAGCCAGCAGCTTCACCACCTGCAGCCTCTCGTCATTATCATTACTCTGCAGAAATAAGAAAAAAAGGAGAGAGAGAAATGATGCACCGAAATTGACTGCGTCAACTGGACAGACGCACAAAGTCGTTTATATTAACCACATTGAAAACATTAGCATTTTTTGTAGCATTTAATGGCAGCTGTTTTGGTATCGATTTTGTTTTTAGAAGGAGACGTGGAAAAGATGAAACAGCAGAAACAAAGGAAGGCACAATGAGGTAAGGAGCAAGGACAATGGATAGCAGAGCAGAAAAGAACCCGGAGAGATTACGATGAATAAAATTATGAGGAAAAAAAATGAACGAACATGAGCGAGAAAGACGCAGAGAGAGAGAGGGAGAGAAAGCGGTTTGTGGCAGAGAGATTTTTATCGCAGCTATTATTTGGAGGAGACAGCAGTGATCTACACTCCCTCTGAACAGTTAATGAGCGTTATCCATCAGCAGGACGCCTTTATGAGACGCTGCAGAGGCAACATTATGCTGACTGGCTGACTGCTTTATCTTTCTAATATGAAACAACAAACCTGCAGAGAAAGACAAAAAGGGCAGTTCTGTGGGTACTGATCAGAGAATTCAGGTCTTTGTTGTGGAGTGTGTATAACCTCCAACACTAGTGTAAGCATTGTTGCCACAACTGCCACTAATATTACAGCAAAGACTAATAATTGTCATTCGGCCAGTTGTCCTAATTAGGTTCAGTAAGGCGTTCTGCGCTTAATATGACAGCTTTAAGATACCAATATTAATTATTAAGCTACTTAACATTAAGTCTAAAAATCCATTCATTAGTTTAGTGCCTATATATTTGATTAAAGCGACGTTTGACGCTCTTTACCTTGAGTTTAAACTCCAGCTGTGGCAGCACCGAGAGCAGCAGGTGGCTGTCGATATTGTAAAGCTCCAAGATGAGGTCGAACACGTGTTCGGAGAGATCACTGACTGAGGTCTTTCCCAGCATCAGCACCTGGTTGAAGAACTGATAAAGGAGACAGAGAGGAAGGCATAAGGTTGCTGATAAAATCCTCCATCATTCTACAACTCAAACAGCAACTTTTGAAAGACGTGGCTTGTTTTTCCAGACACACAGGTGTTTAGATTGTATTAGTCTGGGTTTTTAGTAGGGCTGTCAAAGTTAACAACATTTTTTCTTAATGCAGTTAATGTGCATGGGCTCTGTGGTTTGACCACATAGCTAATGAAACCCGGAAGTGATGCTCCCCAAGCTTTGTTTCGGCCAAGACTTTTCTAACATGGCTCACCCAGGTTTAAATAGTGGCCGTGTTGATGTAACGCTCTTACGATTACTTCCGGCTACATGACACAAAAGCAATATGAAAGTGTAAAGACATACTTTAAATAGGAGTGGGTCAAGTATGTGATCTTACATTGGTGATGTAGGGTTCGATTGCTTGTGCAGTCCTCTTCAGCAGAGCTTTGGCCAGGTCGTATGCTTGTTTATTCAGATTCTAGAAAGACAGAGGTGGGGAAAAAAAGTAAAACACCAGGTCAGCAAGATATGCAGAAAAAAAAGGGAGTAGTTCATTATTTCTTGTCCCATTAGGATACAGAAGGCACAGATGTTCACACATATTTGCTTAAAGCTGCTTTACCTATTCTCACCTGCAGGGGTCTCACTGAATTACAGGGTATGGAAAATTATATTGTCCTCAGTTCACCGACAACATCAGCTCTCTTCAGACGTCCCCTACTGTGCAGTTTCTGCTTGTATCACCTTTCATGCTGGTACTATTTGTGTGTATATTTGAATGTAAATGATAAATGCTTTCATCCACTTTCCAATATGCCTCTCATTCACCGACTTACTTACTTACACACACACACACAGCTGCTACTAACGTTCTCGTATCTGTGCATATTCACACGTTGTGCACGTACCTTGTGTGCTGGCACCAGGTTGACCAACACGGTGTCCAGCAGCTCCTGCGATACAGTGTCTCCCTCGCAGATGATGGAGCTCATCAGGTCCACCATGTGCATGTGCACCTTCTGGTTGTGGCCGTTGCTAGGGAAACAAGGCATCAAAGGTCACAGACCACGAAGGGCATCTTTGCATGAGTTAAAAGTATTCAACACTGGTTCCTATTGGGGCAACAACTTTAAATTTTTAAATCTAAATGACAAGTATTCATTGACAGTGCTTGGTGTGTGTGCAAGAATCTGTAACAGTTTAATTGCACGGCATCTAAAGTTTACTTGGCGGCAGCAGGCATTTTGTAGGAATTTGTGTTTTTACCTCATTATGAAAACAAACCTGACCACACAGAAAATGTCTGAGCGACTGTGCAAATGAATTGATCGCACAGAGTGGCTCTAGTGTGCTCGTAACGATGTGCATTACAGCAGGAAGTAAAGCTTATTACCTAGATTTGTATCTCAACGACTGCTTTCCTAAACGCTACCAGGCATTACTAGTCTCATTACCTCCCATTCACTGGAAGAGTCACTTACACATATATACCTACACAAACATGAGGGTTGCATTCACCTACACCCTATTGGCTCACTGCAAATATGTCAAGTAGAAAGTTCTTTTGATCCTTTAACAGCATGTAGTTTAAAGAAAAAGCACGGTGTTGGCAGACTTGACACACACACACTACCACAATTTGTTCCCAATGGCAAAGAGCCAAATTCTGTACTGCAGGATTTAGCCCTCAAGGTTGTGTTCAGCAGAGTGAAATTGAGTGGAGGAAAGAGAAGAGAGGGAGAGCAATCACAGAGAAACAGCCAGACTGCTACTGTGCGGCTTCATGATGTAGCAGCAAAGACAGACCGAGACGTTAGAGCCGCAGCAGCTCATCTCTGTCATTAAAGACCGCCACAGCCCAAAGACGAAAACAAAGAGATGTGGAAACACAAAAATCTGGGCACAAACCATGACGAACACAGTGGTTGGCTTCTGATCAAAGCACTTACTTGATGACCTGGAAGAGTGTCCTGTAAAGCTGGGTGAATATCTCATTGCTGTCTTCGAGCTCAAAGCAAATATTGTAGGACTTCACCCACGCTATATTCTGAAACAAAAAGAGGAGGCAAGATGTTAGCGACGGAACCAGGAAGGTGAGAGATGAATGTCGGAAGAGGTACCTCTGTAATTATAAAGTAACATTCACTTTTTATATATTTTTCTTGAATGTTTATTCTCCTTTTACCCTTGCTTTTGGTCTCTACCAATCTCTGGGGGAACGGTCTGCGTCTTTAGCTGTTAAATGGTCCATTATGTTCACTAACTAGCTGCTAACTGTGTTCAGTTTGGTGCTGAGTAGACAGAACCTTTCCAGTGCTTACAGCTGCAGTGACAGTAAACCTAATTGGCGGTTTATGCTTCTGCGTTAAGTTGACGCAGGGGCTACGGCGACAACGCAGACACCTGCGCACCTCCCTAGAAATTAAAGTAGCTGTGATTGGTCTGTTTGGTAGTAGTGTAATTCTGCTTTGGTATTTCCAGCTGCTTCTCCATGTCCGCAATTTTCGAATTGATTGTTTTGGATCAATAAAGAATCGGTAAGGTTGACTGAGGATGTTTAGAGATACAGACAACGAGTTGTATGACTCGTGTTCGCCGAAATTCAGCCGAAATTCAGCCGAAATTTCATAGAAGGTGACAACTGTCAAGAAAGACAGAGCACCGACTAACGTTTGGGTGGCGTTGTTACAGAGCGAGCCAGCCTGACGAGCGCACAAGTACATGAGTACAAATGGCTCGCGCCAGCGTTGGCTACGCGTGTAGGTTGCGGCGTCTAGGTCCCGCAGAGGCATAAACTCTGCTTAAAGAGAGAAGTTGCAGGCCAAATAATGAGCAGAACCTCAGTATAAACATTTGAAGCTGCAGATTCAGGTGATCATTCTTTGAAGGGTATGTTCCCATTTCATGTTAGATTGGAAAAAAACAATAAAACCAAAAAAATAAAAAATAAATAAACATCCTTTGTATGATGACTGCATTTAATGATTAGAATTTAATTGCTATTGTGAGTGCACAGTAATTATAATCATTAAAACTGCACCATTTCCTATATCTCAAAATAGCTTCAGGCTTCCTATTTATTCCCTGATTATAACAGATGTTTTTAAAATCACAATTTTAATAATCTCCCACTTGCAAACAAGAGCCACCGACTTCCAATTAGAGACCATTTGTCCTTGGATTTCAATCTGAGATGGCTTCTTGGTGCAAACTCATAAATAATCATAAACCCCTTGAAAGCAAAACAAATGACACACGCAAGGAGACTGAAAAACAAATTAGACCACTGATGAAGAACATCAGGGTGAGATTCTCTTAAAAAGAAATTGCTAAAAATACTGAACATTGTCATTATCCATTCTGACTTGGTGTTTAGCAGAGTTCAGTCTCCTGCTGCCTGAAGGAGATTAAATTAAAGTAAAAAAAAAGCTGCTAGATCACTGCAGATATAAACTTGTCTTCCTTTAAGTTCAGTTGCACAGCCAGGAAGAGTTCACAGTGTGTTGGAATCACCACTGCTTCCTTCTCTTCATCTCTACACTCTTAGTTATTCCACAGCGTTATTAATACAATGCAATTACATAAGCCCTTGAACACACACACAAGCATTAGTAAACACAATCAGAGAAGAGATCAAATGCTGAAAAAATGAATAATTCAGTGAAATAAAACATCTAGAAACGCCCACATGCAACAAATTAACCTCTGGAAGTTCTGCACAGGTTAAATTGTTCACATAAACGTCACGAGTAAGTATCCCTGTAGCCATTTATAGCTGTTAAATAAAATATCGTTCCACCAGCAAGAAAATAGAAAAAAAAAAAAAAAGAATATCACTGGCTTCCCTTTCCTAATGAAGATATAGCCGATTGCTTCACCGAAATCATATTAAAAGCAGGAGTAGATGAATGTTTACATAAAATGACCTGACACAAAAGCAGGTGGCATCATTCAGAGGGGTTTTTCATAAAGATTACTCTTAAATAAAGGCTTACTTTTTTCAGGGAAACCTTGTTTAAGATTAAATCAATCTGGACTTCCAGTTACCATAGAAACGTATCCACAATATTTCAGGATTAGCTCCAATTCATTCCTAAGAAATAAAAATGACTGCGTGTGGAGTTTTTCTCCCACAACATAAGTACACGATGCATACAATTCTTTTTAATATTACAATATTTCAGTCTATAAATACTCATTTCAAAGGGTTAACTAATGGATATAAATATGTCCGTGAAGACATCTGCACCAGTGTCCAAAGCCGAGCTAAATTAGTTTAGGATTTAGCATCAGTATAAAATGTGACCAAACCTCAAATAATCAAAGTCACCTACCTCCAGCAGGTAGAAGTATCTGTTGAACTGTGCACTTTTCGTGTCCTCCAGTCCTTTGAGCTGTCTGGTGATGAACATGAAAATGTCCTGGAGAGAAAAAAAAAACAAACAAAGACACACGCGGTGAGTACGCTATACAAGCAGCTGCAGTCACTGACAGAACTTAGACATGAGAAAGAAAGAAACACATGCAGAAAAATGTTAAGAGTGATCGACAAGAGACACCTCTTTATTCAACACCAACTGTGAAAACACTGACACGATGTGCTGCATGTTAAGACCTGTTGATGAATGCCGATTTGTGTTTGACTACTAAACTGCATGTGTTTATGTAAGCTCTATAATAAAGTGTGAATCATGTCACATATTCTGCCAAATGCTGCACAAATTTGGAACATCAGTTTGTTAGTGAATACTCCAGAGGAGCTGCAGTGGGGTTATGTAATTAAAACAGTAATGTAATTTTGCATTTATTTATTTTTAATATGAGTGAGCAAAATCTTCATCATCGTACCTTGAGTTTATCTGGAGAGGTGTAGGGCGCCTCTGGTGCATAAATCCTGAATATGTCCGCCAGACAGCAGGCTACCAGCAGACGCACATCCTTGTCTGGGTGTTTGAGAAAGAAGTCTGAGGCCAGGTGGAGGGCCAGATTCAGGTACAGCTCCTTCTCTTCCTCAGAGTCCTGGTCCATGTCCATGAAGGTCTTCACCACCATCTGGAAAGGGTTAGGGTATATTAATTACTGGCTGAGTTTGCCAAAGAGCTAGCTGGGGGATAGCAGACATCAATCCAAGACAATTAGGCTTGAAATCCTTTCTGTTTCTTCAGGCACAGCATGAAAAGTAAATATTTCAATAATAAATCAGTAATAATTAAACATTTGGAGCAATATGAAACAGACCCAAACAAAGTCTTATTAATTAATATCCTACTATGAAACAATATTAATTCTTAACAAGCCCATGCCTATTTTAAAAGAAGAATCGTGCAAGGCCTCCAGCAATGTGATAATATCATACTGAGAAGCCAGATGTGTAAGCACAGCGTAAACAGAGGAGACATGGCTGCAGCATATTGGGAGAAAGACACTGACCTTGAGCCTGCGGACCATTTCCTCTTTGGAGATTTTGTCAGAGATCTCCTTGACCCCCGGAGGGTAGGTCACCTTCCCGTCTGCGGCTCGAGCTTTAGAGTGAGCCATCCTCTTTAGCTCTTCACTGCCTGAGGAGGGAAAAAATAATATTTCTAATAAACCGGGAGAGTATCTTGGCAGTTGTGTGAGAGAGAAGAGAAACAAACCTTGAAAAATTGCTGAATCCCAACCGAAAGCAAGAAAAGTCTAAACAGTTCAAAGCTACCAAAGAAGTCTGCAACAGAGCAACCTCTGAAATATTCAGCGAGGTATTCACGGCACAGTAAGTGCAGGATGAAATGACTGCTTTTCAGAGAGCACGGCTGAATATTCACCGTGTGCCGCAGCTTCCATTGTGTGTGCCACTTTTCATTACCGCGGCAACTAGCATGTCACCAAATTTGAGTTTAGATTATTCACATGACGCAGAGTGGGTTTTGGCGTTCAATTTGGTGCACCACTCGTGGCCTCATCAGGGACGCAGCACTTTGGCAACAGCTACTAAACTAACCCGTCTCACCCTTCCACTGATTTGTGTCCATTAACGATATTAAAACATCAGAAATGTGTCCACACGGGAAGATGACTTCTTTTTTTCCTCCTACATCTTACCTACATCCCCATTTGTCAGGCAAAAACACAAGCCTGACTCATGGTTTATAAATACACAAGAGTCTGCATGGTGAGCTGAGCAGGTAATGTTTCCAAAAAGAAATGCATCTTATACACTGCAGAAGATGTTCAGAAAATATCTGAAGAATTAAATACAAAAATCCATCCAATCTGGGAGTGTGATAGTGTTTTGCTACCAATATATTAGAATACCACAATCTAAGAACTGGGACGAGACAATGTGCCTCATTCACAAATTCAAAATTGATGCGATGCCACCACCAGCATGAATATTTCAGGGTTTTGCTGGCCCCAACAACAAAATAACCAAGTTGAAGAGTTCATCTTTGTCTCTGACGACGTGTGTTGGGGATTTTTTCGATTCATATCTTAATTTATCAAGATAATTTACATTCATTGGTCATTTTTATTAGATTTACTAGTGAATACGATGCCTTCCTGCTCTGAATCTTAGCTTCATGAAGGTTATGACATTCAACTGTGTTTTATGTTGGAGGCTGTGGTTTGTAGTAGGGATGCCCTGATCGGTATCAGGGCCGATACAGGCATTTTTAAATGATTGGATTGATATTGGGCTTCAGCTAAACCCGATCTTTTGTAGTTATTTATCTTAAGTCCGCCATAAATCAAAACCACGTCCCTGTAACGTCAAAGCCTTTTCGTCCTCTTCTGTTTTAATGGTAGTTGGCTATCGGCAAAGCTAAAAGGAAAACAAAGAAGTAGACGCCTTCTTCTTCTTCTTCTTCAGTTTTACTGAATAAAGAAGAATAAGATGACCCCAAATCATGTGACTAAACATGTCTACTGTGTGGAAGTACTTTACTGTGGAAAATGAAGTCAGTCAGACAGATAGTTGTAAACAACACTGCACACTACATTAAAAAAAAAAAAGTGTCAGCGTCAATGCAAAAAATATTCCAGAGAGGGTTATGGAGTTTATGGTGCTGGATGACCAGAGCATTTCTGTGGAACACCAGTGTTTACAGTCTGTATGAGCTTCTGGAGCCAAGGGGAGGTACCCACTCCACGCTACATTGGCTTTGGGAGTGCTCCTCCAGCCGCACGGTGCATATGTGATGTAGGACAATTCAAGTAAGATAAGGAAAGCCTTTATGAACGTCAAGGGGAGGAGGTACTGGATCAGAGGCCAAAGAAACTTCCCTAGTTTGTAATATATTTGAGTTGCATTGTGTTTTACCGACATGTTTCTGTTGTTTTGAAAAACCCATTTTAGTCAGTGGGCCAGGCTAAATAACAAAAACTCTTATGTGTTTAATTTAACGTCACAAACTACATCCTTCAAAATAATCATACAGCTGAGTTAATACCTTTCTTACGTCATTCCAACATAAACTGAAAACCAACAATGGACTGTTGTATTACAATGCATTGTTTTCACACGTGTGTGTAATGTTTTGGCAAGTAATCCTTATCCAAACTCTTAAAACAGACAGTAGATACTGCACGTAGTCAGCAGTGAAATCAGATGATTAATCAAAGCTACAGAGCAAATGATTATGTGGTGAGTCATACACAGAAACCACACAATACAAGTGTCAACACCAAGAAACTGAAACGTTGCATGGATAACAGGGATTCCCCCCCCCCCACAGGAAACTGGTTAGCTGAGGTGTTAAGCACGGCCCGCCTCAAGACTTTGGGGTATTTATTTATTGTAACCACGGTTGTCAGCTGTGACATGAGTGAGGGGACATCAGGAATGCCCTCGGTGTGACTACTACTAACACACTAGTCAAGACTGGCTGGAACAAAGTGTGTCAGTGTCACAGAGAGCAGAGGACCTCCCCCAATACACATGATTGACAGTCATTTAAAATCCTCTTTCTTACTAATATTAAGCGAGGAGGTCGGTCTGGTGACATGCTCACTCATCCTACTCAGAAATCAGTAGTTACGTAGCATTCATTCATTCATTTACAACATTTGTTTTCTGTCTCACGCAGGAAAAATGCTAACTCCCAGATTACTAGGCAAGACAAAAAGTGAAAACCAACCATCTCATCTCTATACTGACCATCAAGTTAGCAGTGTAGAAACTGGGCATAAGAGTCGGGAAAGGGCCAGCACACTGCCACACAAATATAATGTCGACACGTCCGAAAAAGGAGCCGGGCATCTATTCCTGTAGGAGTGGGCCGACAACATTAAGTTGCTGAACTTGTTCGCTCCAATTTAGCCCAGATTACGCATCAGGAATTTTCTCCGTGGTGATTAACCTCTTGGCTAGCACCGCCAAACAAGTTGTTCTGACATGCAACTCAGCGACCAAACTACCCAGAGTCCTGCTTGATATATTATGGGCAAAAGTGGGTGCATTAAGCCAGATTTACGTCACACCTACGACGTAAGTATGGTGCAGTGTGACGCGCATCTCCCCAGAGATTAAGATACACATCACGGCGATGCATGCCACAACAGCTGCAATTGGTTCAACATTAATTTCCTTGTTCACGTGTCTCAGTGGGTGGGAAAGCACAGAAAATCCACCCCTCCGCCCTCCATTAAAATTTCTCAACTTTCATATTTTTTTCCTCCAACACGAGCCACTCAGTTTGTTCATCACTGTGGGAAATACCCGATGAAAAGTATGAAGATTATGAAACAATTCTGTGACACCAAAGTAGCCCACTACGACGTCGGTTCTGTGTAGACATAAACCACTAAAGTGTGGAGTATAAACCAATCTGTAGTGGTGGATAGGGACATTAACGGGGCTGTTTGTGTTGAAGGTACGATGCAGCAGTCTGGAGCAGGGTACAGAAGCCTTTTAACGGGGATCACTGCAACTCTGCAATGTCAGTCGGATGTGGCTAGTGTTATCTTGGTTAGCTGTAAGCATTGCTGCCTTGTTTGCCTAAAAGTAAACTGCATCACTAGTCTTTGCAATTAGCAGCTCAAACTGCCGTTTAATGTCAGTCATGTAAAACCAGTCCTCTCAAAGAACGGTTCAGGCAGGGAGCAAAACGGCCAGTGACCACGTCTGTATACAAGACATCCAAAAAAAGACAAGGGTCAAGGATGTAGATTTGAACTTCACCTCATAAAGAAAGGAGTTTTTTTTTTTTTAAGAATGACAGTCCACAGGCTCTTTCCCCTGAGACACTGACACGCATAGATGCAGCCAAGCCTAGCTGGGAGAATGACTGGATGATGAGGTCTGGCCACAGGGCCTTTCCCATGCCAAGATATAAAAACAAATGCTATGAAAGTTTGTTTTTGCGCGGTGTTCTGAGATTTATTACTTGGTGTATAATTACCGGACAAGTGTGTTGTAATGCGTTTATTACATTAGCTGTGATTTCAAAACAGAAGTTGTTTAAGTTTTGATTTAGAGGCAGTAACTCAAGAAGGAATGGAAATCAAACTAGAAACATATCCCACGTGCTGCGCTACCAAGAAATCCATAAATACATGACTCACTTTAGACCGGCAATAACATGATGCATGTGTAAATTACAAATTCATTAAATCCATTCTTTATAAGCAAATAACGCATATGTTGGAATTTTTTAGCAGCACGTCCAACATTCGCTAGCTCCAGATCCTCTAACGCGAGGATGCTTTTTGTCAAACTTGCACTATTGAAAGTATTTTTGGGATTTATGGTCACACAAAGATCTCACGATTTTCTTACAGTTTATAGAGAAAATTATCAAGAAAGCAATTGGCACATTCACATTTATTTCTTTACTTATTTTGCCATGAGAGTGGCATAAATGCAGTCATTTCACAGGTCATTTCAACTAATAACAAACATGTTGTCTAATTCTGACTCCTGTGTTTTAACGGTAGTGTAACAACGTAAAGAAGTCAACAGTGACTTCTCATAACTTCTAAGTGAAACCCATCATATCTTGAATGACAGAAAAATGCATGGCCCTTCCTCAAACTTAAGACCACAATTTCCTTTAAGATTTTTTTTTAACTTGGCCTGTCATGATAACTGCTTTCATTTGTTTAACAACAGAATATTTGATTATGTGGCGTAAAACTGCACAATAAAATGATGTTTTCCTTCTAGACTAATATTTAATTCAAGGTTAGACTACCTTTTTAAAAAAAAAAAACAATTAAATGCATACCGGTAATAAAGCATTAAATAAATGGACTAGATTTTTCTTCTTCTTTAACATCTAGCCTTTTTGACGCTTTAATTTGTGTTGCTTTTGACGGAGAAGAAAAATTGATTGCGATGAAGCAGTCTGGGTCAGTAGGTCTGCCGTCTGACAAAGGCGCTTGATTTAGAGGCGAGACCGCAGCAGTGAGTTATGAATCACAACCAAACAATTTCTGCAGCTGTACTTGAGCTTTTACAAACACATGCAGGGCAAAACACACACACACACACACACCGGACACTGGCTGGCAGCCAAATTGCTTGATTCTGACCTTCTTTTCCACCCCACAGCTGCTGCCAGATTCGAGTCCATCCCTCTCTCTTTCTACCACAACGACACACAGAGAGCCCTGGCAGCCAATCAGAGTAGATTATTTCTCAACCTGCCGCGTCTATGTGGGTAGCACGCACCAGGGAACATTTCACAAGATGCAGCGGTAACTAATCACATAGGGGAAAGCTTTAACATACACTCAATCTCTTCAACAGGGGCTATGTTCAACTCATCACTGGTTTATCACGGTAAAACACATTTATTGTCCCACAGGGGGTTTTCTACGCGTCCACTGCTTCTGCTCCCCCCCCCTCTAGCCTTTTTAACTACAGCTGCCAGCACAAATCTGAAGATGCAGAGGTATTCCCGTAACCTAATCTGAGCCTACGCTGAGACATCCTCGGTTTTAACCCCGTGGCTGATCAATGGGAAGGGGGGCGAGTATCAGCAAACAGAGGGCGGACTCGACACCAGCTGGTTGTAACGGCGAACTCAACGACCTCCATATGGGCACTCACACAAACTCAAAGTGAAGGAAAGTGACTGAACAGGAAAGCACTGTCCAAGACTTTGGTTCCCCCCCCCCAGGTGAAATGAAACAGACATTTTCTGAGCGGGGCACATCTACACCAGCCAAGGCTGTTCACACATGCAACAACAAAGCAGGCGAGGAAGGTTGAAATCAGTCCAAAGGTAATGATGACAACACCACCACCAGGTTGGGGATGAACCTTCAACAAGTAACACTGGTAGCATGACCGTATCATCTAAAAACAGAACGCTGAATCACGTGTCTATGGGTACGAGGCAGTGCAGACATTTTTGTATCCGTTCAACACAAGAAAACTATCAGACAAAAACAGACTACTATTATGGCAAGAATTTAAGAAAATAAAACTTCACTTAGTTTCCATTTAGTTGGGAAAAGTAATTCTGGAGGATTACAACCTGCATTAGATTTGGAAAATCTTAACCAAACAGATTCTAAATGAAACACTAGTAAATATGTATAATAAGCAGGACATACAGCAGTGTACACACTTTAACAGAATTTTATTTGCAAATTAAATATGCCTATATCAGGACATTAAAATCCACTATTGCTTTTAGGATTCTTTTCTTTCAAAGCTGAGATTTTAAGTGTCAACTCCCAATGAAACAAGTGTCTAAAAAAACAGTATTACACAGCCATATGATCAGATGTTTCAGAGACCAATCCGCAGTGTTGACGGTGACACAATCCAACAATCACAGGCTGCCAAAACACAAACACTGCAGCACCATGGTAGGTGTCTGTCCCTGCTCTTTAAAACAATTAAATCACAACTAATCCCCCAAGTTTTTGTTTCTCAAAGCGCCACTTCATCGCTCAAAGCCTTCTGACTTTCGCTGACACAGTATTAATATTAAGTAAGTGTGCGCCATAGGATGTGTGCCAACTTTCAATCATACAGCACAGACAAAAAGTAGATATTACTCAGCTGTCTGGTAGAGATATGAATTATGCATCTGAGCCACGAGTGAATACACAATTTCCGCACCAAAAAAAAAACGATAAATCTGCAATAAAAATAACAATGAGCCTTGTTGATAACAATACCTCACAGTAAGTAGTCACGTCGAAAATAATTTCGTATAGGAATAGCCGTGTAAATTAATATTAAGAGTATGGTTAAATTATTCCCACGGCACATTTATTGAGTGGAAACACGTTATGAATAAAGGTTATTGTTGTGGTGCAACAGCATGTCAAGGCCAGGGCTGTAGTAAAGCCAGACAGCCTTGTTGCTGTAATGTTGACCATGGCTAACCTAGCTAGCTGCCGTTAGCTAGCTGCTGCTGCTACGCACGCTAGCGCCTTCACTGACTTAGCGTGCCCGAGCTAACGCTAGCAGCAGCAATCTCAGTGACAGAGGGCGGACACATAGTAACGTTGCACTGAACAAAACACCCCGGCTAACAACCGTTATATCGTTAGCGATACCCAGGACCCAAACGTACAACCAAGTCGAGCCAAAGTTTTTCCCGAGCTGCCGGGACACTGAGTCAAACAAACAAGGCTAGTATTTAACTAGCTAACCGTTTTTGCGCCGCAGGACCAGATCAGCCAGCGCTGCGAATCGGACAAGGCTGCCGAGAACAGAGGGGAGCGAGGCGGGCTGCGCTCCGCCTTTTTAGCGCTGGAAACCCGGCTGCTCTACGGATTCATCCTGGATCGTACCTATTTTTTCGCAGCGGCGCCTGAAAATATTGCCACTTTCCAACCAAAACGATTTCAAAAAATGTGCATTTTCTTACCTGTTACGGTGAATTGTGATAAATCGTGTCCTCCTCTGCAGCTCTCTTCCCCCTCCTAGCTCCAAAATGGCGCCAATATGTATAGATTGAGTGCCCATGGGTACAAACCATGAACGAGCGAGTAGCGCCACCTATAGAGCGAGTCCACGTACGACTACTGAGGCCTTCAAGTGAAGGTCGGAACAATTGTTTTTTTGTAAAACATCTGTTTTAAAAGTTAAAAAATATCGACTGTGGATAAAAATAGACCTCATTCTTTATTACCTTATATTTAAATTTATAAAACATTAGTTTGCGTGTTATAATTTGTTTTTAAATGCAGTGGTACAAATAAACGAAGTAGAGAAAATCCAAATTTATTTTAATTATATAAAAATGTGTCACAATGGCACTACAACTCACACACTGAGGCAATAATATAATAGCACTTACAGAGCTACACAGACAGATACTGTTACACAATTAACAGCAATTCTTTATTGCTGTCTTTACTTCTTTAAATTCGAAACACCTAGCATTCCGACAGTGCCTGAACGCACCAAAAACCCGTGACTCGAACGAGGGCTTTTTTTTGTGTGTGAAAACGATCTCATAAATTAGACACAATAAAAATGATGTACTCATTAAGCTCACATTCATGTTTCCTCCTTGTAAACTGTATTTACAATCTACTTATCTGCTTCTCAATTGCACTATTCATGTTTTTTAGCATTCCTTGCTTATTTCAATTCAGTGTTCTACTATCAAAGCAGGCAAGGAGCCATTTATTTTCCTATTTTCTTTATGCACCGACCTATTGAGTCATATTTAGACACATCTGAACACATCTGTTCCTCATAAATGTTATAAGAACTTTTTTCGTTTTTAGAGGTTTTGCGGAAAATCAACAAAAGCCTCTTGTCAAGGTGGGTGCACATGACCAGAAAGATGCCTCACATATCTGCTGCTTGCTTTGTCTCTGTCTCTGACGGGTCTCTGGCCAACATGAGCTATAGGGGGAGCTCCAATATAATATTTCGGAGTTGCACCCCTCAAACCGAAACCACTACGCTGCAGAAAATTCCCGTGTGTGCTGTCTGTTTTCACTTTTAATTCTGAACAATAGTAACAATAGATAATTTAATTTAATTAATATGTGGGGAAACATCCCACACAATTAAAAAAATAAAAGTATAATTGATAATAATAGCGAATATATATATAAATATAAATATTCATACCACTAATATATTAGGCTAATTCATTTCAATTATTTAACATGAGCTACACAATTTATAAGTTTGCAATTTCAAGTGTAATATTCTTAAGTTTCTATACGAAGTATTACATAGTTGTTGTTTTTTATATATTTAAATGTTTGTTAATTGGAGCCTGCACACCGCTGTTTGCAATCGGCCAATCAGTGCAACTAGTTTAAATCCCAAGAAGAAGCACTTGCACCGGTTTCATGGCTCCAGGATGGAGGGGTTCCTCTCCACGTTCCCACCGTACGCCGTCTACGGTAACCCGGCCAGCGCTCCCCCGGCTCAGGGCAGCGGCTGGGGAAAGCGAGAGGGCCGCTTCGTGACCCCGCAGGGCCTCAACTACCTGGAGCTCTGCAAGGCTATCCTGTCCCAGGTCAACCCCGGCTTACCGCCTCCCCTCAAGAAAGCCGACACCAAAGAGTGCGGCGTGCAGGTGAACGCCAAGGTGGACAAGATCGTGCAGTGCTCGCTGGGTCCCAAAACGCTGTTCTGCGACGAACACCCTGCCTCCTCAAACTCCCCCAGGAGTCCGGATCTGTGCAAGCCGGACGGGAATCTGCAGTACAGCACGCCGCCTCCTCCGGTCAGCAAGCTGCGCTTCCTGAGACCCGTTTCCATCTACTCGCCGGTGTTCGACCGCAGGATCTTCATGAAGAAGCTCAGCGATGACTGTGGAAGCGAAGGAGAGGCTGAAGCCACTGAAAAGGCAGAGTCTGACGCTGACGGGGAACAAGGTGGAGAGGACGCAGTGAAGTCTTTCCACCAGTCTTCGAAGGGATCCATATTTCAGGTGGGTTGTCAAGAAAAACCTGAAGAGATTTAGGATTTAAACATGTCCACCAGTTAAGAAACTCATTAAGGCCAGATCTCCAGTATGCACATGGTGCATCTGGATTAATGTGCAAAAAAAATGACAACTAGGACTCTTTAAAGTCACCTCTGATTCCACATCTGCATGTTGTGTTAGGGTTTCCATACACTGGAACAAATATAAATATGAATTTAAAAGGGTAAAGCCTTATGCAGATCCAAATATGCTAAATGTGAGTTAAACGGAAGAATAAAAATGACAGCAATGGTGCAAGAAGTTATTTGATTGTTCCTAAATTTAACAAAAAGGCAGCCAACCTAGAGCATTTTAGGCCGCTGGAGTCTTCCGGTCTCACAAGGTTGCCTAGTTGAGTATGACAAGTGTGTCCAAGCCGCATTTGTTTTCATTCTGCATGTCATGTCAAACCCCTAAACTCTGCAGTTGCATGCAAAGATTTTGTGCACAAATGACATCTGACATTTCAAATGTAGTTCCTGGAGCAGAGGTATGGATTTTTCCACTGTAAAAAGTGCAACATCCGGTGGGAGAGTGCTTATGTGTGGTGCATCTCTGGAACCAGTAAGGTGAGTTGGCCACTGGAGTAGACGATTCCGTGCACTAACTCGTGTCTCATAATTAATAATAGTAATTCGGGGTAATCCTTATTCTGGCAGGTGTACTACAAGCAGCTCTGCCGGAAGTGTCAGGTGGGGTTTAACCCCTACCGAGTGGAGGCCATCCTCTGCAAGGTACGTACTCCTGTCTAAGAGGAAATGTCACAATATCATTGGATCACTTTGTTCAGGTATTAATACTCTATGGTTAAACTGTTTTGTGTTCAAGCAGACAGGATTTCTAACAGTTTCTTGTGTTCTTGATTCTTCCCCTCTCTCTCCTCTCAGGGTTGCTCCCAGACGTGCTGCAGCTGCGAGAAGAAGCAAAGGCACATCAACATGAAGAGGCCTCACCGTCAGGACCTGTGCTGTCGCTGCAAAGGAATGAGGCTGTCCTGCGACGCCACCTACAGCTTCAAATACATCGTGTGAGCGGCGCGAAGCGTCGCCGCGTGCGTCTGGTTACCTTTCCGATGTGTCGCGCGTTAACGAATGGAAGCTGATGCCTTCAAACGGACTCGCCAAGTAGCTGAATCTCCACCTCGATTGATTATTCGAGGTTGGCTTCTGTAAACGCTTTCCCACCATTAATCCTGGTACTTAACATGAAAAATATTTTTGTAAAAAGGAAATAAAGTTTGTGAATTATAGTTTGTGCCTCATGTTGACATTCTTGGTGCTGCTCTGTCTGGTTTGACTCACGCTGCAAGTAATACTACCTATACAAGTAATACTTTTCTTATACTTAAAACAACAGTAGAACTCAGGGCTATAGTGAAAGTAAGAGCATTTCCACACGTACAATGTGAAGGGAACTCCAGGGATTGGGACTGAACGGCTGTGTAGCCTTAAGAAAACCACTAATCAGTGACGCTAACTGGGGGGAAAAAAGGCTTCAGTTTGCTAGGGAGCATAAAGATTAGACTCTGGAGCAATAGAAGAAGGTCATGTGGTCTGATGAGTCCAGATTTACCCTGTTCCAGAGTGATGGGGGCATCAGGGTAAGAAGAGAGGCAGATGAAGTGATGCACCCATCATGTCTAGTGCCTACTGTACAAGCCTGTGGGGGCAGTGCTATGATCTGGGGTTGCTGCAGTTGCTCAGGTCTAGGTTCAGCAACACTATGTGACCAAAGAATAAGGTCAGCTGACTACCTGAATATACTGAATGACCAGGTTATTCCATCAATGGAATTTTTCTTCCCTGATGTTCACGGACATATTCCAAGATGACAATGTCAGGACTCATGGGGCTCAAATTGTGAAAGAGTGGTTCAGAGAGCATGAGACATCATTTTCTAGGCCTTAACCCCATTGGAAATCTTTGGGATTTGCTAGAGAAGGCTTTGCTCAGTTAAATCAAGCATCTGTGGGATGTGCTCGACAAACATGTCTGATTCATGAGGGCCTAACCTTGCAACTTGCAGGAGTTAAGGGATCTGCTGCTAACATCTGGGTGCCAGATACCACAGCACACCTTCAGAGGTCTAGTGGAGTTATTGCCTCGACAGGTCTGGGCTGTTTTGGCAGAAAAAGCGGCCCAACATTATACCAGGCAGGTGATTATAATGTTGAGGCTGATATATTTACACATGTAGTAAAAAGAAAGAACTGAGATGTGAAATAGACAAGAAGTAATTTTGATATGTCTTTACTTTGACACCAACTTGTACAGAGCATCAACTCAAAACAACTTCACAAAGGCTGTAAAAGTATTTACAAGGTGGAAAAAAAAACAAAAAAAACTACGTTCTTCATCTAAAAAGCTTTAAAAATGTGCAACTTCTTGTTTGGCATGCAAACACACGTTCTCCCACACACAAGAAAAAAAAAAAACAAAAAAAAAACAGCACACCCGCGTGAGCTTGAAGCTCCCTTTTGCACCTCATACAAACGTATCTTTCAGATAAAATATGACTTTGTTAATAAATATTTCAAACACCCCATACGGTACACAGAGGACGCATGCATGGCAGTTTGATTCGAGAGAGCAAACATCGATATAAAACCTAAGTCGAATGAGTGTTGATTCATAGCGGATATAAATAGGAAAAAAGACATTTGTACAGCAAAAAGGGGCGAGACGTGACCGCTGAGAGGCGAGCCGAGGGAGAGTCACGAAAAAGAGGGCCGACGACGGGGAAGTGTTCAGTAGTAGCACAGGTTTCGAACATCAACAATGAGCGCTGAATGTCAGCGTTTTCCCTTAACTACAAACCACACACAAACATATGCTACTATGGTTGTGTGACGATAACTATTATACAGACAAAAAGACAAAGTATCTCGTGTGCACATGCGCCGTCCTCTCTTGGCATGTGAACACGACGTGTGACAGTGCAGGACAGTGAGAATTCTAGTGTGCACACCCACTAATGACGCTACCACTAGCCACGGGAAGAGTGTACGGCACGGGTGATGGCGTGATTAGCCTACCAGTGTTTACAACAGCAGTCAGACAAAAAAGCTGGTTCACTGTTACGGAATATAATCAGGGCTAGAGCAGCATGATGAGTTACGCTTGGATAGTCCGCATCCGCTCCGTCAGTCAGTCAGTCTGAGGTCAGAGTTTTTTTTTTCCCGGGGAGTGCGAAGTGGACGCTCGTGTACAGTAGAAAGCATTCAACTGGGTCATGCATTGCACAGTTTCTCAGAACAGTAGACGCGGCGGGAGAGAAAAGTTACTCCAGCATTTGGCTTTTCCTTCTCAGCGAAAGTCACGGCCTTTTGTTTTTTTTTTTTCTTTCTCTCACAGTAACAAAACGAACAGTAACACAATCGCCCTCTCTGTAACATTATTTAAAAAACTAATACCAAAACTCCACTTAGTGCAATAGAGGAAACTCTTCCAGTGATGCTACGTAGTGTCACAAGGTACTTTCCTCTGCCGACATGATCCTCGCGGGGAGGCAGTGACAGTCAGTCGGGTTCGATCGTGTCTCGAGTTCCTCTGGGAGGCGAGCTCGAAATCCAAGCTGACGGCCTTCGCTGGTCCTCAGGTGCAGAACGGATTAGATGCTGAGTGATGAGCATCAAGCAGGGCGTACGCTAGGAGCACATCATTTTACAACGTGTAGCCGTGAAGCAGAGCTCGGATAGAATCTCATCAGGTCAGCTTTATCGGCAGGCAGCAATAGTAGTATCCAGTGGGTTCAGAGATGCATTCCACCGTGTGTGTGGGATGCGATTCCCTGTCCCTAAAGTGTAAAATCGTCGTGTTTCTCTGTCTTGTCGCTGACTCCTCTTCAGATACGAAGATCTAAAAGTTGTTCAGGAATAGATAGTTTCAGGCATTTGGATCGATAGAAGTTTTAGGTCCTCAGGTGCGGTAACATCAATGTCTCAAGTCTGGACGTCTGACGGTTCAGCATTCAGGAGCCCCCCTACTTTCAGCAGGGGCAGGGCAGCGTGCCCCACCTTCCCCAGGTAGCGCGATAAGGGCGCAGCAGCACCACCGAATGAGCAGCAACAACCCCAAGCTGCAGCTTCTCCTGGGCCGGTGGGGCAGGGGGGAGGAGGAGGAGGAGGGGGAGGAGGCGGGGGAGGGAGGAGAGATGAAGACGGAGCAGGGCCGTGGGTTAACACTGTGTCGCAGTCGGGGACTGAGGATGGGCTCGGGTGTTTGTACGGGGAGTGGGGGAAATGGGGAAGATGTGATCCTCGAGAAGAAATGGGTGGTTCGCTCGCGTAAGAGTGTGTGAGCAAGGTGGGCTCCGAGGCAACGGTCGGGAGCATGTTAGATGTAAGAGACGACACCGGGTGTTTGTTGCCGTGTGAATGCGACAGTGGCGAACTGTGAGATGAATGTCCTCTGAAAGGACAATAAAGGCTTGTGTTCTCATCGAGGTAACTCCTCCTTAGCGCTTTGTTGCGTGGCAGTGTAAAGTCTGGCGTGTTGGAGCAGCTGTGCGACGAGAACAGGTCTGGAGGTTTCGGGAATTCAAGCAAAGAGGTATCGGAGTTTAGGGTGGATGAGGAGAGCAGGTCCAGGTCGTGGCCTAAATATGGTTGTGGTTCTAGTGTTGGGCCGGGCGGTAAGCGGGCAACTGCCTGGAGCTGTGCAGCCGAGGCAGCAGACACACGGGAGGAGGCAGGGGCCAGGTGTGCGGGTGCGGGGCCTCCTCTGTGAGAGCAGGCAGCGGAGGATGAGGAGGGAGTTTTGGGAGGGTCAGTGGCTGCAGTGAAGCGGGAGGTAGAGGTGGGGAAGGAGGGGGAGGGGGGCTCCTCAGCTCCTGTCAGAGACTTGTCCCGGAGGCGCTGGAGTCGGGGAGGTAGGTTGTGACGACCCGGTAACCCTGGGCGCGGCGGATCATGTCGCGGATCTCCCCGTTGAGCTCCAGGAGCTTGGAGCAGATCAGGCTGAGGTCCTGCCGGGAGCCGACCAGGGCGATGGTGCCGGTCTGGCCCAGGGTCTGGTGACGGAAGTAGACGTTGAGCAGCGTCTGGACCTCGGTCTCAGAGCTGCCGCCGAACACTCCGGTGGGCCACTGCCTCCTGAAAAGAGTGTGAGATAGGTCATTTTGATTACGTGTATTGTTGCAATTTCATTTTAAAACATACTCCAATAATAGGGGGACACAAAAATACCCATATTTAACAATTTTAAACGTCAGCACTGAATGATGAGGACAACTGGCAACTATTGTGTACGGCAGCCATCTTGTAGACAGAATATCTACGCACCTGCACTCCTGGATGTAACGCACAGCTTTGGTGAACTCGTGGTTTTTAAGGCACTCCAGTATGGCCTGCACAGCGGCCTCAGAGCTGGGGAAGCTGGGCACAACCATGGCGGCCACCTGGGTGGCGTGCGCGTGAGTGTGGGCCAAGTGTTTGTGCTCCAGGTCGCTGGCCACAGCCGCCTCCGCCGCCTGCAGGCTGGTCTTCAGATCAGTGAGCTCTCGGGACATGTTCAGCAGCTAAGAGGTGGGAGGGCAACAGATACAAACAGTGTTTTAGCTTCATGGGAACCTATATAATTAGACTAAATAATCAAGGAAATAATTTTTATACGTTCGACTTGGCTCACCTCAGGCACAGAACTGATGGCGTGAACTTGACCAATGAGCGAGCAGTAGGACTGGAACAGTAGGAGGAGCTGGAAGTGCAGCTTGTAGAGCCTCTGACAAAGCTCCAGTTGCTAGAAGACGTTAACGAAGCAAACAAGGTCAGATTAACCGGCAGCGGTGAACACACACACTAACACAGTTTTGTTGTAGTCTCCACACACACACACAGATACACAGATACACACACATGCAAAGGACTACAAACACACTCTACGAGCTGATTGTCTCGTGTAAATTGAGCTATTTAAGAGCCACCTACAGCAGTGAAGTGAAGAAACTTGAGAACTTACTGCAAGAGATTCCATTTGCTAGACAGCGAGAGAGCATGTTAGGGCATCAGAGTGAGGTGAGAGGAAGACAAAGCGTCAATCAGACACATGCATAGCACCGTATAAACCGTCACTATTCACGGTCAGGCAACCAGGTATTAGGCAACAGTGTAAAAATCAGCATCTTTGAGTTTTACTTCTAAGTGTCTAGGAGAGAAAGCAGGAGGGTGAAACAGAAAACACACCTCAGACATGCAAAGAAAGCAAACAGTGTAGTCTCAGAGACACAAAGAGAGACAATTCTACACTTTTTTAAGTTTTGATAAACGACTAAATAAAAAAATTACCTTCTCCTCTGAGTCTCCAGGTTGGCACGTAACCACGCTGTCACCAGGACACCTGGGAAATGTGTCCTTACAGTTTCTCAGCCACTGAAGGAAAAAATGTAGAGTTGGGAAGAAGAAGAAGAAGTGAGGAATATTTTGTTAGTCACATATTTGCATGGAAACAAATAAACAGAAGAAATGTGCAGACTCACCGATACAGCCGCCTCCTCTCTGGTACTGTAGGTATCAAGATACTCCTGCAGCTCCAGCGCACTGAACTTCATCTTTTCCAGGAGACCGTAGGACATGATCTGGAAACAAAAAAAGAAAGGTGAATAATTAGATCGGTATTCTACTCTTAGAAAGCTACCATGATCTGGTTATTCTTAAGCAGTGCCCACCGTGTCAGCATCAATATAGATAGTAGGACAGTCTGAGCATGTTGTCAACATCTGTGAGGACCTGAGAAACTTTGATCCAATGCCCCTCAATCCCTCACCGAGGTAGGTGGCAACATCCGTTGTCAAGGTGCAGAATTTTCCCTGAATGTTCTGGGGGAAAAAAAGGACACATAAGGATTTAATCCACTTAAATGTATACAGAAATCTTCAGTGTGTAAGTTTTAAATTTAAATTTAATTTGATTAACCTTAAAGAGAGATGAGAAGACTTGAAAAGTGTAGACGGCGCAAGACCCGTCTGAGTCCGTCACAAGCTGGTTGATGTGACAACGCCACGCCTCCTCAGCGTCGTCACACACTGTGGGCTGGAACGCTGCCAGGATGGCGGAAAAAAAGGGAGAGGGGGGAGGAGGAAACCCAAGGTCTTCCAAATCATCTACATCATCCCGTAAGCTGTCACGATGGATATGGAAAAAAATAAATAAAATAAATAAATCAGGAAGTATTTAAAAGACGGAGAGGAATAATGTGCTTCTGTGCCCTTTTATATCTGGTATTTGAAAAAAATATGATAGCAGTTTAATAAGTAAAGAGAAACTGCCTGGAATAAAAGCTAAAGTGACGCGTTTTTACGTCTGTCACATTCACCTGGGCAGACAGTTGGGGTCTAGAAAGTCCAGCGGAGGTTGGCAGTAGTCTGCGTTGAGGCCGCGGTCCAGATTGACCAGCTGATCCATCGGTTGCCCTGGCAACTCCAGAGTGAAGCTCTCGCCGCAGTCTGAGCCGTGAGGGAGCTCGTTGGCGCTCAGTGACAGCTCATCGTCCTGGGCCTGCGTGTCCTCGTCCTCACCACACACTCTAACCTGAGGAAACATTATTTTTTTCCAGATGATGATGATAAATGTATCTACGCCGACACGTGACCACATCTGTATATAAATGTGTATTTTTTTTCCCCTCACATTAAGGCCGATGTGATCATCGTGGAGCGCTCCCTGGCCTGGAGTGGTGGCAGTGAGGGAGACAGGGTCGGCAGATGTGTCGTAAGATGTAGACAGAGAGTCGGTGTGATTGGTTTCCTCCGATGGAGAAGGGTTAGTCTGGAACAGGAAGAGGAAACAGATATCTACTGGTTTGATTGACTGACATATTTAAACTGGGTCACTGCAATAACATTCAATTACGTTTTTTTCAGGCTTCAGTGGATGTTAATGTTGTATTGATCCAACTGTTAAGGCTACGCACGAGCTGTGAGTGTGAGAGGCTCTGGCTAGTTGACGACTCCTCTTCCTCCGAGGACTCGTCCGAGTCGTGAGGGTCCTCGTGACCCAAGCTGGGGGTGCTGCCCGAGTGCTGGCTCTCCTCCAACAGGTCTCCCAGCTCGGTGCTATCCAGAGACCGTCGACGCACACCCCAGTTAAAGTTATCGACAGTCTCGCCCTAGATAAAACACACACACACACATGCACATTGGAAGACGAGGGCAGAGGCGACGGTCGCAGTCGATTTCACTGCGGTGGGAATTTTCATGTTAACAAGTAAGAGCTGCTTTAGTTACAAGCAAAAAAAAAGCAGAATGAACTGTTATTCATGGCATGGCTGCTTGCATCTGATATGATAATCTTTATCCCACAGACTATACCACTTCTCTTTATTATGACAAATAGCAGTATTGTCAGAAATGTTCTGCAACCAAGCTGTGAGAGCAAAATGAAGCACAATCGCTGTTTTGTTTTTTGTTTTTCAGTGAGAAACAAAAGAGCCAGCAACACCACAGCGCTGATCAAAGCTCATGTTAAGTGCTCAGTGTGAGAGACCTTACCTGGAGCTCCTAGGCAGCGCAGGGGAGAGAGAGAGACACAGAGTTAGACGGAGAGAGGGACGAGGGGGGACAGAGATATATACATTTCAATCGTAACGGGCGAATAAGATGATACAATAAAGATAAAGTGGTGGAAAGAGACAGACGCTTCCAATATACACACGGTAAATCAGATCAAAGGATGAAGCACAGTGCCATATGAATCTCACCTCTCCGTCTTCCAGCTCCACGTCCAGGAAGTCAAAGTCTCGGAAAACCCTGAACTGCTGCTCGCTGGCGGTGTCGTCCAGCGTGTCCTCTCTGGTGCCCCCCTCCTCGGACGACACGCCGCTCTCCCGCACCTCCATCATGTCCAAGTCGCCACAGGATGAGAAGATCACCTGAGGAGAAAAAAAATGGTATTTACACTCATCTTAGACAAGAGAACCAAAATAAAACGTCCATCGATTGTGCATATCATACAGATTTTTGATGACTGTAAAGGTTTATTATTGCGACAGATAGCTTACTGATGGGTTCTTTGTGAGTCCAACTTCTTGTCCGCAAAGAGACAAGACGTTCACCAGCTTCTCTCTGGTTCTTTTCTGTTTGTAGAAGAAAATAAACGTGTGTTACAACACTAAGACTAACTGAAATCCCCAAAAACATATAGAACAAAAGCTACATCTAGAAATACACATAAACTGTTAAAATGATTAATGTTACCTGAGATGACTGTGGTCGCCTCCAGCTGACAGGTACCAGTATGGTGTTGGAATTGGATCCAGAGGAGGTGGAGGAAGTGCTGCGGGTTACAGCCATGGCTCTGGCCTTCCCCTCTCTGCCCCCGGACCCCTGGAGCTCGTCAAACCGACGCCCGATCACTGGTGTCTGTGTTTAGAAACGCGGAGCGACATGCATTTACGACATCCTCCTTTATGGCTAAAAAAAAAAGCTTTCTACTGTAAATAAAAGCTTAAAAATAGTTCCTAACTCACCTCAGAGATATCAAAAGTGAAGTCGAGTGTTTTCCCGGGCAGAGCTTTGGCCGAACCGTCCCACACTCTGCTGACCTCTAGATTGGAAAGATCGCCCTGTGAGTGCCCGTAGACCGGATGGACGAGGCTGGCAGAGCGGGACACGACCAGCTTCAAGATGTTCAAAGCATCCTTCCAGTGTACTGTCTGTAAAATGACACGGAATAAAACAGGAAGTGACATAGGAGACTTTTCACACAGAAACACAACAGAATAGCAGTGGACTGAGGACACCTACCTGGACAAACTTCTCAATGGTCTTCAAGACATCCGCGTTGAACTGTTTGACTTGTACAGCAGTCAGGTCCATGTGGCTGAGCAGACAGTAGATGATCTGGAGGAGAGACTGCTGCATGCTGGGAAGGCCTTTGTCCAGCAGCTGAGAGACAGAGAGGGACATTCATTAAGCGACACGCCCTGACTAATTGTTTGGCTCCACAATTTATTAACTTTCTTAGAAACTAAACTTTTTACTCAAATGTGGGGCGCATATCTGTAACCGCCCTGGGAGAAATGAAGCATATTTATATTTATCAGCACTCACCTCAGCCATGTAGGTGACCATGTTGAGTGTGATGTCAGAGAAAGCCTCATGAAGGTAGCGGCACACCACACTGACCCAGGAGAAAGGGTCCCGAGTGTAGGAACGTGTCTTATAGAGAGTCATCACATGTGCCAAGTGGGACAGCTTAGTGTTCTTCTCCACCAAACACACCTGAGACAGGGAAAGACAAAGCATTAGGATCCTAAACTGTTAAAAAGTGCATCTTAGGCTTAAAGTGAAAGGGAACTATAGTAAATCAGACTGAGCCTTATTTAATAATTCATTGTATGATAGTACCTGTGCAATCCTCTCAGCACTCTCCTTACAAAACTGATTTGGGTGGCCAAAGTGCTGCACCAGGTGAGGCAGCAGACACAGCACATTGAGAGGGAAGCCTGTGCAGGAAGAGTTTGATCTTCAGCTCAGCGGCTCACAAGGATCAAAAGGTTACAAAAAAAGATAAAACTGACTTTGACCCTCAGTGCCTACCTATAGACTGTGAGCTGTCAACAACAGGCACACGGGAGACTGGTGTGAGTTGGCAGAAGAGCTGTAAGGTGAGGTCAGAAGTGGCCTGGGAGGTAAAACCCTTCAACAAAAGCTGCTGAATCCCAGAGAAGCCGCTCCACCTCAGCTGAGCCTGCAGCTTCTCCAGGCGCTCGCGGTTCTCCGCTCTGTCTAAGGGAACCTGGAAAACAAGAGTTTAACATTTAGAATTTTAAAATATCAACAGCGCAAGGCTTCTGTGTCAGTTTACATTCTTCTGCTTCTAGTGTTTTATCTACCGCAAATCATTTCTACGATTACGTAACTTTCCCTCCAAGATCAGCAAGTTTCATCTTATCTACCTTCGACAGCAGCTTGTGAACGAGGCGAAGCGACATCTGATACTCGAACTCGAAGTCCGACTCCATGAGCGACACCGCCACCCAGAAGACCGTGGCCAGTATGGACGAGGGATGGGAAACGTGTGCGGGGTCTGACAGAACGCTGGGATCGATGCGATTGGTTGACGACGTGCACGACCCCGGCGTCCTCCCTGTCCGGGCGAGGCCGTGGCTGTTGCAGGCCTGTAGATTGAAGACGAACACCGGATTAGTTAGACGTAATACCCGTAACAATGTCTTAAATCGTAAAGACAATAACAATCCTTTCTTGCCTGTATGCGATCCAGAGTGGCACTTCGAGGAGGGTCACTTGACTGGTAGCCACACTCGCCAAACTTCTTGGGGACGGAGTAAGAGCGCTGGTGGCGCTGCGACGACAGACCAACAAATCCTGGACCAGGGAAGTTCAGCTGACCTGTGCTCTTTCTGTTCATCAGTTTGTCACTAGTCACAAAGTCTGGTGAGGACGTCCTAGGAGTCAAACACAGTAAAATTAAAACATACGCGCATATGCTCAGTCATCTATGTAGATATACCTGAACATGGTTAAAAGGGTCAAATATGATGTTCTTGTATGACATTCACAAAAATCTTAATCAATCATTATCACAAATACATTTCTGAGTAGAAAAAAATAGAGATTGGACACTTTCTCTGCTATTTTTTTGCCGTCTTACTCCTACAGATTGAGAGGTCTACCTGGTAAGAGCCGCCATGAGGTCGCTGTTTTTCAGACACTCTGCCAGATTCACCACCACTGACTCCAGCGTCAGCAACACCTCCATCACATAGCCCTGAAACAGATGTGTTGATAAAATCTCTTGCCAAATAAAAAGGGTCTAAAGTCATATTTCTCTAACCAACCCCATCATCTTTAGCTCTCCGTCTCACCTGCACCTCGTCTCCATGTTCTCCCACCACCTCAACGAGGCGTGAGACCAGGTCGGACACGGCGTGGTTGTTGATTGGCTGTTTGAGGGCTCTGAAGATCTGGAAAGAGCGCCCAGCATAGTGACGCGAGGAGCTGCACAGAGCCGTCTGCAAGGCCACATCGCTCAGCTGCTGCTCCAGGTGGAAGTCTGAATAGACACAAAGACGGAGATTAAGTGTTATTGATTTCAATGAGTGACAGTGCAGTGAGCTCTGAATTCTGTTATTCGGAGACCTTAATATGATGTTTCTCACCTGATTTGGACTCCTTGAAGACAGAGACGACGTGCCGTAGGAAGTTGGAGAGCTGCTCCGTGCTCTTGGAGTTGGGGTTCTTTGGCGTGATGTCTTCATGCACCCACAGCGGCCCAAACGCTCTGAGCAACGACAAAACAGTACTCCAGGCACTGTATACCCACCACCAGTAACACCACATACAAGTTACACAAGCACTTAAGACACGTGCACAGTGCACACAGCGTGCACTCGAGTGAAAATTTCACACCCATACGCTTCACAAACATACTCCCCTCCAGAATTGCGCTGATTCACTGGAGTTGTGTTTACCTGGTGGAGAGGAACTCGATGAGTTTGTTTGTCTTCTCGTCCGTCTCGTTGGGTGTATCTTCGAGATCCTCCAGGTCATCGGGTGTGACGAGGGGCAAGTTTCCAACACTGCCTGCAGTGCTGCCGCCGCCAAGACTAGCGGAGGACGAGTTGGAGGTGGAGCTGAGTCCGGAGTCCACCACGGGAGACGCCTGCCACTCTCGCAAAAAATCAGGAGCATCTAAGGGAACATGATAACAGAGTATACAGAAGACCTGTTCATTATATTGTTACGTAACGCACAGCTTCAGAAGAGTATTTCTATTTATACTTACGGGACTGCTGGTACTCCGTGTGGTAGCTGGACTTAATGGTGAGGGTCTTGTTGTCACTAATCTCTCTTGTGAGCATCAGAACTGAGGCTATTACCTGGAAACACAAAAATGGAGGGAGGGGCTAGTGAAATGAGGCAGAAGTCCTCAATTCTTCATAGTCAAGAGATAAACAAATTATCCTTTTCCTCCTTCTTTGTTCAGTGCAATGCTGAGGCTAAACTGGTGTATAATAAAAGGTATTTGGATCCCATACTGCACCTGGAAGTTGTTGTTGCACGAGAGAGCAATGAGGAGGTGGAGAAGGAGTCGTTTGCTGTGTTCGTAGACCTCTGGCCTGTAGTGGTCCAGACCTGACAAATTAAATAAAAATCCAGTAAGACAACAAGAGGAGTAGGATTCTGCGCAAAAAGCAGAGCACAAACAATGACAAAGAAAAAAATAAATAAATAAACCTCGCCTAATTCAATGCCTTCTCTGATGCCGTGGCCGTGCCCAGAAACTACCCGCTTGTGCAAGGTCTGTTGTGCATCACTGGTTGCTATGGCAACACCCAACCGCGGCGCTTGTGCTATCTCTCCATCACGATACGACGTTAATTCTTAGACAACAGTAACAACGGTTGGATCATAATAAGCAGCCTGAGGGTTAATGTGCTGAATGCGCAGAGAACATACGGTAATAATAATATACGTCTGCACAGATGAAAGGGCTGGTAGGCGTCGGCGCGTTTGGGAATGTATCAGCGGAGAGACGAGAGAACGGTGTGTCCTGAAATGCACGTCTGCGCGGGATGGAGATAAAACATGCTGTCACGGTATCAGCGCACTGGACGTCACAGAAAATACCTGAACACCTCAGGGTTATTTTTGTGTGTGTAAACACCCCCTGAAAGCTGATTTTCAATCTTATCTGTTTGGATCACGTTACGTAAAGTCAACCTCAAGTTCCATCATTTGGAGACAGAGACAGAGGAGTTTATGTGGTTGGCCATCCAGCTAATCCAGTTTTTAACTAAAGTAACTGTGCACATGGTGTTAGGGTGCGTTTCTTTTGTTTAAATTACACTCTTTAGATCATAAACACCCACCTGTACCAAGCGAGAAACTGACTAAATCTGAGGTAACCGTATGGGCGTGTGCTTTGTATGCCTTACCCAAGAAGAGGGCATGTAGGAGCAGGGGCAGGTGTAGAGCCCAGTCTTCTCTCACGCTGTGGTCCACCACCATTTCAGTCATAAAGATCACTGCAATGTTGCACCTGAGAACCGACACACGCACAAATCTCAGGAGAGCACAGTAAAATCAACAATATCTGATCTTTCAGTGCAGCCGCATGACATCAGTAAGTTTGACCTTTCCTGCTTTTCTGTCGCTGTTCTTTATTGGCTCTCAGTATGTGTGACTGTGAAGCGACAAACTCCAGATACACAAGCTGTATTTATCTGAACATATATCTCTGCTAATACATAACACAACTCCCCTGTGGTGTGTTGTACTATATATGCTGCTCATATCTCGTAAATTTTATTTGAGAATAGCCCAGGAACATAATGTGATAAATTCCCTCTAAATGCATTCTTTACATAGCAGAGACACTGACTGGGTTTCTTTCTACGCACGAGTTTATCAGACCATCTGTGAGCGGGTGTGTCGAAGTCTGCGAGAAGAGCGGTGTTTCTCTGCCGACTCTGCTCATGTGTTCGGCTTGTTTCGGAGTAAACCGTCTGCGCAGTGTGCGTTTGTTGTGTGTACCTGTGCAGTGGCCCTCTAGGCGTGATGGTTTCTGGGAGGTAGTCAACCAGAGGAGCCCAGCAGCCTCCGTTAACGGGCATGGGTAACGGCTGAGGACGGTTGGTCTCCAGGACGCTCAGTAGCCAACCGGCATAAGGCGGAAGGGGGTCCGCTACAAAAACACACGACCCAAGATTTTGTTTAAATACACACATGGACATCTGAAGTCTGTGAAGTGGTGAGAAACAGTTCATCAGTTGCAAACAAAAACAGCTAATTCTACTTTCTTTGGACAAGTAACAAAAACAATGCCAACACCACTGTAACTCACTAATTAACACCGCATATCTTGTTTATTTAATCTGCAATGTTACAAATTGACAAAACCTACAAACAGCAAGGGAGGTTATTTGCTGGAACCAGCTGCAAGGCAACAAGCAGAGACTGCAACATATTATTTTTACATCTTTTGGACGGATTAAACAAACGAGAGTGAGCGTCATTTAGCGATGCTGCAGGTGAATATTGTTCCAGCCAAGATAGCATTTTCCCAGTTTTTATGCTAAGCTAAGAAAGCTGGTCAGTGGCGTTAGTTTTACCGTGTTTATCTGGCAGCAAGAAAGCCAATGCACATATTATGAGGCAACTTTTTAAAGTGTTTAACCACGTAAAAAAATATTAGTTATCATGCTTTTGTTTAAAATACCTGTATTAAACACTTCCTTGGTTTTAAAAAAAATGGTTATAACTTTGCACAACATAGGTGCTTGAAGTTATTATATAGACAAAATGAGACATAAAATGTAAAACACAGGTTTCTGCTTGGCCACAGTGTAAAATTAAAGTATTATCTTATCTTATTTTATAGCTTAGAGGAGATAAGTGGCAATTAGCATTAAAGTCTAAGGCGAGAATGTTGAACATTTCAAACTGACTAAAAAAAATCTAAGTCCTGGAGGTCTTTTAAAAAAAAAAAACCCAGAGGCTGTGTGTGAGGTCACATCACACAGGTTTTTGCATTCATTCTCACGAGAACCAAGACAACTCACACTTCTCATCCTCGTAGGAGCCTCCTGAGCTGTTGCTGTAGCGAGACTCCAGTCTGTTGTGAGCCCTGGCCCTGCTGAAACGCACACACGACATTCAAAGTGAATTTCAGAGTTTCCAGATTTTTCGCAGTCCTACGACTGAAATGTCTGAAAGCTTTATGTAAATGCTGCTGTATAAATATATAAATATATATATCATGCTGACACGTCTGACATATGTCACAAGCCTCTTGGGAGACTGCTGACATTTCAAACACGGCCTCGATGTCACTTTTTTTTTCTCAAAGCCTTATGTATGACAAATGTGTTAATACTCACCGCTCTTCATTCTCTCTCACCAACTTGTTCTCATCTGTGTCTGGAAGGTTGTCTTGACCAGCCACAACAGTGTTACTGCTGGAGGTGGTGCCTGCACATATTCCACATTTCAGAGATTGGTTTTTAGAAATACTCCACAGTGAACCTTCTGTCATTTAAAAAAAAAAAACATAAATGTCAAGATCAGACTATCAATAGACATCAGGACTTATGACAGGAACTCATCCTCTCACCTGTCTGGGAGGTGGAGGCCTTGTTGCTAGCAGCGAAGCGATAGAAGGGAGGGTTGTCACAGTGCAAAACTACAGGGTTGACTGGGTCTGTTTGCTGCAGCTCAAACAGGAGCTCCTCCATCGTCTGGATGGTGTTGTTGCGGCACAAGTAGATCACCACCTTCTTGATCTAAAACAGGTGCACATTAATTAGAGGTCACACTGATATCTCGTATAAAAATACATTTATTCTGTGCACGGACTTCACTTACATAAGGCAGCAGCGTGGTATCACTGCTGACTCCACACAGGCTGATAAGGAACTGCAGGGTGATCCTCAGGTTGTTGCTCCACCTCTCGTTGGACACCAGCGCATTCCAGGCGTTCTCAATCTCCGGCCCGGGAACTTCATCTCCATACTGATCCGACAAACAAATCCAGTTACGAATCAAGACATGTCTTTGGGAGGGAATGAGAAACTTCACCTAGGAGAACAAAACATGTCACCTTAGCGGTCATGAACATGAGGTTGTTGAGCACCAGCGAGGTGGCCTGCAGGGAGCCCCAGCCGTTTCCTCTCAAACTCGGGGACAGACCCTGCCCCTGACCGCGAGGTTCTTCCTCAGGCGTGCAGGGGCTCGAAGCAGGGGGTAGGAGCCCCGTGTCCACTAGCTCGATGTTACTGAGCCAGGGGAGCAGGTAGGA
Organism: Chelon labrosus; assembly: GCF_963514085.1. NCBI lineage: Eukaryota > Metazoa > Chordata > Actinopteri > Mugiliformes > Mugilidae > Chelon > Chelon labrosus. The sequence continues at coordinate 14,237,581 of NC_140350.1, read as the reverse complement.
CAGCATGATCTGCCTGCCGTTGGAATGGGTGGTCGGGAAACGTTGGCTCACCTCTGCGTCGGCAGAAAAAGTATTAAGGGGATTAAAGTTGCAAGTTAAGTGTCTCTGGAAGAAAAATGGATTCTTGGGAATTTTGAGTATGAAGGGTGAACTTCATTGACATGCAGTGTGTGCTGGTACAGTGTAGGGAGACTTAATAAAGTGCGGGTTAGTTTTATTTTTACCAATTGTGTCAGTAAGTTCTTGCTTTGGTCCCATTTGGTGCACTTTCTAGTGAAGCACTCCAGTATATTTTATTCTAGTCTTGCACTCAAAGCGCTTTGTGACATGAACCCATGAAGATTTTACCTGAGAATAGAGGCAGAGTGAGCTCCGGGTACATGCTGGCGAGCTGAATGGAGAGCTGAGACAGGTTGACGCTGTACAGGGGAGGCAGAGGGCCGTGTGTTCCATACAAAATATTACCAGGCTTCTGCTCCACCATCCGCTTAGAGTACGCACACAGCTTAGACTCCAGCACCTGCAGACATATTATATAACTTTTAATGTTTTTTCAACCTCTTTGTATGCAACTCATACATATTTAACAGTGCATACGCGTGTGTGTGCGTACCTGCATCAGCTGCATGGAGATTTCATAGATTTCCCTGCTGGTGTCTGAGGCCTTGAACAGTACCAGATTGAGCAAAGTCACCAGGTCACATGGGTAATTCCTGGCAAAAAAGAGAAACAGTTATTAGTTCCAGGTTACAGTCAGAACTAACACAGTAGATGTTAGAAAAACAAGTGGATGTTCATACTATATACGAATGATTCTGTGAATAACTCCCATCAGAGAGTAATCTCTAGATCTCTAGTCTTTCTAGATATGTTGTTTTAATAAGGAAGGTCAAAAGTTCTAGGAGCATGTGTCCTGAAGTGACAGAGATCATATCAGCGGGGAAGATTATAATCAATGCAAGATCCCGTACCTGTTACCGCAGACTGTGGCGATGGCTTTGAAGCAGCCGGACGCCAGCTGGTAGGATCCAGTGAAGCAGCGGTCCACGGCCCAGTTGAACAAGTTGATCTGGTCTGGGTTCAGTTCTAAAAGCAGAATGACCACCTCACACCCCAGACGGTGCACCTGATGGCACACATGCAAACATCATGAAGACATGTTAATCCACAGATACAAAAAAAAGATCTGTCCTGACTACACACTGTGCTTTCTATTATATATGAAGTTAGAAAGCACAGTAGCAACAAGTTAAAGATAGATATACCCGCAGGTCGTGACAGGCCAAGATGTTGTCAAGCCATTTGTATAGATATCCGTCAGTAGAGAGGCCCACGTTGTCGAAAACTGGGCCGCAACAAAGGACTGCTGACATGGCCTAGGAGGAGAAAAATAATCACATCAATGTTGCAGTAAAATATAAAATAACTCCTGCTGTGTAGTAAAGTTTGGGGACACGGTTGTGTTAGTTACCTTGAGAGCACAGTACTGGTAGCGAGTGATCTGGTGGTTGCGGTCACTGTAACGGTCGAGGGGAGTGAACATAACACTGAAGGGTCCGGCCCATTGGCTGAAGAGAATGAAGAGATGGTGCCTCAGGGACTGCTGAGGGAAGAGGAAGCGTCTGTGGTGGACTGTGCAGAAGAGAGACACAGAGGGTGAGAATCAGAAACAGACCTCTGTATCTATGAGCATTTTTACAGCATATTTAGCCTGTGGCTGTCAAACTCCGCTAAATCCACGCTACTACATCCACTGCAACTGAGAGGACTTACCAGGGACACATTGGATGAGATTGGCCACCATCCCGCTGAAATGGGCTCGGATGTCTTTCAGCACGTCCAGCTCTTTCTCATTCTCAGCCTCCAGGAGCATCCGGGTCAGGTCCACATACTCAAGGAACAAGGCTCCCAGCGCCAGGGAGTCCCGCTCCAGAGCCCCGTTGGTGCTGTAGAGAAAGAAATTGATAGAAATGTGACTTTGGTAATCAAAGGGAGGTTCAAGGTTACTGATGGAAGCGAATGAGAGAAGTGCATTTACGTTAATTAAAGACAATTTGCGTAAGTGCAACGACCAGAGATTACTCAGCAGATTACGTGTGTGTGTGTGTGTGTGTGTTACCTGTCACTGATAACTCCTGCATTAGCCAACAGTTCAAAGATCCTCAGGAGTTGCAGCCTGAGCAGATCTCTCCTCTCTCTACGCTTTTTGTTCTGAAAGCACAGACAGGTTTTCAGTTTACCGCATCTCCAAGCACAAAAAAAAAAAAATGCTTGTTAATATACAAAAGGAAAGGAAAGTCATGGAAAGAAACTTAACTATACATTAGAAGTCCATTTTCATAAATAATAAATGACTGACCAACGGAAAACGACTCTAATAGCTATGACAGCATGCAACTTTACTAATCTAATCTTGCTGCTTTCACTCTCTGCCTGAGTGTGTCTGAGTGTGTGTTTTACCTCAGGCCTACGTTCCAGGGCTTCCTTCATCAGTGGATGGAGCTCTTCGACGAGCTCCCTGCAAACACACAAATTAAGAGGAAGCAAAAATCAATCGATTCTCAACCTCCTCAATGAACTGCCGTGCTAGACTAATCAAATTAAAATCTGTCGTCACTGTGGAGAAGGAAGGAGGATGCTCGCGCTGAAGGGAATAGAAGTAGTCGGTGAGCGATATCCATCTGCTCCGACCTAAATGTCACATGCCCTAAAACCACTAATCCTCAAACACAGTAATGACAATTTGTCAGGGCAGACCTTAATCTCTTTAATAACAATGAGAGCTTGTTTTTTTCCAGAAAACATTCTGGGTTAAAAATAGATGATCTCCTTTAAAATGAAACACCTCCCGCTCACAATGGAACCTCTGTCCTCAGAAGAAATGTGATACATCTCTGTCCCTCTAAGAATTCTTCTCCTACATCAGTGACGCATTTTCCTTCTTCTTTGAATGTCACTAAGGCACGCAGACATTCCAAGTTATGATGACAATGTTCAGTGTTGAGGGAAAGTAATAGATGAGGGGAGCATAAAAGCCAATAAAGATGTCCTTCTTATGTAAGAGATAAGGTTCAATCTAGAACATCGCCCATTTTGTATTGTGATCTAAATCTACCCCGGCTTTGTGTGTTTATTCTCTGCTAATGGACACCAGAAAACTAACAGATGGGCAACCACAAACAACTGGTTCTCAAACACTCATCTCTTGCATTTTTGTCATAAATTACCGATGCAAGAACAATATTTTGCGCGGCAAGAAAGAGGCTTTAAATGTAGGTGTGCGTTTGTTCATGTTTCTGTTGATGTACCTGAAGACGAGAGCATTTGTGCATCCAAAGCCCAGCACCAGAGACTCCGTGATCTCCAGGCTCTCAGCCCTCATCAGCGGGACGAGCTGTTTTAAAAGCCAGGCCACAGAGGGAGTGCCTATCACCTGTTAAAGAAAAAGATCAACAACATTAACAAACTGATCTAAATCTGATGTGGTGATTAGTTAATAAGTCAACAAAAATAAAATGTAAGGCATCCTTTGGTTCCAGCCTCAACAACGTGAGGATTTGTTGCTTTTCTATTGTGAGAAAGATGACGTTTGAAGATGTTATCATGGGTCCTTGGAAATTGTGATGGGGCCTATTTTTTCTTGGCTATTTGTGCAATTCATTTGTTTTAAAATGTCGCATTTCGAGCCTTTGGTATCTTTCTTCAGTACAAACACTCACCTTGTTGTCGTAGGTGACGCTGCCGTCGGGTGTGGTGGCAGTGATCTCGGGTGTAGACGCTCTGAGGTGGCCGGGCGACATGATGCTCGGCTTGGCCACGCCGAGACACATGATGAGGTAATTGCGCCACAGTGAGATGTAGCTGTCGCTGGAGCCTGCCGTGCTGGTCTTCTTAGCGTTCACTGGACTGCTGCAGAAAGATAAACAGAAAAGCAGAAGAGTCATTCGGTCACATATTTTAAGGATCGGTTAAATTTAAAGTTTAAAAAAGACCAATAAAATAAATGTGTTCTCGTACTTGGGGTCGACCAGCGGCAGTAGCAGCTGCAGTCGCGTGAAAGCGTATGGCCAGGCGTATCCCAGAGCGGTAGGGCAGTGCTTGGGAAGGTGCTCCTGACGCAAGAAGATGTGCAGACAGAGCACCCATGGGTCCTTCATGCACTGGGCGAAGATCCAGACGTGGCTGGGGCTCTTCACGTCGTATGAACTGCTCACCAGCCGGGCCGTCCACTCCACCAGCCACTGGAGGTCCACGTGGTGGTTGAGTGGCAAGGTGGACTGAGGGAGAGGAAAGAAGAATTTTGATTATATTATTATTATATGAATCTGATATACTAATGTTACTGTTCAGCTCTTAATGCAAGAATACTTACTGAGTCAGAAACAGCCACGTGAACAAAGCTGTCCATTACAGCTGGGCTCAGCTGGTCCATGACCTCTATCATGGGTTTGTCATCGTCCTGAAGGGTGAGACATTTATAGAATCGGCTATTTTTGTAACAGCGTCACACAATGTGAAAGTATTCACAGGCTGCCTATGCTGCATCACTAATCACAGCTAGAGTCAGATGGCTCTCCGACCATCCTGCAGACATTTCCTCGTCTTCTCTCCCTCCTCAGGTTCTTAGAGGAATGTATTTATCATTGAACCGTGCATTAATCTATTAGCTGATAGAAGCTGTTGAGCTGTTCTCCTTCCATTCCAGTTTTCTGGAGTACTGTACCTCAGCATGTCCCAGCGCTGTGAAGAGGCAGCGTATTTCTCTCAACACTCCGACCGCCAGCTTCCTTGTGCTGATCTGACACGAGCAGAGGAGCAGCAGAGCCAGGCCTTCAACCGCATGGAGCACTGAGCAATGAGGGCTTCGCTCTGGCATTCTGGGGCTGGCCTGATGGACAAGGAAGACAAAGAGGGAGGAGGGTTAACAAATATTGTTTCTCCAGTAATTAAACGTATGAAACTGAAAAACACAAAGCATCAAAATGTCCTTTTAGCTCATCAGTGTGTGTTTAGCAGCAAAGTACCAACCTCAACTCCTCCTCGCATCTTCCCCTGTAGCTGCAGAGCTAGCCTCCACTGGGTGAGAAGCTGAAGAAGGAGCTTCACGGACGCGTCCTGCAGACCCTGATGGGTGTCTTGGACCTGGAGGAGGTTGGCAAGGGACAAGCTTTAAGAAACACTTTTGATGACTTTATATTTCTTGCTTTTGTCCATGCTCTTTGCAGGTAAGTGTAGATGAATGGTTTTCTGTCAGGTTCTGCTGTACCTCGCGTAAAAGGAAATGCGTGTAACCAAACAGGACGTCTTCCCTCCAGTCAGAGAAATCAAGTAAGAGGCTTTGAAGGGAGTTCTGGGAAATAAGACGAAGCTCGTCGTCCATGTGCACCGTAAGTCTAAAACACAAACAAAAATGACTTCAGTGAAATCGGCAGTAATGAAATCTTCATACAGGCTCCAACTCAGCTAATACGTATAAAGATTATAAGTGATAAATTAACAGGATGAACCTGAAACTCACCGTGACAGCAAGTCAATGAGCTCAGGTTTGGACATGCCGTCAGGAAGGATCCGAGGAATGGCAGCCACACACGTCCTGAACAGGTCAATTTTAGGCTTCCTCTCACCTCTGTTGACAATGGAGACATTAAGTTGTATATTTCTTAACTCAGAACACTTCTGTGTTATATTTGCAAAAGTTAGCAATGCGTCTGTATGTATCACACAGTGAAGTAGCGTTTTGGTTTTGCAAATTTATCACAGGGTAACCCTCCTTATTTAATAAAAGACTGAAAAATAAGCCGAGCTGCTGCACTTTCTATATACGTACGTGATCATGTCCTCTGGTTCTTTGTTGAGCATCTGGACGCTGGTGAGCATCATGCAACGACCCACCTCCTTGTCCAAGTGCCTCAGGATGTTGTCCAGAGCCTTACGCACCTGGGAGTAGTACAAGGACATGCCTGTGGAGAACAAACACAGATGATACATGGAGTTGGTGACGACACCGAAATCACAGCCACTTGAATGCAAGCGCACACAAACCTATTAGTTTGGCTTCTTCCTCTGTGAGCGTCTTGCTGAGATACGTTTTCTTCTTCTTTAGAGAGTTTCCAGAGGGCAGAGTAGCTCCTGTGTTGGGCATGGGAGGCTCTCCATCCTTTTGTTGGAGAGCATCCGCTATCACCAGGAAGGCCCGCAGACCTATGTTCATACGCTAGAAGACAAAAAGATAAAGAACAGCATCCTTACTACACACGCCAGTCAGTCTGTTTATTAGAAGCACAAGCAAATGTGTAGCAGGGTAATCGGAGAGGTGCGACTGATCCTACAGTGTTTGAATCATATTTCATCAGTATGACTTACAGCGCATGTTGTAATCTTATGATCCTTATGTCTCATTTACACATCAGACTTACGGTGCATCTCTTCACTACGGCTAAAAAGCTGAACATTTATTTTTCTGCAGAATTCTGTTCTTTATCTTCCTCACTCATCTTTATCTTCCTGTAACATGGCCAGGGGAGATACACTGTTGACCTGTGTGTGCGTTTGACTGAATGCCTGTGTCTCTGTGCTCTCTTTACCTCTGGGTTGAGACTGAAGGCTTTGGCAGGCTTCCCGACACTCAACAGGTCAAATATGATCTCCTTCATGGCGAAATCCAGTCTCTCCTGAAAAGAAGATAAACAGTGGTGTTTACAGCTTTTCCGCATTAATGCAGTGCGGGCCAGCAGATTATGTAAAGCATAATACATAATATATATAAAAAAAATACATGTAGGGTCTTATTTATCTGAAATACATCAGATTCATGAACACATACGCATCAGCAAATGACAAGAGCAACTAATACACCTGACGATATTAGAGTGCCGTTCAAAACCTCTAATCCAGCCATTATGAAATGTAATCAATTATATTAGTGGATTTCATTCCTCGTCATCCTGTACTTTGATTACGGTTCAGCTTTGTCAACACACCAAATGTTTCCATTTCTCTTGTTTCAAGGTTTCAGGTTCACAGGTTTCAAGCCTACATCTGAGTCGTCATGAGACATACCCACCTGAGCAATAAACTGGATGATCTTGACAAAAATATTGAGTGGCATGTCCCTGGGCACGACACTGCGGCTCCCTTTGGGGAACAGGGTCGAAGTGATGGACGTCAGACGGCTGAGGGGAGAAGAGATGTTGGTTAAATATAAAATGATTATTACATATTTTGGTTTTCATTTGTGTTTTAAGGCAAATTTTCGTACGTCAAAGAAGCAGCAAAGCTAAAGATATTTGGTTCTGTCGTAGCCTCATTTGTTCAATGACGTTCTGATGCTGAAAACCACCATCTTTCATATTGTTCACGAGGAATATAATAGCATGTGGTTATTACCTCTGTGTTCCAGTGTTGCTCTCACATTTTATTCGGATCATGTACACCCACAGCAGGCGGTAGAGCGATTCCAGAGCCACGCGTGCCATCTTGGGGTCTTTATTCTGCATTCAGACACACAGATTTAAAAAAAAAAAAAAAGTCTCCTCAAGTAGTATATTTCTCTAACACCTTACAAACGCATGATGATTTACTGTATCCAGAACATACACTGGATTCTCAACACCTACAGCATAAGCACTGACATTAACATTTTAAGGGTTTATGAGCCTCCCATCAATCACTAAGTTCCTAACTTGCACTGTTTCCCCTTGAGGCAATACATACTGATGGTTAATTTTATAACTAAAGAGGTGCTGGATAATGCTACTGCAGATTTAGTCGTGTGAAGTCGTGCGGTGTCACGTTGTCAAAGTCCTTCCCCGAGGGCAGAAATCTATTACACAATCCGCACGCAGTAGGTAGGAGTGTGAGAGTCACGCAAATACACCGCCGGACGAATCCTGGCATTTGCATTGCACAGACAGGGAAGCTGACCTTCAAGTTTGAGAGGCAGTTGTTGAGGAAAATGTGCCAGCGGCTGAGGAAGAACTGCTTCTGACTGACACACAGCAGGCAGGTCACCAGAGGATACAGAGCCTGGTGTGGAGAGAAAAGTCAGAAGGGAGACATTTAAAAACAGGCGCGTGATGATCAGACCTTAAAGTTCATCATGTAGTCAGATTTAAACAACAAAGGATTCTTCTGTTTACATTAAAGCGTCAGTCTTTGCCATTAGGTAGCACAATGCTGACTATGGCCCACTGATAAAAGGATTGCAATACTTATACATTTGCATTCTGATAATGTCATCCGGATATGAATGCAGAATGCTAAACCTTCATACGAGGCAAAAGTCAATCAGTTAAGAGACTGCCGCTAATGCTAACTAAGCTTTTCTTGCAGCCTCATATTAAAAGCATTTAATTGGAAGAATGCCAATTTGACAATTATTATTAAGTAATAACATGTCTGTGAGCTAACTGCTTAGTATAAATATGTCTAACGGCCATTTTTTTGACAACGGATCAATGGATCCCTCAAGAAGCAGCCTCAGTGAGCTACTAGATGAAGAGCTGCGGGAAACGTATGCTCCCGTGCAGCATAAAATCAGATCATGGTTTCGCACAGCATTGTTTTGTTGATCCCAGAATTTGGCGAGAAAGAGCTGCAGTATCAAATCATGTTAATAAAATAACCAGGACTGAAACGTGCAAGACTGTTGAATCTTATTACTGAGTTCCTTTTATTTCAGATCCTCCACTTGCGAATACAATTAAAGCAACAACAGTGTAAACAACACTGCCACACGGCCATTGGAAAGACATTTAAACCATGAAGGTCATGTGCTCGAATGTGAACTTGCTGTCTAGTCTGTTTAACCATCCCCTAAAGGCAACGTAGGTTTGCATGCAGATCATTCTTTCACAAGAATGCTTTGCTAATGATCAGGCAGGCTGAAGAATGGTTTAGCTATGCTAGGTGTCACTCCTTATCAAAGTAGATACGCGCTGCGTCCCACACCCATCTCAGCGTCACTTCTCTCTCAGCCACTCAGACCGCAAGACAAATAACAATTATCACGTTTACACATCACGTTACTGCCATTCCTACCGCGTCAGTCCATTCTCCCCTCTCTGTCATGCCAGGTTGTTGTTTGTTTGTGTGCATGCCTGTGCGATGTTCGCTTGGAAAAAGTGAAAAAGGCTTTTGTGTGAAGAGGGGCGCGCTACGCCTCGACTGCATGGGTGGGGAGCCGGAGTATTTGGAGAATCCGTCAAGGGAAGCGTGCATACCCGCAGAGTGGCACGTCTGCAGCCCTGAGGACACGAGTCTTTGTTGCAGCGGGAGGAACCCGTGCACATCTCACAAATAGCGCATCAACAGCCAGCAGCAATAATGCAACGCAGCAGCCTGATGACAGCTTTTGTTATCAAATATGCCTAAACGGCCGTGGAGCACGTTCCACAGGTGGAGGAAGAAAGAAGAAGGAAAACAATACTTTATTCTCGTCTAAAACGCTGATTTTCTTCAACTCCTTTTCACTGTGAATCAGAAGTTGATTAGAAAAGGGCGCAGTGCTGCTTAAAATAAGTGTCAAATTAGAGAGAAAATTTACTTCGTAGGACGGATTTAAGTTTTATGGCGAAATAATTAAGTTAGATTTTAATGACCTTTAATGGCCATGCAATAACATTTATGATTCAAACTTTTCAGCAGTGGCAAAAATGACTTTCATTCCAGTTCTGACAATTATATTGAGTAGTTTTAATGCTTGTTCTTATGAGGTCACTATATTAATAAGAGAGCTGTGCTGCACTTAATGTACTGCCTGCTTCTATGCTGTGGGCAAATATTACCCATCTGGCAGTGCCTACAATTTGTACTGCGCACTGCACTCTGGTCTCCCTAACTGTGGAGAGATAAAAGCCCAGCCCACATGCTGGACAGTTACAGTAAGTGCTTTCACCAATTGCTGGTAATGGGGAGGAAATGAAGAGAGATGAGGGAACAGAATATGGGGAGAAACTTACCAGAGAGTGTTTCTTCCTAGAGGACAGGTCCAGGGTGGTGTCGTACAAACTCTCCACGAAATTTCGTAGACACGGCACGTTCACCTCGTTCTTCACAGTCTGGGGGAAGACGTGGACCGGAGAAGTTACACAGTGTCCTTTTAGTTGGTTCAGACAGACGAAACGCTACATACTGATGAGCATATTGTTCTCTACATATAAACACATTTCTGCACAAACTGACTCAGTGGATTTTACTGAAACAGGCTGAAATAAATTAAACAGAAATACTATAGATAGAAATTAATAGATTTAAAACTCTGGTATACTGCAAATTACAAAGTGATTACCTGCCGCTCGTTTGTGTAAGCCAGTATTGTGTGATGTGAACTTGTTTGGCAAGGGCTAGACTATAACTGGCATTCATTTACATTAGTAAAAGCACGACGCTGTAGCTTTAAAAAGCCAAACAACAACTTCAGTCTGACTCCGACTTAATGTATATTTGCGATGCTCCGAGCAGTAAGGTGAAATGCACTTACGGCGGCTACAGGTACGAGTATTTCCACAAAGAGTCCAGCTAATGAGTGCTTAATGTCTTTGTCCTTCACTTCCAAGAAATACTGTGCACACTCCTGCAGACCCAGGAGAGGGGAAGAGTCAGAGACAACAACAGCATATGTTAATTCTGTGCATTTGAGGTCACTAGTTCATAGTTTCATTATGGGGGAAGGAAATCAGAAACAATCTTTATCAACAAACAGACTCTTAACCCCAGCCTACTTCAGTTTAAGTTCAGTATCTCTACAACAGCACTGAACCGTAGCGAGATTTCTAAACCACAGCCTCTACCTGCATGAACTGGAAGGAAGCTTCAAAGTCTTCCACCGGGTACATTTTGATGCGGAAAAACTTGAGTCCCATGATGAGGCTGATGGTGGACTGGATGACGTACGGGCTCTGCTCCTTCTGTCTCAGCTCCTTGAGCTCAGAGATGAACTTCTTCCTCACCGCTGGGAACCTGCCGAGGAAATGGCAGCCAGATGTGAACAGTTGTTTTATTCCCTTTGAGTTTCAGTCAACCAGGTGTTACCTTCAGTGGAAACTCTGCAACAAAGGTTTGCCTCTTCTCTGTTTATTTGCTGAATCTGTGCGCGCCTCTATTTTTGTATGCGGACGCGAGTGTGTGTGCTTGCGTGTGTGTTTGTGTGTGTACCCACTATCCAGATATATTTGACCAACAGCTCTGTGCAGGCCTATATTTAGAATGGCATCTGCAGGGGTGACGTGGAGGGAATACAGTATGTACGTGCATGCTCTTTGCACACGCTCTTCAGCGTTTCTCAGGGGTTGCCACAGCGGATAAGTGAGTGGAAGAGTTATCAGTCTAGCGTGTAGCATAAATAAGACACACGTAAATACTGTAATCCATAAACGCAAGCTGGAGAAACATGCATAAAATGCCAAGAATAAAGGATTATTTACGAGCGTGTGTACTCAACCTCTTTATGGCCCTGGCTGTAAATAATGCGCTACAAATAAATGACACCGACACAGGGCTCAACTAAGAAGCTAAATCAAGTGGAAAATCTTATCATTCACGCAGAGGAGAGTCCACAGAAATACATCTCAGAGTATTGACCATTACTTGACAAATGACTGCGTTAAGTGACGTGCGCGTGAGTGAGTGAGTGAGTGTAGCGGCGGTTACTGGGCTGCCATGTGAGCCCCCGCCCCACCGTGATAACCTCCTGGAAAAACAGGAGCGGTGTTCATCTTTCGTTACATGCAACATTACACAATTGGAGGACCATCCTCTCGAGTGTCATTATCCTCATTTGCACGCACGCACGCGTGTTTACGAGCACACAAACGCACACCAGCAGACTAGCAGGCCACAGAGGATGACGGTCATTACTGCCTCGCTTGCGCTGAAGTCAGGGAGCGTTTGTAATTGCTGGTTCTGCTGAATATGAGGTCAAAAGGAGGACAGGTGGCTACTGTAACTACAAAGTTTCCACTCTGATATATAAACCCACGGATGCAACGTGACCTGGATTATAATTCAGACTGAAGTTATGAATAATTTTACTACAACACAAGGACTGAGGCCACACATACCTTTAGTTAGGGTGTCAAACCCAAACCCAAGTCTATATTTATTTAAATATTCTTTGTCACTGGATTTCGACTTGGTGTGTCCAGACATTTACGTGCAAGTTCGTGAAACACCCAATGCATTTACACGACACCAGAATCAATTAGCCGACTGGAGATATACACATTTTATGCTCACAAAAGACACAAAACGTGAAATTGCGCAATAAGTGGAGGTCTACGGTACCTTGACTGAGCTACAACCCCCACGACTTCAGCATAGAGGTCTGCCACGATGTGCATGTTGCCTGTGTTGGGACCCAGATACCTTAAAAAAAGCAAACGCAAGCATGTCAACCATATTTAGTGGTGTGTAGAACTATGATGGTAGCACATTAAATTCTTAGTAATGTAAAACTGAAAATCTAAACTATAGTATGTTAGTCTACTTCATATGACTGGTTATCCTTCTTACCCCTCCTTGTATTTGAAGTGTTTGAAGGCCAGGTTTACAACTTCTTGGATGAGTCCATCTAAGAGAGGATGGAGGGGGATCTGGATTGACAAAAAAAAAGAAAAGAATGTTATTTTCCATTCATATACTGAGTCTGGGGAGCCTTTTCTTGGTAGCATGACTAGGTCAGGAATATTCAACTGTATGGGGTTTCATTTACACTTGTACATGAGTGGAGCAGGAAATTCTGGATCTGGGCACTTGATGTCAAGCGAGATGTTAATCAGAGGAGATCTTGTTACATTTTCCTCATTTTTTACTCCTGTGTTTGTTTTAACCATTTCATTGTTGCATCAGGATTAAAACAGACAGTTTACCAGAGTGGGTTTGTATCAGGAGACTGAAATACAGACTTTTCTCTTGCCTTTTAGTTTGAGACATGCGGCCCAGAGTCAAATAATTAACCACAATAAATCGCAGTAAAATAAGGCTCACCTGCTTCAAAACTTCTATAAGCACTAAAGAAAATATGAAGTCTATTGCCAGATCCCTCCGCTCCAGTAAGTAGTCCTTCTGCTGCTCATCACTTTGACAGAAAAGAGACAGATACAGACAGGCATTATTGTCATTGTCACATATGATTATCGGCTTTTATTAAATTTCCATTAATCAATGTGTTGTAAGCGCCATCTGGTCCGCTGTGTACTCAGCGCAGTGATGGTGCAAAAAAAAAAAGCTCCAAATTCAGTGAGTGTGCTGTTTGTGTTCTCACTTTTTGGACTTGGTGTTGGCCCGAGGTCGATATTCATGGGACTCGTCCTCCAGGCCGTTCTGCCTCTTGTACCAGTCAAACAGAGTCTTCAGTATAGATGGGAGGCAGTACTCTGCTAGAGAGCTCATCGAGCTGATCAACTGCACAGAGCACAAAGCAGGAGGAGGAGAGCCAGAGATAGAGCGGGAGAATAAAGAGAGAGGTTAGTCTCGTTCACACAATAATTTTAGGGCTGAATTTTGACTACAAACCAAAAAGGGGCGGGACTTATTGATGACAGGACACATACCTGATCGAACTGCGTGTCTTCTCCTCTCTGCAGAGATTTGTTCAGCGGCTTTTCCTGTGAGATAATAACAGACAGAGGGGATAGCTTGAATGTCAGAAGAGACAGGAAGATATTTTATTTTGAAACCTTAGAACAGGAAACTCAAAGTTCAAATTCCACACAAGCGTGATGCTACTAAAGACATAATTGTCTGAGTTTGTTTCCCGAAAAAACAATGACAAGGTGGGGAATCTGTCTGAAAGAAAATATACCTTCAGTAGCATTGTAAATAATAAAAATGCAATTGGATTACAGTATGAATCAATAATAACAAAAGTAAAAAACAGGAATCTGTTTGCCAAAATGTTGGATCAGTAAGGTTTTGGCATCACAAGGAAAAAGATCTTTGCTCAAATACTGAACTTGATCCTTCAGTCTGCACATTTTTTTTGAAGTTTTCCAGCTCGGGTGAAATACAATAGTTGTGAGTGTTTTGAGCTGTGCTTGATGTGCTTGTCCTTGCTTTTTGCTGAGTCCACGTTGGGGATAAAATCCACCAGACACTGTGAAAATCTGTTAGGACCGTTTAAGTTAAATAAGGATTTCATTTTGCAGACATCACTCTCTCTGAACAGTCGACTGTACTGTCTAAAGAAAAAGTCCCTCTGAATAACACAGTCAAACTAAATAAAATGGACTATATCCCTAAGTGGTGCTGAAAGCTGAGAGCAGCGAGACAAGAGACAAAACAAAATAAAAAAATCAATGCACAGTCACTCACCAGTGGCTCGGCCATGATGATGCGAATCTTGCGCTCGGAGAGCAAGGTGAAGTTGGCAAACAAGCTTTTTAGGACGAACTCGCCCGGCTTGCTCTCTGGGTCCACGTTGACGGGCGCCATGACGACAGGACCCTTCCTCTCTCCCAAGGTTCCACTGACTGGCGGGATGGGTGGCTTCAGTCCCACTGGAGAGGCTGACGAGAGGTGAGATGGATTAGTTAGTGTAAAGACACTACAAGCGTGCCACCCAACGTATCAGTATCACTGTGTTTCTTCTAATCGGGGGAAATTTTTAAATTAAATGATTTAACTTGTGGGACTACAGTTATGATGTAGAGCGTTTGGAGAATGTAAATAACACACATAATGTGCGTCCAGTCGGTTTTTGTTTGCTTTTTGGAAGTCCGGGCACTAATGATACTTGGAAAATGTATAAACAGAAAGAACAAGAGAGGGATTGAGCTTAGAAGGGGTCTAAGTGAGAGGCTGACAACAAGCAGACAGGCCAATATGGGAAAGGCTTTTCCTGTCATGCATCTCAGGGAATATCGACATTACCTTAAAATAGAACAAACTCGTCACTCTCAGGCAGAACATTAGTGACTATGCACTATAAGCAAGACTTAAAATATGCACACGTTGCACTGCAGAGTGGCCGACAATGAATCAGAAGTCAACAGATACCTTTTACAAATAACCCAAACACACACCCACACACATACTCTTTGAGTAGAGTAAAGGCTCGAGACAGGAAAGTAAAGGTTTGATTCCTAGAAAATACTGACAAGAACAAGTATGTTAATAAATACTTTCACCGCTGACATGTCTAGTCCGTGTGAACCAGCTGACCTTTCCCGACCATGTGGCCTAACCTCACAGCAGAGGTGAGATGTAAATATTAATTCCTGAACAAGACAGGCCCCTTGCAGGCCTCATACGCAGCAGTCTATTTGAGTGAAACCTGAGCACTTGCATGATGCAAACATGCGTGCACATGAATGCGCACCCCCGGACGCTTACCAAGGCCCTTGATGAAGCTGATGACACTGGCCCTGCTCCATTTAGTTGGCATTTCCATAGTGCAGACAGGGAGACGCAGATAAATAGTGGGTGAAATGGGTAGAAATCGTGTGGAGGAATGGGACCTTACAGAGTGTGAAACACAGCTCCCATGACACAGAAATGTAATTCCTTTCAAGAGATTAGAGGCACAGAGGTTGCTTCTCTTTATTATCCACCTACTCCACCATGTCCACAAGACAGAGACGTCCCAGTAATGTACAGCTTTGGCACCAAGCCGGGTTAACCAAAGCTAAAAGTGTGAAGCTCCATCCTTCAAAAAAGGACAGCCAGGTAAAGTGAAAGACGCGTGCCCGAGGCGAGAAAGGAAACTGTCATGACAGCAGCATCACAGCTGTATCCCGCATTCAATCCAAATCAAACTGGAAGATATTGTGTATCCACAGACCGGAGGAGCCATAGCCAGAGAAAAAACTGCCCACGTGAAGATGACTTGGCGCCTCGGAGCTGACAGAGGTGCAATCACAGAGGAAGAGATGGTGTGAGAGAGTCTTCTCGGGATAAAAGAAGAGACGACCGGTGCCAACCAATTCTGTTGTGACTGAACTCTACCAGCAGGGATTGAGAAATATTCCACTGTCCTGCTCCAGCAGACGCTTGGCTAGATCAGAAGCTGCGTAGGGCCCCATGCTTGAGAGCTATATGAGCCTACAGACCAACTATCAGTTTCAAATTCTGCTCCGCCTCCGACCTGCCATCGTTTCGTTGAACAACAGTTCCTGTGACCTTGGAATCCTTGAAGCCCATTGGAAAAAAGTACTGAAATAAAGTGCGTCTTTGAAAGTGGCTCTGTGGCTGTCTTTAAGTTGTCAGTAGCAGTTAAGTAAAGTCTGATCTGACCAGAAGAGTTGGGTTGGAATTTCAACACTGCTCCGAGAGAGAGCCGAGGGGAGGAGGGAGGTGCTATATATAGGCCGCTGTCGGTCACTCTCTTACATACCCACCACTCCCACTGACCCCTACTCATACCCACAGACACACACACGATTACAAATCCACACACACACACGTGCACAACGGGGTATATCAGGAAAACTAAGTTAAAGCAAATGGCACCAATCTGATTCAGCAAACACACGGCAGACTCTAAACAGACATAATCCATTACAGCTCCACAGCAACACAAATTTAAGGTGTGCGTGTTTTAGTACGTGAAAGTGTACGAGCATGTGTTTGAACCTTATGCATGTCAGCAGAGAGAAGACAGGAGGAAGACGTCAGTGTCCAATAAAGCTGTTAATGTAACGCACCGGAGCACTTCCTGGGACTCTTGTAGGGGATCTCAAGAGTCAGCATTTTAAGAGATGATTCAGCAAAACTCTGTCGTGTCTAGTCAATACAAGGCTATACTCCTGGTTTTACCACATTTTGTGTTCTAAAACATTTGTTTAACATACTGCGTGAGCAAGACAGCGACAAAGACACAAAGAAAGAAGGAAAGAAAGCTTCTGAAATGATGTGAATGTGATGCTTTTCTTTGACAAAGAAATATATTCTTTTAAGAAAGATCAAAAGAGAGAGGAAAGGAAAAAAGCATCGGAAATGTGTAAATTTTAGGCTTTTCTGTGACATACTGAGAAAAAATAATTCTAAGAAATAAAGAAACAACTTCTAAAATGTGTAAATTTGATGTTTTGAGAAATGTCTTCTGAGAAAGGAACAGTTTCTCTCTTGTGTGTGAATAATTCTCTGGGTTTTGGACTATCAGCTGGATAGAGGAAGACATCTGGCTATACTCGACTGTGGGAAATTGAAGGCTTCACAGCGTGGGGTCAAGTTTACCTTCATCCATCACGTCATGTTAACAGACAAACATACTGAAGAGATGAATCATTGGCTAACTGGCGTCGTGAGACAGAGTGACAGTGCACATGTGACGCATCACCAACACACAAGTCCTCTTTTAGAGGTTGAAATTAAGGCCGGGATTAATTCCAGCATGTTTTCTTGAGTCGTAAAAAGAAACATCAGTCCTGTACGTGCTTGCTTGTGGAGTTTGTTGTCAGTGTCTAAGTAACGTGGATTGCAATGAGTCACTTCTAAACATACAGACAGCTTCCACAAACACACACTGACTGCTCTCGACAAGACCTGGCAGAGGCAAACCTGTGCATTGTCGGACAAACTGTAGAGTTTCTCCTCCACTTTAATTAAAAACACGGCAAACAGTGTTGCTACAAACATTACAAATGAAAGCCTTAAGAGCAGTGGAAAAATTAATATATTGTTATTACACCTGAGCGGTTTGCTGATAGATTACATAGTTGATATAGGTCAAAAGGTTGGAACGAGCTGTAACAAGTTCAGCTTGATGAGGTCAGCTATTTATCTGGTGAGCTCACTCGTTAAGTAACGTAGGCTTGAATCTCAAACCGAGCCTGTTTCTTGGCTTCCATTGTCGTGACCTTGGAGCAGAGAACCCCATGCGTCTGAGAATGGAGCTATAGCTGAAACAAGCTTGACTTTAAAGGAGGAATCAGCTCGCTCGCATCATGTTTTTTTTCTTTTATTACATCATCATAAATGGCTGAGGAGGAACCATCAAAACGTCCCATTAAATTCCTCTGTTATCCTTACACCAACATAACCCCTGCTGACAGTAACCTTCAAAACACAAGCGCCCCACAGCTGCCCTGCAAAGCGCGCGCACACACCAAAACCCTGTTATGAAATCTAATGGCTACTCACACATAGTGTGCGAGCGGCGCTCAGTCAATATATGAAAATCGCCGCAGCACAACTGGCCTCCGCATCCTCTAAATCAAACAAGAAAACAACTGAAGCAACAGCAAACGCTGAATGGGTCCCAGTGGGGCAATAAGACAGCAGTGATTTCTGCTCACTGTCATGTCTCAGATCTTTAAGCCCACTGCTGGAAAGTACAGTATGTCCAGTTAAAGAGTGTCAGGGATGATGCAGCGAGGGATTCAGCGCGACAAACAGTAGCTTTACCTTCTGTTTGGTAAACACTGGCCGAGGTGCTCATTAACATATCTGAGTCTCTCGGGATGTAAACAACACATTTAATAGGATTGGCAGGATGATAAATGTACAGATCTGTATCATATTTTAGCTGAGCTTTAGAGATAACAATTTCTGCCGGGCACAAAGCTCATACCAAAGTCAAATGCTGAGTTTTGCTGAGTAATGTCGTGTATAATTAAAAGAGAAAACTGCTGAGGCGCCAGATTCTCTATCAGCCCCTGGAGCAGTTATCTACTTACTCCACTACTTGTCTTCCATTGTTCCGTTACGTAATATTGACAAATACTGTCATATTATTGGATATTGACATGCTGTATGCTGCCTGTTTCGAAGTCTCATCGCACATAGATACACTCACACATTGTCTACACACTGCAGGACCTACAGATGACTGGCCAAACAAGAACAACAACTGTGGTATGTTAGCTGTACTCACTGCCTCCTAAGGACTTGAGCAGAGACTTGATGCTGATGTCAAAGAAGCCTGAATCCTGCTGGCTGGTCGCCATGGCTGCGGAGCCAATGTCGCCACGGTGACAGACAGCAGACTGGGGACAGGACGGCAGGATGAGGCGTTGCGGACGGAGCGAGTGAGAGAAAGAGGAGAGCGCTCCGAATGGGGGGGAAAGGCTGGGAGAGAGGGGGGAAGAAGGATGCAGCGGGTGGGCAGCGAGCGATGCGGATGCTGCGGCTGTCTGCCGACGAGCGTGTGCGTGCGTTTGTTTTGTGTGAGTGTCCGATAAAGAGAGTGTGTGTGCGTGTGTCAGAGAGAAAGACAGCGGTGCTCAGCCTTGCCTGAGCTCTGTGTTGCTATCTCGCTGGCTAACACCCCCCATCCCCTCTCTGTTTTGCTCTCTCAGGACAGTGATACACAGATGTTGGTAGACGCAGGCAGCCAATCCTCTTAGAGGAACGATGGGGAGAGAGAGACAGAGAGAGAGAAAGAGAGAGAGAGAGAGAGAGAGAGAGAGAGAGAGAGAGAGAGAGGGAGGGGGAGAGGGACTACTGCATGGAGGGGGTCTGTGCAGATGGGGAGATGAAAACTACCGTGTGAGGGACAATGAAGAGGAAGAGCAGAGGGGATGGCGAGGTCTAAAAGGTGGAGCAGACCAATAACAGTAATGTCCTCATCACTGTTGTCCATTTCTATTCCGCATTGTGCTGAGTGAGCACGCTGCGAGCCCGCCCCGACCAATGAGAGCTCAGAGAAGCGGTGACAGGCAGGCTGCACCAGCGAACGGCCGGGAACAGCTGGTCGGTGGCGTCACTGCGTCACATACGTTAATGCTGCAAACCAATTTGAACTGGGTTTGGAGGATGTGTCACGCTGAGAATGTGACAGTGCCGTTTTTTTGGTTGTGCCTTTGAGCTTCTAGATCTGATAAAAGCTTCTTCTTAATGCAAAATAGCAACGTCTACTGGAATAACTGCACAAATTCACACAGGGTTGGTTTATGAGTCTAAAATTGATCCAGTCTAATGGAACATTCCTGCAATAAATCCTAACATATTAAAGGTTATAAACACAGGTGTTGAGTCAGCTGCCAGCTGATTTTTGCAGCTGCCGTTTTGTTAACTTGTTAAACTATGTTGAATTCTGCAGACACACAGAAACACCAGGTTGTAAAATCTAAGGCAAAGTGGAAGGTAAAAATGAACAAGATGTCATGTTTTCTGTCACGGTTTAGTTTCTTGGGTTTCTGTTTATTGTATTTTAAGTTCTTGGTTTTTCATAGTCATGGTTAGTGTTTAGTTTTTCTCTTCTGTTTCCTGTTTTATTTTGTTAAGTTCTGGATTTCCTGTTTGTGTTACTCCATGTCTTTTTTTTCCTTTTGATTAGGTCATTGGTTTCACCTTGTCTTGTTTATTGATTTGCTTCACCTGTGTCTCGTCACCCCTCTGTTCCTCGTGTGTATATATAGCCCTGCCTTCCCCTTTGTTCCTTGTTGTGTCATACTGTTTGTCTGCCAAGCGTTCCAGGTCATAGTGTCTTGTTCTTGCGACAGATTTTAATGCCAAGTTGTAGTTTTGATAGTGTTTTGATTTTTGTTTTTTTGTATTAAATATCTTTTTTCGCCCACTCCTGCCTCCTAAGTCCTGCATGTGGGTCCTAAACTCCATTCCCCGCTACCCCAACGTGACACAAGAGCCTGGATGTTATCTGGTAAACATGGGGACAGAATTCAACATCTGCTTCTTCAACCATTAGGCGACAACCCGCTAACAGGATGACATATTTAATATTCAATTCATTCAAGCAGAATTATAAGGCTCTGTGATAAAATATGACAAATTAATTATGCTGACACCAATACAAACTACTAATACTTAGAGGTGATCGTAGACAAACATTTGACTTTTCCTTATTTTGACCGATTGATCTGTCTTCCCGACACACGCACTGATGTATAGGCCTGGATGCATCAGTCCAGCTCTAACCTGTACATTTGATTTACACCCATGGCAGTAAAATTAAAAAACAACGATAGTTTGGATCACAGAAAATTAACTTTGTACGATAATTTGCAATCACTATTAAGGGTTTGGTTACCTGGTTGTCTACATCAACTGCTCAGCAAGTAAATTAATGTTTTGGAATCATTTGTGGCGCCGTGATACATGATAGTTTTCAAACAATCAATATTTAATGTCGCTAAGTGCAGAGTGAAGTAAGTCTTTGTGTTAGTAAAGTAAGTAAAGCGCCTCGGCTGTGAAATATCACCCAAGAAATTAAATCGAAGCAAAGCAGTCTGTTGTCTAAGATCACATTAGAGAGCTTACTGTGTAAAAAAACAAAAATAAATAATGAATGAAACATCCTTCGGGTTAACTCTTTTGCTTCATTGTTTCCCATTAAGTATTTCATTTGTTCTTCCTTCCTCTCCTTTGAATACACATGTTCTCGCTCCACCTTAAAGAACCATCTAAGCAGAAAGGTATGGCGATGGTTGAGTGAATGAGAATGGAAGCACAAGTGGATAATTAGGGTCATCATGTAATTCCCCGGAAGAACAGCGGAAGTGCCACAGGACACGTGAAAGCTTGAGGGAGGGGGGGGGGACAGAGAAAAAGAGAGTGAAGGGAAGGACAGAAAGTGCGTAAGACACGGTACCATGCGAAGCTGCTGCTCGCAAGAGAGCTACCGAGCACAGGATGGCCTGGTTCACATTAACAGACAATTACTGTCGAATCTCAAGGGAGGAGAAATCTAACCGAGAACCTCTGCAGTCCTATTCCTGTCTGCAACTTCTCCTACATTAGTGTATTAACAGACCCTCGGCACTCATCAGCATCAGCAAATCAAAAGTTCTGTCTAAGCCTGCACAGCGAATCAAGACAATTCAGCCAATCAGACCAAGTCGACAATCAGAATATAATTTTCAAAAAGCAGCTTTCCAAATTGATATGCAATTTGTCTCCTTGGCAGTTGACCTGCTTTGCTAGAGGCTCTCTCTCGGTGAAGAGGGAGCAGCTGTTTGGCCGGACGGAGAAAAGTGCAAGTGTGAAGCGTTCGCCGGAGCGCTGCTCACTCTTAAAATATGAAAATGTATTCAAATTACTGACCTACAATTAGAAGCGGGGGCACATGTTTGCCACGGAGTCACGGTGACACACATTTATCGAGCTTAAATCAAAGAAAATCATGGACATAAAGGCGCACACACACACACACACACACACACACACACCCTGGTGGAGCCCCTAGGATTCCTCACATTCTGAGCAGGGGCCTGGGCATGCCAGCTGTTGGAATGTGACTCCTCCACACACACAGGGAAACACACATGCACACACACACACACACACACACACACATGTGTACTCATACACGCACACAGGCAAATGAAGAAGGCATCCATTGCAGTCCATTTGCTTCAAAGGGATTTCCCACTAATGTTTCCTTTATACATTAATCCGATTAATTCCTCTTTTAGTCATCTGCTTTGTCAGATTGATATTTAGTCATTTAAGAAAAGCAGAAAAGCTATTTGATTATATTTTACTTGAAAGCATCTCAAATTGTCTCTGCTTTGACTATTATACGGAAATGCAAATAAAGTTAAAATAAAAACTATAAATATAGGTTTTGTATTAGTTCGGGACAAACTAACTAACACCTGCCATCATTCATAGTCCCCAAGGAACAAGTCAAAAACGTTCTCTTGTTAAAATGCCCCTGAATGTACATTTGCTAATGTCATACAGTCTTTAAGGAGAACATCTTTGCATTAGAGTCATGTATGTACAAACAGTTTTGTACAGTGCCTATAAAAAGTAGTCACCCCTGTAGATGAGTTCCCCTTTTATAAATGGAGTCATGGTTAGCGTATTTTTTTTTTTAAACACATACAAATATTTACTGCCAAAGTGAAAATAGATCTCTAGGTTCGTACATAATCTGATCATTCAGGCAGATTTTTGACTCCACTACAGCTGCAGCTAACTTTTTTTTTTATCATTCCGCTGAAATGAGGAACGCCCAGTGAGATGAACAAAACCACAAAAAGAGACCGTTTATAGTCAAATCTGGCACAGAAAGGCAGGAAATTCACATGATGGATAAGATAGAAACTCTGAACTCTGAGTGTCAATTATCACATTACTTGCCAGTTTAGATTTCTGTCCATCTAATCCTTTTTATTCAATATCTGCTGCAGCTCGGCATCAAACTAACTCGGTTGCAAACACGACAGAACATCTGTTAAAGCAAGACAATGCTACTAAAACGTCATCTGTTCACGCGGGTGTTGACCGGTGTTGACCACACTACACACTCTCACATTAAAAACGGTGTGTAAATAAATAGCTGCACACAACCACAGAGGGACTGTTTGAGGCTCGGGGTTCACACGCTAGTGTCTCCTTGACACAGCTGGGTTGATCAAACAGATGACTCTGGTGAAGAATGCATGTGTGTGTGTATATTTTCATGCCAGGCATACCTGTCTCCTTAATATCAAATCCTCAGTCGTGCACTGCACCGCAGCAGAGAAGCGCCGTAATATTTAATTTCATGGAATTTCTCGTGTCGACAATTTGGCCTTCGTAAACTATGAGCTCATTTATAAAGGTGTCACTGTTAAGATGTGTTTGTGCAGGTGGTATTTTGATACGCAGGCACTACCTCACCCCAGATTTCCCCTCTCACTGATCACAGTACGCACACTTTTCTCTGTTCTTTTGAAGTTCAGCTAAATCCCCCCCAAAAAATATGTAGTCTACTTGTCCTGATATGCTATGATCTCCAAATTACTTTAGCTCACACATCTCTCTGACGTGATCCTTTGGTTTACTGTGAAGACACGATTAACCTGGAACTCTTGAGCATTTCCTTAGTACTCCCTCCATTATAAGTAGCCAGTTAATAAATGTTAAACTGTGCCATCTGCAAGGCCTGCTCTCGATTTGGACCTGGCTGTGATCTTCCAAGAATAAACACACACACACACACTATTGTAGTTGTGAACAAGGAGAGGCAAGAGACAAGGACAGAGGGCAAGTAACACAGATAAACAGATCATCATGCAACTAAAAGGCTACAAGTTCAGGCACAGAAAAGCCAAAATGTTAAACTGCAATATGCGTTCCAGTTGTGTAATGACTGCCAAATAAAACTCTGTGGTATTACTTTTGACTTTAACCCTCCTCCAAGTTCTATTATACTTCGACTGACTGCTTCAGGTCTTTGCACTCTCCCACAGCTGGAAGTGTTTGGACATGAAACTCCCAGAAGTTAAGGTAAGCTGAGAAAGAACAAATGGTTTGGGGGGGAAAACACAAAAATACTCGGTTTCCATCTGAGGCCAGAACCACATAGTCCTTCTGTCTTTGTGCAGCACGAGGATTAGTGGAGTAATCTCGTGCTGTTTTCTCAAGACACACAAGGTATCACTTTTCAGAGGGTCTACAAAAGCCACAACAAAGGCACTTGTCAAGTCTAGTTCTCAAGTCACAGCAAGGAAAACCTTTGTTAGGGCATACATGGAGAGAGGCAGAGGGGTCTAAACAGGTAGTTAGAGATCTGAAACTCAACTCAACTCAAATCCCAGGCTGGATAAAAACCCAGCACACCCACATTCCAGCTGAGGAGCTGAGGATCATTATTCCAGCTGGATGTTCAACCAGCCTTTCGAACCTTTATAGCCTTAAAAGCCCCTCGGGTCATGACAAACTAGCATTCACATTCAAAGAATTGTGGTTTATTACCAAAGTAGCACTCTCCTTGTCGTGTCTTGTTTTGTTCACTCTAATATAGCATCTTAAAAACAAAAGTTCTAGAGCTCGTCTCCACCTACCTCCAATGATCCTCGTCCTCTTTCTGGACTTAGACTGGATCTTTGCAAACCTCCCTGTGAAGTCACTGGGCTCAAACATGTCCAGTGACAGCGAGGCAATGCGCTCCAGAACTATCCCATCCTGTCCTTGGCTCTGGCTCTGGTTCTGGCTCTGGGTCTGGCTCTGGCTCTGGCTCTCCAGATCCTGGTCCTGACCTTTGCCCAGAGAGAGGCCATCGCCGTGGTCTGAAGCAACGCTTTCAACCCCAAGGCTGCAAGTGCTCCTCACATCTTCCAGAGACATGGCTCCGCTATGAGATCCACAAGCTGCAGGAGCTCAACCCACTCCTGGCAGTCTAATGTCACAAAGTGGCCCTCCTCAGAGCGATTAAGGAGACCCTACATGATGGTTTAACAGTACTCACTCAGCAGGAACCAGAAAAAAAACAAAAGTCAAACTTTGGGGAGATAGGAGATTTAAACAGGAAGCTCAGGCAGTACTAAAATCCCAGTTTTCCTTTTCTTCATCTCCTTTTTGTCCACATTTTGGTATCCAGTTTCCTCTCACAGTTTCTTCTCTTTATGTTGAGTTCATTCAATCCAGAGACGGTGAGCTCATTGCTTTGTTGTTACGGACACACACCTCTCCTGAGAGTTCAGATTCTTTCTCCCCTCTTAGAGTCCCTCTCCAACTCTACCTCAGTGTCCTTTAGTTTTAGTTTGAGAGGCAGTTTTATTTTTCCGTTAAAGCTGGACTGTCTTCTCTGTACATGCCCTGCTTTCAGCCTCACCTGTCCTTTTGGTTGTTTCCCTCTCTGCCTTCCTCAGTCCTCTGAGGCACATTTGTGTTTCTTCGCTCTCAGGTGGTGAACAAGGGAGGGATCCAATTCCATGAGCGCAGCTTGATTGGGTGGTTTGGGAAGTTTGGGTGGTTCTTACATGCCCTCTCCCTCATCGGATTTTTTTCTCTATCACTTTTAGACTGCCCAACTCCTCTTACGAAAAACAGTTAGGCAAATAGAAACGTCTTTCTTTCTAGCGTCTTCTCTCACACACCTGTTTCCTTCCTTTTGTTTCCCCTTGCTCGGTAGCAAAGCGCAGCAGAATGTCATGCTTCTTTGCTTGATGCAGACAGCCAATACCAGGCATGTGGGTGTGAGTAAAACTCGGGAGTCTCTGTACTCACTGGTCGAGGCTGTTTAGCCAGTTACAGTAACCTCAATGTGTTAATGGTGTAGGATTACTGAGGGCAGACACACCCATTTACAGAGGAGGGAAACAAAGCCAAACACAAACAGGAAGAATCACGAGCACGGGGCAGACAAAACATATTTTTGTGAAAGCAGGCTGTTAGTCTTCATTAGCAGATGCATGTCAAAGATAAACAGAATGTCAAGCAGCAAGAAAAATATACATTTGAATACTTTATGGATGAGTTGGTTTAAAAAAATAATGAATATGCAGAAGTGTTACAATATCATAATGTATAAAGCTGTGTTAAAAGTTATACTTGATGGCAAAAACTTCCTGGAACTAATCCTGAAAAGGGATCAGGGATTTACCCAGGTTTTAAAACGCAAATTACCCCCCAGCCCCTTATCTACAAAAAACAAATCTAGCAGGAAGTACAGTGAAATGTTTAGGTCAAGCCCTAATTACATGCTGTAATCAGGAAATCTCAACTCCCAACACTTTAAACTCAGTTAACAATGAACAAATACACCACAAAAATCCTTCTTACAAAATGCCAAAGTTCTTTCACACACCAGACAAACAAGTAACTGGCATAAATTCTTCAAGAAGAACGTTTGTCAGTCATTTGAATCACTTTGTCCGTCCTGTATTTGCCTGTCTTTTTCTCTACAGGTAGGATTGTTTATATCTCTCGGGAGGTATCGACCGGTGACTTCCTGTGTGTTTACGCCGCTATTGTCATGACATCAGCTCCGCAGAGTCCCTCGCCCAAGAGGTCGTGCGTGTAGGTGTGAAAACAACAAAACCTCAACATCCTCCATGAAAAGACAGGTTTAATTAACATAACTGAACATGTCCAGACCTGTGACTGCCTTTCACTGTAGCTGCACATGTGTAAGGACTACTGACAATATATATATATTGCGATACACATGTTACGCACACGTACACTGATCAGCCACAACATTAAAACCACTGACAGGAGAAGTAAATAACATTGACCATCTTGTGGCATTGTGACAACTGATCAAGTATCTCAAGAGGGCCACAGAGGGCCCTCCCCTCAACCCATAGGACCCAAAGGCCCCCACACACAACATCATTCTGTTGCCAGACAACACAGGACACCTTCAGTAGACCATGTCCATTCTCTGATGAGTCACAACTGCTTTGGAGGCACAAGGGAGACCTGCGCAATATCAGGATGGTGGTCATAATGTTATGCCTGATTGGTGTTTTGAAGACAATAAAAATATCTCTGGTTCTGCTGCATCAATTCTATTATTTTCTCCATTGTTTATAACATTATACAAGCTGAATTTGAACATGTGTAAATCAAAATGCACACAGTCAATAACAGAGAAAGAGGGTTGGACCTGGCTGTTATTGTCCAATGCAGCTTTACTAAACATGAGGAATTAAACCGAACAAATATAAACTATAATGCTGAAAAACACTTTCAAACATGCCACATGCGCTGCTTAAGGTGTTACTTCACGCCAACCGTCTGGCAAGGAAACGGTTAAGGGTGGCAAAGAAGCACATGGAGGCACGGTGCCAGAGTCAGTTAGAGAGGCGTGCCATCCCCTAGGGGAGTACAACAGCCAAGTATTAAGACAGACTCACTCACTCTTACACAAACACAAACAGCAGATTGTTTTTGTCCCTCCATTAAGTGACAGCTACGGCCGACCAATCAAAGGCGGCGCAGAGGTTAACCAATCATCTTGGGGAAATTGGTAGGACGAGACAAAGGGGTGTGATGAGGAAGTGGTTACAATTAAAAAAAGAAATCTACAAATCTATTTATCGCTATCATTTAAAACTTGGCCCTGGTAGGTCCACAGAGGTTGATGGATGATAATGGCTCCCAGACAAGCTACTCAGGTTTGTCTCTCTCTTGTTTGCATGACCTGATTAGTCAGTCGTGTTTGTACTCACTTGGTCAAACACTGCCAATCTCAGTGCCTCATACACATAGACTAGTCTGCCTCCTGAGCTTTTTCATGTAAAGTAGTCCCTTGATTGTT
The DNA here is from genome assembly GCF_963514085.1 of Chelon labrosus. Lineage (NCBI taxonomy): Eukaryota > Metazoa > Chordata > Actinopteri > Mugiliformes > Mugilidae > Chelon > Chelon labrosus. Next base: position 14,209,707 of record NC_140350.1, on the reverse strand, counting down.
TTACATGAGTTGAGTAGGATGTGGATAAGATTTGTGCTCAGATAGGTGAAATAAGTCACAACATTCAAATACACGAGTTCATTTGTATATAAGCACAGGAAGTCCCGTCCATTCCTATTTTTTATTCAAACACACACATTAACCCAAGGCATACAATAATTATTTCCATTTTATTATCTTAACTTTACGAATTAATAAGCAGATTTTTGCACACTAATCAAGCCGAACATGAATTATGAGCCACGTGAGGCCTTCTCCTCACTGTATGGATATGGTTTGGTTGGCTGGGGTGACTAAACACACCCAGACAGAGACACAAACCACAGGGTCACGGCCTGTTTTTAGCCTGAAATGCTGAGTAAACAGTCAGCCACAACGTCTTAATGGCTCCTCCGCTGCCTCTGCACCCTTTCTTTCACCCGTGTTATTCTATTTGTGGCATTTTATGTAGTTCTTGAAGCTTTTCCTCTTATTCCACCAATCACCCTTTTTTTTGTGCGCCTTTCTTTAACAAACAGAATTGGGTCCGTGTTAATGGAGAGTTGAAGCCAGAGCTAAGAGGAGGGTGACAGAGTGCTGCCATCCAGTCTCACATACTGTCTGAAATATAAAACTATTATCTCTCCCACACAGAAAAGGTTGAAGGAAGCTGCAAGGAATGTGCCACGATCGCTTTTTGGCAGCTTTATATGATCATTATCATGCTTCTCAAAGATTTTTTTTCTGCTTCACTGATTATTGACTTTACAGATTAAGTTGTTATGGTTAACTGATGATTTACACCTTTTTTTTTTTGGTCTATGTGTCTTTGACTCAACCTCAGCTCATAAAAGAACTTTTATTCTCTGATCATCATCCCACCACTCCATCTTCATCATTTAAATTGCACCCTCAGCTACAATGGAAAACCTGTTATTTCTCCTGTCACTCAAATATGTCTCCATGTTAACAGTTGCCCAGACCGCCCCGGACGCTCAGCAACCCGGTCTAACAGGAGAACCGAGGGGATAAACAAGTTTACTTTAGGCTTATGCGCCGATGTAAGACGCCAGTTCAGGGGTTCACTGGGATGAAGGATCAAATTAATGATGGCGGCGCCACCCCACAAGAATCCATCTCTTTTTGACAAACAATGCAGCTCTGCTTCACAAGCATACTTGTTCCCAGTTGGAGCCTGATTTATTCTGAGAACATATGATCAAGTAGACATTTTGAGTGCTTGTCAACACCAGTAACAATAAAAATAAGATGACTATTTTTAGTGTGACATCTTTGTGGCTTTGCTGATTGAACATGTTGCAAGTACCAATGTGCAACCTTTTGTTTAGCACTCTTTAATCGTGTTTTATTACTGATACATATTACTTTAAAAATCTCTGAGTTTAGCATTGGTTTTGGACAATATACTCGTGTTTGTTTAAATGTAGAAGTCCGGCATTACAGCATTCCTAAGACTGGTTTTAACAAGTGCAGCAACTGACGCGTTTACTTTTACTGCCATGTTTGTACTGGCATAACGCTCAGGGTGAAAGTGAAACTTTCGCTTTTATTTCACCTGCCTGTGCAGTGCGTTTATTTTTTGTGCAACAGTCCTGCACACACGTTTTGAAGCTTACATTTCAAAGATATTGTCTTCAAGTTGCAATATTCACAGTGCAGAAACACTGCACTTTGTTACAAATAAAAGAACTGCATTCCATCTAAATCTGTGTGATTGTCATTACCAAGTGCCTTAATGACAGGCTCGATTATTTGACTCACTGGAGGAGAAAAGCAATCATGACGCAGGTATTAAGAAAGCATAATGAACAAGCTTTTAAATGTTTAAAACACAATGCATGTGCAGCTCGGTTGCATCGGCCCTTGCAGCAGATTAACAGTCGCACATCCTTCACCTTCATCATCAAACCTACGCACCGGCTCTACAATGGTGCCCCCTTGAGCCCATTGTAGAAATAATCATTTGCAATCACACAATCACAATCATTACGCAGTTAATGTGGCTTTGTTTTGTTTATGTTTAAACACTATTACTCCTGACACAATATAAAAAAAAATATATATAAATAAAATAACAATCTCTGTACTTACCAGTAGCTCAGAGCCAAACGGTATTAAAACATCTCTGTGACTAAGGAGAAGGAATATGCTTTGTGACATTCCCTAATTCAAGCACAAGTATCTAACTAAACGCAACCAGAACAGCATGCCCACTGGCATTTCCATACATGTACAGAGTTGTGTTATGTAACACCATCTCTAGGGTCCCTAATATGCAGACTGACTAATGCATCAACAAACATCCTCAGAGGTCGATCAAATCCAGGCGTAAAAAAAAAACCCATTCCCTAACCAATTATCTGAACTCTTAAAACAAACACAAAAAAAAGACTAAGAAATTAATTTACTACTAAAACTCAACATCATTTAAGTCAGGGGATGGCTTAAACAGACATTAAACGATCGTGAAAGGTAAACAAGCAGACCCGTAAAATAAGCATGTATTTCTATAAATGCAACAGAACCACTGTGTGTGTGTGTGTGTTTGTGCGTTTGAGCACCGATGTCTCTACTGTACATTAGTGAACTCGTATCTGGCAGAAACACGGGGTTATGTAAGCCAGTGGGAGTGAGGTGCCGACCGGTATCTATGGAAACAATGATAGCGAGAAAAAACAGTTCACCAGCTAAGGTCCACCGGTCTGGAGCGTGTGAGGTCAAACACAGTTTCTGCTGCTTTCACGCATGCACACGAAGCTCAATAACACGTTTACAGTGAACTAACTGATCAATGACCTTGTCACACAAACCGCAAACCGTGTCTAACCAGGCAACAACAGTACCCCTAGTTTTATTTGTCCTTTCACACTACAGCCAAGTAGCCAAAAACAAAATTTTATGGCTGTTTGAATTATTTCTTGCACAGATTTAAGCTGAACTGACGTTTCATCCCACAAAGCCTTTGCATAAAGAACGACAGCTTGGTGATGCTCAATCACACGGCGCCACCGTAATTAAGCTGCCAAAAATAGATATTCGAAACTAATAGCACCATTATACTCTGGAAATGAGGAGATACAAGAGAGGGGAATAAATCTATGTAGATTAATCTGCGTCACACAGGTCGGAAGATGTCAAACACGGTGCGCAACAATTGACGATTGTAGAACTGTAGCAGACAATACACAACACAACGGTACACAGGAGTTACAGTCAGATCAACACAGGCGTCAGGAAGGAATCGAAACACGCGGTTCTCCAGTCGGTCACGGTGTTAAGAGCTGCAGGTACCGGGCTTTTGCCAAAGCGAGCCCTTCTGCACCTCAGGGTCCCGCACCTGCACCCAGAGGGCCGTAGAGTGAAGCGGCGATGAAGATACTCTTACTGCTAGTACCTGCGAGCATCAGAGTTATATGAATTAATAAAACTTTGAAGCTTTAAAAACTGGATATACTATCAAATACATGGTGGCTGATAGCAAATCTATTCAAGATACATCAGCAGAAAATAGCTGATTACCCAGTTGGTGATTTTTAGATTGTGGAAAAAGCAAATCTGATTTATATCCAATTTATCTCTGTATATATAAAATACATAAAATAACAAAGGAGAAATCACGCCCAGATAGGCTTTGTATTTGGGCAGAAAAACGGAGAAGTCGGGGGAACATCGGAGAAGCACAGTGGCTGTGACACACACGACAAGCCGTCTGTGTGTGTGTGCGTGTGTGTGTGTGAGAGTTACTTGTAGCGTGAGTCCAGACAGCGAACAATGGAGTTAACTGGGTCGCCGTTGCCGACTGACTGTGCCAAACAGCTGGAGAGATGAAGAGGGAGTGTGATTGAGTCTTGAGGGAGGAGGAGGACGAGGAGGAGAAGGAGAAGGAGGGAGGAAGGGTCAGGAACAAGGGGGAAGGGGGAGCCAGGCAGGGGGAGTTCGGGCCGGGCCGAGAGGAGAACCCTGATCATCCTAGAGAACAAACTACGTACAGCGAGTGGATTTTCATTGCAACAACATGTTAACATGGAAATATAAAGAAAAAAAAAACAATATATATATAACATGATTCAGTTTTGCAGCAAGATGACAAGAAATGAAGTGTGCTGTCTGGCTGTGCGTGTAAATAATTCATGCTCAAACACAGGCTTTCTCTCACAAAAACATTCAAGCTGACTCCCAAACATCTCAGGTGCAGAATATTAAAGTGCAGGGAGGCCACTGGACAAACAAACACCATAAATATGACACGTCGAAGGCTGTGCTTTAATCCACAAAACATCACATCTGTCAGTGATCCAAAAAGGCTCAGACACGGTCCCAGACAGACACCTGAACTGCGAGACATGCACATGGTCCACCACGATATATTTTATTTACGCCCCCCCTCCCAACATATATTCTTTAGCAGCTAGCACTGCCGGCGTGATTTCATTAAGGCTGATAGCTGGCGGCTAACATGCAGAGTGGTACATTATCTCCCACCGCCATCACGAAGCGTGTATTTACAACCAGCGTCTCTGTTATCATAAAGACTGTTGCTTAGCTAGCCTGCCTCACAAAGCAACGCGGGCATTGTCCGCTGAATGAGTGCTACCAAGGAAACCAGGAAGCACGTTTAAGGTTATTTTCTTTCCTACAACTGTCTGGTGTTGCCCACTATAACCAGCTACAGCTAACCCGGTAGCCGAGGAGCTAGTAGAAGCCCCCCCCCGTTAAAGCTATCGATGTCTTATGAAGACATTGCTCCGTTGTCTTTGTAGTCAACACGGCAACAATAAAACAGCACCAGACACGGCGCCAACGCGGCGTCAAACCGAACCGTACCTTTTCTGCGTCGAGCCCGGCGACTACAGGATCATTCCCTGGCACCAATTCTTTTGTTTATTTGGTCCGGTGGCTGTGTTTTCATCAATCCGCCTCGTCGCTCTCCTCCAGGAGTCGTGCCGCCCCGGCTGACAGCGCTACTGCTCGGGGATGACAGCGCCCCGCCCCTAGCAACCAATCGGAGGCCGAGGAGCTGGAAACGGAGGCAGAGCGCGTTTCCTATTGGTCAGAGGCCGCGTCCGTCAAGGTGTCGCTAGGGGCGCACCTCGGTCCAAGGGCAGGACACCTGCCGGGGAAGGATGCTGAGCGCCGCAGGTGCGAGCAAATCAAGCGGGGAAAGGAAGAAGCTGCAGGAAAAAATATAAAAAATAAACAGAAGGCGCAACATGATAATAGAAGCGGATAAATGGTGAGGTAAATTTAAATAATTGATAACCTCTTTAATATATTAATTAAAACTGCTTCCTTTATAAGGTGAATGCTATCTCTTGCCAGATATCGACAATAAACATTAATGAAACGCCTGTATTGTTAAATGATTCATATTTCTCAGTTGAATTAGCCACTGATGTAGATGTACCTAATTGTTGCCCCTGTTCATACAGCACCATTAAACAGCTCTGGTGAGGGTCCGAGAGCTCATAGATGTTTTATTATTATCATTATTATTCCTTGGCTAAATGACAATGTGTTTAAATGTCATTGCACTGCACAGACACGTGTTTATCTTGACACATGACTACAAAAGTTATCTCTCATGCCCCAGCTTTTTAGAAAAGCAAGTGAAAATAAACGGGAAATTTGGAAAATCCTTTCGTTCTATTCTGCTTCATGGAATAAAGTTCACCGCCGCCTGTTTTGCTGCTTTTGTTGTGTTTCTTTTTAGGTTGCAGATGGATTACTCCCCAAACAAAAAAAAGCAAAAATGTTTCAACGTTCTTCATATTTGTCATCGTCATTTTCTTTTTCTTTTTTTATTTAAGACAAAAAGCCATGTCTGTGGGGCTACACATAACTGGCCAACAAACACAGTGATATACAGTACATACACTGAGAAGACAGTCTCCTGTACCAAACTTTACACAATAAAAATATGCACATCTATACAGCATAACAGGAAATGCTAGTCCTTATTTCATCCATGGAGATTCCACTGCTTGGTATAATAAGGACTACAGTATAATAAGCTGAAATGTATACAGTCGTTAAGCCACCCATTTTTATTCATCTGTAAAGCTTTCCATTTGTTGTTCTCTTTCTTTAGTTTTTATTTTGTAATGATTGTCACTGAGCCAAAGCAGCGGTCAAATAGGAATGGTATACATCAGTATAAAACAAAATCTGTATCATCAAAACATGAACCAAAGCTAAAACAGTACAGGTGACGTCTGACATGCAGAACATAAGAAAAGTGTGTTAACCGAGTGTTTTAGTCCAGTCTGAGTCAGTCATGTAATGAGGAGGTATGAAGACGCTGCAGCATGTTGGTTTTGTTTCATTACTAGAAAGAGCTGACACTGTACATGCAGATGGAGGGTACAAAATGACATGCGACAAACGGAAAAAGAACATACAAAAAAAACTATGGCACAAATGTATACAGTCAGTGAACGGGGAGAAAGTGAAGCACAGCACGCTTTAACTTGGGCCATTTATAAAACAACTCTGCACGGTCACAAATCCATCTGGATCGAATCCACATGCACCTCTTACTTTGCAACTTCACTTCCACATTTCTGTGAGGGGGAGGCTTCAGAAAAGAAACATCACCAGGGATTGAATAAGGCCAGTAACACCTTAAAAACAAAAAAGACCATAAACGCAACAAACATCAATACAGTCGGAGAAAACAGAGTGTGACAAATCTAATGGATCATTTGGCTACCATAATAAGTGTGTATCTTGGCGTGCGTTAATAGTTTGAATTGTATCATGGAAGATATTAGAACAAGATTGACTTCAAATTTGCATTTTAATTGGTAAATGAGATGTGAAATAGTCGAGTGCTACATTTTAGACAGCCCAAGACTCCTTCACTGCTTCTTTTTTTGCAGCTGAAAGCATTTATCCTTGAACTAATTTCTCATCTCGAGGTCTGATGAGCAAGGCCTATGAGCTTTTTTCTTCAGTTTCTTCGTGGAAAACCGTGTCAGTGACTGTGAAATACAAGAGATATTTGACTCTACAGCTGCGTAATCTCAGTAAGAGGTCATTAAAGTAATGTACGCCGATCAGCCACAACACTGAAACCACTGACAGGAGCAGGAAATAACATTAACCATCTTGTGACAGTTCAGTGTTCTGCTGGGAAACTTTTGGACCTGGCATTCATTCATGTGGATGTTACTTAGACATGTACCACCCACCTAGATCAGACAAGGCACCCCCACCCCATATAGCAATGACACTCCTTGATGACATCATCCATCCCCAGCAGGATGCACAGACACAGGCACACACACGAAAACAGTTTAGGAACAACTCAAAGAAACAGCACAAGGTGTTGACCTGGCCTCCAAATTCACAAACTGATCAGAGGCCCCTCCCCTCAACCCATAGGACCCAAAGGCCCCCACTAACAACATTGTGTTGCCAGTCACCACAGGACACCCTCAGAAGGTCCATTCTCTGGTCACAACTGTTTTGGAGGCACAAGGGAGACCTACACAATATTAGGAAGTTGGTCATAATGTTATGCCTGATCAGTGTATGTATTATATAAGGACGTTTCTTATCAGACATTGTTCCATGTTCCATGTCTTCATGTCCAGTATGTGTTTGTCAAATTGATCGTCATTCATATTTTCACGTCACTGTACCCTCGTCTGGAATAATCTCAAATGTGTAGCCATATGAACATGCAAATATGGCGCCAAGTGTAGCTCAAACGGCACAGAGACTCCTCCGCTAAATGTAAGGTTGGAGGTATGATCCCTGCTTCCCCACGCCTACAAGCTGAAGTGACTTTCAGAAGACACTTAACCCCCAGAGGCGCTTTCTGTTTGTATTTGCGAGGGGAGAAAACGAAGCATCACATTTTACGAAGCATGATGACTACTCCCGCTCGCGCTGTTGTCACGTAAGGAGCCTAAAGATGGGACAAGAAATAGGCCCATGACGTGTAGTTTACAAAAGTTTACAAAATGCTGTCTCAGTCTCAGGCGTAGCGGGGGTCTGGGCCGATGAGTGACACCCGCTGGAGGTAGACCGGTGGCTGGTAGCAAGGAGGCCGTGACGAATCCATGAAGATAGTGGAGGAGGTGAGGCTTTTGCGGTCTTTCTTCAAAGTGTGTCTTCTCTGCCAGCGACAGAGTAAAACCTCCACCTGCTCTCTGAAGAAGCTTGTGGTCAAGGTGTACAGGATGGGGTTCAAGGCACTGTTGATGGGAAGGATGAAGATGACCACCCAGCTGGAGATAGTGCCTAAAGGAGCCAAAACATTTAAATTCAAGTCAGCTGTACCTTTTAAGATGTTAGTCAACAAGTTAAATTGCTACTTAGCGATTGATGACACATTACAGAAATGTCTAAATGTCTAATAACGCCGTGTTTCCTTTCTTACCAGGTATCTCCACCTCCATCAGGGAGAGGACTTTCACTAAAAATATGGGGATCCAGCAGAGGGCGTCAGAGAACACTATGAAGAAAAACCTGTTGGCCACGGCCACGTCTTTGTGCAGTCTGCTCCTCAGGTCTGTCGCGTTGAGGCCAGTTTTGTAGATGGAGTAGAACATGCTGGAGTAGGAGACGACGATCACCAGGAATGCCACCAGGTTCAGACCTGAGGAAACGTACATGCTGTTCACACAAATGAATGCAGCGGTGGAAGGACTAATGAGGAATTCAAGCAAAAAAAAACTGTGCTACCAGCAAACGCTACTGCAAGAATATAAAGCAGAAAAGTGTCCCCTGTCACTGATGTATTATATATTAATATAAAGGTATAATATTACATTATTAATCTATTAATACTGTTGCGTCAATATATGAGCATTTAAATGTCGTCGCCGGTTAGGGTGGAGTTAGTTTAGGTTATTTTATGCTGTAAATATTCATTGCAGTGGTTCCCACCTCGGGGACTGACACCGTTTAAAAGCGATGTTAGATATATTAGAGTCTATAAGATGATTAATGTGGCAGGAAGGAAGAAAAAAAGTGCAGTAGAAATTTGAACTGTATATCTGGAGCCTCGGTTCTCGTGCCTCTGGGCCTCGAAACTGTCTGACTGAAAACACGTGAGAAGATTCTAGTGGAAAGATCTCTATGGCAGAAATGCTAATGACTCAGTGTCACGTGAAAGGAGAAAAGGACCGGACACTGGATGCTTATCATTGGGTCAAAAAGGGTTGGAAAGTTTCAAATTTAATAAGTAAGATCTGGTACAAGTGCAATTTAATATAAAGTATATCTCTTTCCCTTTGAAATGTAAGTGGAGTAGAATATACAATCTTTGTGAATGCAACACACGCCTCCATTTTGACACGCATGCACTGATATGCAGATCTTCGCTGATTTTTACACACAGATGACCAACTGCGTCACAGCATGAACTCACTCACAGTTGATTTTGATCATCAACAGCGCCTGTGATTTAAATGCTGGAGCCCCTTTAGACAGACTGCCAACATAATTCATGCACCCCTGGTGCCTGACCTCCGCCCGAGATCAATGAGAACACAGAGTAATAAGAACTCAGACTAATCATGCATTGTTGATAGAGCCATGGGGTTCTGTTTTGTGCACCGTCTATGGTGCAACACTGTTCCCTGTTCTGTTAGTTCGCTGGCACGCGGCAAACAATAACAACAACGCTGCTCTTGCAAGAAGATGAAAAATTAAATCTGTGTCTCAGTCACCTACATATGCTTTTATACGCTTACAAATCACACTGAGCTATCATCTTCGCCTTCTCAAAATATTACATGTGATAATTACTGTATAATGAGCTTTCAGGACAAAAAAAAATTAACTTTTTCTTCAATTTACCCAGAAAAATCCCTGTGGAATATCCTTTGGCAGTAGGTTTTTCTTGCCTGTCAGAGTGCAGGGGAAAGCAGACGCCATTACGTCCGTAGTAGTTCCCAAAGACGTCCTCATTCATTAGGGGAACGGCGGCGATAATGAAGCCCAGCAGCCAGATAGAAGACAGGACCACCTTGCGGCAGGAACAACAAACATGCTGGTCAGACACTTTTCAAAGCCTGAAAATTAAAATGATTTGAGGGAACTGATCGCTTGTTTTTCACACTCTCACTGACGTTTCGTTAAACACTGCGTACTAAGCATTTAGCTCAGTTTAGTGTTGGCTGACAAGTAATTTCAGGTGCTGCCTCCATCCATCCAGCAGTAGGTGGTGGAGCTTTCTCACGGAGCAGAGAGGCCTAGTTTCAGTGAGATGGATGAAGCAGCATTTATAGTAAATGATAACGCAGTTAGGTTTGACTAAAAAAAATGTGCTCCTCTCTCTCTCCCTCCCTCTCTTTGCTCAAGCTCTGAATTATTCCACACAGTAAATAGGGCCCTGTTGAAGAATGAGTCCCCTGTGACGAACGTTAGATGTTAGTTAAATCGACAAAAACTAAAAATATAGCACACAAACGTTAGCTGTGGCAGCAGAAAGCAAATGAAACATGTGGTCATTAAGTTTCTCCACAAAGCATTTACGAAGTTAAGCTAAAACTCAACTTTATTTTAAAGCACTTTAAAAACAACACACTTGACCAAAGTGCTGCACAAAATGCTCAAGTGGGCTCACTTGAATCACCTTGTGTGGATTTGTTTCCACGGATTAGTTGCAAAAATGATCTAAGTCCAACATGTATCGACTTTTGCAGCCTACAAATAAAGCAAACCTTCTCTGACCTAAATCTGAAGTGCTGGCTCTCAAATGTTCTCTATTCTTGCCGTAATGACAATCTGTACTTTTTGAATTTATACATCAAAAAAAGGCCGCTGAGCATCTTTACGGGTACCATCCCAGCTCAAACTATTACAGCAGAGCTAATCCGATGCTTTCACACCGTATGGTCGTTTTATTATTTTATACACGCAACCTGTAAACTTCTTTTTTCCCTTTATTTATTCCCTTTAGTCATTAAGTATGACTCACCCCTGTTTGAAATTTGCCTGGGCGCAGATTGCTGAACGGGAACACGATGACCAGGAACTTCTCCAGGGTCAGGTAGGTCAGGAGGAGAACAGACACCTGGAGGAAGACGGTCACAGTAAATAAGAGAGGTGCTCTTAGCTTAAAGCTAAAACAAAGGCAACTCTTGTTGAGTTTTCCTGGAGGAGCATCTTCAGTTCCAAAGGTTTGGGATGTTTTTTATTACAAACATCTGTGGGTGGTGCACACTTACTTATAAATTCGCATGACTCAGGCCTGTAACGCCAAATAATTACCTGTAATTGGAGCAATCAGGTTTGGTGAGGTGGGCTCCTTTACTCCACTTCAAACCATCTGTCTTCTCTGGGTAAAAGCCAGCCTAAAGCCAGAAGAAGCTACGTGGATGAGCCGTGAAACCTCTTCAAGAAAACTCAAACAAGTAACAGTTGCTGGAGCGTGGAGCTTGGAGCTTGGAGCAAGAATACATGTTTCGTCACCCTCGTCTTTGTCTCTGCACCAAATCAAACAAACTTAACAGCTTTGTTTCATAGCGCCACCAGGGTCAAATACTTTTAAATACTTGGATTTGTGTGATTTTTGGCAAACTGATGAGGTATCTGAATTGGTATCAAGAGAGAAACATAAAGGCAACTAAAGCAGTAATGGAAGTGGCTGATCTGGGATCAGTGAAAAAGCAAAACCAGCAGGACCTGTCATGCCCTCTGCCTCCTAGGCTGTTTTTCTTTTTTCACTTTTCCGTTTCTTGTGCATAATTACAGGAGTGGAGTCACATGTGGAGACCACTACTTATACCAGGCTTCAAATCAATCTCATCACCAGGTAGCAGCCTCCATCACCTGGCAGGCATATTTAGCCAACTTCCAAGTTCCTGTTCATATTTTTGTGAGTTGAAAACACTAATATTTTCCCTGTCGTTGTTGTTGTTGCTAAACTATACCCTTCTGTTGCTGGTTTCTGGCAACCTCCTGCTTGTTTTTTTTGTTTTTTTTTCCTGTGCCTGTAAATCACAAGAACAGAAAAGGAGCAATCTCCACTCTGCTCAACAGCTTTTAAGAGAATAAACACAAGTTGAAATCAGAAATGACGCTTGATTTGTTCTGATACTGGGTTCAGTGGTTAACCTCCAACCTGACAGGATCCTGTATGTATGAAATTCATAGCAACCAACGTCCTGTTCATCACAAATCTGTGAATTTAAACGTTCAAACCATAGACTGTATAAAGATGGAAGGCGGAACTGCTTTTCAAAAATGAAGCCAAAGCAAGTAGAGCTCCCCCTGGTGGCTGGCTGCAGTATAGGTCATAAGCTCCACCCCCTCCATGTTAGTGGGTGGGACTTGGGCCAAACTAAAACACTAAAATACCCATCAAATCATTTTTTTTTTCAAGGATGGTTTCTGTCATTTTAGGTAGTTAATATAAGGTTGATGCATGTCACTAATTTGGATAAATTTCGTTTTAGTTATTTTGTTTAGTTATTTGGTGCTATAGAAACAGGATGTGACATAATGGCAACTACCAGAGCAACAACTGCTCCGTAAAGCGGTCCCCTGGGACTGTGAGAGTTGTAAAAAATTAATATAGTGTATAATCCAACATTTTTTGTAAATGGTGGAGGCAGAGCAGAACACAGTATTAATTCAACAAAAACGCCTGGAGGAAGTGTGGTCGGCTCATAGGGATATCGCGGCTCCGCATCACAAGATGACCCGATGACCCGATGACCCGATGACCCGACCACACTTCCTCCAGATAGTGTCAGTTTGGCCAGTGCAAGGAAGTGGGGACACGTTGTCCATATTTATATACAGTCTATGGTTCCAACCCACAAAACAAAATTTAATCTTGGGCGAGTTTGTGCTCCAGACATAAAGAAGAGCTTGTGTCTGAATAAAGTGAACATTGTATAGATTTAATGAAGAGCTGGAACATGCTGACCCTGACAGGCATAAGATGATTTTAAAGCTTTATAAAGGAAAAATGCATGTGGAGAGGGTTAAGAGTGGAGCTCTGTGAGTGTATGAACAGTGTTTTATCGTACCTCTGAGGAGAGCATGGCCAGGAATCCAATGGTCCGACACGCCACACTCTCCATCCACAGCAGGGCATTGCGATTGTACTGCCCGCGGAATTTCACATCAAACACGCCGACGAAGAACAAGTACACACCCATGAGGCAGTCTGCACCTGGACGATAAGACACAAATGAGTCGATTTACAGAGAGACGTGGCCTGCGTGAGTTTGCAGAATGGGGCCATCTGTCAGCTGCTGGTGCGTCCCGACAGCTTAACTGAAAATATTACTCATTAGAGGAAGAGTGTAGGACGTTATTTCTGCCAGAGTAACCACAGGTATTCACGCACATACGGACACGTATGTGCATGGATGCCTGGGTGAGTGAACGAGGAAACAGGTGAGTCACCGTGTTATTGTAAAAATTAAAGAAGCCAAGTTTCTGCTTCTTCTTCTGCGTCTTCACATCCAGAATAAATAAAACCAGAATTAAAAATAATAAATCCTTATTCTTTCTAAGGCTGAAGTTGGCATATTGTTTGGAAAGAAATATTATTAATGAAGGCTTAGAGAGCATACCGTAGGAGTGAGGCCTGGAGATATGTACAAAATTCTGAAGGAGGAAAAGGCAAAATAGAGAGAGGGGGTCGAAGAGTGACAGGGCGGCGTAATTACAAATGACACAAGACAGCTAAAGAAAATAGAACTGATGGAGAACAGAAAGCTGAGACAAGGAGCAGGAACACATTGTGCACAGTCAGGGAGAGAAGTCAAAATGTTTGTTAGACAGCAGTCAAAATGAATATATGGATTATTTTAGAAGCGCCTCCTTGAGTATTTCCACTCTGTTAAAAATTGTCTTTTGAAGTTTATTTTATACAAATATGGAGGACGGACTTGAGAAATGACTCAATTAATACATTAATATGCAATCAAAAGCTAAATGCAGGCATTAACTCATTTAGAAACTCTGGCAGGATTTATTAACTTGTAATTTCCCATTTAATCTTCCATTTTATTAGTTCATTTTTGAATGTATGTAATTAACTGAATTGTAATATTTCTTTATAAATTTCTGCTCCTCGAAGCAAATGAGCGGGCTGTTATTCAATCTGGCTGCAAATACTAATGCTGTCCGGACTATTTACCAGTTTGTGGTGGAGACTGCGGCATACATTGACACAAGGGTTGACCTTTTTGTTTTCAATAATTTGGAGGAAATGGGAAAATTAGTTATTTTTCATTTTGGCAGATACCCGCTCTGCATAATTATTTGCTGGGGAGACCAACAAGTTTCTTCTTTCGAGAATACCTCCAACCCCTTTTAAAGCTGTATTTATAATGATTTAATCTTATTATTGGCTATTTAACATTTAAAATTTAACGGAAATTAGACTCACTCGGCGTCTTTATGGTGGAGTTTCTGTTCACATGAGTGATAAAAACAAGCACGCGTGAACTTATCTGCAATTACTGAAAGATTATTTGAGTATTTGTAGTCCGATGATGGGTGGTGATGCAGTTAAATATGCAACAATGACTGCAAGAAGAACAAGGCAGCTTTGACAATAACAGGATGTTATGTGAGTGTAAGTCAGAATCCGTAACTTGTAACCCAGGAGCCTCTGAGGACATGAGTTGTGTTCTGCTTTTTATCAACATCTTTTCACTGCAAGTTATTTTTTCTCTCCTCTGTGAATCACGAAAGATCCCTCTGAATTAAAAACTACACAGCGTGAAAAGTGAACAGCATGAGCGCTCACTGCCCTAATCTCCATGCGACATTAATTACAGTATCGCTGCTCAAGATTTCAGAAGCGGTGTCCAATTCTGAGGTAATTACTGCTAAATCTCACAACCCAAGTTTCTTTTCCACTTTAATTATCCTCCTGTGACTGTGACAAACCCTGAATTCCTTTTTGAGATCTGACACGACCTTAACCATCGCCTCGCATTTATAATTTAACTCAGAGTGTGAATGCAGGGTGTTTATTCACACGGTGATGTGTTTAAAGTCTTGCACCAGCCAAACAAAAAAGTGATCCACTGGTGTCTGTTTACTGCACAGTGTGAGCGGCTCACTCTGTGCTGCCTGTCTGACAAATTATTTCAAATGTGCACTCGTGGGAGAGCTGCTTAGAGAGCCGGGCCCAGATGTCCTCAAGCATTAGGCTCATTCCCATTTTTCCCCTGCTCAATTATTGCAACCTTACAGTGTACACCGACCACTGGCAAGTCTCTAAAGGTTTCAGTTTTGCTCTTTCTGGCATCTCATTTTAACAACAAGATTTACAACGAGATTTTTATTGCCTTATAAGCCCCTTCGCTATGTTAACTTTGGAAGCTTGTCTTTGACCTATTCATGACCACCTTTCCACATTTATTTGTCTCCTGATAGACTTATTGCTTTGTATTTGTTGGGGGAAAAAAAGAGACGGAGCAGTACTTATCAAAGTAAAACAAATGTTATTTTTCTTGCGATTTATCTGCACACTGACATTTGTGGGGGCCTGTGCAAGTGACCTACAACACTGTGTACACAGTATATTTGTGTAACCAGTATGTCAGCGCTGCTAATCAGTGGCTAGTCAGCTGTGTGCTTCAAACAACGGCGATCAGAAGCGAGCGACTCATGTCGGAGTCAGAGCCAATGACCGCTGAGCAACAGCAACTTTTACTGAAATGCCTGCAACACACAAGAGAGAAAACGTCTGAGCAGATGGCATCTACGGCCGTCGGACGGAGGCAGAAGGAGAGGGAACTTTCTTTGCTCGTGTAGTTACCGATGAGCAAACGCATTCCAGATCACAGCTGTCGTGGGCCGCGTCACTGCAATGTGAAGTAACAGCTGCACACTGGGCGAAAGCATGGGGAGCTGGGATACGGGAGCTTAGATCTGGCTTTGGGTGGGGTTACAGCTCAAAACCTTGGGAAACTGTTTAGGCACTGGAGATAGATAAAGCTATCCCCAGAGGGTTTGCTGTATTTACCCACAAAAACAGAATTAGCTGATTAAGTTCTGCTATTACATTTTTTCAATGCACGGTTTTAAGTGTAAAAATTAATTGGATCCCCCTTTGCGGCATTACTATAGGCTTACTCAAGACGGAAAGCCTTCGAGAGCGTTTGGGGATATGACAAGACCCTGTGGCAGGAAAGTTTTCTCACTCATGTGCACAAGCCAAGTATACTTTACAGTGTGAAGGCTTCTTAATCAATCAGTGCAGATAATCGCTAAGTATTGCCACCAAGATGAACAAACTGTTGAATTGCTTCCCGGCGGAGAGATTAAGTGTTCTTTGAGGTATTTGGGAGAGAGACCTGGGGCTGACCTTAGAAAAACAAGCTGAATGTCAGCGAAGTCTTATGCAGGATACTTCATCCAGGTGACAAAATTGGATTGTTGCACGCTGATGTGTGCTGTCACAGCCGGCGGGACGGGGCGATTTTCTATCACATGGTCTGATCATGTCCAGAAATTAAATCTCAGTGGGATAGTGATTTTTTATTTTTCCTCTTTCCTCTTATCCACCCACCTCCCCACCCAAACATTATACAGGAGTATTAACCATTGATTTTATGACAGACAGAAGACATACACTGATCAGGCATAACATTATGACCACGTTCCTAATATTGTGTAGGTCTCCCTTGTGCCTCCAAAACAGCTGTGACTCATCAGAGAATGGACATGGGCCTTCTGAGGGTGTCCTGTGGTGTCTGGTAACAGATTGTTGTTAGTGGGGGCCTTTGTCTCCTATGGGTTGAGGAGAGGGGCCTCCGTGGATCATCACAGATACTTGATCAGTTTGGGATCTAGGGAATTTAGAGGCCAGGTCAACACTTTGTGCTGTTCTTCATGTTTTTTTAGTTGTTCCTAAACCGTTTTTGTGTGTGTGTGTGTCTGTGTCAGGCTGCATCCTGCTGGGGATGGCTGGTGCCATCAAGGAGTGTCACTGCTATGGGGTGTGGGTGCCTGGTCTGGTCTAGGTGGGTGCTACATGTCTAAGTAACAGCCACACGAATACCAGGTCCAAAGGTTTCCCAGCAGAACATTGAATTATCACAAGACGGTCAATGTTATTTACTTCTCCTGTCAGTGGTTTTAATGTTGTGGCAGATCGGTGTATTGTTCCGTGCTACAAATCTACAGATTTCCTGGACAGTGATCAGTGGCTGAGGCCATTTCTCGACATGCTTGTCATAGTGGAGGCTGCCGCTAACCTTGCCGACTGGTCCAAGGTGTTTCAACCGGTTATAAAAATTTCAGTTGCTCATAGATTGGACTTCCATTCAACCGTGACATGACTTGTCTCACCTCCGTAACACCTCTGTTGTATTTATATATTATTTATACCTGCTTATACGAGAGTCACACTTTTGCAAGAGTCTGTGGTATGTAGTAGCGTGTGGTTACTCACAGCAGAGGACCTTGATGCAGGCGGCATGCAAGGTGTTCTCAGCGCGTATCAGTGACCTCATGCCGATGACTAAGAGGTTGCCAAAGCAGGTGATGAAGGCCATGACCCAGACGGACACCCGCAGCACTACGTTAGCTAAAAGGTCCTCGAAGGATGAGATGCCGTCGGTGTTGGGCTTACAGGACCTCACATGAGGTGCGTAGGAACAGTACTGGAACGTCTTAAAGTAGCTGGCAGGGAAAACCAAACAAAAACAAGAGAATAATGTCAGCAAAAAGGAAGAAACCGAATTAATGACAGTCATGTGTGAGGATTCTTTGTGTAGCATCGTACGTACATGTGGGAGAGGTTCTTCATAGGTAGAAACATCTTCGTCTGAATATCTGGGATATCAATCCCCTCCAGCGCCCTGTGGGAAACAGCTGACATTAATTCACCAACCTTTGTGTTTGAGTGTGCATGCGTGTGCACTGCCATCTCTGGGAGTTTTAAACACAGAGACAACATTTCTGCGCGATGACAAGCGTATGCATGTGTACTTACAGAGACTGAAGATGCGTCAGGTGGTTGAAGTGGCTCGGGTGAATGTGGAGAAGGGGATTGTGGGAGATATTTCTGCAACAAAAACCAACAACGGCAAACTCAAAAAGGCCTGTCAGGATAAAATGCAACACACATGTTTTTTGGGTTTTTTTCTAACTCCGGCATCCCAAAAGATTTATATCATGTCTTCCTCATGTTTTTAAGTTAATTTTACACCGGATTACTTTTTAAAAATGTGCTGACATGGGTTTGAATCAGTATTTGATTTGAATTTATGGTGGTGTTTCTCAGCCGGGCCAAGCATAAAGAACAAGATCACATGGACGCATTGTTGCTGCGAATGTGACCTCCGGGACATTCAACCCACAAACTTCCTAAAGTGCCGCCGGATCAAACAACACCCCTGCAGATCAAGCAGATGTTGAGTTACTCTCCCACTACGAAACCACCGACACATTAAATCTGTATATTCTCACTTCATTTTAATGTGCTAACAGATATTGGAACAAATCACAGCATGACAAGGTACGACTACCAATGTTCTGAGGGTACTTTATGCCTTCAATTTCTGGTTATATACCGCAAGATATTAGTTGCACGGAGCGGCGTACATTGTCCTGACAGTCTTCTTGCCTTCTCAATGCTCCAATTCAATCTCAGCCATGGAAATAATTTCATCAGAAGAATCTTATGTCAGCAGTTGCCGTGCTTCCATAACATCCAAAAACAAACTAGTAACAACCTTAATTTTGTTTCTCTTTCCACGTCTGCACGCTCGTGGATGTGTGCAGGGAGGGACTGACGTCTTGCTTGCTGGTACACTCAATTCCGATGTGAACTTTACAGCATGTCCTCTCAGCGGGGGTCATTTGTCGCGGTTGTGCCGTGTAAAATGCCAACGAGTTTAAAAGTTTTGACAAGGCCGCTCAGCTCACGACAAGTGAAAAATGTTATTTATTCCACGGTCGCCACATTTTCTACCCAACACATCTTTCCAACAAATGATGGGTTGGAATCACTGTAGATTTATGCTGCGCTTTGATGAGCTTGCCACATCGGTGTTTACTCCAGTGAATTTTAAAGTAGGCTGACAGCTGTTGATGCTGGGCACCATCCAAACAGAAAGCACCACTCCAACCCCTCAATTACTCTTAAGCCCCACGCAGAGCACAGACCACACAAACACATAAATACGGCCTGCGTGAAAAAGCTTTTTTGTCAAGCTGGTTCAGACCGCGCTTGAAACGCGTATGATTTCCGACTTGATGTGAGGTGGGGGACTGCGTAGGTGCACAGGTGTTTTTGCATCTTTGACATTTTCGTTCACTAAAAGTATTTTGTTTTCCAGTTTGACACACCCGCCACTAATGAACAAACAGTCTGCAGCTCGTTAATTTCATAAGAGGATTATTCATGAAGCAGTCCTCTGCCTCAGCGGACGGGCAGTATCACCGGTCTTGCCCCCATCCTATCATAGAAACAGCAGCTGTTTACAAGCATCTATGTCATGAGCTCTGTCCTTTCTTGTGTCTTAATTCATGCCACGTTGTACCAAAAAGCAGCAGCACAGACAAGTTTAATGGAGTTTAACAAATGAAAGGTAAGAGTATGCGTTGACAATGGGCAGACAGATGACCTCTAAAACATCGTAATGGCCCCATAAATCTTTGTACCCAGAGGACGGAGTGTATCAGATGAGCAGCAGCCCTCCTGGACAAATGCACCACACTGCAGCAAAAGCACAAAGTGTGAGTGACATGGATGTGCTGTATTGAGAGGAACAGATCCTCCGTTCCAGATAACTTCCATTTATGTCTGCTTACCATGTACTGTATGGCAAAAAAAAAAAAACATCCTCGCGTGCTTCTGCTGCAATTTTTGGGGTGTTCTTTCTTTGTACTTTCTTTGGCCCACCCTCTGCACACATGGGCAGAAACGTCTCTCTCTTCTAATCTGTTAATTTGCATAAATGTTCATTTCAGCCAAGCGGCTCCAACTGTGATAATACAAAGACTGGATTCTCAGTGTGTGGTGCACCCGCTGCTGCACAGCATGGTGCTTGCTCTGCTCCTGTCAGGTTTGCCATTTCCTGGGTCCTTGTGTTGTGCACGCTGTCACACTAGTAAGAAAACTGCTGTAACAAAGCCATAATTTTAGTTAAACTTTCCCGTGACGAGTCAAAATGTCTCTGGTTAAAAAAACTAACTAAAGTTATATTTTGATGGGGGGAAAAAAACACATTTCTTCTGAAAATGTCCTTTCATATATAGGAAATTGAAACATCCATCACTGACAGCCCTTTCCTCCACTTTATTGCCCGTAATATTATTTTGAACAGCACAGGACACTGCAACCGTTTTCATCCTTTGGGGACCATCTGCTACAGCTGTGATAAGTCTGTTTAACTCATACGAGTGATAGAAGACGCATTCTTTACTTAATACCACAGTAACACACCACAGTGCAAAAATAGTCCTTTAAGTGAAAGCATTGCAAGTATAAGTATGTAAATAACAGGGATGTGGTAAAATAAATCATACTACGTGTCCATTGGTCTGTGATATAAATGAATTTCTGTATGATTCCCGTCATTTCGATCATTTTTATAGTCAAAATCAGCGAATTTACGTATTTCCTGTGTGAATACAGAGCTGAGCCTCACCTGGAGTTGCGCAATCTCTAGGCCTGCGCTCTCCGTATTTTATCAATATAACGGTTTTGCACATTTTTATCATGCGTCCTAATTTTCTATAGTCTAGTTAATGTATTTCATGCACGAGTGTAACACATTTAGTCTTGTTGATCTGACATTGAACCGCACAGAATAAGCACGAGATGAGGCAGCCAGTACTTCTGCCTCATGGAAGAGGGCGCTAGTGAGCCATGGGTTCACGCTGTCGCTCTTATTATTCTACGCTGAGTCAACTCTACGGCCACGGTCCTTTTATTGGGAACTTTTCTCTGTGTGAAAGCCAAAAATAGAAGATTGTATGTCTAAGGTTAAAACCTTTTCAAAACTAGACCTTCAGTCAAAACAGGAAGTGGTAAATGATTGAAGATATTTTGTTGAACAGTCTGTATTACAAATGGATCAGATTGTCAGAAGATTTAATGACTCCATATGTAATATATATTTGATTAAGGTGATGTTTTTTTCTTACTGGGTACCCATGTTGAATGAGTATGAATATACTGTGGAATTGCAACGGCTAACGCTCTTCCTCTCTTTTTCTTTCTCTTAACCACTATGGATTTGACATTGTTCCTTTGGCCAAATGTGTACCTTATGCCTATATGTGTGTAAAGAATGAGTTTGAGATATGAAACGTAACCAGTCAGTGTGGAATGGCGAATTTAAGCTATTCCCTTGGGTTCATAATTGTAAATCTGTGCCTCACCAGCCACGAACCTCGCCGCGCGTCACTGGTAAATAACTTAAAACTGGTAAGTAAATTAGGTCTTTTAGAAATTCAAATTTGAAATTAACCACAGTATTATAACAAATGTACTTGCTTTTTTTGCAATACTTATGGAGTATGCAGATTTTGCACATAGCTAGGTACAAAATACAAACCAGCGTCTGACCCCAAATGTGAACAAATATGATATGATGCGCTTAGTATGTAATCCCAGTGAGACATTGCCTGGTGGACCAGTTTGTTACAGAACTACCTTCACATTAGGTTCCAGCACAAGACAAAAAGCCCATTGTTCTGCAATACAGTCCCATGAGCTTCTTTCCATGAACATCAAGACAAAGTCACGATCTCTGATTCCTTCCTTAAACCTGGAGAAAGTGTTTTTTACCCTTAAAATACTCAATTTCCACCTAATCCGTTTCACCCTATAATCCTCACATAATGAAGAACACCTTTCCCCCGGGGCTAAGTTACTCACAGTTTAAGGAGGGACTTGGCAAGGCTTTTAAAGGTGTTTTTCGGCAGCTCCCTGATCTTGTTGCTGGACAGATTCCTAAACAGGACGGAGGGGATTAAAAACAGACAAAACACAATGAAACAAGATTCATTTACAGTACATTTATAGTTTCCCCCACGGTACCAAACATAGAGACAAGATGAAATTACAACAAGCACTGATATGTTATATTTGCAGGAAATGCACAAAAGACATGTTCAGGTATTAAAATGCGTGAAGGTGAAGGTGTCTTCATGACTGGCATTAAAATACATTTCCACCTGTCTCGAGCCAGCAGAAAACGCAGATGCTACAACAGAATTACACACAGCATATTCACAAATTTCATTGTTAAGTCTTTTTCCCATTTATTGTTCGCTTACACACAGGAAATCAGGCAGGTAGGTGGACTGTCAGGTGACACATGACGGGTTGTGTGTTCAAGCTACTAAATGAATGTGGTCAGAAGTAGCCCAGCGATCAGATCTCAAATGTGTCCTCAAGTGTGTCTTGGGTGTGTTCACACCTGTAGCCTACTTTAAAGGGGATGTACCGTTTTTTACAACCTGGACCTTATTTCTGGCATAAAATACAATTGTTTACTCACCCATATAACTTTGGTGTCATTTGGAGTCGTTCGGACGATATTTAGATCCAGTGGTGCGTTGCGTATATCCATATAGTGGGAGTGACTGGGGCACTGAAACGCAGCCTCTAAATAACGCATTATCTGCTGTGAAACCCGTTCATTTCACCAATATTTTGTTATGATACGCTAGTGCTATTCCCCGTTGAGTTTTTTGCAAGATGGCTGAATATTTTTCTGAGGTTGTGTTTATGATGGACATCCTTATCGTTTTGAGCCAGAGTATACGGATGAGGAGCTTGTTGAAAGGAGGGATGCGGAGGCAGAGAGAGGAACAGCTGGCCAAAGAACAACAAACCGCTGCACGTCCGCGAATAGATAACAGGTAACTCCAGACTCAACTGGGAATAGCACTAGCATATCATAACAAAATATTGGTGAAATGAACGAGTTTCATGGCAGATAATGCGTTATTCAGAGGCTGTGTTTCGGTGCCCCAGTCACTCCCACTATATGGATATACGCGGCGCTCCAATGGAGTTAAATATCTTCCGAAGGACTCCAAATGACACCAAAGTTATATTTATGAGTAAACAATCGTATTTTATGCCAGAAATAAGGTCCAGGTTTTAAAAAACTGTAATTTCCCTTTAAGCTGGTCGCTTGTGATAGGATCACTTAAAATGCAAGTTAATACCAAGTCTGAACAGGGCCCATAACTTACTTTTTCTTTAACTTGTATCTTGTATCTTGTATGTTTCTTTAACTTATTGTGGGTTTAAACAACAAATGATAAATCAGGCCTTTCAGTCAATGCTCTGCTTTCTTGTATCTTCTTGTATAATCAATCAAATTATGCCTCTTATTCTGGATCTTCTTTCATTTCTTTCTTTTTGTTTTGTTCATAAAAATCTGCAGCTGTTTTATAAATTAATTAAATATGACTCAGGCTTTGAAAAAATAAATTAAAAAAACATTTCTTAATCAGCAGTAAGAAACTTTCCAGAGGATTTTGAGGTTTTCAAACAGACTTTTTAATCTCCACTGAAAACCAGTGATTGTTTAGACTAATCACCTGTCATCTGATATAAAATGTGGGAAAATAATGAGCGGAATACAAATAAAGTGGCTGGTACTCACAGTTCGGCCAGCTTCCACAGAGACTGGAAGGTGTTTTCGGGGACTCTTCGGATCCTGTTGTCCATTAGTAATCTGTGGAGGGGATAGTTGGTGTCAGAAAGTGGTGCAAACTGCTGTTGTTTAACCTTCCTATTGGATACCTGCTGTGACTCATTTACTTCAGTAATTGGATATATGGCTACCAATTAATTCAGTTAAAAGTGGCTCAGAGCTGACGTAACAGCTAAGATGAAAAGACAACAGCGTCTGCCCTGTGTATGAAAGTTTTCTAACCTTCACTTACACATTCAGGTGGCGCCCCGAGCTACAAAGCAACACTAGCTAATAAATGCCTTGCTCACGGACAATTAAGGGAGAAACAAGAGAAACCTGTCAATTGCCCTGCCAAAAGTACATTTACAGTGCTTTTGAGGGATAATCTTGTCAACATGACACCTGAACAACAGAAAGGTCAACCCTCACTGACACCCTTCTCACTCTGAAGCTTAGGGCTGACATAATACGAGTGAAAAGCTCAGTGTGCTTGAAAAGGAATCTTGTCATGTTTGAACCAAGCGGACAAGCAGAATGGCTCCTTAAAGGTGAAGCCAAAGCAAGTAGAGCTCCCCCTGGTGACTGGCTGCAGTATAGGTCATAATTTCCACCTCTCCCATGTTAGTGGATGGGACTTGGGCCAAATTAAAACACGAAAATACACGCCATATAAATTTTAGGTAGTTAATATAATGGTGATGCATGCTCAAGTGTCCATTTTTCTGAGTTTTTTTTTTAATTAGTTATTTGACGCTATAGAAACAGGATGTGACATCATGATCACTCCAAGTACCCATGCCAACCAGCCACAAAGTGGTCCAGTAGGGCTGTGAGAGTGAGAAAAAATAATTAAACAAATAAGGACAGTGTATAATCCAACATTTCTTTGTAACTGGTGGAGGTAGAGCGGAGCATAGTATTAAGTAAACCAAAACGCAATGGCGTCTGGAGGAAGTGTGGTCGGGTATTTATATCGTTGCTCAGCGTGGCTCCACTCTCAGACCAAATGGCTCAGACTCTGGCTCCAAAGTCGCAAGATGGTGCTGCCCGCATCCCCAGGGAAATAGCGTCGGTTTGGCCAGTGCAACGATGTGGGGGCACATTGTCCATGTTTATATACAGTCGAGGGTTTGAACATGGGGCACAATGAATGAAATCTATATATATAAAATAAGGCATTTTCATCTAGCGGGATCAATTTCATCATGTAATTTTTCTTTTAGTCTTCTTTTAGCTTAATCGTCTTTAAGGGCGACTAAGGTAAGGGCAAATAAATGATCATTGAGAAAGACACAGCACATTTGTCTGGTTTAAATGAAAATCAGGAACAGACATTTAAAGCAAGGCAGTAATGCGCACAGAGGACATTTAGTATGACTCCTCTTCTCTGATAAAACGCAGGGGTAGACAGAATATATAACTTCTGCTAGTTTAAATATGCCTTTCACTGTTTCAAGAATGGAAAAAAAAAAAAAAAAAAAGATGGGACGACCTTTTAAAGCAGGCTCTAAATTATAGCCGACACATACATATCTCCCAAGGACTGTTATAACTTGAGCACGGAAGCTCATAAATTCACAAGACCAACTATTGTGCCGAGTACAGAGGAGTGATGGAGAGCTTCGTCACACAGTGCAAAGACATGATCCTTAAGATGAGTATCAGCAAAACTAATGAGCCTGTAGTGGATTATCTGATCTGATGGGAGAAAGTGGACTCCTATTACACATTTGTGTGCAACTCTCTTATAATCAGCCCATAATTAGTCCTATTCATACCGGTCTAGTATTACCTGGGGACCTCTAGTAATTTAAAACCCCATGTGATCTTAATATCTGATCTAATCTTGTCTATGCCAGTAGTTTATAAGGTAAAAATGATCTTGCACATATTTCTCTGAACACAACAAGTCCTGTGATAATACTAATCCAGTTTTCATCCTCTGTCTTGCTTTCTTGAGACATATAAAGGATCTGTTGTCATCTCTAAATGAAAGTCTGGACAGCAGGGGGCACATTCAGGAGGATATTGCTGCACAGCACAGAGATTCATTTAGAGAAAAAGCACGCTCACAAAGTCTGAATGGACGAAGAGATGGATGACATGCACTGCAGCATAGTCTGATGGGCCGGATTTTATATGTTGATGTATTATTATATTCATCACATCGTGGAGCTGATTTACATACAGCTATACAGCTCATGAATTCTCTCCGTGGAATCAAAACACCTTATCACATCGTGTTTTTTGAATATGTTAAATTAACATCCAAAGTAAGTAAAGCTGTCAAAAGCTGGAGTGATGTAAAAGGTACAATATTAAGAAAGTAGCAGAGCCTCATATCTGGGGATAATAGAATTATTTTTAGCCACACACAACGCAGATGTAGGGAGGCAGTTTCTACATCACATGATGTCCCCAGGTAAGACTGATCTGGTGCAAATAGGGCTTAATTCCTGAATTATGGCCTTTTTATACCTTTACATTTTCACCACCAAATTCTAATCTGTTTATCCGAGCGAACATTTGTGCCATATCTGTTAAGAATTCCTCAAGGGCTTCCTGAGATATCACACGAACAAGCGTGGAATGAAACCACGATGCCCTTAGTCACAGCTGTCAGCAGTGCACAGGCATGAAAACAAATCTGGATGACATGGAAACTACAAACAGATTGAAACCCCTTCTGCAAGACTCAAACCATATTTCTCATCAGCAGAATAGAGTACGGTGGAAGTGTTTTAAAGTACTTCTCTGACATCAGTGCTGCGTGGAAATCAGTCTCGACTAAAACCTGGCGAGTCAGATAGTGTCTCATCCATCTTGTTGTGTTTGTTAAACATTAGCCAACACACAAATCCTTCTGTTTGTTCTTGGTAACGTAATCAGCTAGTTTGAATGCCCTTTCCTCTGGCTGTTGGCTATAATTTCGGTGCAGTTTCAGATTGGGATTTCTCCTTTGATGTTCATTGTGACAAGGTTGTAAATTGAAAAGTTGAGGGGCAGCTCTTAGCATGAATCATGTTCCCTTTTCCTTTCAGGAACCTGAAAATGTCACACGGGCAATTATTTGACACAAACTTTGATTACTGTAATTCCCCTCACTTTGGACTCGCACCCTCTGTCTGCCCCCGAAAAGAAATTTGTACTCCTGTCTGGCAGTAGACCTCAGCTTAGCCCGTTCTGAGGCTTCTTGAGCTTCCTGTCTGATTAGACGTCTGTTAATACTTCAGGTAAGTTCATCTTTTATATATATATATATATACAGGCACTACATTAAGTTTTAACTTACTTTTAAGAACCTTTCGTTGTTTTAACTTACTAAAATCTGTTTCAACAGGCCACAAACTGTCAGTCTTTTGTGTTTTATGCTCTACGTTGTTAGATTATTTCCTGCATTTTTCCCTGTCTGCCACACTGCACGCCATAATTCAGGGTTTTTAATTACAGAACACATACGACTCAGACATTTGTTCTGCAACATGAAAAGATATCATCACATCAATTATCAGTTGGTGCCTAAAGGCTCGCAAGCCACTTCTGAGTCTACAGTCACTGGATGGCCAAACATTCGGAGGAGTTGCAGCTATTTGCGTCCCCGTGTGACCCACTTCTTGGTAATGCGACGGAGCGGGGCCACGCTGACGAGCGCTTGTTCTTGTTCATGTTCATTAATTAAATGAATAATAGTTGACGAGTGTGTCTGTGCGCACGCACACAAAAGGAGAGAGAGAAAGAGAGTGAAACTGAATTTGAAAAACACTTCTGAGTCCAGGTTTACTTGGTTTGTCTCGATGAACTGACAGTAACGCCAGGGATATGGAGCAGACTCAGATCTGCGTGTAGAGTTGGTGAGAAGTTTGAAATCAAAGCCCATCGTTTCTTTTTTTTTTTTTTTTTGTCTTGAAACAGAAAAGGAACATCAAAACCAGACTGGGAAGTCTTATGGACTTCGGAGATATGACGAGATCGCACAAGCAGCTCAGTGTTTAGGACACAACCTAATTTCATCAAGTTTTATTTACTTACACTGATAATATTAAACTTGAATTTGAGTGTCTCCCGCTGTGTGTTTTAAAAAGAATTTGTTTAAAAATCGATAATGCATCACACTCTGCTCTGACACTGAAGGTGTAAACCAGAGAAGTAATGGTGATACTATCACAAATAGAAACATGTACTCAGAGCAGTAAAATACCACATTTAAATGAATGAAAATGGAAAATGTTGACATAAAACTTTTCATAAAAACAATACGGCCGTCCAAATATATGATTGAAGTACTAAGGAGCTCGATTTGGGAGACCTATTCATGTGTTGATTAACAGGCATTGATTTGTATCTTGTCTATTGCAAAAACTACTTAAAGGGGAACTACTGTTTTTTACAACCTGGACCCCATTACCAGAATAAAATCGTTTACTCACCCATATACCTTTTGTGTAATTTGTATTGGTTCGGGAGATAATTAGATCAGCGTATATCCATATAGTGGGAGTGACTGGGGCACCGAAACGCAGCCTCTAAATAATGTATTATCTGCCGCAAAACTCGTTCATTTCACCAATATTTTGTTATCGTACGCTAGTGCTATTCCCCGTTGAGTCCGGAGTTACCTGTTATCATCATCCGGGGTCTGTAGATTGACCTACTAACCTCTGACCTGGATGATGTCATCTCTTAGCGTCGAGCGCACCCGCGTCAGTTGGCTTGCTTACCTGTAATTTGCTACTGCTAGTTTTTTTGCAACATGGCTAAATATTTTTCCAATTCTGAGGTTGTGGATGAACCATAGCAGTAGCAAATTAAACTCTGTACTCAACAGAGAATGGCACTAGCATATCATAACAAGATATTGGTGAAATGGAAAGAGTTTCGCAGCAGATAATGCGTTATTTAGAGGCTGCGTTTCGGTGCCCCAGTCACTCCCACTATATGGATATGCGCTGATCAAATTATCTCCAGAACCAATACAAATTACACAAAAGTTATATGGGTGAGTAAACGATCGTATTTTATGCCAGAAATAAGGTCCAGGTTGTAAAAAAACAGTAGTTCCCCTTTAAATGGAATTAAAACAACAACGACTTGTGAAAAAACTTCCTTAAAGAGTTTTGGTTTTAAACAGATCTTAAAATGGGTACTCACAGAACTTCAAGCTTGCTGCATGTCTTTAAGATAGAGTAGTTCAGCGTTTGAATCTGGTTTCCTTCAAGATCCCTGCACACAGACAAAAAATTGGGACAGGGAACAAAAAATATACGCTTAAGAAAAGAGTTCACAAGTAAATGTACAACTTTGTGAAAGTTTATTCCAAATGAGCGTAAAAGAAGGACTGAAATACAATATTTGTCTGTTTTTGTATAACAGAGGGAAAGCAGGACAATGCCATTGTTTGCTTTAGTATTTAAATTAGTTGAGCAGGAGCATGCTGCCGACACACGGACACACAGACATGAAAGCTACAAGTAGCAAGAGGTCATTATCAGTGTCAGACTCATCCGGCAGGTGCTCTCCGCTCAACAATGACCAAAAATAGCTGGTCGAGCTGACCGAACGCAGTGACATCCACTGAAAGACGCCTCCCGGCCAGGGGGATAACTCATCTGACCCTCATAATGCCAGCTGTGCAACTCCGCCACCTTAATCTACCAGTCTCATTTGGTTTTACGCAGGCACACAAGCACAAACACACATACGCACATCTGGTTAACAAAAAGACTACGAAAGAAAGCACAACACACCGACTGAACCACACACACACATGCACTACACACCTGCATACACACAAGTACACGGTCAGAGCAGACTCACAGCCAGTCCAAGGCAGGCATGTGTTGACAGAAGCTTGGATGAGGAAGCTGCTGCAGCGATGTGTCCACCATGGATCTGAGGATAGAAGGAAAACGTACAGATTCAACTCTGATCTGTGACTGATTTATTCTGACTCATAACTTGGACTTTTGATGTTTATTTTACTTAAGTAACCTCAGTGCAAATGAATAACACCAGATGTTGGATGAGCGACCACTTTACTGTGCCTAAGCCAAACAGGGATATTGTTAATTTATGGAATATTATCAAAGTGTTTTATTGCATTTTAATGAACTGTCCTCCACGTGTTGTGAGAGAAACCTTTTCAAGGATGTCCACACAGGAAACGTGGCATTGTAACATTATAGATACGTCTTTGCTGATGAACAGAGAATGAAAAGATGTTTGAAAATGAACAGTAAATAAACAGATCAGGCATAACATTATGACCACCTTCCTAATATCGTATAGGTCTCCCTTGTGCCTCCAAAACAGTTGTGACTCATCAGAGAATGGACATGGGCCTTCAGAGGGTGTCTTGTGGTGTCTGGCAACAGGATGTCGTTAGTGGGGGCCTTATGGTCCTGTGGGTTGAGGGGAGGGGCCTCTGTGGATCATCCCATAAGTTTGGGATCTAGTGAATTTGGAGGCCTCTTCATGTTTTTTGAGTTGTTCCATTTTTGTGTGTATGCCTGTGTCAGGCTGCATCCTGCTGGGGATGGCTGCTGCCATCAAAGAGTGTCAAGGGTGGGGGTACCTGGTCTGGTCTAGGTGGGTGCTACATGTCTAAGTAACATCCACATGAATGTGAGGTCCAAAAGTTTCCTAGCAGAACAATGTATTGTCACAAGATGTTCATTTGAGTTATTCACTTCTCCAGTCAAGTGGTTATAATGTGGTGGCTGATCGGTGGGGGGGGGGGGGGGGGGGTTACACATGTATATGACCAGTGATCCCTGTCCAAGAACACAGATTTATGTGTACTTTGAATGACAGGCATAGAGACAGACAGGGAAGATAAAAACCTTATGGATTCTTTGAAGGTCCTCTGCTCCACTGGTGCAGCAACTGACCGTGACTTGTTGCGGTGTACCCAATGTTCAATACACTGCTGACTGGCTTTAAACGTGACTGACAGAATCTGGATCAGTTGTAGCCAAAGCACAACCAGGCAGAACAAAAGTGACCACAACATCAGAGGATCAATACACTAACCTTTCTTCAGTGAAAGGCAGAAAAGCAACTGAATTTTCGGAACAAAGAACGCAAGACTCCAAATAGCTAATGTCCTGTCCACAGAAGACTGTCTCAGAGAACATATCGTGTCTTTAAACCCGTTTGAAAAAGGGGAAAATGATCAAGTACTTGGAATGGGCTAACACATGCCATCATTTCATCGTGGATGAAAAACAGTCCTAGAGATTTTTTGGCAGTAACAGAAGGGTGAGTGTAAGGAGACAAATAGAAGAGGCAATAATACCTGGGTGTGTCAAACCCACAGTGAAACATGGAGGGAATTATTAAGTCAGGAGTTGCACCATATCGACTCCACCTTGACCAAAAGGCAGCAGCATTACATTGTTTAGAGGCATGCTGGTCTCCTCTGTGCAAAATGATTCATAATACAGCAGGATAATGAGCCAAAAGACACCTCGGAGACCAAAGAAGACCAAAGAAAATCAATAAATGCTGACCGCCGTGGACTTTCCTCCACAGTCACGTGACCATGTCCCACTGAAGATTTATGAAAGCGCCTGAAGAATCCTCTCAAACTCTTGGATCCCACTATATGTTTAGATATTTTTCCATGCAAGGTACTATGATTTAAAATTTCTGCCAGGCATGTCTGAAGACAGAAAATGTAAAACAAAAAGAGTGCACTTCTTTTGTTATAGAACTGGCAAGCCCTAGGTGTGGACTACCAATGCAAAGAAAAAACATTTTCCAATGCACATACCGTCTAACAGCCTTTAATTTTTTGATAACCGGTGAGAACGACTGCGCTGTTTAAATTGGAATCTCATATAGCGGCATCCGTCGTGCGATAAGCATTTAAAAGACTGCGTGGGTTCACAAGATGTGGGAGGTGAGGCGAATATTTATGTTTGTATTCTAACAGCTTCTTCTAGCACTGCAGAAAGTTTGACTTTATACTTGTTTTGAATCTCATGTGTCAGCATTGTTGTCCTCTAACTTATTCTGTGTAGGGAGGCTCGTTCGAGTAGCATTTTAACGAAAACCAGCGCTGTTATCTGCTTTAAAAGAAACCCTTGTTCTGTTTGGCACCGTTTCTGAGGATCATAACTGGCTACCCCGCTATCTTAGAAGACTGTGTCCTTCAGGCTTCATTCGATTGGGAACAGTCTCTCGCGATTTCCTTCTGTAACAGTTAAAGTCAAAGCCGTGAGAGTATAAAGCTGTAAAAATGTTTGAAGTGTACAGATAAAAGAGGGAACACAAACACGTTACAGCTATAGACTGAATCGCCTTCATTTTTGTTTTACTTTTTATTTACTTTTTCAGTAAATAAAAAATAATAGTATAGTCATCGTGTTGGAAAACTGAATCACTGTCAACCATACTGTCCTATACTTATAGTTTGCCAAATCACTAATGTTGGACAATGTTGCTATGATGTCTAATGTGACCCGTTCAATGTGTAAACCAACAGCGGGCTAACTACACATAATCACGTTGCATTGAACAATTGGCTGCAATACCACCGGCAACCACTAGATGGCTGCCATTTATCATGATCGTGAGCTAACTGGCTGGGACATAAATCTTATTTAGCCGTCGACACTTGGAGAAAATGGCCTTAACGTGAAAATCTATTAGGAAACGAACCGATTTAGCGATTGGCAGCCAAATTAAAACTGCCCCCAAAAAACGGAACACGGCTTCACTGTGACTGGAATATATTTACATTCACACATACCGTCTACAAAAGTGACAGTCACTGACAGCTAGTCAAACACTGACCACTGAGATAAAGTCTTATTTTTTTTATTTGTAATTTTTATATTTTTTATTATAAAATCTGCTTCTTGTACGTTGTGAAAACACCGCCACAAAATTACAGTTTCAAAAGTATATTATGCACATACTGGATTACCAAAGAGTAATTGAACAAAAATAATTTTCTCATTTCAAGTCTCTGCAGGCTCTAAAAGGAACTGTTCGTCTGCAACGTAGTAAATGCCGATGGGACTCGTAGTTAAGGGGGCCAAACATTAAACACCTCCGATATGGTCTTTTAAACTATGCAGAGTAAAATGTCCCTAGATGCCGGAAAGTTTCGGTGCAGTCGGAGCATCTCCACCCCCGCAGTTTTGAAATTAAAAACAGCGCTTGGCAGCACTTCATATAGCTGTGAGGATGGTTACAGCAGAAACCAGGGACTGATTTCACAGATGAATGCTAAACCAACAGAAAAACATATGGCCACTCCTGTCAAACAATCACTCCTGGGAGGTACAGAGCCTCTTTGAAGAGGAAAACGGAGCGAGAACATGTTTACGAGGCTTTTAGTAGATTCGGTGGAAGGGATACCTGTTGTGGGCAGAGTTAAGAAAACACAAAGAGAGTGAGCTAAGTGGGGACAGTGTGTGCACAGGCAGGTGGGAAGCAGAGGACAGTTTCAAGGGATGGGTTGTAAACAAAGGCTATGGAAACAATATCATAATCTCACTATTGTACAAAGAACAATAGTGGGGGCTGGTCCAAGCCAGGTCAGTGAAGCAGAGACTGCACGGAGAGGGAGGAAGTCATGATGATGGGATAAAGAGAGGATAATGAGAAGACACGGACACTGCACTGCCAAATGCAAAGTCTTCCAAGTCCTCAAGCTTGTTGTCATCTTGGTTATATAAAGTTTATTTTACTTTGTGGATTGTGGTGGTTTAAATATACATTTTTCTTGACTTGAATTAATGGCATATAAAGAAACCAAAGTGAACTTCCAGGAGAAACTCACATATCTACATCCAACGCGAAACTCCTTGATAAACCACTGCACAGCTTGTGATTATCTCCGAGTGTGAAATGAGGTGTGAAATTTTGGAATAGAATTTTTTTTTAAAACAAGTAAAAAGTTAAGCAGGCATTTGACAAGCCTGGGTGCTCTTTATTTCCTCTGAGAGTTTGGGGGAAAACGATTAATGTAAATATAAAATGCTAATGTACATGAGACTTTGTATGCTAAATATGAACTTTTATATGAAAAATATATCTAAAGACTAATTGACAAACACCTACACTGAACACTTTTAGGATAGCAATTATTCTCAAAGAACAAGATACTCACAGGTAGATGAGAGACTGGAGACCAATAAAGCTGTCCTGGGACAAGATGCTTAGTGGGTTATGATCCAACATCCTGGCACACACACAAAAAAAAAACTCTTAAATTATGCCAGCTATGCAGTCACATACAGATTCTTGCCAAGAGTTAGACAAGAGGATCAATACCAATCCAATATGAAGCTTCATTCAGCCTAGCAGCACCCGTACATTTTACAAGTACACACATAACATCTTGTTTTTGTTATGCGATTTATAAGAAGCAACTGTGCTTAGCCAAGTAAGCGGTTTCACCATTTACAGATTTCAAGATATGCTAAGGTAAGCGGCTGCTAACTGTAGCCCCATATTGATCATACAGATATCCGAGTGGCGGTGTAACACACACGTCCTGTTATTATGACCTCAGACTAAACTGTAGAAATCAGGAAGTGATCAAAGCAGAAGTAACGCTATGGAAAGAAAGCAGAATCTAAAGTGCAGTCATAGTAAATACTTTTACCCAGCAGCATCAAAACAGCCAGTATATACAGTATATACTGTATTTTCATTATTACAAACAAGTTGCAACATTCTGTATTAAATTACTTGCTAATATAATCTCTATAAACAGATACCTGGATATGAATGCAGAACGCGTCAATCATCCTCAGACAATAGCCGATGGGTTCTGAGATTGCTGCTAATGCACGTATTTTTCAGTATACTGAAAAATACGAGTTGCCTTTTATCGTGAAGCAGTCACAGGAAACGCAATGTGTCTGTCAGTGACTGTTCATGTTTAGCACCTGCTTCACAGCGGGCCAATGTGAATCTTTCAGGGACTAATGGGATCAGCAGCAGCAGTGAGCTGTTAGATGAAGAGCTGCGGGGGGCAGGATGTTCGTAGACTTGTGTCATGTGCAGCATAAAATCAGATCAGGGCTGCACACAGAATAATGGGAAAAGGCCAAATATTGACTGGCTTCTCTGCTGAAACAACAACAGTTTGTTTTGCTACCTCCAGAAGTCAGTGAGTATTGCTGTTACACCAGTGACTGAAGGTGTTGTCAAATCAGACAGGATTGAAATGTTCAGGATTGTCACTTTAAAGCAGATAATCTGACTACAATGAACCATAGATTAATGCCAGACATTAATGCCTTTTAATGATTTCTGGTGATTATGTTACTAGCCGAACCCCAAGGACATGCAAATCTGACTTCAGATATTTCTGAGATAGCTACAGTAACAATAGCTTTACTGTTTTGCTTTTGTTTGAAAGTCAGAGGAGTCAAGATGGCTCGTTGCTTGTATCATTGCTGTCGGGTGGACTCCTTTAAACTGGCAGAAAGCCCAAGCTGAGTGCAGAAGACCTGCAGCCTGAAAGAGACCTTAAATTTGGTTCCATCCTTATCTCTTAACCTCATTAGATGAATACAAATGATTTTTTGTTTTATGGTGCACTTGATTATAAGGAGATTTCATGGGACTGTTAAAGTTAATCCACACAGCTGAACATAATTTAGGACTTGTCCTGGTACCAATAAATTTCGTTCTCCACCCCGCAGCTAACCCAGATGATTTTAAGCTCATCGGGGGGATTTGTTTTCAGGGCGGGATGTCAAACCACAAGGAAATTCCAGATACCCTCAAAGATACACTATATTACCAAAAGTATTCGCTCACCTGCCTTTACTCATTCTATGAACTGAAGTGCCATCCCATTCCTAACTCATAGAATTCAATATGATGTCGGTCCACCTTTTGCAGCTATTACAGCTTCAACTCTTCTGGGAAGACTGTCCACAAGGTTGAGGAGAGTGTTTATAGGAATTTTTGACCATTCTTCCAAAAGCGCATTGGTGAGGTCACACACTGATGTTGGTCGAGAAGGCCTGGCTCTCAGTCTCCGCTCTAATTCATCCCAAAGGTGTTCTATCGGGTTCAGGTCAGGACTCTGTGCAGGCCAGTCAAGTTCATCCACACCAGACTCTGTCATCCACGTCTTTATGGACCTTGCTTTGTGCACTGGTGCACAGTCATGTTGGAAGAGGAAGGGGCCCGCTCCAAACTGTTCCCACAAGTTTGGGAGCATGGAATTGTCCAAAATGTTTTGGTATCCTGAAGCATTCAATGTTCCTTTCACTGGAACTAAGGGGCCAAGCCCAGCTCCTGAAAAACAACCCCATACCATAATTCCTCCTCCACCAAATTTCACAGTTGGCACAATGCAATCTGAAATGTACCGTTCTCCTGGCAACCTCCAAACCCAGACTCGTCCATCAGATTGCCAGATGGAAAAGCGTGATTCATCACTCCAGAGAACGCGTCTCCACTGCTCTAGAGGCCAGTGGCGGCGTGCTTTACACCATTGCATCCGACGCCTTGCATTGCACTTGGTGATGTGTGGCTTGGCTGCAGCTGCTCGGCCATGGAAACCCATTCCATGAAGCTCTCTGCGTACTGTACTTGGGCTAATCTGAAGGTCACATGAAGTTTGTAGCTCTGTAGCAATTGACTGTGCAGAAAGTCGGCGACCTCTTTGCACTATGCGCTTCAGCATCCGCTGACCCCTCTCCGTCACTTTACGTGGCCTACCACTTCGTGGCTGAGTTGCTGTTTTTCCCAAACGCTTCCATTTTGTTATAATAGAGCTGACAGTTGACTGTGGAATATTTAGGAGCGAGGAAATTTCACGACTGGATTTGTTGCACAAGTGGCATCCTATGACAGTTCCACGCTGGAATTCACTGAGCTCCTGAGAGCGGCCCATTCTTTCACAAATGTCTTGTTTCACAGTCTGCATGCCTGAGTGCTTGAATTTATACACCTGGGGCCAGGCCAAGTGATTAGAACACCTGATTCTGATCATTTGAATGGGTGAGCGAATACTTTTGGTAATATAGTGTATATGGGTAAAACTGGCATTTTTATCCCAAACTTTAAAATTAAAACCAGACAAAACAGTCGAGGATCGTCCCATAGAGACACAGAATAACTGAAAAAAAACACCAGCATGTGGTTCAACAATCACAGTGTCATTCCCTCTACATTCATACAATATATAATATATAACCCCTGTGAAATGCACTGCAGTAACTCATGTACACAGTGTATGTGCACATATCTGTATCTGTGTGTATGTGTTACTCACAGCCACTCTAACTGATTCAGATCCCTGAAAACACCAGGACTGAGGGAGGATATCAAGTTCTCGCTGAGAAATCTGTTGAGAAGCAAAAACAGAGGCGACATCAGAAACATACATGCGATTTTTGTTTTAAAGTAACACACAACTGAAGCGATTAGCTGATTAACTGATTAGCTGACATATTCAACTTTGGATTTTTGAGTAGAAAAAGAAATATTAAAAGAATATGAAGTTGTTGCTTGTTTTTGTCCAGTGCACAGTCACAAATATGATCTAGTAAAACCTCCTGCCATTAATATATGTACTTGAGTTATCTGGTTTTGGCTTGACAGCTGTAGATAGAATAAATTGATTTTGGTTCTCTCTGAACTCTACTTGCAGTGTCTGACTTCTTTTAATCCTTTAATTGCTCTCATATTTATTTAGAGAGTTGTCTCAAGGAGGAACGAGGCAAGATGAAAACAAAGTTGGTAAATTAAGAGTAGAGATCAATATCATTAATGAAGTGAAGAGGATACTCACAGCCTCTTTAAACTGTGCAGGCCGCTGAAGGCGTGTTTGGATATGAACTGAAGGCTGTTGTTCTGCAGAAATCTGGGAACAAAGAGAAAGAACTTGTTCTTTTATTTGAAATTGCAGTCGCTGTGAAAAAAAGGGATTAACACCCCTAATGTTATCATCTGCTGGAGAATCATTGAAGACAAAATTAAAGACATAGACAGGATTGTCTTGAGGCACAAATCCAGGGGAAGGGTACAGAGAGATTTCTGCTGCTTTGAAGGTCCCAATGAGCACAGTGGCCTTCATCATCAAGTTCAGAACCACCAGGACTCCTGGAGCTGGCCGGCCATCTAAACTGAGCGATCGGGGGAGAAGGGCCCTAGTCAGGGAGGTGACCAAGACCCCGGTGGTCACGCTGTCAGAGCGCCAGCATTCCTCTGTTGAGAGAGGAGAACCTTCCAGAAGGACTACCATCTCTGCAGCAATCCACCAGTCAGGCCTTTACGGTAGAGTGGCCAGACGGAAGCCCCTCCTGTAAAAGGCACATGGCAGCCCATCTGGAGTTTGCCAAAAGGCACCTGAAGGACTCTCGGAGCATGAGAAACAAAATTCTCTGGTCTGATGAGACAAAGATTGAACTCTTTGGCATGAATACCAGGCGTCATCTTTGGAGGAAACCATGCACCGCTTATCACCAGGCCAATACCATCCCTACAGTGAAGCATGGTGGTAGCAGCATCATGTTGTGGGGATGTTTTTCAGTGGGAGGAACTGGGAGACAAGTCAGGATAGCCTATGGAAAGATGAATGCAGCAATGTACAAAGACATCCTGGATGAAAACTTGCTCCAGAGCGCTCTTGACCTCAGACTGGGATGACGGTTCATCTTTCAGCAGGACAGCACACAGCCAAGATATCAAAGGAGTGGCTTCAGGACAACTCTGTGAATGTTCTTGAGAGGCCCAGCCAGAACCCGATTGAACATCTCTGGAGAGATCTGAAAATGGCTGTGCACTAACGCAAAACTGCCCAAAGATAGGTGTGTCAAGATCGTGGCATCATATTCAAAAAGAATTGAGGCTCTTATTGCTGCCAAAGGTGCATCAACAAAGTATTGACCAAAGGCTGTGAATACATGTACATGTGATTTCTTAGTTTTTTATTTTTGTTTTCCATGTTGTTATTATGGGGTGTTGTGAGTAGAATTTAATCCATTTTGGAATAAGGCTGTAACATAACAAAATGTGAAAAAAGTGAAGCGCTGTGAATACTTTCTGGATGCACTGTATGCCAAGTGACGCACGACTATCAATTAAGCTTTACGTGGCTGATATATCACCATTTCAGCCTCATAAATAAAACAAAAAACAAAACAGAAATTGCACATTTTTTTTTTGTTTTGCAAGCTGATGATATGCAGTCATTCACCAGAGTCAATGATGATATCAGTCGAGTCACACTTTCACTGTTAGAATAGCCAGTAACTTTCATGCTGTGTGGCATCCTGAGAACTGAAAACAACAGCCGGTTTAACATTTACAGCGTTGTTACAGATAATTGTTCATCTTCATCATGAATGTTTCCCTTCAGGTACAAGTTAGGACTTTACATAACGAGGGAAGGTCAGTTTGTAAGTCGGTGTGGATGTTCTGACAGCCTGCAGTGTTTTATCTTCGTCACCGCTGCGTGCTGGGGGAGGTGGCATTAGGACAGCTCTGTGGATGGGGATGAAAGCGGACAGCGTGGAGGCAGTGAAAAGAGACGAGGACGAGAGGAAAGCTGAAAGCCGCCATGAACGCCTCGTCTTGTGCTCTTCTCTGTCACTGCCTCCCCACTGTCCAGTTGATGAGACATGAAAGCCATCCTGGACAAGGACCCCTCTCATCCCCTATCTGACGAGCTTAGGGAGCTCAGCAGCATGTTCAGCCGCAGACTCATCCTGCCGCAAGCCTCGACGCATTTACAAAGCTCCTTTTTGCCAATGTGCATCACAGTCCACAGCACCACATCACAGTGTACCTCCAGCCTCCCCTGACTGCACTCAAAAACCACTGTCTTATCAGAGCTATTGTAGACCTGTGCATAGTGGACAGGATACAGCTCATGAACTGAACAGTTGTCTTTTCTGCTATTCTTGCCACAGATTGTATATAATTTACCCTAGATATTGCACAAATTCATATTTATATTCATACAGTCTGCAAATACCACAGGCGCTACTCATGTATGTATATAGACTTTGAGATCTTTGATGTAAAGTGCTTTATAAATAAAATTTATTATTATTATTTATTATTATTAGATTTAGGCATACTGTACTAAGTATGCACAGTGGCGATCCTAAATTACGAGGAACCCATGCTAAGACGCATGTACGCTATATTTCCAGCCCAGACTAGCGAAATCTGTCATAGGGTACCTTGAAGGTGGCCTCTAATGGGGGTGGGGGTGAACTGTAGGGCTTGGTTTGTCTGTCCTCATGGTGCGCTCGATTGTACACACACCTGTACGATTTTTTTTCTTTTGCATTACAAAAGTGTCTTTCACCTTTATTAAAACACTAATCCACTCATCCTTATAAACACCTACATAGTTTGTAGTCGAAGGTCCAGTTGTGCACAAACGTAAAATAAGATGCCAGAAACTGTCCCTCTGCTTGCGTATCATCGTTCAACTGGATGGCTTCA
Source organism: Chelon labrosus (assembly GCF_963514085.1). Lineage (NCBI taxonomy): Eukaryota > Metazoa > Chordata > Actinopteri > Mugiliformes > Mugilidae > Chelon > Chelon labrosus. The sequence continues at coordinate 14,169,667 of NC_140350.1, read as the reverse complement.
CTGATAAATGTAGTCTGACAGTGACTTTGAAATTAGTTTAGACTACAGTCTGCCTCATTTATTCAATCTATAATAAAAATCTTTTGAGTAATACCAGACCGTCTAGACAGTCTGAAAAGTAATGCAGTAAGTTATACGAGAAAAAAAGATAAATGTCCACTGTGTTGAAATGAAGTAATAGTTTCCACAACGCTTTAACTTCATGAACTAGGCAATTCAGCTATTACGTCAACAGCGAGCTGTCAGACAGAAAAACAGGAACACATTTAATACGATCGTATTTAACAACAATAACCATAAAGCTACCTTAATGTGATGTGGTGCCGCATTTTAACTGAGTTGTTAAGCTCATTTTGGCAATAATTTGATTGATTTTGATGCCTTGAAACGACTGAACGACAAATTAGACCGCTTAGAAGCGCTCACCATTCGGATGTGTTCTCTGCTGCACAGCACTGATTTATGTGTCACTCAGAGTAATTTGTATTAGTCATTAATATGGACACTTTTGTTTTTCATTGAAGTCCACGTGAAAAAGCTAGCGGAGCGCTGTTGGTTTCCTCATGTTTGCGCGTTTACGCTTAACAATGCAGAGGCCCCCTGCTGAAGAAGTCTGATGTGATATCTATCTATAAAATTGCTTTTCTTGTCATTGCTGGGCCAGATATTGGGCAATAGGAATCCGATGAGGACTTTAAGACTGGTCTGTGCGCATAATTTACGCTTACTCATGCACTTAATGTTGTTGTTTGCTTTGATCCACTTTAAGTAATGGAACCCTTTCCTGCATGTACCTGCTTTTACTTTTCTAAACGGTTCTGTTTTTGTGTGGCTCTCGTCATAAGCTCCCCTAAATTAAATCTCAAAAAAAACAAACAAAAAAAGAAAATACCAGCCACAGAGATGCACACTGAATGCAGAAATACATGAATTATGACTCAACTAGCCGTAAGTGTACAGCAGCATGAACATACTCACAATCTCTCGAGGGCCGAGTATTCGGAGAAAACGAAATCAGACAACACTCGGATCTCGTTGCTCTTCAGCGACCTGTAACACAACCCGTGGAGCGGCAGAGTTAGATAGATACAACACACAGTTTGCATAAAGAGGCACCTGGCGTGCGAATGCAGAGAGGCTGAAAGAAAGGACGAGAGGTCAAAAGCATTACGTGAAATAAACAGCCAAACAAAAACAACCATTTTCTCCTGAAATGGCTTTTTAAGGATTCTTGAAATCAAATCGCCGCTGCAAGAGAAGAGTAATCCGTAAGAGAGGGTAAAGCACTCGAGACATAAAAACGGGCCACTGCTCTGGAGTCTGAAAAGGTTGCTGCAAGGACAAGAACATAATCTTGTACTTATGTGCGTACCACTTATGCGTAACACTCATGGGCGGCTAGACTAGAAGGGAAGTAAACACTTTACATTACAATTACAATAAATTTAAAGACTAAAAAAAAAAAAAAAGAGCAGTTAAGGACTTATTCATCCGAGATATTCCTGATATAAGCGGCCATTATAAACACTCCCACACATAAACACCATACTGGATCTGATGAACAATATAACACAGAGGCATTAAACATATTTCATTATGCACATTAAAGATAAAAAGGGAAACAAATCTCCAGTAAGGACATGGAAGACAGCAGTTACACAATAGGCTTTTGTCCTCTGACAGTTAAAGAGATAAAGTTCCCGCACATTCAAAACCTCTGCATTGATTTATTTAAAAGAAGGCTTGACGTTTCGGTCACAAGGACATTTCTAATTAATTGGTTCTCTGCTCTGCAACAGAGACCAAATAAATGCTTTCATAGTCAGACACTAATAAATGTGAATATATCAGCCGCCGCTCCTTCCTTCATGAGATTGTAACATGCCTGAATCACCCTGGGTCGCATACTCATTGTTCATTTTCTACATATAGCGCTTCGCTAAATAAAGCACTACAGAAGGCTTCACTCAAGATAGAAACTAAACAAACAGAGGAGACAAGTTTGGAGAAACAAAACCAACAGAAAATAAATCGAAGCCTTTTACATATACTTATATATTAGTGGGGGAAGTAAGGCAGACTGACAGTGGAGGAAGAGAAATTAAAATAGGGATGGTGCAAGCTCAGCTGGAAACGAGGACACATTGTGAAAGGGAAAGAAATAGACTACTAGAGATTTAGTTCAAATGATGTACGATCTCTCAGTACCATTATCATGATGTCATGAAATATTCCCAAGTGGGGAAATCATAGTCGGCACACCTTGGAATCGGATAACTGGCGTGTTTGTACGTCATACACAGCCATAAAAGGATTATAAACTATAAAAACGAAGAGGAGGTGTTAAGGCGATGATGACTTGTGTGTTATTTAGGACGCTAAAACAAGAGTAAGTTGGTTGTTTAAGGCCAAGACATCCTGCCTCGGGAAGTGGAGGATCGCACCTCTCAGGCTTTTTATTTTAAAACTGGTCCTCTAAAAGCCCAAGCTGAGGTAACACTGACGGCATCTCAGTGGCTGTCTGACTTAACGAAGCCTCTGGAGAGTCCCAAAGCTAAGCTGTTTCTGACGCGTTAAATCTGAAATATCCCATCACGATAGTTATATCTAGAGAAGCATTACACAGTCCTGCACAAGAACTAAGAATACAACTTTATTGTCCATCAAAGTGTCTATATTATATATAACTGTGGAAATGTGGAAATACACCGATCAGCCACAACATTAAAACCACTGACAGGAGAAGTGAATAACATTGACCATCTTGTGACAGTTCAATGTTCTGCTGGGAGACTTTTGGACCTGGCATTCATGTGGTTGTTACTTAGACATGTACCACCCACCTAGACCAGACCAGGCACCCCCACCCCATAGCAATGACACTCCTTGATGGCAGCAGCCATCCCCAGCAGGATGCAGCCTGACACAGACACACACACAAAAACCATTTAGGAAAAACAGCACAAGGTGTTGACCTGGCCTCCAAATTCACTAGATCCCAAACTGATCAAGTATCTGTGGGATGTTCCACAGAGGCCCCTCCCCTCAACCCATAGGACCCAAAGGCCCCCACTAACAACATTCTGTTGCCAGACACCACAGGACACCCTCAGAAGACCCATGTGATGAGTCACAACTGTTTTGGAGGCACAAGGGAGATCTACACAATATTAGGAAGGTGGTCATAATGTTGTGCCTGATCAGTGTACAGCAAATTGTGTTTCTCTCACCATTAGCAACAGCCATAAACAAGGCAAAACACACACACACAAAATTAATAATGCCCTCGGAGTGTATTTTACAGCTGCTTGGTCATTTTACTGACTGAATTTTGGCGCAAATGATCCCTTACATATCCTGTATATACCAGACTGAGAACACACACCAGAAAAATCTCAATCAGGCCAGCGTACGTTCTCTCCAAAACATCCTGACTAACTCCCAAGCCTCCGATTAGCTTTGCCAAGGACTGGCTGAACACTGTCCGTGAAGTTCAGTTCTCTGAATGCTCACAGATACTTGACGCAACTTCCACAGAGGGGAAAGTAAAGGACATTTAATTCAAAATAGGCTCCTCCATTGCTGTCAACATTGATGAGCAGAGATTTACGCCATCCCTCTACCTTATATCCCTGAGCAAATCAATCACAGCTATTGTTGGAAAAGGCCAGCTCTGACAATATTATCTGCATATTGTAAGAGCTTAAATCTGCTGCAGTTGCAAGAACAAAGGCTGTTCAGCTAAATTAATCACTCAGCAACTAATAAGAGACACAAAGTTGTGTATATACAGGTGACATAGCAGGTTAGGAAAGTAATAAATCTGACTGGAACTCCAGTTACATATTGTCTTCTCGTCGGATCTCAAACATTGCTTCAGCCTTTCAATGTAAAATCAAAGCCGGCCCAGACAGTGCCTTAAAAGGCATCAGTCCAACAGTGAAATGTACTCTACGGCGGAATAACGACACCTCAGAGAAGACTAAACAGGAGATGAGAGATTCTGCCAGCCGCATCCAGTCATGTCTTCACTGGGGGTTGAACATTTTTGGGCTGGTGCAAGAACAAAGAAAGTTGCATATATTTTTTACGAGAGGATAAAAACCAGTAAACCTGAACCACAGGTGGAGGCCTGAATGAATTAAAGCCAAGAAAAACACATGTGAAGTGATCTGGCTTTGTAGAAATCCCAGACAAAAACAAAACTTCTTGATTTACGGTCGTTGATCGCTACCAGTAACGAATGATCTCTGCCAAAAAAGTGAAGTTCTACGAAGATCCAAGCGATCGATCAAGATTTCTTTTTTCAGTGTTGTGGTCGGCTCAAGAGAAAAAAAAAGGAAGCAAGAGGACAGGAAGTGAAGTTTGTAGGATATAACATAAAGGGCTACGGCTAAAGATAATTTTATGGGCAGATGCTCCACCAGTTTAACGGCGCAGTCATTAAATGAGGAACAACAATCAATGTAAGTCTAATTTTCAGTGAGTTTGCAAAAAATAATGAACATAAAACCAAACCTAACAAGACAATTTAAGGGTCTAACATTTAGAGGCTCAGTGGGTAATGTACTGCCTCTCGTGCAATAACACAGTAAATAGTGCGAGTGGCTTTGTTTTCACTGAGGGACCAATTCGAAAAGAAATTGATGATTCAGGTAAACAATCAGGTCTGAAAACCACCAAAAAGGAATTTCAGATACAGAGAGAGACCCAGATGAATGGTGGGACTCTTAACTCTGAAAAATATCAATCTATCACTATAAAACAACATTTCTCATGGTGCTATTAATCCTTATTTTATCTTATTATATCTGAGAGAAACACCACAGTCCACAGTCCCTGGTTGTGCAGTCTGTGAGCATTCATTCATTCATTCATCTTCTGTAACCGCTTATTCCTGTTAAGGGTCGCGGGGGTGTGCTGGAGCCTATCCCAGCTGTCACTGGGCGAGAGGCGGGGTACACCCTGGACAGGTCGCCAGTCTATCACAGGGCTAACACAGAGAGACAGACAACAATTTACACTCGCACGCACACCTACGGCCTATTTTGAATCACCAATGAACCTAATAAGCATGTATTTGGACGGTGGGAGAAAGCCGGAGTACCCGGAGAGAACCCACGCAGACACAGGGAGAACATGCAAACTCCACACAGAACGGCCCAATCGGCCCATGGATTCGAACCCGGGACCTTCTCGCTGTGGGGCATCAGTGCTAACCACCTGAGCAAAAAGAAGAATTAACATTTGAGTTGACGAAATGAGAGAGGCACATTTAAAGACAGATTTCCCGTTTTTTTTACTGATTTACGGTTAAGCCTAATCATATCTGCACATTAAATGTGGAGGTAGGCGCAGATGAGTTTAGCACGGAGACAAAAGAAAAATCTGAAATATCCTTTTCGTAAATTTACCTTAATGAAAAATATATTAAACAGATTAAAGTGACAGGATTATGTCAGACCAACCAGAAAATACAACTGGCTAACTGGGGAAACGTATCTTACCTACTGCTTTGTAGAAATTACATTATAATGACATAATTATGATAAAGCTAAGTTTGAGTTGGAGGAAAATGAGTAATATTTCTCATATAAACAGTTTAATTATCCTTTTTAATTTATACAAATGTATCACCGATTAAATTATTTTAAAAAATGCAATTAACTGTTTCAATATTTTTGGAGTACCTCGCATGAAGAGTAGAAGCATGGGGGTAGCTCAAATATTCATCAGCTCCTGTGACGCAACACAATTTGTCACGGCATCGGAAAAACAGGCGCATAAATGGCCGCGTTCCACTTAGCGGCCTCACTGTCACGGCTTAAATGGAACTGAACCGCTAAAAAAGTACGCCTGAGCTTTCCCTACTGTCTGACAAGTCAAAACGCCTGCGGTGAAAAGAGTTTCTGTTTCTGATGAGTTGCCAGAGAACAGCCGAAAAACGGATTAACTACAGCTTTAAAGTCGCAAGATGAAAACAGATAAGATAAGATTTATTTTAAATATTTAATGCTGGATTTATCCGACAGTGGGGGAAAAAGGTATTAAGGACAATGCAGACAACACAAGGAAAAGAAGACATTAAATAAATACAAGAAATAGCAAATTAAATACAAAAGTAGTTCTACATATATGCCTCCAGTAACGCTCCCTCACACAGTGCGAGTGGAGCAGTCTGCAAAAACCCAAAGACTAAAACTCTTTTACTTTCAAAGCAGCGGAATATTTTTAGCCACCAAGCCTGTCGAGCAGATCGCAGGCGCTGGTTTAGTGTCTGAGGATCCTCCTGTGGATGAAGAGGGTTTCCATGGAGACAGTAACAAGTGCCCCCCAAAACTCGGTCAAGTTCAAGAAATAACTTTTTGGGGACAATCAGCATTTATGTTCTAATGGTCTAAATACATGTTAACACTTGTTTACCACTCAAAGGGGAACTACTGTTTTTTACAACTTGGACCTTATTTCTGGCATAAAATAAGATCGTTTACTCACCCATATAACTTTTGTGTTATTTGTAGTCAGTCGGGAGATATTTATATCTGCGTATATCCATATAGTGGGAGTGACTGGGGCACCGAAACGCAGCCTCTACATAACGCATTCTCGCGACACTCGTTCACTTCACCAATATTTTGTTATTGTACGCTAGTGCTATTCCCCATTGAGTCTGGAGTTACCTGTTATCATCATCCAGGGTCTGTAGACTGACCAACAGACCCCGGATGATGTCTTCTGACCTGGATGATGTCATCTCTGAGCACCGCACTCACCCGCGATGGTCGGCTTTTTTACCTGTAATTTGCTACTGCTAGTTTTTTGCAACATGGCTGACTATTTTTCCGATTCTGAGGTTGTGGACGAACCATAGCAGTAGCAAATTACAAATAAACAAGCCAACCGTTGCGGGTGCGGCAGATAATGCGTTATTTAGAGGCTGTGTTTCGGTGCCCCAATCACTCCCACTATATTGATATATGTAGTAGTTCCCCTTTAAAGGCAAGGAACCATATATGGTAACTTCACTTATCTTGACTTTCTCCATGAAAATGAAACATTAAAATAGTAAAAAAAAAATTAAAAAAAAAAAAGTCTTCTGATGCCCTAGAATAATACTCTAGGGTTGAAATTTAGAATTTCCAAGTATTTCAGTGAGTGTCCTACAAAGGGTTAATGCATTAATATGTCATTGGAGCGTTAAAAAAAGCTGAAGTCAGCTCAAGTTTCATATGTAGGACATCTCATCCATCACAAATCAAACTTTTGGGCATCAGTTTTACTGCTCACTTTGCTCGCTTCCATTGAGAAAGAATTGTAGGCTTGTTGCTCCTTCACTGCTACTATGAATGCAGCATAAACCAACTTTTCATCCTGAAACTTAACACTTTAAATTGCGCGGACTCCAATAGAGAGACCGGGGAAACAGATTTATGACACCACAAAACAGTACAAGTTCACAATCACTGACAGAGGACACTTACAGCCAGGTGACGTTTGGAGAGAGCAGAGGGACGTCCTGCAGGTTGACCTTCACGCACGCCACATCTGTTTGTATGCAGTGACAACTCTCCGGATACTCCTGCAAGTCTACACACACATACATGTACCCACAATAAATAAAGAATACGGATTTAAAGAAGATGAAAGGTTCTGGAGGCTTCTCCTCTTTTGTTTTTGTGTGGGCTGTGTTTAGTTGCAGGAGTGGAGTCAGGAGTGAGTGGTCCTATCAGCCGCCTGCCGTCCTCAATCACTGCTCCTGACAGACTGCAGACTCTCATCCTCCACTAATCAGGTTCCAGATTAACCCTTGGGCTAACCTTTCCTAAAGCACTCCTGGTTTTTGACTCCACTCCTTCACACCCTGCCTCTGTTCCTGCTCAAACTTAGATCTTCTGCACACTCTCAGCCTCTCCTTATAAATACTCGTTAAAACCCTGATCACTGGCTTGGTGTGTTCTGTATTTGGGTTCACTTGCAAGCTTTCCATAAGTCTGTGCCTACTCCATGCAATGGTCAGTCCAGTGTTCAGCTTTTGGTATATGCTGGTATCAAAATAAACAAATAAGCCATGTTGAGTTATCAGACTCCATAATTGAAGTCCCAGTGCATTTATTTTGACTTCTTCTTTTGTCCAGAATGTGGAAATCTGTCTTCACCACGAGACATACCACTACTAGAGACACTCACAGTATTTGCATTATTTACCGGCTGATACAATCATGCTCCTTCTATCTCCTCAGATCCATCTCTCTGGTCTAGCGGTAGCGTGTTAATAAAAAGCCACGTTGGCAGGCGCAAAAAGATAGGGAGTATTTAATATTGTTGTCACAACAGGATAGTGTGTCTCCCTGCACACATCAGCTGACAGCTTACAAAACATTATCTGCCATACACTATCTGGCAATTCTCATCTGGCAAATGTTTGAACACAAGCCAAGAGCAACACATACAGTGAGGCATATACGAGCAGATAAAGTATGCACACACACTTACAGCACTCATCTAGGAAGTCCTCTTCCTCAGGACTGGCATTCTGTATTGTTTGACCGAACAAGTCCGCCCAGCCGATGTTGTCCCCTGCGAAAACCAAACAAGGAAGAAGAGTTATCTGTGCTGTAGGTAACCTCAGAGTCAGCAACACAAAGGCTTTCTGTTTTGTCAAATAATTGGATACCTTGGATGCTTTCTTGAAATGTTTTGGACTGAGACCATAGGAAGTTTTTTTTTTTTTTTAATTAATGTGCTGTCCTAAAGAAAATACTATGGTTCAGTCTTTAAGACATTTTTTTATCCAGTAATTCTGGAAACACATACAGTTTCTTACAATATATATATTTTTTTATTTATTTTTTTATACCATGATTACTATACTTTGCAATACTCTCCTATAACTTCCCCACATCAGGCTGCTTTTTATAACCAGTACTGTTTGTATATTTGTGTCTTATTCCTTTGTTGATTATTGAATTTTTCCTTGTTATTGTGTTTCTGCCTTTCTATTTTTCAAATTCCGTGGTGTATATTACACTTTCTGCTGCTGTAACGGGTGAATTTCCCCGTTGTGGGATAAATAAAGTATAATCTAATCTAATCTAAATTTGCCTGCATTTCAGGAGATTTGACAGGTGCAACAATTGGAGCAGTGAAGGGACCTGGTTCCAAAAATTGTCGAGTATAATAATCTGTCATGAGATACGCCCACCTGCCAGTTCATGAAGCACACAAGTGAAAACAAATCAGCCCCGCACTAGATCTCAGCTGAATGAAGGTTGTGGTATGCAGCGTTTGTTTAAAATAACCCAGAGAGAAGTTGATTAAACCGCGCTTTCACTTCGGCCGTGATTTGTCGAGTTGTGTTGACACACGTTTCTATTATTTTGACAGCCTTGCTTTCGTCAGAGGGTTGGGCGATATAACAGAAGCGCTTTTGTGTTTAATTCAGTCGAGTTCAACAGCACCAACAGCAAAAACTACATCCTCCTACACGATCATATAGTTTACCTAACTAATGTACCTAATGTTTTAAGCTGTGTCATCAGCACAAACACTTTACACACAATTATTCAGGCAACTCTTGTGTAGGATTGCACTCCAGTAACTCGATGACTGGTTCTAATTCTGATGGGTCAAATGAAGCACTCCCACCTCATCAGCTTGAGTATCCTACCTTCAATGCCTGTAACCTAGCAACCTGTTATCTTCAAAGAATTAGGCATCCACGTTAATGGTTTCCACTCGCAGAGGGGTTTATATTAATGAATGCCTTAATGAACCCATGATCAGCTATTAGCGTTATTTAATGACAGGTGGAAGAAACCCTGTGTGAATGCCAGCGCCAGCTACCTTTCAAACTATCTCTGATGTTACAGTACAGTTAAGGCCGGAGTCGTTGGTGATGATGAGCAGACGTGACACGTGGATATTGTCTGGGCTGTTTTTTTTTATTGAGCTGTTTCATTCTGTCATTTCCAGAAATTAAATCCAAACTTTTTTTAATTGCTGTTGTTACAGAAATGCACCTGCAAAGGGAAAGGGTATGCGCTATAAAACTGCCATTTATGAACACACATTGTGAAATATGCCAACAGCTATGTGGTTATTGCAAATATAATAATGTTAAATGGGTAAAATAATTATTTGACTGATCTTTAGACCTTGGAGAGGCTTTGACATTGTAAATTTATTGGGCCCCTAAGATGAGCAACAGCATTCATTAACCCCGACATATGTTTGAGTCTAAATCTTGCTCTCATCCGAGCGAGCAAAAAGCAAATACTCTCCTGCATAAATCAGGTCCGTAGCCTCAAAGCTGAACTGCATTGATTGCCCTCACTAGCAGTGAGTCTGAAGGACATGGTGGACTGAATAGACCTGCCACCATCCCTGGCCCGGCCTTCCGCTTGTCCCGAATTGTGACAACTAATTAACACCTTCCTGAAGGCACCGCGCCAAAACATGTTGGTCAAATTAAGAAAAAGAGTCTCTCATTCAGTCAGCGAGTGTTGCCAATTTCCCATTTAATCTAGCTCTCTAACAGTCTGTCCAGATTGAATAAAAAAATAAATAAAAAATCTCTGTGTAGGATGGAAAATATAAAAAGACGGCTGAACAGTCTTCTGTGTGATGAATCGTATTGCTTCCAATGCACCTGTTACGCCCACAGCAAAGGCTTTAATTCCTTTAATCCAGGCTTTAATCCCTCTCTGAGGTTGTGACGTTGTCAAAAATAGATAGTGTATGTTGGCGGGGCTCAGCTTTTCCTAGATACGGGAACAGACAGTAAGTAAGGGCTTCAAGGAAAAACCAATCAGGCGCTGCTGCTGTAATACATGACAACACTTGGAAGCAGCCCTGAAGGTTGCATTGAGCCCACAACTTAATCCACACTTTAAAAAGATTAGATATCTCATAAAAGGACAGATATTTAGCAGCCAAGACTGTGAGTTGTACAGTTTTGTTATGTACATATCCTTTTTAATGCATGTTATACCCAAAATCCAACAACACTCAAAACTCAGACGCCTCACAGACACAAGCCTTATCAACACTTGCTGCGAGTGGTCCTCCGAGCAAAATGTTCAACAAGCCGACATTTAACTTATAGAACGTGAGGGAACAAGGTGAGGCGTGAAGGTGATGTATTGCACACTGCGGAACAGCCTGGTGCCATTTTTTATTATTTATTTTTTTCCTGGGAGAGCTGTTTCTCTAAAAATCATTGGAGCCCTTGTTATCATGGCAGTGCTGCACAGCGTGGCAGTGAGGGCAGGCCGCCCGATGCGGTGTACGGAGAGGAGGCGAAGCAATGCGGCACGGGGATGTTTTCTAATTAGCAGCAAGGAGGCGCAATCAAAACCAGGCTGCGGCTAATTTGCCCCTCGATCTGCCGTTACCCCGCAGAAAATGAAAGGTTTTAGGAAAATGTTTATTACTTTCATGTTCACTTCACAACAAAGAAGTATGAACACCAACGTGTAACAATAATAACTCCAATAAATGTTCGAGTGTGGGTTTAGACAATGACATGCATCTCACCAATAAAAAGCAACCAGACTCCATATTTCAAAAGACGGCACATTCAGAGCCCGCCCTTGTGTCATTAAAACATAAATACTATTAGTTTTGTTTTATTTCTTTTGTTTGAGATCCAGCAAATCATTTTTAGAACAACTCTAATGACTCTAAATTAAATGATTAATTACACTGAATTAAAAACGACTTTTTGAAAATCTCACTGGCCTGGTGACGGAGACATGAAGACTGTTTTTTTCAGATTCTCCAAAGTACTTTCATATCCATTCACCGATGTATTTGATTAATTTTATCATGTGAAAATAATTTTAAAAAATGCCTAGAGCATCAAATCTAATAGATAAAGAGCTCGGTATTGAATGACTATCTGAAAGCGGGCATCAGCTCGGCTCTTGTTCACCTCCGTCTTTTTTTCCGACACTGCCCGGGCTGTCAGGGATACTCTGTCCCAGTGCCCGGCTTCCTTTCTCCATTTCACTTAGTTCACAGCTGTAGAGAGTACAGAGTGTGACAAGGAGTTTTTTTATTTATTTTTTTTTTTCCAGTGGCTTCTATACTCCAGAGATCCTGAGAGGTTACAGTCGAGCACGGCTCCAGCGGGTCTGGAGGCCCACAGGAGGAACAAAAGAACCGCTTCTGCTACCATGTTCGTGCATGTGCCACATTAGACATTGCGTAGCTTTCATAACTGTGGGCGCTCTGGCTCTAATTATTTAATAAAATCTCTTGACCAACGCCTTTGAATTTCTAGCCAAGCAGATATCATGTCATGGGATATGTTGCTGTTGCTTCTCAAAAGTAATCACAACTGGCTTTGCCAATTAATACAATGCAAAGTGAAAATCTGAAACCTCTACCTTTCTTTCTTTGCTAAACCTACCGTAACCAAGACTGTTGTGAGCATCTGCCATACATGTATTACCAACTGAGTGCTGGTGGCTTTGATTAAAGGATACCTTTGAGATCTTTGAAACTTGTTTTGCCATGAGCAGTGGGCGTCTCAAACATAAATACGCTAAAGATGAAGTCTCCCCCTGAAATCTTCCCAGATTTCAAGAAAAGCTCGATGTTTCGTTTTGCACATTTCCTACTTGTGGCTACACGATGACACCGCCCCTGTCTGTACACCACGTCTTGCAGACCATCATGTTTCCAGCGGAGATGAGATGTTATTCACCAACGTTAATTCGTTGACATGGCATCAGTGCACACAACAGCAGGGCATGGATAACAACACAAACAGCCACTAGGTAAGCCAGGAGTAAGCACAAAGTATCAACTGATTCGATTGCAGTTTTAGTGAACTTTGACATGCATTGCAAGCTGTCCCTTAGAATTACACTGTGGCCCCATTTGCGGCTGCCAGAAAAGCTATTCTTGCTCAACAGTGTGCTGACTGCTCAGATATATATCCTTAGCAGTCAGTTACACAAAATATGTTGCTTCGCTGCTGCATCATAACATTCATAGGCCCCAGTTCGCCTTTATAATAAACGAAGAACAGTATGAAGCATCTCCAGGAGGTCGCTTTAGGCTACTAAACGTTGTCAGTGAAGAACTCACTAATCCACTGACGAGTCCTCTGTGTGCAACATCTGCCAAAACTCTCCAGCATCTCTGGAAACTCTGCTTTTCTCTGGGTTTGGTGTCTCAAGCCACTACGCGCACATCGTTCATAAAATCCCAAACTCTTTCAGAAGGGTTCTGATGAAATGGGTTTTTAATTTAGAAATGAGGCTATAAATGACCCGGGCTTTCTGGCTGGGCTTTTGATGTAATTATTATATTCACAGCTGTATCCAGCGAGCTAGTTTTGGGTAGCAGAAATTACGCCTCCGTGCAGATGTCAAATCGCCGCAGTCGCTACTTTTATTTTTGGAGCAGTTTCTCACGATCAAGTCACAATCGCGCTCGCTCGTGACTTTTTCGTTTGAAAAGTCCTCCTCACCTTGGAGAAGCTTGTTCATTTGTCGGAAATGAGGCCACAGTGTGGTTCAGATGCTTGCGGAAAAAGACTCCAGATCGCACACATAACGATTATTTTTAACTTCCTATTTTTGTCAAGCACTTGTCCCTTTTTCTCTATTACTTTCACTCCTTTGCATGGAAACGATCAAACCTTCCTATCCTGCAAATAATGAAGAGGCTAATTTGTAAAAAGGAAGCCGCAAAGGCATGGGCTTTAACATTTCTGCATAACCAAAATGGATTTGTGTTGCTGTTTCCGTTTTATTTATTTACTTTTTTTTGTCTGAAGTCTGTTTGTTTTGCTGCACTGAGGAACCCTTGATAACTGGAAATAGATTTTATGAGTACCAGAGGAAATGCCAGCACTGAGCTCTTTTGGGTGGGGGTAATTGACAAACACAAACAGAAACATTTTATCATCTGAGGCATTCCATGTTTACCACCACTGTTATAGTTCACAGCCACAATCTTACTTACCACATCGACGCTCGTCAGCTCCGTTGGGACAGTCTGTGTGTCCGTTACACTGCAGAGCTTGAGGGAGGCACTCGCTCACGTTCCCGCATGGGAAATGGCCGAGGGGGCATCCAACTTCCACTTCCACTCTGCTGGTCACCAGAGCTGAAGGACAGACAGGGGGAAATGGAGGGGTTTAAATTTATTTGTATAAGAAATAAATGTATGTATTTTTTTTTTCTAAATACCTGCCTGAGGCACAGAAATACAAAATAACTAAATATATTTTTGGGGAAAAAGAGACAAGACAACAGTCAGGTTCACTGCTGTTTAAACATTTCTACACATGTTTTAATGTCATTATTGTCAAAGACACATTTAATGTTAACCAAAGTGCTGAAAAACAATGCTAGATTACTCAAACTGAATTAAATACCAAAGAATAGTTTTAAGAAGGGAGAAAACTGTGATGTGTCTAAATGTCTGTTTCCTATTATTCCATTATTTCACATTTTACCACTAAGGATAAACTGAGCTAAGTTGCTAAACAAAACCTGTGCTGAATTACGCTCCAGCTAGAAAACGAAGGTCAGCTTTCCCATGTTGTGACACTCTTCAATAACATTTAAACGTGTTCAATACAATGAGAACATGTTCAAACTGTTTACCTGGAAAAAAAATACACTAAATACAGTTTCCATAAAGCTGGAACAATCTTCTTTCCAGAAACATTCCTGTTTTTTTATTCCTGTTTATACAAATCACATTGTCGCCTCATGAGAAGAGGTAAAAAACAAATTATTCCAACTTTATGGGCAACAGTGTACTTGAAAACTATTGATACATTCTCATCCATCTTTTCATGTCCAGTATGCACTGCAACTGTGTGCAAAGCCAGTGCTACGCAGCATCTTGTGGCCGAAGTTAGCAACAACAGAAATTTATAGCTTCCTGGAACATAGTAAGTTCTCCCTGTTCTCACACCAGTGCTATTCCAATAATAAACTCTCCTACTTGGAAACGGCTAATCAGAATGGACCCGGCATGGAGCCCTGAGGCACTCCATGAAACTGACTCTAAATTATCTGATATATGCTGACAAATAAACCTGAGACCAAGAAAAATAAGTGTAAACTATTTCAAAAAGATCATTTAATATGAAACTCATTAAGATTTCCACTATCAATGAATGTATTGATTTGGATCTGGGGTGGAAACTATGCCTGCGTCACAGCTGTTTCATGAAAACTCTCTTTACTCACTTTATTATGTCAGTATAGTGAATCATCAGTAAATCAGTGACATGAAACATATGCCTATATATTAAAAAAACATAAACAATATTTATCTTGCTGCTTACTGTCTTACTTTTACTTTTTCATCTGCGCCACCATTTAATCTGTACCCATATGCCGCAAAACTCAAACTGGTGTGTCCCAACAGAGAAGTTATTTGTCTCGCAGCCATTTGGGTTCCACATAAACCTTATGATCAAAAATTTATTGTGGCGTCACTATTTTTGTTGAAAACACAAGCCGGTCACAAGACTTCTTGCTTGGCATAAAGAGGTTTTTTGACTGTTCATTTACCGCCGCATGTGATGTCGCTGGCTGGTTTTACAAGCCAGAAACAAATCCCTCATTCATTTTTTTGCCAGCAAACCTAAAGGTCATACACAGATCTCTAAGAGGGACATGCAGCATTACTCCCTTTTTTTTTTTTTTTACAGCCTTCCTCATGACACCAAATAAAAACAGAACGAATGGCTTCTTCTTTCACAAGCTGTTTTCCAGTAAACACTGAATCACTGTCTCTGTGTAAGAATTGCACTTTTACTTTTCTTCATTTAATGAGACAGTTTCTATTTTAGCTTCATTCAAAGTGATCTTCTGATGTTAAGCAACAACAAAAAAAGAAAAGAAAAAAGAAAAGGCAACACAACATTTTCAAGTTTCATTTAACTCCTGAGATCCAGCAAGGAAGAAATTTAAAGAGAAAAACAGGAAGGAACAGGAGTTTTGAACCTCAGCAAAATCTGTTCTGGCAGATAACAAAACTGTGTGTGTGTGTGGGGGGGGGGGGGGGGGGGGGGGGGCTTTTGGTTACTCAACTAATAGTGGGGTTATGAAAGTGGGACCAGTGCTCCACCAATTACTGCTGCTGATGCTCTGGAAACAAGATGTGGAGAAAATAAATCGTTAATCCACAAAATAAATGGTTAAAACTCCCATTCCTTAATGTCATTTTCAAACTCGGCGTCATTCTCCAGCACTTGTTGAATGTGTGCTCAGAAAAATATCTAAACCTGCATTTTTATGTCTTTCTCTGTATCTCCTTTCGTTTACATAGTTGTTTTTTGGGTCCTAAAGAGGAATACTTGACTCTTTTAGCTTTTAACCCTAACCTAGAGTGTTATAACAGGGCATAAGAAGACATTTTTTTACTTTTGTGAGATTTTTCAAAATCTTTCATGTAGAAAAGTGAAGTTACCGTGTATGGTTCCTTGCCCTTAAGTGGTAAACAAATGTAAACATGTATTTAGACCATTAGAACATAAATGCTGATTCAGGCAATTGTCAGCATACACAGTATGGTTCCTCACCTCATAAAGGGTTAACAGGTCTGTTACATTAGCTAGTCATTAAGTGTGTCTGCCGTTTGGCGCTGAGCAGGGAGTGCACAGTGGGCTTTTGGAGGCTTTTTGCTGAAAACACCTGCCCGTGGCTCGGTTCACCCTCAAGTGTGAGACAAGTGAGAGTGAACGAAAACGTTAAAGTTTGAGATGAAACAAACTTCAAGGCTTCGCAGAGACAAGGGAAAAAGTCTGTGAACGTTACACAGAGTTACACAGTAGGAGTGAGTAGGAACTGTCTGGATTATCACGGCACAGTGACCACTGTCGCGCAAATTTAGACGTGCTGAAATATGACCTGAGATGTGGATGGAGGTACTCAGGTCTGAAAAGAGTTTCACCAGCAGTTGGTATGTGATGTACACAAAGGCAAAGTACACAGAATGAACCTGAGAACGCAGCACGTCATTACCTCATGTCATTTTGGTGCAATACTTGATACAGCTCCTTTTGAAAATTCTCTTTATTCATGATATCCATGAATGTCATCATGTATATTCAGCTTCCTTACCACTTCAACCCTCAATTAACCCTCTAGTTGTTTTTTTCAACTTTTTGGTTAGCTACTTAAACCTGATGCAATATGTAAATATTTTTGTACCTCACCATATTTACTTTTATATAGTTTATCTTGTCTTAGCTTATTCTATTTTTTTGTATTTTGCACTGTTGTCCCCTGCTGCTGTAACACCTTAATTTCCCCACAGGGATGAATAAAGTCCTGTCTTATCTTATCTTGGTCAGTGGGAAGTGTTTCCCTCATTTGAAACATGGAAAACGACAAACTAAATATTTTAAAACAAAGATTGTCGGACCATCGTCGGCTGTGATGATCTTTACGAACTAATCTGAAGCTCTGCAATGAGCATCCAAATCAATCAGCGATCGATCCAGTCTTAATATAATATATATTATATTGGCATTGGAAATCGGATTTGAAATGAAACCCTGACAAAGGGGCAGAAGTGCTGACATTCACTTTAAGGGGCTGGCCTGAAGTTCCCACACTGTTCGCACAATTAAGACCTCAAAACTAAAAGTCAGCACTTTACCTCAACAACCCCCCACCCAACCGCACCTCTCCCCCTCAGCATCTCTGTTTTATTCCAAACGCAGAGTTCTGCAGGGCAATGCCAGCACATCAACAAATGCGAGTGAGGATGTAGTAATGATGATGAGTGGTGTTAGCGAGAGCCACCAAGCTGAATATACAAAAGAAATTCACATTACTCGTAATAAGGTCATTCATCTGCAAACAACCCAACGGAACAAAAAACACTGCAGAGAACGTCACTTTCAGAACATGTTCTTCATGGAGGATTTTAATTTTACTCCACTACATTTATCTGAAGATTTCAGTAAGTTATTCACAGCCGATTAGGACCTTAAAAGGATTTAATCAAAGACATAACACGCAATGAATTGTAAATGAAGCCACCAGACAGTGTATAAAATGACCAAAATCAGCTTGTCCTCATTCTGCTGAGCCACTATGTTTGCAGCTGTTATGATAATTCAGTCATTTAACATATTTCCCACTTAAGTGTGTAATGTATACTTTTACATTTTAGGTATATTATCAGGAAAAATTTATTTACCAAACCTTACAAGTACGGTTTGGAATACAGGACTTTACAGGAGTATTTTCAGACTGTGGTCATGCAACTCATACATAAATTAAAGGTCTGAGCACTCCTTCCACCGTTGAATCTGCTATTATTCTGCAATTGATGCAAGACTCTCCACTTAAAACATGCACTTAAACAATGCAAAGTTAAAAATTAAAATATTAAAAATCCTAATATAACACAAGAGACTGATTTAAAATGTTTTGAGTCCATTTAGAAGTTACTGTTAACAAGTGTTTAACTGAAAACCTTACCTTATTAATCATCTTGGTTTAAATACAGTCAATGGGAAACATGTGAACGTCACACAGAGGAAATATTGAAACTATTGGAATGAAAAATAAACTGTAACACTTGCTCAAACAGCTGTTGTTCTTTTCTTTGTGTAGATGTTTACTTCAGGGGTAATGTTTTAAAAGTGCGGTACTGCAGAAAGTGCTAGCATATGTCACAGCACGCTCTTTACTCAGTGTGCCATTTAGATGTTTTATGTAAACTGCATAATTTAGTATGATTAATAGTTTTCTTGTAAAGTTCTCATTTTTGTGTTTCTCACCAAAGACACATGCTATTGTATTGTTACAGTCAGTTCTAATAATCTAATTTTGAGTTCATTGCTTTCCTCATATTTAAATATCTATTTATTTTATTCCATTTTATTTTTTAAACTCATGTAATGTTTGCATGCATTGCTGACAGTCTTGCGCCCAATTCAGCATAGTAGCAGTTAAACTGCTCACTGTGCTGCAACTGGGACTGGACTGTCAGCTTCGAACATGTATGCAAATATTGCAGAGTTAAAAAAAGAAAATAAGTAGATTTTCAAATATGAGGAAAGAAATTCTGAATTTGTAAGAACTTAACAATACATCACCTTGTGTTTTTGATAAGGCACGCTAATATCTTTATAAGAAACCTTTGCATAAAACAGCAAAAAGACTAAATGGTGTATTGACACTTGGTCACACTATTAAAAAAGCAGCTTTTACCTATTTTCACTTCCAGTGCATATGGTTTCAAACTGTGCTGCTGCCTGACATTGCATCTGGTGCAAAACTGTTAATGCGCAAAGCAGGCATGAAAAATAATCCACATTATAAAAGTAAATTCAAATATGAGGAGAAAAAAAATGCAACAACAATTTCACAGCTCAATGATGCGAGAAACGCTATATGATAAAATAAGAAATGATTCTGTGATACGACAGCAGCTGCTGATCTTTTCAGTGTGTGAACGTGTTTTGCTTCTGCGGGTCCAACCTATTATTGCTTCTACTTTCCTTTCCTATGGATGGCGCAGAGAATGATCTGTAATACAACTCTCCCTCTGCACCCGGCTCTACAGAAATTAGTTTGTGAGAGACCAGGTGATTCATATTATTTTCTTTGGGATATAAACTGATATAGGCTGTTTCACTCAAGTATATATAAGGAAATATGAGTTATTAAAATTGTCTAGCAAAGCTTCCACCCACACTGAGACAATAATAGAAGAGAATCACAGTACCGGACGCTCATGAGTCTCTCCATAGACCTAAAGAGCAGATTCCATTTGACACATTCACACCTGGAGACAGAAGCCAAGAAAGACACTCCAGGCAGGCGGTCTCTGCATAACACGTAGGTTCTCATCACAGCTGGGACACTGGTACAAACTTCTACACACTGATGACACCCAAATTGACTGGATCCACTGTTTAAATTAAATGACTAGCCATAACTTAAATTAGAAGTGAATCATGCCTTTGAAGGACTTTCAGGGACTGCCAAAGACACTAAATCCTCTAAAACCCCAAACTGGAACATGTCTGAAGGTGACCAAACTAAATAAAAGGCAAAAAAAGGTGCCAATTATGACAGAGGCAAGGAATCATCAGTGCATGTTGTGCAATCTGCAGGGATTACTCTCTGAATACATGATCTTAAATGTTTGTGGAGGGGACTGAGCCGAATGCAGCGGCCTCCTACTCATTGCCATTCCTCAGTAAGTTGCAGAAAATGTCATTGCGTCTGTGACGTGACTCGATTACTCCGAGACTGAACATTTTCCTTTAAAGGTTAAAACAATGAGAGTTTACCAAAAAAATAAAAAATATTTGTTTTAAAAAAAAGCGAGGCTCTTAGATGGAGTGTTCACTGCAGGGTTGTCAATGCCATCATGTTTTCTCTGTAACTTTTTCTACTTCTGATTACATTTTCCTATAATCCATGGCCTTTGATATTTCTAGGTTTTATCAGTGTTGAATGGTGACTGTGTCCAGGGTTGTTAAAAGCAAAATAAATCAATAAAGTTTTCACATTCATTGTGAATAAATCAAATCAGTAAAGGTTTTTACCACACCGAGCACAAAGACCAAAGGCTTTGGTGTGTACGTAACATTAACTGTGTCACCAAATCACAACCGATTCCACAAAAATCCCTGATTCCCAAAGGAGACGGTCACTTATTATTTAAAACACACCAAGTGAATCACATTAAGGCAGCAACAGACAGTGTCGGTCCTGTCAGTCTCGTCTCTGTGTGTAAAAGAAGTCAACATGACACCCCATTCAACAAAGATACAATAGGAGACCTGAATATGAGTCACAGAAGGGGAGGTGGTGGAGGAACTGTGAGTGGGCATGAGTAATGTGAATGAATAAGACATGAATTTGAAATTGGATTTTTACAATGTCCTACAGCTCTGTCCCGCCCGAGCGCCTTCGAAATCCTGTCCAATACCAACATCTAAACAATGGATGAGCAATTTCAGTTTGCCATTAAAATAAAATAAAGGTCAGACATTTACTTAATATTTACCACAATTTCTATTCTGATCTCTTTCGGAGATCAGTTGTGGAGATTATCCACATTTGTTCATCTGAACCTAATCTAAAAACCATCCTAAATTCCATGAGGTGTGCTTCTTCTCCCTTTGTGGGGAAAGTGGTCACACTGAAATTAACAACCTCTCAGCCTATTTCATGCCTTTCCACCTCCATCTGCGCAGGAGAGCAGACACTGCCTCATTCATTATCCGTTTACAGCCTCTTCCACCAGGAATGCCAATGTTCATTCACAAAATCACCATGAACATGTTGCCTGACCTCAAATGAAAACCCTTGCTCTTGCTCTTCTCATGCATGTGCAGAAACATCACCTTGAGATTAAAATGACCTTTTAGGCTGTAATATAAAACAAAATGAATGATTTTGAACAGCATCAGGAACTGTGATATGTGGAATAAATATTACAAAGAAAGTGAGCTAGAAATACTTCATGTCCAACGATAAGCATGCTTTATTTTCTTTCTTCATCATGCAACCTTGCACCTCTGCATTTTTCTTTACCTTGAATCTGAGCGTGTGCCAGGTGGATGAGTAAAACGATGACAGGTACGTCCATCCCGACGATCAGAAGTTTCCCTGCGCTCAAGACGCTCCGGCTGAAGAAGAGAGCCTCCGGCTGAAACGCGTTTTCCACGGTGAAGACCTGCCTGTCGACAGATAAATCAGCACAAGTCCCAGTCCCTCCGATGCCTCAGCGCGTATCCGACGTCGCGCGTTTAGAATCGACCGAAACAATAAACTAATGCGCCGAAGGAACAAGTTGAACCTGCAAAGTGAAAAACAGAGCCGGTGCGCAGAGACAGCGGCATTATGACATCCCGAAAGCACACTGGACTTCCCGGAGCTCACTGAAGTCTCCTCTCTCTCTCTCTCTCTCTCTCTCTTTGTATTTCTCTCTATCACACACGCACACGCACACACACACAAACACACAGCTAAATTCAGTTTAATTCACTGGTAAGGCTGTACACAATAACACTAAAACTAGAACAGCATTACACACACACACACATACACACACTCACACACACATGTCTTGCGGGGTCAAACTCTGGTACCAACATTGTGAGGCCTTGCTGCCCTTGTGTCCTTGTGGGGCCATTTTGAGGGTTAAATCCTGTTAAGACTTGGTTTTTACAGTAAACATTACATTTAGGGTGTTAGAGTTAGGAAATTGAGATGGTTAAAAGAAGGCGGTAGGGATCCCATATGTCAATTATTAAGACTTTTTGAAGACAGAAAGAGAGAGCCCAAAAAATATGACTGATGAGAAATAACAGCGTAACTGTGACCTGATCACACATTTTGTCCTGTTGCTCTGGCTTCCTCGTGAATGTTAGATTAACTAGTGATCCTAAATTGGCCATATGTGTGGACGTGAGTCCAACTCTCTCGTCACATTCTCCTCTCATTTGCATCGGTCCAAAGCAAAAGAAAAAAAAAACACAACAGAGTACTCCATTCTCTGCATGCACCAGTGTTTTGAGCAGCATCCAAAGTTGGAGACTGTTTTGGGTTTTGTGCCTCCTCGCTTGATTGGAACAGTTGCACTCAATTAAGTGCTGTGTTTCCTCCCACACAGTTGTTTTTGAATTTGCAACACGATTGCATTTCCACTTGGCCCATCAGACCATGATCAGTTCAAAATGTACTTTAATGTTGTCTAACACTATCACATATTAATGCTGGGTGTTAATGGAGATTGTGATGGTGCCTTTAAAGAGATCTGTTTATACGTGGTCACGTGTTCGACAGGTGAGGTTGAGACGAGCACACACCACAATGTAAAATATAACATTTACTTTGACAAGTTCAGCTCCAGAATTTCACATTTCATTTTTTCTCAATGACCTCCAGTAAAGAAAACTACTCCTAGAACAATGTGACATATCTGACTGCCCAGTGTCAACATGCTACAACCTAAGTGACAGCAAACGACAGCGAGGGACAATGAGTGACCTAGATACACACAGCACATGTATTGGATAGACACACGCTCGCTGTCTCAATGTACACCGACCCCCAGCTTCTTCTATCTCTTCATTCTTTGGGGATTCTTGTTCAGTTTTTTGCACATTATTTCCACACAGGAAAGTGTGAAATAAAAATGCTGCATGCATCCATGCTACAACACCTGCAGTTCTGCTGTTAGATCTTCTGTCCCTATGACAGAGAGTTTCAGTATTTGTCTAGACAGAAACTTGTGTTCAGTAAGTGGAAATGACAGCAGCAAATACAGGTTTATTTACTGCCTGAGCGAGTTTTTGTTTGACAAATGAAGACCCACAAGCAGTAAGCAGATGTGACCTGCACTTGGTCCAGCATTCAGCGGAGTTCACTGGGATCCTGTCTTGTAGAGTTAAATAAGATTGACATCATGCTAAATCGGGCCTCTATACATTCATGAATACGAAGCTACAGCAACAAATTGTAACCCTCTCCTGTCTGCAGCTTTATGTTTATAACATCTTCCAAAAAATGTTTCTAAACTATTTCCACAGTCTTAAGTGAGTTGACATTCCTTTAATATGAGTAATCCACTAAGACACCTAAAAATAAAGCTACCTTAAGCACCAAGAACACATAAATTCACAGGGAAAAGCACAGAGGCAAACTGCTGACAATGCTGACACCCACACATCAGCACATATCTGTATTTATTACAGGGAATAGTATTTTTAGGGGGGTTCTATTTCTTGCTACAGCCAAGAAATAGAACATGTGGGCGTGGTCCAGATCATAAAAAAGTATTTTTCCTCTGGTAGAAGTGTCCTCAGCAAGTGAATTTCAGTTATTATAGTGGCAGGATTGAGCTCGATTGGACAGTAACTGAATATTCTTGCCTTTTAAATACTTATGCTATCTCAGTTAAATCTCACTGAACTGCTTTCCAGGCCAAATACCTATTCTTTTACATTTTCTTTTAGATTGTCCGTTTTAGTGTCATTTCTGTGTTTGATAATATGATATACAGATTTGGCTCCACAGAATAAAGTTTTGGAAAAACTCTAAGGGTCATAAGAGACAGGGAAAAAATGATTTATTGATGTGGGAACATGAGATGATCAATAAGAGCAGGGTTTAGGTGCAAAGTGTGCTCAACAAAACTTTTTATGAGCTCTCTGACAAAATAGGACGTGAAGCAGTTTGTCTAACTATTGCTGCACATGTTTCAGTGCTGATCATTGTTTTGCTTGGGGAGGTCCAGAGCTGTCGTCGTGCTCATGGGGTCTTAGGATTTGTGTTCAGTTCGTTGGTCTTTGGATATCTAGGGAGTAAGGATCAAAAATAAACTCAGAATTACCACTTACTGGCAAAGGTGCAATCAGTCTACTTTAAATCAAGTTCAGATTTGGCTGACAATTTTTTTTTTATTTTGCTGCTGACTTGAATGAATGAATGAATGTGAATGTGATCATGTGAAATGAAAGCTTTGCCCTAACTGAAGTCACGCTTATTGTGACTGTTACTTTGTTTTTTAAAGTTTGCTTAAAAATAGGCCTTTTATCTGTGAATCTGCCCCTGGAGGCCGCATCCAACGGCCGTGTGAGTCCAATAACATCACTGTGAGGTTGACTTTAGAGTGGTCACTTTAAAGAAAGAAAAAAAGTTTGCCTATTTAAGAGTTTCACAGTTTGAAGAATGACAGCAGATACTATGAGCTTCTACTTTAGGCCAGCAGCGACATACAAACTTCACAATTGAACTGGGATTATAGACAAAGATGCCAGCAGTCTGTGGCACAAAGATAATTTGATCAGAAAAAAAAGCGTCAACCAATGAGGCTTTGATTTTCCAGCATACAGTCCCTATATAATATAATCAGACCACAGATTCCTCTGCTCTAAACTCAGATGGTGACAGTGAAGTTGATTGTCATTTTCATTTAGGTTATCTAAAATTACAGCTGCTACTTTGATGCGCATGTGAACAAAGGAAAGTGGGTTGCCAAGAAAGGCAACGCAGAAGATGAAGACGAGACCCTCGGTGAGCCAGAGTGAAAGACAACACCGACTTGAGATACTGGGAAGGGAGGACATTTTAAAGTAGCTGTGGATGGTTAAGATAAGAGGGTTAGAGAGAAAATTATGTCAGTGAGGACTGTTATATTATCATTTACTTCACAATTTGAGAAACTTTTACAGATATGAGTTTCAATATGTCAGAGAGGTTAAGAAAAAAAGAAGTCTATTGTTTTTTTTCTGACGAAGCCAAGCTGGGCTATTTCCTGCAGCATTATCCAATAAAGGAGAAATGAGTTGGCACAGTGCACCATTTCCCTGGATGTGACAATGAAGCAACAGTTCTTTTTCTTGAGCCTTATTTTTTAGTCTCACCAAGGGGCCTGGAGATAGAAATGTACCCTGTGCCTTCACACTCAGCACACAGTTTGCTATAACTCAAAAGAATTTGTACCATCAGATGACTGAAAAAAACAGTTAAACCTACGCGCTGTTAATTCTTTTGCCACTGGAGGATGTGGACTAAAGCTGTAAGCTCTGACACATAGTTGTTTCAGTGTGCAGCTGTGTGTATAGTCAATCATTCAGCAGACGCACGGCAACATTAGCATTCATTTGGAGCTGTGTTTGAATCCACCTGGTGAATGCAAGTCCAATATTCACTCCCGTTTGTCCTTCAGGAGTGTTTTTTTCCTGGAATCCTCTGCCTTTTAAATTTTAAAGGGTTGCTAAAATATGCAGTAAATTCCTTTAAAGCAGACAAGTTTGATAATTCGCTCTAAATTTGAATGTGTACTGGGTGGTTGTTTCCATTTAAAAAATAAAAATAAAAAAATAACAAAAATACTGAGCAAGAGGTAAGAAAGGGAAAACTTTCAGTCACAATATTTAAAAGATAAAAGTTCTGCTCGTCTTACAGTAAAAAAAAATTTAAAAACGGTGCTTGGTTATCTTCAAACAAACGTACGTGCGGACGAACCAACTCCTCGTTTGTGATCACAGCAGCTGCAGCACACCGTGTCTGCACAAGTTATGTTCTTCAGTGTAGCGGTCACATAATGTCCCAAGTTGTGTCCAAGAAGAACATGTCTGTGGTGATTAAAATCAAACGTGTGCATCGGCAGTGGAACATTAACACGCCCGCCAAATTTCACGGGCAACCTGTTGACATGTGTGGCAGACGTTGTTGCTTCAGAGTTGACATTTCCATCCAAAATGGAAAGAGCAGGTAGAAACATATATTTTTGTTAGAAAATGAGATCATTTCTAACCAGTAAGATTTTGATGTTCCTTGCGGTTTGTTGATTTTTGTTCAGGATGGGGGTACATGCGGGTAGACATATTTGGAAGATGAGTGTTAGTTTGTACGTTGTTCTGTTTTCTTCCTACATTTACTTATGTTTTTCTTGTACTCCACTACATTGTAGAGTCAAATATAGTACTTTTCAGGCCTCTCTATTAACTGTATATAGCGGTTTTGCTCCTTTTCATATTATCCACACAAAATATGATAAACCAATAAATGAACCAATACTAGAAATAAAAATACCTAGCAGTAGATTAAGTAGTTAAACTTAGCTGAAACCACTTTTATCAGCTGCAACATCTGCTGCACAATTTGTCATTGTGCAGCAGGAAATCACGAGTTTTTGGCACATGCCGTGTGCAGTCTAAAGTCAGATCACAGAATGATGGGGGGAAAAAGACAAATATTGTCTGGCTGATTTATTAAAACAACAATAGTTTGTTTTGTTGCCCCCAGAATTCTGTGATCTACAGTATTGAACCACATTTGCACATTGCTATGCATTTCTGGCTATGCATTTTTACTAAAATTATGACCAGACAGTGGTGCTCGATTTGCCATAGTTTTAAAATTGCACAAAAACAGGCGGTTCGTGAGCTGAAGCTCAGCACACATTCAATTTGAAGCATGTCCCAGGAAAAAAAAAATGAAATAAAATAATAACTAAAATAAATCTTCTTACTTAAAGTGAAAACTCGTAAATCATTTGTATTACATCAGCCTTTTTCATTGGACCTGACCCAAGTCAAAATTCAGTTTTAGCTTTTCCCGGACCTCAATATATTTTACATGTTTCATTGCATTCACTTTCGAAATATGTGCTGCCCTCTGCCAACTGGCAGAAAAGGGAGTGGGCTGAATTTCTATGTTAGAAAAAAAAAGCATCAGCAAAAGCATCAGATGGCTCAGAAGTACTAAAGAGACCGGGGGAACAACAAACAGCCCCTTCCTCTGCCCAGACTTAACGCACAGAGTGAAAAAAATCCCAATTAACTTTCGGCAGGGATCAAACCTCGCCATCTGCGGTGGAAGGACAAATGTATGTAACACACACGGACTAACTCGGTTCAGTGCACTCACAGCTTCACAAAGGTGTATAATCTTCTGGAGAGAGATAAAAACAAACAAACATGTAAGCTGATATTTATTCATGAGGAGTTTGTCAGTAGCTGGGCGGGAAGATTGGTTCTGTTCAGAGAATTGGAGCATTACTCTGCATCAGTGTTTGGAATTACGCCGTTTAAAAGAACGGCGTTAGGTAACGATGTTATTTTTTCAGTAACGGGGTAATCTAACTAATTACTTTTCCCGTCGTTACAACGCCGTTAACGTTACTGGAGGTTAAATGCAGTGCGTTACTATGCATTGATTGAATAAACGGTGTAATCCGAACGCACCCCTGGCTCACCGCTAGTGAGGAGGTGGGTTAATAACGAGGTAAGCGATTATGATTGGCTAAGGCAGAGTCATGTTTCATGGTAGCCAATCAGAGCCAGTGTTTTTACACACATGACAGCACACGCGCCACACACACACCCAACAGCTAAACAGAGATTCGATGAAGCAGCAGAGATGGCGAGTCAGGAGCAATCCGATGAAAAGTTGGCATTTTCAAGGTGGAGATATAAGCACTACTTCAATAAATAAAAAAATTCATTGTGGTCAAAGGGAGGAACGTGCATGTAATGTGTACATTATGTCCAGGAGCGAAGACTTTCTCGACATCCGTTGTAAGCAACTCTAATTTAATTTAGCGTCTCACAACGACACACGCATCTACAAAGCTAGTGGCCAAAAACACCGATACCTCCACCACAGATGACAGCTCGCCGTCTAAACCCTACCGAAATATAAATATTATAAAAATAAATTTAATATAAATATAATTATAAAATATATATATAAATATCGAAAGTTATGTACAAACACCTGTCTGTTCTAGTAATTTCAACTGACTTGTGAAAACTGCTCAAAAAAATCCAAATTATTTGACATATAGCAACTTTTTTTTTTTTTAACAGTAACGCAAATAGTTACTTTCCCTGGTAACGAGTTACTTTTATTATAGAGTAATTCAGTTACTAACTCAGTTACTTTTTGGAACAAGTAGTGAGTAACTATAACTAATTACTTTTTTAAAGTAACGTTCCCAACACTGCTCTGCATTTACCAACTTCAAAGAGCAGAAAACTGATGTGTCATTCGTCATCATCATGGTTCACGCAGGAAAATGTTACTGTGAGAAAAACCAGATACGTCAGGTCCTTTTATCTGGGAATGGATAGGCTAGGAAAGTTAGATCATCAATCAGTACATTCATGACGAAAACTACTAAGCTTCTTTAAAACACGTCTATGTATGGGTAGTGTTGAGACCCAAAACTGACAAAATGTAAGCGTAGTTATCAGCCAAAGATATAGATACAACCAGCTAGCTGACAAGAAAATGGAATTGAAATCACTCATCTGTTTATCTTTTAGCAGCTGATTCTTTTCCATTGCCTTAAGTAGATAGATAGATAGATAGGTTTTATTTGTCACATGCACAGTTATACATAGTACAATGCACAGTGAAATGTACTGTTGTACCTGCAGCCAGTAGTAAGAAAATATATAAGTACTACAGTAAACAGTAGTTACTACAGTAAACAGTAGTTTCACACAAGGTAAGCGATATAAGTGTAATGTACACCGATAGAGAAATAGAATATAAAAAAAATAAAATAAAAAAAAATGAGAATAAAAATAAAAATATCGACTGAATAAAAATATAGACTGGTAAACTTGGGAGGTGGGGGGGTAGTTGTATATGTACATAATTTACAGTATTAAATATTAAATATTAAGCAGCTACATGAATAAAGTGCAGTGATATTTTAAGCCCAGTTAAGGCTCAGAGTTGAGCAGGCGGATGGCATGGGGATAAAAACTCTTCTTCAGCCTCTCAGTCTTTGTCCTCAGGCAACGGAAACGCCGGCCTGATGGCAGTAGAGAGAAGAGAGAGTGTCCGGGGTGACTGGGCTGTTTCAGGATCTTTGTGGCCCTTAACCTGTCGGGGTCACATTACATTTCCATTCAATGAACTTCCAACAATTCCACCTGAGCCACCAGGAGATCGCATCAAACTAGGAAAAACTCGAGAAAAGAGAAGGTTATGCTGACTAAATATTTATCAGAACGCCAATGTTTCCATTTCTAAAGACTTTTCTAATTTATTTTGCTTTCTTGGACCAATCTCTGCCCTGCAGACATACGTTCACAGACGCTTACCATAGGAAAACTGGAAATACGTTGACTGAAATAGGAAATGCCACATGGAGGAAAACAGGAAGTAAATGTTACGTTTGGGCATAGATTCACCAAACAGGAAACTAATGGGCTGAAAAATCAAATAAGCCAGTGAAAGATAAATTAACAATACTATCAGTTTCAGAGATTTGTAGTACAGCAGTGTCTGCTTGAAAGTAAAAACACCCATCTGAGACTCCCCAGTTAATCATAAATAGTTGGAAGGCTATTCCCACATAGCACAATAAAAAGGAGATCAGGGGTTGTAAGTCATGAGGGCATGGCTTCACATTTCTCTGTCTACGTTCCTTGAGTTTTGGCTTGAAAACTAGGAAGCTCTGGCAGTTGGATGCAGCCCAACACAGGCACACACACAGAAACAGTTTAGGAACAACTCATAAAAACATGAAAAACAGCACAAGGTTTTGACCTGGCCTCCAAATTCACTAGATCCCAAACTGATCAAGTATCGGTGGGATGATCCACAGAGGCCCCTCCCCTCAACCCATAGGACCCAAAGGCCCCCACTAACAACATTGTGTTGCCAGACACCACAGGACACCCTCAGAAGGCCCATCTCCATTCTCTGATGAGTCATAACTGTTTTGGAGGCACAAGGGAGACCTACACAATATTAGGAAGGTGGTCATAATGTTATGCCTCATTGGTGTATATATACACACACTATGAGACAAGATTTATCACAGTGGCGGCTAACCTCAATCACAAGTTAATTGGAGAGAACAACATGCAAACAGATTTTTCATAGATTTTTCTGATTAAAATAATTCTGATTGAAGATTTCAGGTTAACTGTTTACATGACAAGGGGAAAAGTGATGACTATGTCATGCATTTGGCTATCTTATCTTTTTGCCACATGTCCTTTTTTATTTTCCTGCCGTCCAATAATCTTAGGGTCCTTTAATAGTTTGCATTAAACATAAACGTTCTACAGAGGACGAGTTCAGCTTGGAAGTTGTCCTTTTCGGTAAGTAGAGAAAGGGCTTGTGCGGAAAGAACGTAGCCGGAAATCATTACAGGGATCTATTTCTTTTGATCAATTTCTGTTGTGTCACTTTACTTTTGTTTTGTGCACTGCCTGTGATGTATGGGTTTATGGAGATTTACTTCTTAACGATAACTCCTTGCATTGTAGTCTTTTTAAATTTCTCTCTGGGAGAACAGTGAAAGTAAATTCTCTTTTATCTCTTATGAAAGCATTTAAAATGCAACTGATCAAAACTTCAGTTGAGCCTGTATATACTGATAGACATGTCTGTTGAAGTGCTAAATGCTCTGCTTGGGGTTTTAAATCGTTTGAAATCAGACTATTAGGCTCCATGTAAACGTATTGATCAGGAATATGTGTTTATACCTACGTACACCGACGAGTCAACACACTGGTGTTACAGGATGACGTCATGTTCGCATATGTTGCCGCAGTTTAGACTCTTTACCTTTTCTTTTTCCTGCGTCTTTCCATTGCCTTTGTACTCCAAAAACTGCTTTGTTTTCAGCCTGAACAATGTCCTCACACTAAATCCCTGCACATTTGTTAGCGAAGCGAGGAGAAAACTGCATAAATAATACAAGTAATTCCTATCTAGTCTAAGACCACAAAGATTCTCTTTTTATCACATTAGGAGCTTCTACACCTAGAAATGAAATACCGCTGACACACTGGGACTTGAGCTCAAATTCTCTGAACACCTTCTATCTCTGGCTCAGAGCGTCATCTCATTGGAAAAGAAGTCTTCTCACCAGATGGGGTGTAAATGAGTATGTAAAAATACATCTTACCAATCATGCACCAGTTTTCCCAGTCGGAGGGTGTCCAAGGTTTATTAGCCGGCAGTGCAATTTCCGCAACCGGTGGACACAAAAAGGGCCTTTGCGCACACACACTAAGCCACACAGACACACAGTGTATTGATTTTAAATGTGGAACAAGAAGAAAGTAGTGTACTTGTTATTGTAGATTGTCAGTGCACTCTACCGTGCTAAATTATTCTCACAACCACTTAAACTCCCAAAGGTTTTTCTGTAACGGCCTTTTTTGTCAAAGGACTTGTTTAAGTGCCTTCCAAAGGTTGGAGACCGCAGGTCCATGTTCATGCTCCTCTGCACCAAAAAAACCAAAATAAAAATAGATAAATTGGGGAGATAAATTCTATCAGAGCTTCTCTTTCACTTTAGCTTGTGTAATAGCTACACACAGACTTTCAAAGAGTCGTGCACGAGGAGCATGTGCCGCATGGATGCAACGCCAAGCCTGGCAGCCATCCATTCCTTTTAATGTAACTGGCTGATGCGGCGCAATATTCTCATAGGCTGCACACAAAATAGCTTTACCAGTCTCTAACTTTCACAAATATTTTGACTACGTGGAGCAAAAGAAAACAGGTCATAAAATGGTCCATGGGACCGCGGTCTGACTTCCGTTATTGAAGTCGCTGACATATAATGCAGCTGCAAGATTAAACTTTCCCTTCACTTCCTCTTAACTCCCTAAGTGCTCTTCTGCCTGATCAGTCAAACCATGTCATCTCAAAACATGATTTCTACTCATTAAAATCAGCAACATAAGAGACTTTTTTTTTGACAAAGCTTCCCTTTATGTTATAGTAACTGATACTGGTTGTCACATTTTCCTCTCTTTAAGGACAGTATTCACTTGTTGCCACAGCAGCGTAACACTGGATTCTCTGTGCGTTCATGCGAGGTTAGAATTATTGGGAAAAAATTAGTTTCTGACAGGAAGAATTTTATGTGAACACCCACCTAAGCTGGAACGGCAACTTGGTCTGCGAAAATGTTGGTGCACGACTTCAACACGAGCTGTTGACGTGAACATGGCAGACGTGAGTAACCCCGACCCAAGCTTGGCAAATGATGCACTTTGTTCACTGGCGAGCTACATGTTCATTTCTGACTAACGCCAAACTGTCGGTCCAATACAGACATTTGTTTTATGATAAGCAGCTGTTTCATGGCTCCATTGATTCTTAATTGCCACACAATTACTGCAAATAGCTATCAATGTGAGAAACAGAAATTAACACATCCACATTCCAACATTTCTGACCATAGTCAGCTCAGGAAATGTAACCATGCGTGGCTGGAGAACTATCCGTTCTCTATTCAAACACTCAACCGTGACAGCAGGAACATGACATGTTTACTTGTTTAAATGTTCCAGGAGTCTGTTGTGTCAAAGACTGAGAAGGACATAACTTGTCCACACTTGTCAACTCTGAACACAATCCAGGCTGCAATCGCATTCCCATCCAAGGTCGGGGAACAGGGTTGGGCCACCCCAGTCCAGTCTGTGGAACATCAGAGAGATACAGCGATGGGAAAGAAACGCAGATGTACACCATCTACAGGCATCATTTCTTTGACTATGATTGTGCATCCTCGTGGCTATTTAAGAGGGGGGAAAGAGCCATATTTTAACTGTTCAAACCAAAAATATGGTTGGATACACAGAGACTTTGCAATGGTTAAGAAATAAAGACTCTGTTGCAAAATTAATAACTTTAAAAGTTGGGTCTTGATGCAATTTTTTTATTATTAGTCAGAAAGTACACCATTAAACAGACAATGGTTTCTCTAAACAATAAGCACTCGTCTGGATGTTTATAGGAAAGTTAAGTTTGGTTAACAGACGTTTAGAAAAGACACAATAATTCCCAAAGTTTTAAAAAGTGGCATCTGATGTAATTCTGCCAAGTGTGAAGGACTCCATTATTAACTAAAATAGAGGCAGGAACAACCCATCTTCAATGAAACATAAAATAACAGGTACCAAAAGAAATCACTCTGACAACAAAGAAAATTATTCAAGTGCAGTCATGAATGCATGCCTTAAAGCTTGAATGAGACACAAAGCTCATGTCATAATAAAGCAGAAGTGACGGTCAGGTTTAACCGCCAGTAATAGAGTCACTCACATCAACACATCCAAATTTAAGCATTTTTGTTGCTTAGAGCAGAAAATAGCCTGCTGGTCTGAGGTCAGTCGGATCCTCTCCCCTCGCAGCAGCATGAATGACCTCTCAGCTTTCAACCTGGCCAAAAGAAATGGTTTCTCGCACTGAAACCGACAGTATACATCACATGCAGAGATGTTTTTGTGTGCTATGGCACAGAGACATGCCCACTGGTTCACACTTGTTCCCTGCATCATCCCTTCATTTATTCTTTCCTCAGACTTATAAAGTGAGGGGGAGCTGCAGGAATGAGATGTGGCAATGGAGGGTGTGACACATTTGCCACATGAGACGTCCTTATTCATTGTCTGTGCCACTGAACAGATGTGAAATTAATTACTTATGATATGTTGCAGTGTCGCCTCTCACTGGAATTTAAAGACGAACTCCCAATTAAATTATTTCTGTGGTGTAACACAGACTCTTCTTCGTTTATTAAAAGTTATTTCTTGAACTATACGCATTAGCAAAAACATGCTGTAATCTAGCTGGTATGCATCTCCAGGGAGCTGAGATGTTAAAAAACAAAAAAACTCTAACTTTGACTTTTTTTTTTTTTCTCCTGTACCTCTTACACTGGTGTCAGGTAATAATACAACACTACTGTTGGCTCAGGCCAGCTACCAAAAACATACTCTGTTTTCCACACATATTGGTCACTAGACAGGCTATTTTTGCACTATGATCCTATCTAACCTTCTCTGGAGAAGGTGGATTTTGTAGTTAAAGGTTTTGTCGTAATCTGAAGTATCCAAATAAGATGCCACCCACGTATATCTCACACAACAAACCAGATTTTAAGGTATAATATGGTCCTAAAACGCCTTTCAAAGGTGTAATATCCGTGGACTCCTCTAATTGCTACAACTTCCAGAGGGAAACACGTTCGGTAACACTATGACATCACGACAACGCAAAGCTGTTTTTACTACAGCAACAGCAGCTGTATGGCTAGATCAATTTGTCTAAAGGTACGTTAGCAACATACATTCATTCATTTTCTCTAACTTTAACTTTTCTCTAGCTTGTCCTCTGGAGGGTTGCAGGGGGGGCTGGAGCCTATCCCAGCTCTCATTGGGCGAGAGGTGGGGTACACCTTGGACAGGACGCCAGTCTATCACAGGGCTAACACAGAGAGACAGACAACTATTCACACTCACAGGCACATCTAAGCCAATTTAGAATCACCAATTAACCTAACGAGCATGTCTTTGGACAGTGGGAGGAAGCCGGAGTACCCGGAGAGAACCCACACAGACACAGGGAGAACATGCAAACTCCACATAGAAAGGCCTCGGTCAGCCGGTGAATTCGAACCCAGAACCTTCTAGCTGTGAGGCATCAGTGCTTAAGTTAGCAACATTACATTACATTAGGTAGATGTGATATAATGAGAATACAGG
Organism: Chelon labrosus; assembly: GCF_963514085.1. NCBI lineage: Eukaryota > Metazoa > Chordata > Actinopteri > Mugiliformes > Mugilidae > Chelon > Chelon labrosus. The sequence goes on along the minus strand of NC_140350.1, from coordinate 14,134,671 downwards.
TGATTAAATCTAGATTTCACCTTCATTGATGCTACTTAGACGTGACCAAACTACATCTAATTATTTTATTGCACTGACGTGTTATGTTATATGTCTACTGGATAGACTGGATGGATATGGTCCCAGGGGGAAAACGAATAACTTGGGGATCCCTTCACTTGTCATTATCAGGTCAAAATCTGTGTCTTTTTTGTTTTTTTAACTTGTAAAGCTACTCACATACATCCACATCAGCCACTTTCTGTTTAGCACTAATTACCATTGGCCTCGTATGCCTCACAGAGCCGCTAGCATAGGTCAACTGTCAAAAACCTCCACACATATCAGTAAACTGCTCATACTGAAATCTACTTTTAAATTGACAGGCTGTAGGCGTTAAAATTTGGTTACCTTGGAGTACTCGCAAAAGTGCTGGTGGTTTTCACATCGGCCACTGCTGTACTATACTTTTTGTTTGCTAATCAGCATTAGCTTAGCGAACCTCACAGAAGTGCTAGCATATCGGCACAGCCTTAAACACACATAAGAAGATGCATAAAGAGAACGTGTGTTGAAATTGCCTCTATAACTTTATTTTGAAAGCATCTCTGTAGAACACAGTGTGTGCTCAGTGAGATTTGTACCGTACACAGACGGTAATCTTATCTTGAAAAAAAGCTCTTGGAATTTTCATCTTCTTGGCATTAAACAACAACAGCTGTTCCTCTTCCTCTGAGGGATTTGTAGTGTGGGATACATTTTGGCACAGCGCTCACAGAAAAGATAATTCGATACCATTTGATAAGGCTTAGAGAACTCCCAGCGCTAGGACGTACAATAAATAAATGGCCTCTGCAAAGTTGCACCGCCTACCGTCATTGCCGCACATGTGTAAACTGGTGTTAATGACTGCGGCCCATAAATGCCACCTAACTCTCATCACCGAGGTTAAATGTCATTTAAGCTGTCACAACCCATATGCACATGCAATATAATACCAAACATGGAAAATGGATGTACAACACAAACAGAGGCGAGACAGCAAGAGAGAGAAATAAAGACTTATTACATCCGTGCAGCAGACTGGCATTTTAACAGGAACTCCGTGTACTCTTTTATTCACATCACAGCATGGATTATTAACGGACCCATATGGGGCACAAATTTCCGTCCCCATTTAAAATGTCACAGGCAGGCCTGACAAAAAGCAGTATAGAATCTGTGAGATACATTATAGACCCTTTCTACTCCCAAATCTCTCAATAATTCCCAGCTTAATGCCTCCTTCAAGGCAACATCTCGACACAATGTGCAGCGAATGCCAGGAGTTATTCTGAGTTTAAGTGTTATTCAACTCATTGCTATTCCATCATTCTACTTCACCAGAACAAGAGGGAATATATCATCTCACTTGAATTTAAACTACTCTTCAAGTGAAAGTTGTAAAGGTCTGTCCAGCCGGAGGCTTGACCCCAAAGCAAGAGACAAAGCGCTGCATGTTAAAGTCAATACGATTGGGTTTATTAACAAAACTCAGCTGGGAAATAAATCCCAAAGCAAAAAACAAAAATGCAAAAAAGGTAACAAAAGGCGCTGGAAACTCCAGGGGCGAGGGAAACAAAAAGAAATCACAGAACGGCTGCAAGGGCAGGAATCTGGCTCTCTCAGGGAGGCACTGAAAAAGAGAAAAAAAAAACAAAGGAGATGAGTCTATATTTTCAACAGGAGAATTCCTCAAAAACGCAAGGCGAGACTCGAGAGCTGGCACAAACCACAACATGCAGAATTATCTGGCACTGGAGGGAAGCCACGGCCAGCCTTTTAAAGAGAGTTTATTGATAACAGGCCGCAGCTGAGGCAGGTGCTCCCGCCAGTTGCCTGCCCAGGTGAGCCTAATGAGGGAGAGAGAGTGCAGGGAATTTTACTTTATCGTAATAGTTTCATAATCGTTGGTTAATTTGGAAATATTAATAGGTAAATGCACAAAATGTATTTAATATAAAAAAAAAGTCAGTTTGGTTAATAAAGGTTTCTGTGTATTTGGTTCTTTCTTGTTTCCTGAGGAACTTAAAGGAACAGATACACCAAACTGACACGAAATCACGACTGGCAACATACACCGATCAGCCACAACATTAAAACCACTGACAGGAGAAGTAAATAACATTTTCCATCTTGTGACAATTCAATGTTCTGCTGGGAAACTTTTGGACCTGGCATTCATTCATGTGGATGTAACTTAGAGATGTACCTCCCACCTACAGTCCCTGACAAAAGTCTTGTCACTTGTCCATTTTGTAGAAACAACAGTTTATAACCTGACTTTTAATTAATCCATTGGTTTTAGAAATGGCTCATATGAAAGCTAAAACCCTCCCAAATTATGTTTGATATACTAAAATAAATTTGCTTCACTGAAGAAAGATTGATCATTTAATGAACACAGAAAGGTCAGATTTTGGCAAGACAAAAGTTTTGTCGCCTACAGAAAGTAATGTGAAAATTGAACAAATCATTTACTTCAAATACAAAAATATGATGCATAACATCAGTGAATTAAGTACTGGTGCTGTGAGATCCATATTTAATATCTTGTATGACTTCCATGAGCTTGAAGGACTGCATCCATGCGGTTCGACAATGATTCATACAATTTATTGATGAAGTCATCAGGAATAGCAAAGAAAGCAGTCTTACAAGAATAAGAAAAAGATTTGAAGAGACTGGAGATGTTTTTGACAAGCCAAGGTCCGGCAGACCCCGCAAGACAACTGCTCGGGAGGACCGTTTGTTGGCTCGAAAATCCAAGGCCAGCCCCTTTTCCACTGCAGCAGAGCTCCACCAGGCCTGGTCACTTCAAGTCCCCGTGTCAACCAGAACAGTTTGTAGAATCCTGTCTCGAAATGGCCTCCATGGTAGAATCAGTGCCCAGAAACCAGCACTAGACAAAAGGCAATTAAAAAAACGTGTGGCATTTGCCAAGGCCCACAGCCTGCTAAAAGGATGGACGCTGGAAAAGTGGCAGAAGGTGGATTTCTCAGATGAATCTTCGGTTGAATTACATCACAGCCACCGCAAATATTGCAGGAGACCTACTGGAGCTCGCATGGATCCGAGATTCACCCAGAAAACAGTTAAATTTGGTGGCGGAAAAATCATGGTCTGGGGTTACATCCAGTATGGGGGTGTGCAAGAGATTTGCAGGGTGGAAGGCAATATCAATAGCGTAAAATATCAAGAAGTATTAGCTACCTCTTACATTCCCAACCATAAAAGGGGTCAAATTTTGCAGCAGGATGGTGCTCCATCGCATACTTCCATCTCTACATCAAAGTTCCTCAAGGCGAAGAAGATCAAGGTGCTCCAGGACTGGCCAGCCCAGTCACCAGACATGAACATCATTGAGCATGTCTGGGGAAGAATGAAAGAGGAAGCATGGAAGACGAAACCAAAGCATCTTGATGAACTCTGGGAGGCATGTAAGACTGCTTTCTTTGCTATTCCTGATGACTTCATCAATAAATTGTATGAATCATTGTCGAACCGCATGGATGCAGTCCTTCAAGCTCATGGAAGTCATACAAGATATTAAATATGGATCTCACAGCACCAGTACTTAATTCACTGATGTTATGCATCATATTTTTGTATTTGAAGTAAATGATTTGTTCAATTTTCACATTACTTTCTGTAGGCGACAAAACTTTTGTCTTGCCAAAATCTGACCTTTCTGTGTTCATTAAATAATCAATCTTTCTTCAGTGAAGCAAATTTATTTTAGTATATCAAACATAATTTGGGAGGGTTTTAGCTTTCATATGAGCCATTTCTAAAACCAATGGATTAATTAAAAGTCAGGTTATAAACTGTTGTTTCTACAAAATGGATAAGTGACAAGACTTTTGTCAGGGACTGTAGACCAGACCAGGCATCCCCACCCCATAGCAATGACACTCCTTGATGGCAGCAGTCATCCCCATCAGGATGCAGCCTGACACAGGCACATACACACAAAAACAGTTTAACTAAAAAAAAAAAAAGACATGAAAAACAGCACAAGATGTTGACCTGGCCTCCAAATTCACTATCCCAAACTGATCAAGTATCTGTGTGATGATCCACAGAGGCCCCTCCCCTCAACCCATAGGACCCAAAGGCCCCCACTAACAACATCCTGTTGCCAGACACCACAGGACACCCTCAGAAGGCCCATGTCCATTCTCTGATGAGTCACAACTGTTTTGGAGGCACAAGGGAGACCTACACAATATTAGGAAGGTGGTCATAATGTTATGCCTGATCTGTGTAGGCAACGATTGTGATGTTGCTTGTGTCTAGACCAAAAAGTTGCACTTACGACACACTGCAAAGACTACAGTCAGCTGCCAAATGGCACATATGTTCTGCACTGGCATGAAAGGAAATTACTCTTTACAGCAGCAGGTGGCATCAATCCTTGTTTGTCGTGCAAAAGGGGAAACGGTAAGAGCTAGTAGTAGCTGAGAGGATAGAGAGCTAGAATCACAAACTGAGCTGGTCTCATGAATCTTGGCAATCAGTTCAACTACTGTTTATGCATTTTAGATGATGAAGTTGTTGTGAAAATAAGATGACGTAAAACGATAGTCTTGTATCAGCCTGACACCAGCATATGCCAGAACATCACAGTCATAACAGTAATGCTTTGCTGTAAATACTTCGCACTAAAGTCTTCAGGTAATTCAATTCAATTCAATTTTATTTATATAGCGTCAATAACAATACAAATCGTCTCAAGACGCTTTACAAAAACCCGGCCTGAAACCCCCAGAGCAAGCCTGAAGGCGACGGTGGCAAGGAAAAACTCCCTTTTAACAGGAAGAAACCTTGAGCAGAACCCAGCTCATATGGAGGGACCCATCTGCCTAAGGCCAGCCGGGTACAGACAGAAGAAAGAGAGAAGAGAACAGCAAAGAGAGAAGAGAACAGCAAGATAAACATACATCTGTCATAGATACACATATCTGACTAAAGCATACATGTGGAATCTTATGATACAAACTGATGATGTTGCATGACAGTTTGAAAATGTAAGAGGAATCACAGGTAGGTTGGAGAATTGTGGAGTAAAGGGTAAAATATTAAATGTACTGAAGCGTAAGAACAAAGTAGCAGAAAGTATAGCACGGATATATAGTAACTGAGTAAATGCACCTAGCTTCATGTTACCACTGTAATCACAGCTCTGAGTGTGTGTCAGGGCCTGTTAGGTGCTGGCACAGCTGACAGTCTTAGGGGTAATCAAACCTCCCTCCGCCAAACAACAAAACATTTTACAAGTATTGCTTGTGCTCTGACCTGACAGAGTAGGACAGCTCTGCAGCTTTCCCAAATCCTGTGGGGATAGAATTACTTTCCAAGGCTGCAAAAGTTGATTAACTGCTTCACTCCGATGTACTTCACTTTGAAACCTCAGAGCCCATTAGGACCAATTACAGCGTTGAGATCAACGCAGGTGTGAATGAACTGCAAATAAATGTACATGGAGTGATCGGACATGATTGGGGAGGGAGCCTCTGAGGGTGACAAAGAGTAGAGAGTCATGTCCCTGAAATATCTTGCGGCTAAATTGCTTTCTGCTCTCGTCTGAGTACTGTCATAGGACAAATTATGTGTCATCGGACTTTTAAGTGCAAAAGTTTTTGATCTTGAACTGTGACGCACTGACACCTACGTGAGGAACATATTCTCAAAGAGAATGCAAAGACGTGGTGAAGATATGTGACATTTTTAAACAGATCAAATTAAATAATATTCCAAAGCTGCCACTAAAGCGGAGAGAGCTGTAAGGAAGTAGAAGGAGTTTGGCCTTTAACAGAGACAGTGCCACGGATTAGATTGTGCAGAGATTTGGAGTTAGCCTATTGATCCTGCCTCATTATAAATCTGTTCTCATTTCTCACCCAGTAAAGTAAAGCAGTTAAGCTTTTTACTGTTTCAGTCTTTATTTAATCCTTACCAAATGTGCAAACCCTGTAAGCCAGTATAAAAGTATTATAGACAAAGCCAACCTCAATAAAGTTGTTACTGATTGCATGCTCAAATTTCAGGCTGTGGATTCTGCAAAGCACCTTGAGACCATTTGGACTGTATTTACATGCTATATACATAAAATTCAATTGATTTGAATTACATATTAAAATGAGGACTTGCCAGTATCTATTAGAATTCACCAACTCCTTGAAATAACTCCCATTTCTAGAAATCTTGGATAACTTTTCGCCCTAGTGTCAGTTTTATTGAAACACATGGACATCTAGCACAACCCTGACAAAAACAAAAAAAAGGTGTTTCATTAGCAGATGGTGTTTTAAAGCATCATGTGAAAAGAACGTGATTTTAAAATGTTGATGACTCATCCCAAACGCGGGGGCGTTTACTAACTTTGCTCTACTTAGCTCTGGTTTTACAGGAAAAGATTTAAATATGCACAAAAGAAAGGAGCGCTATGAAAGCGATTTCATGGGGACACGGGTTTTATTTCCAATCAGAGGTGGCAGCTGCGTTCTAATTAAAAGCTCTATAAATCTAAATTATCAGACGGACAACTGAATGGCCAGTTCAAGGGATCCCCTTCTGCGGTCCGATGCAGACTCTGAACACTGACAACAAACGCAACGCTCTTCCTCACATCAGTCACAGAAGAGGCTTTCTGGATCTCTCTGGATCTTTCAGGATCTTTGCACCTTTCCAGTAAGTTACAGACTGGACTGTGGCAAAGTGTCAGTGAGATGTGCCACTGTGATATGAAATAGCCAGTAGCATTCCCATCACACTAGATTTATGGAGAATTTAATAATTTCTCGCTGATAGTTTAAGGCCTTTGAACTCATATTATATTAGTATTTAATAATAAATTATAAAGGTTTGTCTTTGAGGGTCTTTGTACGGCCTTGGTAAGATGACAAAACTCAAAATCACGCATGACGTGGAAAGCATGAACAGGCCTTTAGTGACTGGCTGATAAACATAATGGAGATACTGCATGTTGTCGCTTTAGCCAGAAATTCACACCCTGTTGCGCTGCCTGTAAACTATCCAAAGGGTGAAAACAACAAAAGAACCTATGTCCATGTGCACCTTTTTAGTATGCACCGTTTTTTGTAAGCCAAACATAAAAGTTTTACTATACTCTCCTCTGTGTGCTCTCTGTTTTGTCGTCCTGCTTTAGCTCGTCTAATTTCTCCCCTGCTATTAATCAAAAGCAAATAATAAAAAAAGTGAAAGAAAAACAGAAAGGGAGAAAACACACAGGGAGTGGCATAGAGATTGTGTAACGTGTGATGAGCACATAAACACGGTTCAGAATCCCTTTCCCACTCTTTGTTCTTATGGAGACGGAAGGGGCCGCGGGTTAATTTGACTCAGGCGGGGAACCAACCTGATGAAATTACTCTGACCAGGTAGGTCTAATTCTCCAGCATCACGTCTCAAGGCTCTTTTCCGGAGTCAGTCCAATTCTCCCGGCACGCTCCCCTTTTAGGGCCCATTCTTAGGAAGTATCGGCATCTCAGTCTGCTGTTATGCGAATGATACACAACTTTAAATTTGTAGTCGTTCGGGAGATAATTAGATCTGCGTATATCCATATAGTGGGAGTGACTGGGGCACCGAAACGCAGCCTCTAAACAACGCATTATCTGCTACGAAACTCGTTCATTTCAACAAACTTTTGTTACTGTAGGCTAGTGCTATTCCCTGTTGAGTCCGGAGTTTCCTGTTATCATCATCCGGGTCGGTAGATTGACCTACAGACCCCAGATGATGTCTTCTGACCTGGATGATGTCATCTCTGAGCGCCGCGCACTCCCGCGACGGTCGGCTTGTTTACCTGTATTTTGCTACTGCTATGGTTTGGTTTATGGTAGGTCAATCTACAGACCCCGGATGATGATAACAGGTAACTCCGGACTCAACGGGGAATAGCACTAGCGTACAATAACAAAATATTGGTAAAATGAACGAGTTTCGCGGCATTTAGAGGCTGCGTTTCGTTGCCCCAGTCACTCCCACTATATGGATATACGCAGATCTAAATATCTCCCGAACGACTACAAATTACACAAAAGTTATATGGGTGAGTAAACGATCGTATTTTATGCCAGAAATAAGGTCCAGGTTGTAAAAAACAGTTGTTCCCCTTGAAACTTACTAAACTTCAACAAGCTGAGGTCATCATATTTGGACCTACGGGTGCCCGCGAGGCTGAGTTCCCCGCTTCTCTGTGTGGAACCCAAGTCTGATTGAAAGTCAGTAATTTTACATTGGACAAGATAAATTCAGGTCAAGTTTCTTCCAGCTGAGGCTCTTATCTAAAGTCAAGTCTTCCTTGTCTATTAAAGATTTATAATAGTCTCGTTTTGACGCCAGGTCTCTCTCCCTCGCTCACAAAAGTGTGCAGCTGGTCTTTTAACAGGGACAAAAATACATTTCTGTCGTACAAACCTCTCTTCCCAGTACATTTTAGGCTTGATTTTAAGATTTTCTGCAAATCACTACAAATCACTGAATGGACTCGTTTTTTTATTGTGCGTTTTGAATTGATACGGATATGTCTGCAGAGTCTTTACTGCTACATGCTGCAACACATATTACATCATTTGTACCACAAGATATTACAATTATTGATATGAGACCACATAAGTATAGTTTCTGCAACATACAGCTGTTCACATGGATCTAATCTGTGACCTTCTGGTTTCAACAAACCGCTCACAAAGCCTCTCATGTGTTCAATAATATCTCTGATTCCTACGTGAACTTTTATCAGATGTATTTCTCTGTGATCCAGGGACATGATAATGACTTTTGTTAATCATCAACTCAGCTGTGAAATGTATTCTCTCTGTAGTGCTGAGGCAGAGGAAACAAACAACAAGACAAAGGGGGAGCGGGAGGGGGAAGATCACAAATAAGGAAAGCGGGACATGCTGCTCTGATACTGTGATAATGAGCCTCCACTGTAGGCTACATGAGAGAGGAGCCCAGCCAGCTTTTTGACAAAGAATAACACACAGCCCCATTGTGGCACATGGTGCAGCACTACTCCAGGGAACAGTAGGTACTATATAAGCCAAAAGAAAAGCGCAAAGGCCAGAGATATCTACCTCCACAGCCTCATTACACACATCACATCATGTACTTCTTTATCTTATAAACGTATAGTTCCTTCTCTTTTGTTTTGGCCTTTAACAACATTTTTTATTCTTTACGCTACTTTGTCATTCAATTCAGACTGACTTCTCTTTGCTTCTTATCCCCAAGGAAATGTGGCAGCGGTTACTATATTTTTCCATATTTTTAAGACAGGACGGCAAAACCACTTTGGACATATTTTTGGAAACGGGGTCTTGGCTTCGGTCCTCTGGGTGGGTGTTTCCCTTGGCGGTTGTCGACTGACATCTCAATTCTGCTCTGTCAATGTCTGTGGTGTGTAACTTATTGGTAAATGTCAAACTATATAGCCTTTGAGTGATACAAGACTCTTTCCTTTCTTTTTTAACTCTCATATAGTAAGACTGCTGTTATTCCACTCTGAGGACATCAATGCAGTGAAAGAAAGAAAACTTAAAATGTTGTGGTTTTCATCCGAGTTTTCATCAAATATACACTCACCAGGCATAACATTATGACCACCTTCCTAATATTGTATAGGTCTCCTCTGTGGATCATCCCACAGATACTTGATCAGTTTGGGATCTAGTGAACTTGGAGGCCAGGTCAACACCTTGTGCTGTTCTTCATGTTTTCTGAGTTGTTCCTAAACTATTTTTGTGTGTGTGTCTGTGTCAGGCTGCATTCTGCTGGGGATGGCTGCTGCCATCAAGGAGTGTCACTGCTATGGAGTGGGGGTGCCTGGTCTGGTCTAGGTAGGTGGTACATGTCTAAGTAACATCCACATGAATGCCAGGTCCAAACGTTTTCCAGCAGAACATTGTATTGTCACAAGATGGAAGATATTATTTACAGTGGTTTTAATGTTGCGGCTGATCGGTGTATATATAAAATTCAGGTTGCCTTCAAAGATTTCACAACAATTCCGCACAGTTCTCGGAGAGTGCAGCGAAAAGGTACCAGGAAATGATCCAAAAAAACATCCACTCGCCCTGGAGCGTTGAAGGTCATCTGCAGGAAGGCAATCATTCAGACAAAAGGTGACAAAAGATAAAGTCTGAAAAACAAAACACTGGATGAATCGGAAGCTTACAAAGGAGGTGGCGGAAAGAATGTCAGACACAGCCTGAGGTCACACACAGGGAAGCGACTAGAAACTAGAATGGCTGCAATTGTTGCCTACAGAGTATAAAGACAATCTACCAACAGAGCAATGAACAGCCAGAGGTATAAATAAACTGACACCAAACTGGTGGGAAAACAACCAAAAATACAGGAAAAATAGAGTATATTAAGGTAAGTGATTACAAAATGGATGTAGGCTGCCAATCACTGTGAATGGCACTTGGTGCTGCAGAGTTTTAAATTGTCTGGTCTTAATTATCCCAACCTGCTTGACAAGCTTTAGAGAACTACTACCGTGATAATGCCTGGCAGTGTTGCAGTCACCTAGAAATGCAGCTAAGTACGTAGCTAAGCGGATAAAAATAAAACTTACCTCAAGGTATTTCTTCGTGTTGAAAGCGGAGTCTCTGGATGTGGAAAGCAGCTTTGTTTCCTGGTAAGGAACAATAGCACTGCCGTCTCCTTTGCCCTCTTTGAATTTGAATTAATCCTTTAGTTTCCAGAACAAAAGTGCTTTGGAGCCCTGACTGTATATCAGTTAAAGTCTTTAAAAGGTAATCCATTTATTGCAAGGTTGCTGTTAATTTGAAACTTTATCTAAATGCAGTTACTCATATTCTGTATTCTGAGTAACATATATTCTGCCTATCACTGCCTTTGGATGGTAAAAGCCTTGGACTTCCACAGAAATTGATGAGCACAGTTGCAAGCGATCCATCTGGATCTGCTGCATTACTTTTATACTTCTGACTGTCCATGACATTTTCCTCCCTGTTATAGATGTGGCTCTAAATCGGGTTGAGCACTCTTTTACTGAAAACCTGACATGTCAGTGGGTGAGGAGTCACTTGACAGTGTTTCACTGAGTTACTGGCAGTGTGTCAATGTGCATGGGGACGGACTACCATCGGAAAACGATGGAGTCATGCAGTAAAAATCCAAAATAAGAATAACCCTTTGCTCCTCTATGTCCGTGTACTCCTCCTGCTCCATCCTCCACAAACACGCCCTTCTCTCTGTCTCACTTTCTTTACATTTATTTTTTTGCTTCACCACCTGCTATGTTACTGATTTTAACTGTTCTCATGTTTCCCTTCTTTTCACTTCATCCTCACTCTGTTTTCTGGGCAAACTTTAAGCCTTTTTAGAATAACAGAAATGCACATTACGTCTTTCCCCCACAAAACAAAGCACAAACAATCATGAAGTATTCAGTAATCAGACTGTGATTCAGCTGAATTGTCTCTAAATTCTTTGTCATCATGAAAGGTGCTGAACATCTGGGCGGCATCTTTTTCCTTCCATGTGCATCAGATATGACAAATATGAATATGAATCAGTAAATTCAGTTTCTAGGAGACAAGTATCCAAATCATGGATAAAAAAAAAATAGCCATTATACATATTATACGTATGCTAACAGACAAAACACAGTGTGCAACTTTATAAATGATACAACTGATATTTAGAAGCTGTACAGCTAATCCCCAATACAGAAAAATGTTATAAAAATACGATTTCTTTTAAACCACACGGTCAAAAACCTCCTGATAATGGGAATATTTTTCAGTTATCACACTCAAAACTCATACCAAGATCATCGTGTTGGAATAGGCATCATACATTTTAAAATAAGCCGGATATTTGCAAACAATCAGAGGTTTTGCATAATTTGACGTGAATGTCTTTTTTGTTATTAATATTATGTCGAGCATTATCACATTGGCATATTTTTCTGTCATCAATTTCCAATTAGCACAGAAAATTTCACACTAAAGAAATGTTAATCACGGTTTTAGAATATAAATAGCTGAAACACTTCCAGCGAAAAATGGAAAATATCACGCTGCTTCCAAACTGTTAATTTTCTCCTCCACTTTCTTGGTTTCGTGAGCAGTAAGAGTAGACGCTACCTGCGAAGCTAGACGTAGCATTAAGCACATGGCTGCACATCGAAATACACAAAATGTAAACCTACATGCACACATGCAAGATTAAAATTCCTATAGGTTCACAATGGAAAGTTACCAAAACAAAATATTTCACCGGTTTGCTACAAGATTCTTCACAGTAATCCAGAAGAATTATGCTAATAGGTGTGCATAATTAGGCTGCATATGAATGCTGCCTCTGCATGAGTAATCAGAACCTAATGTGCCGTTTTTAACTGAATTTGTAGTCTAATGATAATATGAAGCAGATGAGTCGCTCAGGGAGGGTTGTATTTGTACCCCGACCTCTTTTGTTGCAGAGATTGGTTACAGTTTTGGAGGACGGCATGTCCTCTGTGACATGTCCAATGTGGCGTTTTAGTTCTGGTGAAACATTCCTCACTGACCGACAAAGCCAGAGATGTGGAGACTGATACACCTAATGGTACAAATTTAGGGAATGTGTATGTTGGAGGAGCAGAAAGGGACCGATGATGATGATGGGGTAAGAATTAAAGCTGAGCCTTGATTAGCTTTGCAGCAGTGAAGTGATTAGTCAAACACAAGTCTCCGCAACAAGATGAACATTGGTGGATGTGAGAATGTATCCATTCAAGTAATGCTCAGGGCAATATCCAACATCAAACATATTGGACTCCGTCAAGGTCTGCAGTGCAGCCTTGTGTGTATAAATCTCTAAAATGATTGGAATTTCACAGCAGCTTGGAGTTGAGTTGAGTTTCATAAGGACGAGACGCCAGACTAAAGTCAACGAATCAACTTCTGACATGTTGTCACAGTAGGGATCAAGCAAACAAAGTTAGACTGGGAGTTATTTATGTCAGAGAAATCTTAATAGTTCAGCATACACTGATGTTTTAGACGTGGCTTTGATGCATTCCCGTACGCTTGTGCTCAAAGCCAGGTCTATATAAAGTTTTATGGGTTTAGCATGGAAGAACTCGACTGGCCTGCCCAGAGCCCTGACCCTCAACCCCCCTCAAAACTGAGTCAGGCATTGCCCAATCTCACACCCGGCATCTCTAATGTTTTTGACTGAATTGGAGCAAAGCCCTCCAGACGGGTTTAAAAGTCCTCTGGAAAGTCTTTTTCAAGGAGAGAGGAGTCAGAATAACAGCTTTCGAAAAAACTTTTGGTGACAAAATAACCTCTTGAAAGACACAGTGTCCTCTTTGAAACACTGCTAAGCAATAGATTATCGCTATAAAATTATGTCAGTTTAAGTTGGCAGCGAGTATGGCACTGCTTATGAGAACCACAAACCACACAGCGGTTTCGATTTAAGACGTGAAGAGTGGTAGAGCAACCTGCGACATAATCCAGCTGTTTTGAGTGGAAAGACTTCTCTAATGCTTTGGTGTAAGACAGAAAATTACGTACTCAAGTTGCGATCACATTTCGTTGTTGGCAGTCATGCAGCAACTTAACTCAATATGCTGCCTGCCTTGAGTCCACGAGACGAGGAGATGAAATCTCCCTATTTTCTGCATCAAACCCCTCTATGCTTAATATCACTACTTCAGTCTCCAGTGCTCCTGTTCTTATTCAAGTGTGTGGTGGAAAAAGTGAGCGTGACCATCTATCTTCAGTGACAGAAGTCAGGTTCATTTGCACGTAAGTTCGGTATTACTAAAAAATATGTATGTGAATGGGTTGCATCCAGGACAGTCCTGGTTTAAAGCTCCTCAATACGACTCTATACAAAGCAGCGACAACAGCCTGCGAGGAAACAAGGCACAAAGCAGGCTCAGCACATTAAACGGATTTCTTAATACTCAAACATGAGTATTCATATTTCAGCACTTTGTAAATCACCCACATGAAAGCACCATAATGCATGAGCCAAAGAACAACCAAAAAAACAAATAAGCTCAGCGCAATGAGCAATGCAAATATTCCACAGAGAGCCTCACAGCATAAATTAGGAGCCAGCAGACACCATGACAGTGTGACAGTGCCCAAAAAATGATTAACCAGACGTGTAAGATTGCAGTAAATTAGCCAGTAGTGTCATCCGATATTTTGCCAAGGACAGAAACAGAGAATGACACAAGCCACAAGCTGTTGAATAGTCTGACAGTAGACATGATGAATATGTGACAAACGATTGGATTTTATCCTTCAAGAAGATCTTCTTAATTGTTGGTGGCTGAAATGAGCACTAGCACAAGTACAAAACTTACAAGCAGCAGCTTAAAGGCATGGACACACTAAAGGGACATCAAAGGACTAGCGACAACAAAGGCCAACTGTGCCGTCGCCTTTGTCTGGACCTAAGAGAAACCAAGAGCCGGAAAGACTAAAGCCAGTAACCAGCTGGTACATTTGCTCTCTGGCTACATGAAAGGAAATAACTCTTCAGACCAGCAGGTGGCATTAGTCGGTATTCCTTAAGCTTGTCACATACTCAGCGAGAAACAAGAAGTTTGTTCTCGCTTTTAGGACTATGAGATCAAGAAAAAGGTATACCGATCTCTACCCAGGCGAGATTAGCGGTCACACTGTGAATATTAGCTCACAGAGTGGCCACTAGCATTTCCGCTTTTCCGCATTAACCACACCCACTTCCAAATTCTGACCAATCACAGAATAGTTACCGGACACGACACAAGAAAAAAGTTCTGCCCGGTTGATGTGCTGAGAACAAGTTGCGAGAACTCCCAAACAAGGAGCGAGAACAAACTTCTTGCTTCTCACAGAGTATGTAACAGCCTTAAAGTGGCAGCAGTCTCGTCGCTCACAATCCAAACGGCAAACAATGCATTCAACAGGTGCACACTTCTAGAGGCAGTCCCTTCTAATGGCTACTACAAGCAGGAAGAAGTTAAAACTTTGCTGAAGTTGTCAAGTCCTCCAACTTCATGAGAAGAAACTGAAGTTGAAAGCGAGGCAAACTTGCAACTCAAAGGGGAAACAAGAAGAGCTAGGAAGCTAGGAAGAGCCACAAACCATCTGCCACAGAGAGCTGGCTTCTCTTTAGTGATCACTTGGTGTGTGTTTATTCTACTGTATATGATCATGTAAGTCACCGCTCTGAATCAGATGAAAAGAAAACTATATATATTTCAATATTCTATACATATATATTAAATGTTAAATCACAAGAAAGAACATTTGCAGTGCCGAAAACTGCCATTTGGACTAATTAAAATCTAAAGACCTTGAAAACAAACTAGTGCAGTTCTCTCATGAGCTGCAACAAAGGGCTTTCATTTGGTTGTTCATCTTCTGGACTGATTCTCTCCACCGGAGCCCTCTGTGGTATTATCTTTGTTCTCAATTTAAAAAACAAAACAAAACAAAACAAAAAAAAAGGAAATGCCAGGAAAGCTGGTAGGAGTGCCTCGTTTCACTGCCGGGCAGCCAAGAGAGCAGATGGATCTGACAGACTGAAATACTTCAGATGTGACACACAACACTTGTTTTTTGGATATAGTCAACATGACCACTGGTTCTTGTCATGACATAGATCATAAACTGGTGTTTTTCACTGCTTCTGCTTCTATGACTTATTCCTGACATTTCTTCTGACGGCCTATAGGTGAAGGTTCTTTATGCGTTTTGCAGATGCAAAAGACGGATTGTATTCCGGCGGAGAATATGCAACCGGCCCTGCAGCCACAGGCGATAAGAGGAATTGGGCCAGCCATGCATTTGTCATAGTTCTAGTTTTATCCTCCCACAACCTGGATTTAAAATGAAACAATGGTGTTGAACTGCTGACTCACGTCCATGCATCCCATTTTAAGGCAACGCTGCGGGACAGTGATGTGAGCGGAGAAGATGCCATTTGTGTTTTTTTTTTTGTTCTTTCCATAGCCTAAAAGGTAGTAATCTGTGCTCAGTGCAAATGAGGTGTTTCATTCGCAAATTCAACCAAGCAAAAACAAGGAAGACTGCAAACAGTTGCAGATAAACAAGACAAAATTCAGTTCAGTATAAAGGCAAAGCAATCCTGGGTTTTAACCATGCACAGCACCAAAGTCTAATAATTCTGACCCAGTGATTTATTTTATTTTTTTAGTGGGCACAACTTAAAGGGGAACTCCGGCGCAAAATGAACCTGGGGTTAATAACACATGTGTACCGAGTTCGACCGTTCTCTGGTATTTGTTTTCATGCATTTGTTTTGTTAGTCAAATGTGACCAGTTTTCTTGCAAACCGCTAATTAGCGTATAGCGTTAGCCTTCGGGGCACACCTACACATAAAAAGAAATCGCTATTTCTATACCACTAACAAGCCTCACAATATCACCACACTTACACGGTAGCATAACTAGGGTCTCTACATGTAAACCGAACCATTGAGAACTTTGCAAGTATACAGGCAGTTTATTAAAAAAGGAACACAGTACCGTTCATATCTGGCTCGCATATCCAGGCGGGCGCCATCTTGGGGAAACTGAACTGTCTGTTGCCGGAAGAAAGCACTGAGAGCATAGAGAAGCACTGAACGAAGAGAGTTCAGTTTCCCCAAGATGGCGCCTGCCTGGATATGCGAGCCAGACGCGAACGGTACTGTATTCCTCTTTTAATAAACTGCCTGTATACTTGCAAAGTTCTCAGTGCTTCGGTTTACATGTATAGACCCTAGTTATGCTACCGTGTAAGTGTGGTGATATTGTGAGCCTTGTTAGTGGTATAGAAATAGCGATTTCTTTTTATGTGTAGGTGTGCCCCGAAGGCTAGCGTTATACGCTAAATAGTGGTTTGCAAGAAAACTGGTCACATTTGACTAACAAAACAAATGCATGAAAACAAATACCAGAGAACGGTCGAACTCGGTACACATGTGTTATTAACCCCAGGTTCATTTTGCGCCGGAGTTCACCTTTAAGTGGAAGTACTTTAACAGGAATAATCCATTCATGCACTAAATTAAAACCTCCAACAAATACATTCTCGAGCCTCCAACAACAGATATAATGAGAGATGAAAGAACACGGTCCGATAAGAATCAAATCAAACCGCCTTCTCAGATGGCACCAGAGAAATAACCCGTTTGTTTGCTAATGAATCATATGACAAATAATTAAATCTGCCAGTCTGCAGCAGTGCCCCGAAGTCACAAGAGGGAAAAAGTGAAGTACGTAAGTTCACTGGTATTACTAAATCAGCGGGTTAACATCTTTGAGGGGATCTGTGTGTGCTTTGAGAGCGATCAATTACTCGTCTGCTGCATCGATATCTTACTTTAAAAGAAAGCTGTTTTCATCCGTCTTTGAAGCAGCATGGGGTTTACTAAATGTCAGAATTTCAAAATCGATACCCGCACAAATTCTTTTTAATTATAGTGAAATGGTGTAAAGAGAATAGAGCTTGCTGTACTTTCCATTTGGCTACACCTGGGTGGTTAAAAAAAACAGGCTGGTCAAGTTTCTGGTTTGGCCGTAAAACACCAACACGTCGCGCTCCACGGCGCCGAACAAAGACACACACAGGCAGACTGGCGTAAAGAGGCAAACAAAAGCTGCATTAGCGGCCTTTTTTAAGCAATGAGTGCATCAGGAAAAAGCGAAGCACGTGCACAACGAGAATAACCGTGTTACACTCCCAGGGTGCTTTTAGAATATCACAAAAGAGAGATCTGAATGAGCCCACTTCCGAACACATCCGAAACCATCCTTACATGGGAAGTTTAATTTGGAGATTATACGACGTGCCGTTTGTCAGCTCCTCCACCTTTTCACCACCATTCAGAGATTGCCGTTTTGACACCACTGGATGCGACTTTGATTGATGACGCCTGTTTGCTCCGTTTTCTAAAGATAAACTGTGACTAACGTTCGCCGAGAAACCCGTATCATAAACGTACTTAAAGCATAGAGAGCCAAGAATAACAGAAGAATCTCAGGAACAAGGCCCGCACTATGGAGAACATATGACATGAAGCAACCGCCGACAGCCGTGACTAAACCCTGTCTGATTTATAAACGGTCTGAGGCTCACTAAGACAAACTGCCTGTGTGTTGACTGAATCAAATCGATTTACCATTCAATGATGGAAATTGGAAGACGCAGGGAAGCACTGGAGGGAGAGTTACAGAACTTGAGTGATGCAACTTGCAGACTTGCACTCGGGTTTTGAGCAACACAGGCAAAGACTTTCCAGCTGCTTTTGTTTGGGAGCCGCAGAGCTTAAAGAGAGAGGGAGAGGGAGCGAGAGAGAGGGGGAAAGCGAGTTTATGAAATCTCGCTGCATTAATAATGGCCCTGTTGGTGCATGTGTGTGTGAATGAAAGCGCGACGGGAACACGGTGATCCATTTTTGTGAAGTTTGTAATGCTGCATTTACACATGAAAGAGAAATGCACCGATAAGCGCCGAACTGCACGACATCCCCGCAGCACAATCCTGATATGGGATTAAATATTTAACTTTAAGAAGAGGCGACTGGGGGACAAAAAAAAAAAAAGAACACATCAGTCCTGTCTTGCTTTAAGTTTTGTTCGAAACATTTCATCTGAACAGAAGCAGATTTATGTTACAAATCATGGCAATTTAACCGATATCATCAACTATTATTAAGCAATTATTCCCGGTTCATGTGACAAGGATGCATTTATTCTTTCTGCAAGAATGCTGATGATATATTTACAACAATAATTCCTAGCGTCACACAAAGTCTTGTGAAGAAACTGTTACTATGGGCATTCAATATCCCTGTCGCTATAGTAACCAGTGTCACAGTGACATGATACTAGGATCCCTATGAGGGGATGCTGGTCTCAAAGAAGGTGGCAAGCCAGGAAAAGTGAAAGACACACAGGCTAAGGTGAAGAAAAGGAAACACAGAGTCTCTTGTGAAATCCTCAATGAGTGGTATCCCCTGTGTGCCAATCAGCCGGTGACCTTAAAGGACGTCTCATTTTAGCCTTTCGTTTTGCATTTCTGTGCTTTTTGAAGCATGAGATGGAAGTGAGAGTTAAAGAAGCAATGAGGAAACTGCAGTAAAGTGATGTCGATCAAAAGCTGACGAACACCCGTCACTTGTTTTAACCGAAATGGTCCTCTTGTGATCAAATCTATTTTTTGAGTGAATATTTTCCACCAAAAATATGTTCTGTACGTGTGATTCTCACATCCTTCGCACAAACGTTTTTTTCTGATGCAAAAAATTAACACACGCACACAAAAAAAAAGATCTGTTAAACCCAATGAATATTTTATTTTGAAATGACTTTTAAAAAAGGATTTAATTCAAGGAACTGGCAGGTTTTCAGCAAACGATGCAAAAATATTCACATATTCACAAAAACAGCTGCAAAATTGCTTTTTTTAAATTTTATTTGATTTTTTATAATGCAGGCTTGTCAGCTGTGGGTTGTAATTACACCCATCCACGCACATCCACGCAGTTTTATGTTCACGGATCAAAAATAAAATTCAACCAAATTCTATCGAGCATTGCTCCTTTCACACACGATCACATTCGCATACGTTTTTCAAGAATAATTTAGTTTCCAAAATATACATAATTTTAAAAAAGCGCAAAGGAATGGTTCGATATTACGTATCTGTTTAATCAATGTGAAATAAAGAATTGTTACATACTGTTTAATGAGATAGAATATGTTAAATCAGAGCCAGGTAAATCTTTATGTTAAGGTCCGCAGACACCGTCATAGTTAGCTAACTGATTTCAGACTGGTATCGATCTTCTCATCTCAGCTTTCAGTAAGAAAACAAACAAGCAAATGTATTTGCCTGAAGCGTAAATTAACACAATGAACCCTTATGAACAGAAAAGGGGTTATGTTGTTCTTGTTGCTTGGTTGCCATTTAAAGTCAAACTAAAACAGAGGAATCTGAAAATCAGGACAATTGTGAATGCAGTGTCAAATGAAACTTTTGTTATCCTCTATACATATATAGTGAATTTTAAATCACAAGAAAGAACATTTGCAGTGCCGAAAACTGCCATTTGGACTAATTAAAATTGAAAACAAACTAGTGCAGTTCTCTCATGAGCTGCAACAAAGGGCTTTCATTTGGTTGTTCATCTTCTGGACTGATTGTCTCCACCGGAGCCCTCTGTGGTATTATTTTGTCTGCCTCTGTTCTTAATTTATCTTAGTAGCATCAGCATCTGTTTCTGTATTTTTATTCTTGCTTATTTCCTATTGCTTTGTTTGTATGCTTCCCTCCCTCCCTTGCAGATGACCGGGCTAAATAAACACTTTCACAGCACAGTTCAGTCACACGTTCAACCTCATTCAACATTTAATCACCCACCTGTTAAACAGCTTTACATTATCATAAATACATGAACACAGTCTGAATAAATGACATGTTGATTTGTGGTTTTGTTGAAATTTGATTTGTAAAGCGAAAGCAGTGACACTAAGACACTATTTGATGAATTCCCAAGGGTTTTGGCAATGTATCCACAGACTCCCCTCGCTTTTCCTCTTCTAGTATCACCACATCAGTTTTCCACTTTTCCCAAATACAAACCAGCGCTGAAGACAACAATCGTCGTCGTGTCCACATGCTGTTGGCTGAATTCAGCTCAAAGCAGTAGCTTCGCTGAGCCACTGCCGTTGTCAAACAGGGTCTACACATTGTTTGGACAGCCAAGGACAATGTAGGCCATTAAAACAATGAGCTAAATGAGGCTAAAAACCAGTGTGGCACTTTTCCATTGCACAAAATCATGCATGATTCAATGTTGGTGTTGAAATATTGATCAAAGCAGGTTATTTAGGCTTGTAAGAGTTATGTTTCAGGGCAAAACTTCCAGGTGCTGTTTTTTTTTTTTTTTTTGGATTCATTGCTTGTCTACAGTATATTTACTATATCTAATCAGTGTTTCTACAGTTCATCACGTTGGTGTGTGTCCTCCAGCCAGTATTTGTAGACAGCCATGGGATCTATATTCCAGTGCTTGTGGAAGGAGATTGCCTGCTGCAAGGAGATCAATGTCTCAGAGTAGTCATCCGGTCGGGCCTATAATATCAAAAACAAGCCCATATATGTGTCTGCAAAATGATTCAAGTTTCACTTTTTCAGGAGAATCCCACTGCGACAAACAATTTGTCCTTTGCCCGCGGGGTAGCACAGCTCAATATTCTGTTGTAATAACCTGCATAGCCCGCAGGCTTTCGTTCTGTCTTTAAACCACCTACATTTAGAGAAAGCAAACATGAAGAAGGCGTCCTGCTGAGCATCATCTGAAACTGGATAAAGGTTAATCTCTTAGATAGTTCTCCAAACATCTAAATCTGTCTGATATCAGCCCCTCTGAAACCTTAAATCTGGCCCACATCAACACTTGGGGCACTTTGGTCTTATTTAGTGTTATTCCTTGCTCGCCTCAGTGCAAGCAGGGCAACAGATGGCTTTGTAAAATGAGCAAAGACGCAGACACAAACCAGGTGAAAGTCTCATAGAGGATGTCCCACAAACTAAGTAGCTAATAGATTATTATTTGGAATTTACCGCAAAGAAAAAAGAAACATAAGCAGAGAAGTTTGTCCTGTTTTTTCCAGTATATATTTTATGACTTTTCTGCTGCATATCAAACTCCTCGTAGGAAATTAAAGGAAACTCTGGCAGCTGTAATATAAATACAGTGGTGAACAATGAGTCCTTCTGGTCTTGCTCTTTTAAAGTATATCTAAATGTTTAGGGCGTAACGGGCACAAGTGCAGTTAAGGGAGTTTGTCACAATCATGTTAAGAGCGCATACTTGTGTGTGTGTTGTTCTCTACCTGGTGAAACAGTGGACTGTGTGTGATGGGAACACGGAGGGAAGTGAAACACCTGCCCAGCACCATGTCATCAGGGGCATCATCAGTGTAGCAGCTGCAACCACTAGACAGCAGCCTGGACACCGCTCTCCTACTGAGCACCATCCTAAAAACACACACACATATACACTCATCAGGTATCCCAAACAATTGTGATTCATCAGAGAATGGACATGGGCCTTCTGAGGGTGTCCTGTGGTGTCTGGCAACAGGATGTTGTTAGTGGGGGCCTTTGGGTCCTATGGGTTGAGGGGAGGGGCCTCTGTGGATCATTCCACAGATACTCGATCAATTTGACATCTAGTGAATTTGAAGGCCAGATCAACACCTTGTGCTCCTAAACCGTTTTTGTGTGTGTGCTAGTGGTTGTACCGACTAGTCCACTAGTTGACTTTACTGCTGTGCCATGACGCACTAAGCAAGAAGTTGACTAGTTGCCGATCACGTGACAATAACAACTGTGAGAAGACAGTTGAGGAGCCCAGTGGTTCATTGCTTCACCTAGCAACAGCTCATCAAGTGTGTGGAAATACTTCACTAAAGATGAAGCCCCTTCGACCGTGACATTCAAAATATGTAAGTCAGTCCTGAATCTGAAAAGGCATCCGCTAACGCTAGCAGAGGAACGGTCCAAATCCTCTCAACAACAGTCAATTAACAACTTCAGTAACATATAAAATTTTGCCCACAAGAAAAATGCTTTGCATCTGGGGGTTACAAGAGGACCAAAACTGTCGTTTCTGTAAAACTGAAATTGAAGATATTTTGCATCTTTTTTGGTTTTGTCCACATGTGGCTATGTTTTGGATGACCCTGGAAAAATGGTTAGCTTTAAACTCCCTTGTATTTTCAATGTGCCCTCAAACAATCATCTTTGGTGAATTAAGAAATGGATGTCCAAGTGTTTTAAATACAGTTATTTTACTGGGTAAGAGATTTATTTTTGAATTGAAAGGAAAAGAATTTTTGACATTGTTTAATTTTCTCTCCCTTTTGAAACATTATTTTAAGTTAGAGGGTATTATCGCAAATAGACAGCAAAAGACCAAGGAGTATGAAAGAAAATGGTATGCACTAAGGCCTAGTTTAAAAGACTGAGGATAATGAATTGTGTCCCTTTTTGTGTGTGTATTTTCCTTTTGTGTTCTTGTGTTCTGTATTTATTGTTTCAATGTAATTAAAAAAAAAAAAAAACAACTTCAGTAACAGAGATAAGGCTCCTGCACATCAACAGTTTGTTGGTGAATTTCACTGTATAAAGTTATTAGACCATAAGCTGCTATACACGGTAAAGGTTTGGAAGATATACTGCTTTTTTTTATCCCGGGACGCTGTGAAGTACTATTAAACGCTATTGACGGTGACGATTTATATAGGCTAAACATATCTGCAGTGCATAGTATTGATAAGGTCATGTGTTTATGATCACTTCTGTTGTGTTCCATTAGTTGACATTGTTGCTGTGGTTGTAGAGCGTTTTTTTCTTGCTGAGCAAGAGCCACATATTAGAAGACGGTGTTTATGGTGTTGACGTGGTCTACAGCCAACAGTAGTTTGTGTTCAAGCTTCAGTTACCTTGCAGAAAAGCCTACATAGCTTCTTTTGTGTGAGATGCTACAATATGTATTCAGGTCAAGAATATAGATTTCATTGCTGCAAAGCATTACTTTCTACTGTGCTTTTATGTGTGACGTCATCGACTAGTAGACTTTAAAAAATCGGAAGTCGTTCAACCCCTAGTGTTCTGGGGATGGCTGCTGCCATCAAGTGTCATTGCTGTGGGACGGGGGTGCCTGGTCTGATCTAGGTGGGTGCTTCATGTCAAAGTAACATCCACATGAATGCCAGGTACAAAAGTTTCCCAGACGAACATTGTCATAAGTTGGTCAATGTTATTAACTTCTCCTGTCAGTGGACGATCGATCTATAGTT
This sequence comes from Chelon labrosus, assembly GCF_963514085.1. Lineage (NCBI taxonomy): Eukaryota > Metazoa > Chordata > Actinopteri > Mugiliformes > Mugilidae > Chelon > Chelon labrosus. The sequence goes on along the minus strand of NC_140350.1, from coordinate 14,110,777 downwards.
CTCCAAACATCTAAACCTGTTTGATATCATCATGTGTCAACCCCTCTGAAACCTCTGTGCAATGGGTTATTTGTCGTTCTGAAGAAAAGTTTTCCGTAATTCAGTATATTTCATTCAATATTGGTATGAAAGGTCACATACAAAGTAAAGCTTTTTCATTTGCTTTCCTGTTTCACTGTTAAAAACTTCCATAGGAGCTTCACTCCCACTTTAACAAGTTGCGGGTTCAGATAAAGCAGTAGTTGCCTCAGATAGAGCCATAATCCAATGTGGAATTAAAGTGCAATGTCACTTAACTGATAGATGCTGATTCCAAAAAAATATTTTCTCAAAGTGACCAATTCATTTCTCTCTAGAAGAACTACATTGTTTTCATTTAGTCATGGTGGTTTCAGTTGATAAATTCAGGCATTGTCATTAAGTCTGCCAGTGGATATTTTGATGAAATTTGGTATTTCTCTGACACACCCTGTCTCAGACTTTCAGAGCTTCTTTTTTTTAGAATGAGCAATCATCTTACCAGATACATGTTTGCGGTTGAGCTGAATCACAGAGTACCTCAGAAATGATGGTTAACTTCCAACCACTCTAAAGGGTTTCAACATTTTCGCGTTCTATCTGAACACATTAACAGCGACAGCGCAACCGTATTCCCTTCACCCCGCAACCTCACCCTCCTCCTCCCGTGGTGTAGCTGTATCCGTTCTGAGCCAAGCCGTAGCCGTATCTCTCCCCGAGGCTCACTGCTTCCTTTGGGTCGTAGCAACGCAGCAGACGCCGCAACCGGGGCAAACTGTACACAGGCAGATGATCAGATGTCAGCATCCAACAGGAAAAAAAAAGGCACACTTTTATAGACCAAATTGGTTTATGAACATGAGCAGAGGTGAGCAAGTGAAGGCACCTGTGTGAGCGTCTGCAGCAACCTTTTCATAAATAACAAGAAGAAACGTGAAGAAATTACCATTTAAATGTTCTTCATTCACTCTGAGGTGAGGAGTACAGGAAATTACATTTAAATGTATTGAAAAACTATGTTTAGTCAGGTGTATTAGTTAAGACTTTTTCTTATTTTCATTCATGCGATGCACCAGCAGCACACATTTCAACCTCACGATGTAAGTCAAGGGCATATTTAATTTCCGGTTTGTTTCATAGGTGCTATGCTTATGCAGTGGGCTAAACTAGCAGTGGGTAAAACAAAAACGGTTTTAAGTTACCTGATGAGAGTATCATCATCAACAATGAGCAGCCAGTCGGTCTTTGGCACAGCGCCACTCATGAACCGCCTCAGGATGGCAAATGTCTTCCCACAGTGTCCTTCAGGAGTAAAACACGCAGACAAAAAACTCTATTCGAGCAGCGGATCTGTGGTCATACTCAGGCATGCAAACTGGTCAGGGGTCAAAAAGGTGAGAAGAGTGTGAAGAGGGAAATGGCCACGAACACCCCCCCCCCCCCCCCCCCCTTGGTAAACAGAGATTTACAAAGACAACAGACTACAAATTCACTAATTTTTACCAAAAAAAAAACTTTTGAAACTGTTTTTCCTCGGGCCTGAAGGGCATATTTCACTGCCGGGCCTTTATTTTACTCAAGCACATCGCGGTCCAGGCCTTTATTGGAAGGAGGCCAGAATTAGAGGCAGGCCTTAATTTCTATTTGAGCAAAACGAACTACGAGTAGAATGAATAAAAACAAGATTTTGTGTCTATTTGAACCTATAAAATACTAGGTTCATTTATTGAAAACGTACCGTTACCATAACATGGTATGCATACAGAATATTAACAACAAATGAGCGGCGCGACGCGGTCGGAGCGCACTGAGGACAGTGAGTCCGCTGCCGGTCGGCAGTCGCGCCGGGAGCGAGTGGGACCCGTCCCTCCCCGCACGGAGAGAGGGCGCAGTGAGCACTGATTCCACGACCCCAGGGACCCCAAGTGAGATGCGGGGGGTCGCTGTAAAGCTCGCGGCCGGAGCCGACGAGCCACCTTCGCCCCGAGCACTTCCAGGTCGACCCAGAGCCGGTCGCGGCGCACCGCCACGGAGGAAATGCGCCCGGCGGGGGCCGGCCGACGCCGGGGAGAGGTCCCGCTGAGGGGATCCTCCCACACCGTGCCGCCGAAACCCTGACCCGCCGAGATGACCGGCCTTTATTTACCTCCGCTGACAGCGAGACCGGCAAATGTTGGAGACCCGGCCGCTAATGGAATACAGGCCAATATTAGAGGATTTACGGTATATAGAACATTATATTATTATATTATTAAAATATATTAAAATAAAAGTCAACGAGTAGGCTACCCCCCCCCCCCCCCCCCCCCCCCCCCAAATATTTTCTCCTCGGATTTGCACGAATCACATAAGTCACCCAATTTGGATTGAAAACGGCGAATTTCGCCGAAAGGTGAGGAGTTTGCATGCCTGCATACTGAAAAGACGGAGTATAAACACGGCTGGTTTTCTCATGCAACCATTCTTTGTTTTCTATCAGCCAGCGGAGAGCTTGTTACGAGTCAAGAGAAGGGCCATCTGATAGTCTGATGGTGAGAAATGTGTATTCAGCTGGCTCTGATTCATGATCATAAGCTGTTAGATTCACACAAACTTTCTCACAAAAGCATGATCTGAGAAAGATTGTTTGAAAAGTCAATAAACAGTACAGTACAAAGATATACACATGAAGATAGGAGGAGGCAGAGGCATCGCTTTTGCTTTTATTCCCCTGAGCATGCAACTAATGAGGTGCTTTAACAAAATGGATAAAAGTACACAGGATGTCAAACTACAAAGAAAAAGATGCTCTTCGCTAGTTGTGAGCACAGGTGGGTACACCTCCCGGGCATTTCTGCCTGGTTCATCTCCAACTGTGCCACTGTGTCGACTGCAATATTGTTAGCCAGGAGCCTTCACTGATGTTTTGCTCCTTTAATCCGAACTTCACGAGGTGGCGTAGCGGCATTACAAACGTATGTCTACCACCCCCTGCAGCCAGCCCCATGCTTTCTCTTTGCTTTTTCTCGAGGCAGAAGCTCCCTTAATTTTTATTTTTTTGCACTGCAAGTTTTTTGAAAGCCTGTCTCAGCTTAGAGCTTGTGATCAGAAGACACTTCAGGAGCCGCTGGGTGAATGTTCCCGTTCCCGAATGTCCTCCTCTGAAGCAAAACAGAGGTGAAAACTGCTAGGAGTATTATATGTGGGCCCTGAAAAAGTAGCTTGGCCTTGTATGGTGCATCCTCCACATAACAGGTTGTTCAGCTTGCCGGTCACAGCTCTTCTCTTACATGCTGTTCCTTGTCTGAAACCAGACGTGCCATCTCCTGGTCCTTCAGTTGACTGATGGCCTCGTCTCCTCTGTATGTCTCATTCCACTTGAGTCATGTGGAAACTTGGGCTTTGACAGACAGGTCAGGTCCCACAGGTTGGTCGGCCAAAAAAGGGATGTTCTTGCTGTCTACAGGGAAAGTGATGTTGTCATTCCTGACTCCTTTCCAAGTTGAAAGAGATTGTGGGATTTGGCAGATTTTTACTTTCATCGAGGCAGCAGCTACTCAAGACTTTTCAGCAGACTGGGAGTTGATGCTTCTGTCTGAAGGACGGCGGTGACGTCTTTCAACTGAGCTCCGTAAGGGTTGGAGTTGTTGACCTGACTCCTTAGACCATCTGTCCTCCACCAATTAGGAAGATCTCCAACGCTGCAGTTAAAGGATAGGAGTGAACTGCTATCTTTTTGTCCAGCAGATGCCAGGAAATTGAGATCTCCTGGAAGACCTGGAAATTGTTAAAGTAATTTGGGACTAAACTGGATCCACAACGGCATTTGGAAGAAGCTGAGAGTAAAAGTGATGAGCTGGAGAGGGGCAGACATATGGGCATTCCTGGGATGCAGCCAAATTGTGCGGAAGTTATATTTACTTGGCTGTCTGGATTTCTTCCCAGTTCATGGACAAGTGCACGGGGAAAAAGAAAAGTATAAGAGAGTGCGGGGAAATACAAAAAAGTCAGGACAGAGCATGTTATAGGAAGAATAATAGAATGAACAAGAGGAAGAGATGGGGGTGTGGTTGACACTGTATCAGATCCCTGTTGTGTGAATGGACTTCAAAATGCATGAGACAGAGTGACACAGACACATCTGTGATGTAATCAAGGGCGTCTCAGATAAGAATAAAATCAATACCAAGATAAAACTGGTGTCCCTCCCATTGTACCTGAAGCTGTTTTTTAGTGCAGTTATTGTTTTTTTCGCCCAAGTGCCTATTACAATCAAGTGTCATCTCTTCACTGGAAAGAGAAATTGCTTTGCAGTTACTGAAGTGATTTTGTTGGACTCCCTCGTCTTTTGAGTTGTTTGTCCATACACTGTGGTGCGCTTCAGAAGGTGCATGAGGACAAAAGTTACAAGCGTTATACCTCAGTCCTCGAGAGGTAAAATGACTTTCTATTTCCTGTGAGTTCACATTAGGAGCCATGCTTCTTTCAGATTGTCGAAAAGCTTTGGAAACCATCCTCCATATAACCTCACCACGTCAGATTAGGACATCAGATTAGAGCGACAAACCACTATCTGACAGACTGGGATATTTTATGTTCTGTCTGCCGAGCTGAGTAGCAGAAACACAGGAACCGGCTGCTTAAACTTCTTCTGTTCGTTTTTCATTCTCAACACGTTTGTCACTTTTCATGTCAGCAACTGAGCGCAATAAAATGAATGCCTTCCTAACAACCCACATTTAAAGGATCTCACCACCCACTGCAGTGTGCCAGTTTTTCACTTCCCTTCTCTTGCCACTGTCAGATTTGTTCCTGTCCACACAAATCTCCTGAGATCCAATGGGAGTATTTTCTTAAGTTGTGTCTCTGTGAAACACACAAAACCGCACTGGCTGTAATATGCTGCATGATTTCGCACTAGGGCCTTTAGATCATCCATCTTATTGTTCAGCTCACACTGCCCGTCCTGATAGAAGGGATGTACGGCTTATATCTCTTCTTCTCCATCAATCTCTGTGATCTGTACCCAGCTCTTTCCCCTCATCGTTTTATTACACCTCTCGATCTTCTCCGTCTCCTCCTCTGAATTTTGCAGGAACAGTTTTTCTGGTCCCTAGTCTGGCTGGCTTCAGAGTGGTCATCTGGTCTTCTGTGTGAACGATGCGAGCGTTGAGTTGTTGAATAAAATGGTCACAATATGGCAGAAAACAGAAAGTTTCCCACTCAGCATGTCAAGGGACAAAGCTGACCTACGCAACCATGCATACATTCATGTCAGCATTTGCAGGTCTCCTCAAGCTACACATCACCTATAGGTGATTTGTCTGCTACCGTCCACCAACCCATTTTCAATCTGCCTCTTGTGGCCAGTGTCACCATAGCTACAGGCGGCCCAATGTCCTTTTAGGGCCAGTTCAGACCTTGCATTAAAACCCAATCTGGCCGATCCGATCACGTTTTAGACAGGTGTGGACACCCCCGAGATGTAGTGAGATTGTATTTTAGAGATCCGATCTCTGACCACATTTGGAGTTGGTCTGGGTCGCCATGTGTCCAGATTCCTTTGGTAGTGTGAACACAATGCTTCCTGAGAATTTATAAATGAAAGTGTTTAATATGAGAACATGTGTGTGATTCTGTGTTAATTACTGATCTAGTCATGTTGATGTATGAGGAGAAGCGTGTTACGTATTTTCACAATCACTGATGTCTTTGTTTAACTTTATTACTGGACATTACGGTGTGTAAGGAAACTTCCAGGGTTGGCGTTATAATCTGAATTTTGTGCACGTCTAACTAAAGTCAGGGCAAAGATCAATAAATAATAACTTTACACCAAGGGTGTCAGCGCTGTTCTGGGTTCTGAAGCAGCAGTAGAGATCCATTAGACAACCGCTGCTGTACCAAAAAGGTGGTCACTTGCGATCGGATAGCCCAGATTGGATCTTAATGCAAGGTCTGAACCTGCCCATAATCTACAATTTCTTTCCCAGCTCTTTTCGGATCCCCATATTGCCCCCTAGATCTGAAAGTCAGTAATCAGTAAACATTGCTGCTGATAAACTCACCTCTCTCGGTATTGGGCAATCCCAGACTGATTGTAGGTATGGAGGGATCAGTGATATCGCTGTAATACTCTAAAAACCCAGCGTCTTTCTCCCAGGTTGCCTTCACGACTGGTACTGCCAGGGCAAAAGGGAGAAAGGTATAAAGAGACATGAGTGGGGATTCAAATTTAAGCTCAAACAACATCATCTCTGTGCCGTACAGAGCTGTGGTTACTGAATCACAGCTTGATAACTGCCAGATCTTCTAATTAAAAATGTCTACCGCTTCCAGCCAGAAGAGAGGAAAAAAAATATTCCAAATATTCTTCAACCAAGACACTGGATAACTACATGATCCGTCGCTGCAGTTTGAGCTAGACACTGTAGCTACAAAATAGTTATTCCCAATTACAGCTTAATCAAACTTAATTAAATCTGATCGAAGACAAGTGGGACAAACTTTGTATTCATTTATTCTGAAACGCATCCTTTAATTAATCAGTTGTACAGAGCACACGGTGACACCTTGCTATGCAATTCTAATAACCTGAATTTAATGTAACAGCCAAATCACCGAAAATTTAATCACACACTGTTCTTTCCACTTTTCATTATGTTCATTGCTTAAACAAAAAAATAAATAAATAAATAACTGGTCCCTAACTGCCGGCTCATTTTGACCTTAAAGCAGACATCAGTGTTTTGGATAATTACACAAACCATTGCAATTTCAGCAGACAGTCTAGATGAGCCTGTGAATTTAAACAGGTAGTTTTTACCTGACAGGTTAACTAGGACTGAATGACAAGCAGACTGTTTAGCAAGTAGACGGTGAAAAAGGCAGTGAAAAATATAAGCAGTGTAGTAAAACTTTTGCAGCTAAATGTCCTGCAATCTCCATTTTAATTTTATTCTCATAATCATCTCCCTCTCTCTTTATAGAGATCGTGGTGGCAACCAACAACATCAGAGGGTGCTTTTACAGTTTACACTAGATGACAATGAGGTAAGAGGAGGAGAAAGTGTATATAAATGTGAATTATTTTCTATTATTTGACAAGAATAGTTGAGTTACACTTCAGATCTACATCAGTAAAAATGTGTTTAATTTTTGAGCTCATTTTACTAATAATACTGCTAATTATCAGCTTAAGTAGGAGCATAAATCCATAAAATTAATTAATTTCACATTAATGGATTCATGCTTTTCAAATGCAGGTTCTCCCACCACAGCATTTCATAATACGTTTTAATGAGTAATTCAATGAGTGATACACTCACTTCGCGCTGAGTGGAATTTTTGGCAGGTTTTCACTGCAACAAATACATCGTTCTTCGACACTGGATCCCCCTAGAGAAGAGGAGAAGAGAAAGAGTATAAACTGTGACTGTAAAGGGTTGCATTTCAACAGGAGTGTACTACTGGATGAAATAGGCAGTTTGGTTTGAACTACATTTGATCTTCTCACACCGCTGATGAATTCCAAATACAGGCTGCTCAAAAATAGTCATGGTCAAGTCATAAATTAAATCATGTTCTGTCATAAGAAAGAATATGTGCTTCATGATGTATGAGCTCCAAACATAAGATCTACCTAGCTTTACTAAACATAAATCTTGCTTTCATATTTAAGAAGAGCAAAAATCAAGATTTTATGTATCAGTCAAGTTTGTCAGACGATCACTGTGAGCCCACTTCCTTTGTTAGCCTTGTGTCATTTATTCTGAAAAGCATCCGTTTGTATTTGCCCTGTTCCAAGTCAACAAACAAATGCTGCAGTCATCTTTCATCCCACAGTGCGGGGGACTGTCTACTCGGTTTCCGATTAGCCTCCAGTCTGACTCAGCTCAGTCATCCTTGCAGTCCCATAGGATCTTTCTATTAGTATTCCTGTACAACAGGCCTTGGCTGTGGCACAATGCTTAATGTGCTCACTGTTATAGATTTATAACTCAGCTGGACAGCTGAGTTATAAATCTATAACATTTAATGTACAATATTTAATGTTGTCAAATGTAGTTAAAAGTCGAATGTGGTTAAATGTGGTTAAAAGTGACTATTCCACACTAGAAGGATGACTAAACAATGTGCTCAGCTGACAACTGAAAACAAACAAACAGCATAAAATTTTGTGGAAAACACTGCGATGATCTGAGGCAATTATTGGAGACAGTTTAACAATTACAAGCCTCAAAACATACTCTTGCCGGTGTGAGTTGTACATCTAGAGTCCAGAAATACCATCACTCACTTTTAAGCTATTGATTAAAAAAATAATCTGAAATGAGGAAATGTCATTGTAATTTCATTCAGTGGTCACTTACACCCATACTCAAATACACAATTTAATGGTCATGTGCGTTCACCCAAACACACAAGAACTTAGATTTGATTATACATACACAGTTGGGCATGTAGTTCGTAAATGTGGTAGCACAGTTGTCTTTCGGCTCAGTGCAAAACTCTGGAACTGCTGTCAGCTGTGGACCATTTCCTTCCTCCCAAATATACAAAGCAACCTAAACAAGGACAAACATGAAGACAAACATGAGCTTTGCGGAATACCAGCTGTAGCTGTGAATCACAATATTTGACTTTTCTGAAGTTAAAGAAAGCTCAACTTTTACAAAAACTAAGAAGTTGCAAAAATACAGTTACATCTCTTACACACTGAGATAAAGTGCTGACATTAGTGCTACAATGACGCGTTGAACGAATCATCAGAAGTGTAGGAATTCTTTAAACAGAGACATGATAAAATTCAGATTCAGAAAAATGTATTTGTCCCCATGGGACAATTTAAGGCACAAGTGAGCAGCATGATCTGTACAAGACACTTTTAAGGAACAAAAAAACAAAAAAATAGAAATACAAAGTATATACAAAAAAAACTATGCCATAAATGTATTAACTATCCAAACTGCCCATGGACAGTAATCAGTAAACAGTGGAAATACTTTGTTCGGAATGGACTTTGTGAAAATGAAAAGGCCTACTAGGGCAGCACAATCACTACACAACAACATTTCTACAGAGACAATCCCCCAGCTTTGAGACCTCCGAACAAGACAGCAGTGTCAGTATTTGGACTGGTGACTTTTGTCAGATGCTTGATTGGTAGTCAGTGCCTGGGTGTAGCAGTTGTGTCCTCATCATTGTTTTTCAGACAAGAACTGAACAAACACTCCCTAGAGAAGATGCTAATGGATACTGCAGCAGTACTGCTCTCCGGTGCATTTGTAAGTTGTGAGCAGCTTGTTTATGCACACACACTCAGCTCCAAGCCAATGTGGTACAGGTGCATTTCCACTTACAATCAGCACAAATGAAGTTGAAATCATACTCAACACAGCGCATGCTAATTATTGGCAGAATGTAGTAAACAACATATTTCCTGATTAAATGACTTCTTAATTACTATATTTCGTGAGAAAATGTATAAAAGGCTGACGCTAGAACTTGTAGTTATTATTTATTTAGCAAAAGGATTTATTGACAATTTAAATCCAAACAAATTAATGGATGGAAGAAATAATCATTTGTTGCAGCCCTGACTGTTAAACTTATGGTCAATAATGTGGTATAGAATCCACACACACACAAGTTTTTATGGCTATCTTTGTGAGGACATCCATTGACGTAATGCATTCCTAGCCCCTAACCCGGACCTTCTCAATGGCGAACCCTAACCCTTACACCAGTCCTAACCATAACCTAATTAAAACCTTTACCCTTAAACCAAGTCTCAACTCTCAAAAAGCCTTACAAAGTAGTGAGGACAGCCAAAATGTCCTCACTTTGCACAAATGTCCTCATTTGGATAAAACTTAAACTGGTCCCCAGAAAGATAGCTGTACAAAAACACACACACACAGCTGAATCCACATACATTCACTTAAATGGCAAATGATTTAAGTTCTCCAAGTTTTCTCTAAGACATTTAAGAATTTCCAATGCACAGCTCAAAGTTTAAGACTCACGTTATGCATTTCAATGATACCAGTTCTTCTCAGTTTAATGAAAGGAAGAGTAACGGTGTGAATTCATGTCTGTAAATAAAAATACAACTTTACTTTGACCTTGAGTTTACTCTAATGTTAAGACAAACCTTCAAACACTAAACATGAGAAAAAAACACACAAAAAAAACGCACATAATCCTGTGCTTTTTAAAGAATGAATTGCTGCTTGTGCTGCAAAGGAGTGTAACTGACTCCTCATGCATATTCAGCCCCCTCTTGACGCACACTCACACTCACACTCACACACATACACGTAAATGTTTAGCATTGATAACATAATAACAGATCTATCAACAGCTGTAGGCAGAAAAAGCTGCAGGGAGTCAGGAGAGCTTTTCAGCTAAAGACTAGTCAGTCGCCAGGGGAAAACTGTCTGTCATTATAAAATATCCAAGCATTTCTGCTCAGCAGGCAGCCCGTAAGATGACACGGATGTCAAGTTTCACAGCAGATGTGCCGGCAAAAAGTAGAACTGAACCAAAAACACTGATTAACTGCAATTATCTTGTTATAGTGATAGACAGGAGATGAAAGATGACAAGGATTCACTGGAAATTGTTTCAAAGTACCTCATGTTTTAAGTCGATGGTAAAATCTGACTTGAGATTCTCGTGTGGGATCCGCTCAGCCAGTCTGAAACACATGAGAGTCAAAGAAAGAGAGGAAAAATTGTGAACTTTCCAATATCATATAGGAGCGTCCATTAGCAAGTTGTAGAAGTCTTATCAAAATTTATGTTTTCTGTCATTACGGTGGTGTGATGGTGCAGTCATTGGAAGATTCAGGTGATTTAAAAACTGTTTACAAGATCTTTACAACAAAACTAGATATGAACTTAAGTGACGTCCCATTCTTAATCCATAAAATTTAATATGACGTTGGCCCACCTTTTGCAGCTATAACAACTTCAACTCTTCTGGGAAGGCTTTCCACAAGGTTTAGGAGTGTGTTTATGGGAATTTTTGACCATTCTTCCAGAAGCGCATTTGTGAGGTCAGACACTGATGTTGGACGAGAAGGCCTGGCTCATAGTCTTCACTCTAATTCATCCCGAAGGTGTTCTATCAGGTTGAGGTCAGGACTCTGTGCAGGCCAGTCAAGTTCTTCCACAACAAACTCTCTCATCCATGTCTTTATGGACCTTGCTTCGTGCACTGGTGTGCAGCCATGTTGGAACAGGAAGGGGCCATTCCAGCTGTTCCCGCAAAGTTCGGAGCATGGAATTGTCCAAAGTCTCTTGGTATGCTGAAGCATTCAGAGTTCCTTTCACTGGAACTAAAGGGCCAAGCCCAGCTCCTGGAAAACAGCCCCACACCATAATCCCCCCCTCCACCAAACTTCACACTTGGCACGATGCAGCCAGACAAGTACTGTTCTCTTGGCAACCGTCAAACCCAGATTCGGCCATCAGATTGCCGGATGGAGAAGCGTGATTCATCACTCCAGAGAACGCGTCTCGACTTTACGCACTGTTCTTGAGCCAGTCTGAAGTTCACATGAAGTTTGGAGGTCTGTAGCGATTGACTCTGCAGAAAGTTGGCGACCTCTGAGCAACCACTGTCATTTTTTTGTGGCCTGCCACCTCGTGGTTGAGTTCCTTCCACTTTGTTACAATACCACTGACTGGTTGACTGTGGAATATTTAGCAGCGAGGAAATTTTACGACTGGACTTGTTGCACAGGTGGCATCCTATCACAGTACCACAATGGAATTCCCTGAGCTCCTAAAAGCAACCCATTCTTTCACAAATGTTTGTAGAAGCAGTCTGCATGCCTAGGTGCTTGAATCTATATACTTGCGGCTGTGGAAGTGATTGGAACACCTGAATTAAATTACTTGGATGGGTGAGTGAATACTTCTGGCAATATAGTGTACATATTTATTCCTGCCGCTTTGCCCTTTTTATTACCATCGAGTATTTATTGAGTGTTGTCGTTTCTTTATATATTTTTCAAATTTTTTATATTTATCTGCACCTTCATAATGTTTGTTATAGTGTGGTTTTTTTATACTGTCTTCTTTTGCTCTTACACAAAACAGGCATTCTGATTCTCATTCTAATTCTGGTTGGGACGCTTATTTGGACGCTTGGGCTAGCAAACAACCAGATTACAACCAAGCATTGTCATTATTGACTGACTTTTTAGAGTTAGCAAAACGTAAGGCTGCTAAATGTAACAACTAACCATGAATTGAAAACACACCGTAAAAATTTGTATTTAAATGTGCACTAAGAAAATTAATAACAAAAATGAGAAGTAGGGTCATTTTCCCAAAAGACTTCTATACAATCAGTCTTCCTTTTGCACCCTGCTGTCCATTAGAATGAATACAGTATATAGTATAATACACAGCCTATGATCTATACACACACCTCTTCTGCAGTGGCGCACTGACAGCCCAGCCCGCTGCAGGGTCAGGGTAACCAAAAGAACTGGGGTCTTCAGAAAAGGCGTAGTGGTGAATGATCGAGGGCTCGTTGTCATGGAGACGCTTACCCAAAAACCATTCCTGTGAATTTTGAGTACAGTGAGATAGTTATTTTGACCCATTTTGTTTAATATGCACATCAGTGGTGTAAAATAGATCACTATCATGATGTTCATAGAGCACAAAAGCATCAAGATTGTATAATAAAGAGTACCGCTGCGTCTCAGGGTGTGAGTGTGTGCAAATCTTACTTCTTGGACTGGATATCTCTGGAGGACCTGCAGCAGGAGAGGCAGTGTGACTGTGGTTTCCTCCTCCACAAAGAAAAACCAGGATGCTATTTGGCTATAAGTGGCAGAGAGACTGGAAAGATCCACAAGAGGCCATTAGCTTTTTGCCTTTCTTTCCCCACAAAGGAGTCATTAAGGCTAAATTAAATCACACCTCACTGGATCTGATTCACTTGATTTGTTTATTATCTCAATATGTCTGCTCAACACTCACCGTGGAAGCGCAGGGAGGATACTCCAGTCCCCTTCATACTCTGACAACTCATGGAGTAGAACAACAACTGGGAGTCCCTGCACGAAATTAACATTTTCAAAAGTGTATTTAAATCAGTTCTCCATTATCCTGCTGTCACATGAAAAATACAGTAGAAGAATATTCTGAACCATTTATGAAGAGTACAAACTCTGTGTGTCTACAAAGTATTTGCTACTTGAATATACTAATGATTCAATAGTACTACACACAACAGCCTCCAAAATGCTTTTGTTTAAACACATTTAAACAAATAATGAATCCCATAAACTTCATGAAGGTAAGATTTAGTGAAAGGCTGTCATATTAGAATGCATTCATCCTCACTAGTGTACCTAATGAACTGGCATGTTAGTATACTGTTCAAATCAATTACTGTATTTTATCACTTGGAGGCTCTGTATTGTTTAAAGGTTGGCTACAAAAAAAAAAAAGAAATGTGTAAAACAATTATCAGCAAAATGTATTTGTGGCATTAAAGATAAAAGCCCATGTTCTGCAGAAAGATTCTCATTATTCATTCACTCATTCATTCATCTTCTGTAACTGCTTGTCCTGTGAGGGGTCACAGGGGAGGCTGGAGCCTACCCCAGCTGTCATCGGGCGAGAGGCAGGGTACACCCTGGACAGGTCGCCAGTCTATCGCAGGGCTAAATTCTCATTATTTTGTATAAAATTTGTTATATTAAGCTTAGTGCAGAGGTTGCAAAACTAGGTGTAGGGCGCTCTCCAGAGGATCACAAGAAACAACTGAGCAGCCATGAGATAAATAATAAAGTAGGAAGATCAAAAAAACAAAAAACAATCTTCTGCTACACGAATCTTTTGAATGTGACGAGTAAGCCCAAACTATAAGTGTCAACTAAGTAAAAGAACAGTATCCTCTCTGAAATGTTGAGGAACGCAAACAAATATAAAGCAGCATGAAAATACAATATTTAAGTAAATGTACTTTGGACGTCCCTGACCATTGCAGTCATCCAACAAATGGTGAACAGGATTAAATGAGCCGAGATGAGTCACGCTGCACTGGCACTGATAAGTGATCTACTGCTTGTACCTGGATATGCTGCTGGGTAGCGAGGCCTTCTCAGCAGCATGTTGAGTATGAACATCTGCAAATACTGCTGTGCGAGCTGTGTGAAGTTTTTATTTATTTATTTATTTATTTTTGACCTTTTGTGCCTTTATCGGAGAGCTGTCAGATGAGGTAATGGGGTGAGAAAGATGGGATGGCATGCAGCAAAGGGTGCAAGGTGGAATCGAACCCATGCCACTACTGTTTATGCTCAACCGGGTAATCCATAGGAATGCCCCGGCTCTGTGGCATTTTATACAGTTTTGATGATTACAGCTGCAAAGTGGGAACACAACAGGAAGACCAACCAAGTGAGTCATACAGGAGGACTCACAAATCTCATCCATGCAGCTATTCATAGCAAGGACACAGACACAATAAGAGGTAATAATGTAAGTACAGCCAAGAATAGGTAGACACTTAGAGTCTGTCACATCTTTAACGTCTCGGTAGAAATCAGGTCCTTACTTCCACAACTGAGTGACAACACATTAATGCTCTTTGATTTAAGTTAATGAGGACGCTATTCCACCCGGCTTTAGAGGTGATAGTATCTGCCTAATATTGTGTAGGTCCCCTTTTTATAATCGGCCCTAAACCGCTGAGGCACAGACTCCACTAGACCCCTGAAGGGGTGCTATGGTATTTGCACCAAGATGTTTGCAGCAGATCCTTTAAGTCCTAGAAGTTGCGAGGTGGAGCCTCCATAGACCAGATCTGTTTCTCCAGCACATCCAGCTGTGTTGTGTTCCTCAGCTGTTATTGCTTTTTGACAGGGTGCATTGACCTTCTGAAAGAAGCCTCTGGCACCAGGGAATATCGTATTCTTGAAAGAGTGTACATTTTTGGTGGGTGAGTGGGGTAGGTGGTATGCGTCAAACTAAATCCTGAATGACATAACCCAAGGTCTCCCAGCAGAACATTGCCCAAAGCATCACACTGACTCTGACAGGACACGAACCCGGGCATCCACGTGACCCGTCTGTTGGATTGGACCACATGGACCAGCCTCCACTATCCCATGTGCATCAATGAGCCTTGGACACCCTGTTGTCGGTTCACTGAGTAATCTAGCCATCACACATCTGGCCCTCCTTATTGTACTTTAAGGAAATCTGTTGCCACAGTCTGTACAGTGCATGGTATATACATACACAGATACCTATACAAGACTGCACCAATGCACACTTAACAGGGTGTTTTGGTCAGTCCCCGCTATAGCAGAGTTGAAAAAACTCCTACCATAATGTGCCTGTTTCCAGGCCAGGGATCTGTATCTGCAACCAGATGGGAGCAGTGTGAAGAATAGGAAGAGGGGGTTATGGCACGTGTTCTGCCTGTGATAGCTTTATTGTTGAGGTCTGAGATGTTGGGCGTGGGGTGGCCAATGATATTTGGAGGCATTGTGTGTAAAGTGTATGAATTTGTTCCAATTGGATACAGTTAACAAGGTGAAAAACACTGAACAGAAGAGGAGAATGGGTTGAATTATATGTTTGTAAAATAACAACAGAAGTTGGGGGGGCAACAGAAAGTGCTTTTGAGTTGCGGATGGCAGAGAGTGAGAGAGTCTTTGTTGGCAGCGTTTGTTGATATATGTGGTGTGTTGTTCAAAGTTCAGTTTATTGTCCAGGGTGAGTCCAAGATACTTGAAGCAGTCCACTGTCTCAACATTATTGATACAGGTATGGTTGTGGGTGGAGTTGTGGGCTGCGCTGTGTGTCCTGGTGAAAATGTTTCCTGAACATCTAGTGGCGTTGCATTGTGTTAAAAGCAGAACGGAAGTCAATGAAGAAGGGTCTGGCGAAGTTATCGGGTGATTTCAGGTGTTGTAGGAGGGAGTGAAGGAGGCATGCCACAGCATCGTCAGTCCCCCTTTTGGCCTTACAGGCAAACTGATGGGGGTCAAACTGTGGTCTGACAATTGAAAGGATGATATAGAGCACCAGTTTTTCTGGCATTTCATTATTATGGAGGTAAGTGGAACTGGACGGTAGTGGTTTAGTTCTAAAGGGTGGGGTTTTTTGGGGACTGGTATGACAACAGATGTTATCCACAGGGTGGGCACTGACGCTGTCCTGTAAGATTCCCAGAAGATAGTGTGAAGAATGGGGTATAGCTCCAAGGCACAGTCCTTGAGCATGAATGCCTGGATGCCATCTGGCCCCAGAGCCTTGCCCGGTTTGCACTGGTTCAGGTGTCGGCGTACATCCTCTACTGTAAAGGGAGCATGAAGTACTGGCTCCGTAGATCTTCCAGTACTGCCCTGCATTCCTCTGAGCAGTTGATGTTGTCAAACCATGTATAAAAGGTGTTCAGGTCCTCAGCAAATGAGGCAGGGTCAGTTATTGCAGATAATCTGGATTTTGGATCATAACCAGTGAGTGTTTTTACTTTCTGAAAGGCTTGTTTAATGTTCATGGAGCTAAATTCCTGATCAAGTTTCTCTTGCTGTCATGCTTTACTTGACGGTTTATGATTTTGAGTGAAACCCAGTCCTGCAGTTGAAAGTCTTTCTGTTTTTCTCTTAAACGGTCACTTAAATTTGCCCATTCTTCCTGCTTCCTTACATAGACTTTGAGGAAAAAACTTAACTTACTGCTTATTATATCGCGCCGACCGACAGGTACCACGATAATGAGTTAATCACTGTTATTCTCTGCATCCACCATAGTGTTGGTTGATGGGTGTATATGATGGCTGTGGCTTCAAATGAAAAGGACACATACTGTATGAGTGCAGCGTTCACCTCCTCATACAACTCCTGATAACAAAGTGCACAAGCCTATTTCCAAAACTGCCACAAAGGCACTTCGCCCTGCGTAGGAGTGGGCCGCTCGTTAAACGTGTCAATTTGAGAGAGGAACATTTTCCCTTTCAAAGTTGGCTCTTCGTTCTCAGAATTTGAATGCAGGGCCTGAACTTTTCAATTGCAGCGTCTGACCTTGCAGACGGCCTTGGAAATGCTCGGTCAGATAATAGTACTAAATTGCATCGAGCAATTGATGTAACGTTGCATTGTGGTGGGTTTAGTCTCGACAAACAGACAAACACATTGTTGAAAGTGAAGATTCTGAAGGTGTAATTCGTTTTTCAACAATTTCTTGAAGGTGGTGAGAAGCGGGCAAAAGGCCAAATGACAGCTCTGTGATGATGATAAAGCTGAAAAGATGAAAAAAACTGACGTCTTGGATTTAAAGCCTGCAATTAAAGCAATAAACAACTGAATGTGATGTGATAATCAACAAATGTTGTGATGCTACAGACCATAGTTTAGTGACATCTTGACCACAGGTGTGTCACTACTGAATGTCAAAACCCATTAAATGTCACCACACAAATGAGAAAACAAGCTGTCAGGAAGCCAGAGTCTTAGTCACCTTTAATCCCCGCCTTCACTCTAAATAAACATCTGGTTTTACGTCAGTCTACAGAAATGACGCACACCTTGCCCCTATTCATAGTAACCTGCTACAATCAAGGTCTGTTTGGCTGTGATGAATGTCAAATGAAGACAGACAACACACTCCCATCACAGCCCGTTTGTGCGAGCTCACACGCAGAGATGATTGTACACGCATGCATCCAAATGTGCTATTTATAAAATATGGAAGGTAATGATGAGAGCTTTCAGAGGATGTGGTAACCCTTTCCACAGCATGCGAGTCTGGCTTTGGATTGATTTTAAGATTTGAGACAACCTTAAAGAATCTCTGTACCCGTATTCCAGGTGCACAGCAGATATTTCTTTGAAAGTACGAGCGGGTGCAACAGCAAAAAGATTTTTTCCCATCTTGCCGGTGTGCATTGCAGTCACATCACGCTTCTCTTGAACATGGCAGATGTCTCTTTTCAACTATTTTCTTTCATGAAGTCAGGGCTCTCATGATAAAACCATTTGTATACACAGTATAAAAAGCAATACATTATGATAAAGTGTTTCACGCTACAAATAATAAAATACTAAAGACATGCATCCTCTTGTAATAAATAAAAATCTTCTTTTTCTTAATGTTTTATTCCTGCTCCTTTCCTCAAGGCAGTAAATCTAAATATAAATAGCAGTACCTTTACAGAAACCTTTAAGAAGTGTCTTGAGACTTCCTCTTTTAGGGCACTATCTTCTTACAGGCGTCCACAAAGTGCTCCACATAATGCCACGGGGGACTGATTCCTAATTCCTCCAGTCTGAATGTGAATACCTTCGAGTTTAAGCTGAGAATATGCGCTTGAAGTTCCTATTTATTATATAACTGTAACTCTCTTGAGAATTGTGGAAGTCTCTGTTCAGTCATTTTTATTCATACCTCTCACTCTCTTCTCTCAAGACGCACTGCAGACACGGCTCTCCCAAGCAAAACCCCAACAACAACAACAACAACATAGAAAACCTACATAAACTGATATCGATAAGGATTTAGCACATGACACATTATGGTGGAAATATTCTTTCAGATAGCTCTGTGCCAATTAAACTGTACTCGACTCCCTTTTCCTCATGTTTTATTCAACTTTCTTTGAATGAGAATACAACAGTAAATCGATAGTTAGATTGCAGTGCTACTGTAAACCTTTAAATAGTGTCTGCAGATTTCCACTCAGACTGTGTAGGACCCTTAACTCTGTCTCCAAAAACTGAACATGACTCTTCATAAAACCTCAGACATTCTCTTAAAGACATCTGGGCTGGTATATCGAGTATCGTCTTATTCTTGGACTTACGAGTTCACAAATTGAGTGTCAATGTGTACACTGCAGAGAAGTCTCTATTAAAAAAATCTTCAAGCAAAACAAACATAAAAAAAACTAAAAAGAATATTAGATTTGTGTTTCATTACAGCTCATTTCTATGAGAATATAACAGTAAACCAAAAAGTCAGTTACATTTTACAAAGAAAACATGGGCTCATACAAAATAGTCTCAAAAATGATCCCAAACTTCCAATTAAAAGTTTATAAAATCACACACTTAGTGTATGCTGCAGTATCAGCCAATAGCGGTGTTGAGTAATGGCTACTTCACAGTTTATTGACATTCTCATCAGACATGCAAACCTTCACAGAGCACCGTAATTCATTATAGTACACACAGTATGATATGAGGGGCCGTCTGGGACATTATTCAGAATTAGCTTGCATATACACAAGTGAAACCAAAGTCATTCACACACTATAGTGAAACCTCGCACATACACATATGAAATGCTCTCACGCACTATAGTAAAACCTCGCACATACACATATGAAATGCTCTCGCACATACACATATGAAATGCTCTCACACACTATAGTGAAACCTCGCACATACACATATGAAACCATTCACACACTATAGTGAAACCTCGCACATACACATATGAAACCATTCACGCACTATAGTGAAACCTCGCACATACACATATGAAACCATTCACGCACTATAGTGAAACCTCACACACACACATATGAAACCATTCACGCACTATAGTGAAACCTTGCACATACACATATGAAATGCTCTCACACACTATAGTGAAACCTCGCACATACACATATGAAATGCTCTTGCACATACACATGAAATGCTCTCACACACTATAGTGAAACCTCGCACATACACATATGAAATGCTCTTGCACATACACATATGAAATGCTCTCACACAATATAGTGAAACCTCGCACATACACATATGAAACCATTCACACACTATAGTGAAACCTCACACATACACATACCGTAAATCCTCTAATACAGGCCCGAGCCTTTATTTTACTCAAGCGCAAATAGAGGCAGGCCTCAATTTCTATTTGAGCAAAACGAACTACCAGTTGAATGAATAAAAACAAGATTTTGTGTCTATTTGAACCTATAAAATACTAGGTTCATTTATTGAAAACGTACAGTTACCATAACATGGTATGCATACAGAACATTAACAACACACTGGTAATTCAGGCTAAATTCCAGTGTAGAAATATGGTAACAAAAACGTAGCAAACATACCGGTAGTGCATTGTAAACACTTAACCATACACGGTGATAATTAAGTTATTGATTCATAACAGAAGACAACAGACACCTTACGGCTCCAAAGTTTAAACAATCCTGTCTCGTTTGATTTGAAGTTCAGTACGCTCAAAATGTCCAGTATAAGTCCGGTGCTCAGAAAAGGAAAGAAAAGAGGAGAAGAGAAGAGAAGAGAAGAAGAAAATAGAGACCTTAAAGATTTTCTTAACAAATATTTAAAAAAAGTTGGTGACGGTGAAGCTGGGACTAGTAAAGTGAACGTAGAGCAACAGCGCAGCCAACGTTTACCAGACTTGTAACGTAACCTAACAGGCTAGCTCTAATGTTAACGTCCATTAGCTTGTATAAAAGCCTGACACAACACGTTATCTTTGACAGAAACAGTTGAGTTTGGTAGCTCCGTCAGAAAGGAGAGAGATCCAGCTGCAGTCAGGTGACAGAGAGAGTGATGCGGGAGGGGCCCGCTGTCCCGGGACGGAGTCAGGCTACCGGTGAGAGAGAAGAGCGCGATAGAGAGAGTCACAGTGATGCGTGCGGGGGTGGGGTGTGTGTGTGTGTGTGGGGGGGGGGGGCATCTAAAACTATCTCGTCCAGGGCCCAGGCAAGACTGTCAGCTGGCCTGGTGAGGCCTGCCCAGAAAAACGATGGTTCTAATAATAGCCCCGGCCGCTATTAGAGACCGGCCTTTATTTACCTCCGCTAACAGTGAGACCGGCCAATGTTGGAGACCCGGCCGCTAATGGAATACAGGCCAATATTAGAGGATTTACGGTATGTAACCAGTGATCAATCTGCTGAAAAGGATCTAACATACATTGCTGAAAAGTTGTCAAGGAAACCAATTACAGCGTGGGTCCTCGTTCAACTTCCTTCCGGTTCAACTGAAATACCTTCCGTTTACACTTAAATTGTCATGCATACACACTAGTGAAATGCTCACACACATACAACTGAAAATGTTGAACTCGCTAGCGTTTTTCAGATGCGTATTCACATTTCACTAGTATGGGTGAGCATTTCAATATTCAAAAAGGTTTCAGTAGTGACTATGAATGGTTTCATATGTGTATGTGCAAGGTTTCACTATAGTGCGTGAGAGCATTTCATATGTGCATGTGTGAGGTTTCACTATAGTGTGTGAGAGCATTTCATATGTGTATGTGCGAGGTTTCACTATAGTGTGTGAATGATTTCATATGTGTATGTGGGAGGTTTCACTATAGTGTGTCAATGGTTTCATATGTGTATGTGCGAGGTTTCACTATAGTGTGTGAGAGCATTTCATATGTGTATGTGCGAGAGCATTTCATATGTGTATGTGCGAGGTTTCACTATAGTGTGCGAGAGCATTTCATATGTGTATGTGCGAGGTTTCACTGTAGTGCGTGAATGGTTTCATATGCGTATGTGTGAGGTTTCACTATAGTGTGTGAATGACTTTGGTTTCACTTGTGTATATGCAAGCTAATTCTGAAATAATGTCCCAGACGGCCCCTCATAGTATGACACGACATGTTGAAGCGCGCAAATGGAAACTTCAACAATTACTTTATAGAGTTTGATATATTAATAGACATGTCAATAGTCTTACCACCAACTGACATGAAATCAGTCTAGGAAGAACATAGTAATCATATACACCAATCAGCCACAACATTATGACCAACGAGAGCTGGAGAAGAACTCAGAAGAACCACTGACACAGGAGAAGTATGTTACTTAGACATGTAGCACCCACCTAGACCAGGCCAGAGACCCCCACCCCATAGCAATGACACTCCTTGATGGCAGCAGCCATCTCCAGCAGGATGCAGCCTGACACACATAAGTTTTAGTAAAATAACAAACATTATGTCCACACACATATGAACCTTTCTAGCGTCTGCAGCTAAGAACTCAGAGGTGGATGCAAAACGTATCCTGGCAAGTTTATATATTTACAAGCAGTTCAATTTCTCATTTGTGTTTTGTTGTTTACCTTTTTTGTGTTTGTTTGTTTTCTATTCACCAGAATTCATGCAGCCGAGCTGATAAAAGGATTACAGAAGGTTTTACGATTGATAGAGATGTGGTTCAGGATGAATCCATCATGTCGTGAGCTCTTGTTACGTTGTCAAAGTAAAATGGGAATTTGGAGATAATGTTTGGAGCTGCATCTGTTCTAGTAAAAGATTCTGGTGGACTGTTTTAACACTTTCAGGGCATTAATGGATGATTCATAAAAATCAGGGCACGGGAGGGGTCTTTTTTTTTACCGTTTTGTTGTATTTATTCCTTTTTGTGTGTGTGTAGTAATGTGATGCTTGTTATACTGGCTATGCAAACTTGATGTTCCGTCTGTGTTGCCCCACAGCAACAATCCTGAATAACAACACAAACAAACCAGCTCTGGACAGTGAGATACTTGTTCACAGAGATATTTCTGAAGCAAACTGCAAAAGTGAAAGTTCTCATCTCGTCTATCCTACTGTGGTACATCTCTTATATATACTGTATATACTGCATACACTGTGTGATATACAATATACAGCACATCCACGGATCAAAACCCTTTTCTGTCCATTTTCTGTCGGCGTCTCAGGGAGAAACCGGTGCGTAAATCAAGAACAACAATGCAGTTTCAAAACAAAGCAATCATAGATGTGGCAAATCCAATCACTGCTGGCAGCATCTTCCTGCTCACAAAATAAAGATGACACGCTCAGAGAGAGGCCGAGACAAGCCGGGACCTAATTCGTTTTTTTTTATTTATTTTTTTATCCCAAGCAAATGTAGTGACCTGCAGATAGCTGCTCCAAAGCGACACATAATGGTTTGTTAATTAGAGATCAACAAGTCTGTAGTGGTGACATGATGCTCCATAAATTGTGTGAGGTTTTCATATTAATTTGACTATAAACAACTACTGCCTTGACCGTACAAACTTTTTATTTGTCAAGAAAAATAATTACCTTCTGTTCTTCACAGCAGACAAGTCTGATTGTTCACGTTACAGCAGAAATCTGCCCACTGAGCTCCTGCTGACTCCCTTCTGCCAATTCTTTCTCCCATCAGTGATGCTAGACTGAAAACGAATCAAAGACTTGTGCATGACCGGCTCTTTCTTCCACAAAACCATTTCCCTTCAAAGGGAAATAAACAAACCGTGTCTCGGCTGCACACCGCCATGTCCACACATCTGTCATCTCATTCCAATGAGGGCTATGACAAATTGGTTTCCACAGCCGACCTGCAGGCATTTATTGTTAAATAATTACTGTGCGAACACAGGGAGCTCAGGTTGACAGGCTCTATGGCAAGGAGGACACCTATTGGCGCCAGCGTAATACCACAGCAATGCAATATTAAGAGTCACTGTCATTACCCTGTAATTGCCAGCACACTGCATCGTGTTCATACAGAAGGAAAGCCTTTTGTGGTCTTGACGATTATAAAATTATTTGACTCCTACTGAAAAAAATCTGTCTCGGTACGAACTGCAAATAATAAATAATTCTTTGTTGTATAAAAAGCAAAGGAAACTTTGAGCTGAATGATGAACCTCTTTTCAGAAGGAATAATCTCAAATTAGAGTTTATGATTGCCGTGAATCAGACTAGATCAGGCAACATTCATGAGGACGAATCGTCCTTTAAGAACCTTTTTTCATCAAGTGATTAGGATGATTGATCTCTGTTGAGGACATTTCACAGCATCTCTGTTGGATTAATGTCAAAAGGTGAGCTTTCTGCGAACCCATCCTGTATTTAACGTTGAGGGTCACTGTCCCGCTGCATCATCCGACTGAGCGTCATCTGAGAGAAAGCCATCCCGACATCGGCTATCCTATAATTGGATTAATGGGTGAGATCATGACGAGAGAAATCCAGACCGAGGGATGGCAAAGCAGCTCCGAATGACGATGTCCCCTCCGTATTGTGTTGTTGCTATGCAAGGCTCTTTTTGCAAAAAAAAATAATAAGCCTTGATGATTTGTGTGTGATTAGTCAAAACAGACTGTGTTCGTTCATAATTGTAACCTTACTTTCAAAGCAAACTTATCCACAGGTGCAGATAATTCTTAAGGGTTCACTCACTATTTTTTCTTGCATATATTATGGAATTATTTAATCTTGTGCTAAAACCTAACTACGTATTTTGGGGGTTGCATCCATCTCATTTTATCTTCTGTAACATGCATATGCGGAGTCAAACGGTTCACCAGAAAGACCACAACAAAGTTTTAACCTCAACACAACGCCAGTGCCTAGAATCCTGCTTCATGTTACCTGTCCGAGTTTAGCTGCCTGTTGCAGAATCTCCGCCTTCCTCTGGCTACCGCGACGGGCATGGTAGGAGTTCCTTTGACTCTGGATCACAATCACCACTTCCTCCAACCCTGGGTTTAAGAAATGGTTTAGGGATGACAAATAATTAAAAGCAGAGAGAGTTTTTAGACTAAACTAAGCCATGTTGAGGTTGTGGCTTTATATTTAAGGTACAGATATAAGAGTCTTGTGAATAATCTTATTTTCCAAATTATTAATATATTCCTCAAACTCATACCCAGTCCCCTCCTCACATCAGATTTGTTTATTGTAATGAGATTTTCTTTCACATTCTACAGCTGTGCGCTAATGAAGACTTCAGGTGGCAAATATACACAGGGGCGGCGTGGAAAATCAAATCTCATCAATATGCACCGCAAAAACTGATTCGCTTCAGCCCCCAAATGGCTGGTAGCTAATATCAGATCATCTGCAATGAAATCCCTCACTCACCGACAGAGGCGTGCGTCGCTCGCTCCCCGCGCTCTGCGGCCTGCGGGGGGTCGGAGGGATTCTCATTAAGTTTGACACACACCGCTGAGCCACATGATGGAGCATGATAACGCAGAAAGAATCTGAGGGGCAGCACTTACGTTAGCAGACACTGGGTGTTTGTCTCCAGCAGAGGGTCCTTTACGTGGAGAGAACAGAAAGGGAAAAACGGTGACAACATGTTAATAAAATGCAGCAATTAGCCGAGTAGCCAGTTAAAATGGAAGCTGAGATGTCAATCAAGGGGAAATTAGTCTGGTGGCTTTGATGATAGACAAAATGTTCTGTTTCAGCAAGGTTTATTCTAAATAGAACATGTCACCTTGAGCTAATAACAATTTTCTGGCGCACATTCTTTTTTTTAATCAAAAGTAGTATTAAAAACACATGAATAAATGTTAAATACTTGTTAGTTGGAGCCTTGAGCAAGCACCTAAAGCCCCCAAGTCTCCCCAGGCGCCTTGCATGGCTGCCCACTGCTCCAAAGGTTCTCACTTGGAAAACTAGAGAACTCATTTCTTGTAGGTGTGTACGTACACCGATCAGGCATAACATTATGACCACCTTCCTAATATTGTGTACATCTCCCTTGTGCCTCCAAGACAGTTGTGACTCATCAGAGAATGGACATGGACATTGTTAGTGGAGGGCCTTGATCAGTTTGGGATCTAGTGAAGGCCAGAAATACACCTTGTGCTGTTCTTCATGATTTTTTTTATTTTTTTTAGTTGTTCCTAAACCATTTTTGTGTGCGTGTGTGCCTGTGTCAGGCTGCATCCTGCTGGGGATGGCTGCTACCATCAAGGAGTGTCATTGCTATGGGGTGAGGGTGCCTGGTCTGGTCTAGGTGGCTGGTACACATCTAAGTAACATCCATGAATGCCAGGTCCAAAAGTTTCCCAGCAGGGCAGTGAATTGCCACAAGATGGTCAATGTCCAAATTATCTCCTGTGGAAGAGTTCTGAAGGATCCTATAGTATGTTTGACCAATATTATACAAGATCTTATTCTAAATTTTGCAGATGATCAGTATTACTTGATATTCTTGGCCTTTTTGAGCACCATTTTTGTGCAGCTCTTTGTGACACGGAACGCTCATTAACACAAAAAAATGTGACAGATGTTGTAAATGAGGCTGTGAATGATGGACAGTTTTTTTTTATCATCATTCAGCATAAATGTGTTCACACCAGATCTGGAAAAGGTGCCACTGGTGAGTCTGCCTCAAAAAGAACAAATGTGAATCTGGAGGTGTTGAATTACTCGTAACGTGACAAACATTGTCTCATTTTACCCAATGCTCATGGCTCTATTACTCACACAGGTGACTCTGCAGTTTTTTTCCAATTAGTCTGACTAATGCCGTCCTCGCTATCTATATTCAGCAGTAGGTATGAGTAAACAAAATAATAGTAAATCACTATAACAAACCACCAACAGGTAAAAAATAACCAATACGCACCGGCTATGAAATGATAAAGCTGCCAAACTAATTTAAAAAAGACTGATTAATAGACTGAAAATTCTGTTTATTTTTTTAAATGTTGTGGTACAGTGTTATTGGATATGTCAAATAAATAAATAAATAGTCACACAAATCAGCCTAATGAACACTTCTACAGCTAAAGGAGCCAGTCAATCCAGGAGCAGCCCCGGTGTAACTAACAACAGTAAGTCTGCAACTGTATCTGTATTGTTATTAATTCAGTTGTTGACTGCTGGTCTGTATTAAAGGCCCTGCATACCCACACTTGTCCCCACTTCTTTTGTCTGATTGGATTTCACCAGAGTTTGGAGTTTCCCTTGATTTATTATTAGCTTTATTTATCTTCAAACTGTGCTGCAGCTAATTCCAGTGGTAAGGTGCGTGGTATTGGAAACCAGACTACCTCAGTTCAGAGTTGGGACTTTTCAAAGCCAGCTTCTACTGTACATATAATCTGGTATCATGGCTACTTACTCTCAACTTAGACAACAAAGCCATGCCTTCTCAATGCAAGTAATGATCACCACACCACTGATATGAAAATGTATCACGTCCGAGCCAGATATTCAATGTGAGTTTTGTTTGACAATCAGCTCTATTACCAAATTCCTATATCATGTTCATCTGCAGCACGTACAGACTGTGAAATGCATTTGTTGAGTTTATGGTTTATATTATTTGTATTAAACAGGGGGTCTGCAGGTCTGTAATCTGAAGAATGCCTGGTGGCATAGAAGATATTACCGTACACATAGGAAGGAATAAAATATTTTGTACATACAAAGTACAGAGTAGTGGGCCAAACACTGATCTCTGGGGGACAACTTTCTCAACAACCAATCAGAGAAGATGACGTGACAAACCCCTTGAACAGATAATCATAAAAGGGGGACCAACATGTACAAACATAACAAACTAGGGTCACTCCTGTCTTACCATGTAATGTTATCTGTGCAGATAATCAAAACAAAGTAGCTTTATCATCAGACCAACCTGAGGAACATCACTGTACTTATTTTAAACCGTTTCTCACTCATAAATCCCAACAGGTTCACCTGTTCTGGCCTGTATGTGCTCAGTGTATGTCAAGTTGTATAAAAATCAACATTTCCGGTCTGGAATTTCAAAACAATATACCACAACATTTTTTTTCTTACACCGGGAATAAAACAAATCCAACAATGTCCCCGAATAATGGGTTAACATGATACCGAGTCGCTTAATAAATTATTTCAGATGTGCTTTCCGGCATTTAATTTAACTTTAAAACAGTTTTATAATACATGAACTATTATTCTGAGGTTCCGATTTTCCTAACTTCCGGTCGTTAGTCGCGACTCTAACGGTAGTGTGTCCAGCTTTGTTTAGCGGATTAGCTAACGGTGTATGTGTCTCGGTGGGACATTCAGCACACTTACCAAGCCAAATAAGAAGCACAGCGACCAGTTTACATGCGTTGAAGACATTGTAGTGTAACATGGCTGCCGAGGCTGCTGGTTTAATCACCGTCTTTTCATGGCGAACCGGAGAAATTGGTTGACTACATTCCTCTACTAGCTGTGTATACTGGGGTAGTGGTAGTGGTAGTGCGGGGCTGTAGCGACCTCTAGCGGGCAGTGAAATAGGCATTTTTAGGCCCACACATACGCCTTAATGTAGTTACACACAAATTTGAGCTGCATTACTTTTATTTTCTGCTTATTTTTTTACTTCACGACAGGTAGAAACTGACTGTTTTACATATTAAAACCAGCCAAAAGAAAATAATGCAGTTACTGATTAGATAAACCTGGAGATCACTTCAGGGACACTCTGTTAAAACGATCAATGTTAGTTTCACATGTAATGCTACTTTTACTTCAATTAACAGTCAGTTTTGTAAGGCTGACGTGCTGCAGCAACACAATGCCACTCAATAATACTACAAACCAGTTGAATCAACATCTCTCTCTGTTATTTTAAAGAAATTCTGAACAACGTAACCTTCACGAATCTAAGATACTGTTATAGCAGTATCAATGCACTCGTTTTCAATAGTGTTCCTAATGAACTGGCAAGGGAATGTGTGTCTGCATTTCCTCCACAAGTAGGTTATAGGTCATTTAAGCATGAGAAACAAAGAAAGATAAACTCCAAGAATAGGTCAACATACCAGAAATCTTTGTTTACAGTGTTTCAGCTACAGTTATGGATGAGAATAGGCTGAGAGTAGGCTGAGAGTATGTTTTCTGTTGTAGGCAGTGACTGCAGACTGGTGGAGACTTCAAGAATGAGTGAGTCAACAGTCTCCCGACCGCAGAGACAAAACTTGGATGCCTTGGCCACAAAAATTAAACTGGTTCAGTTGTGAGTGTTCACATTTTTGTGCAGGCTTTGGAGTATCAGGAGAGTGTTTATGTGCAGATATAGGCCCCTATAAGTCACTGTATGTCTGTGAATTATCACCTAATCAAGCTCTAGGCAGCAATAAAGCCAGAGCTATGTGTGGTTTACGAATGTAGCTTTGAGAAAAGAAACCCATGTATGGATAAAGTGAAACAAAGGCTCTAAGCTGACTCATAGTTAAACAAATTAAGAGTCTGTCTGAGCCTATTTTCCAGAGCAAGACTCAGTGCTGCCTTCACATGGCTTCCAATAAAGTCAGAGATTCCAGCATCGTTAAATATTTTGTTATGGTTCTCGTTTATTTATAAAGTGACCTCGATCAGTTGGTTTTTAGTCTTCAGTGTCTGGAATATATTGGTCATGAGGATAGGTCAGTCATGCTGTTGAAACAGGAAGCGAACAGGCGTATCTTCAAAATAAAAGTACACTCACTCTAAGGGTGGCGACATTGAAGGAAAATTAAGATATTTAGCACAACTATCTACATATGATTTTAGTTCATTTATACACTATACGAACCAATTGCATTGTATGTTTGATCTGTTAAAATAAACGATTCATGAAAAATGTAATTTACACTTTCTACAGAGATTGGCATCTTCACAGCTGTTCAACCCACCCCAAATTATTTAAATAACTTTGTTATTCAGTGTTTTATTTTATTTATTTTTTCTTTTCCGTTTTCATTTATTCAGTCATGATTATTTACTTATTTATTTGTTTATTTGTTTTACACCAGTTAGACAAAAGCAGCCAATCTTTACTGCTGAACATCTGAAATCAGCTGTTGTTATTTTATTTCAGTTATTCCCTGTTTTAAAATAATAATAATTATGACTTTATTAATTAATTTTGTGTGGCTTCATCAGTAGATTAATTAACAACAGCTATGAACCCCAGCTACACACAAACGGAGGGGTTTATTTTGTCTGAAAAAGACCGGAAGTGCAGTCACGTAAACGCATCACGCTTGACTTCAGTCTGAGGTTATTAAAGCCGCGTATGTGGGACAGGCGGTGTAAACAGCAGCCGCCACAGCAGCAGCAGCAGGAGGAGGTGCCTTGAATAAGAAAGCCTGACAACATGACAATAAACAAACTGCCCCACTGCGGGATGAGGGTAACAGAAGTGGGGGAGTTTCTGAGAAATCCGCCGGCAGGTTTCTCCGTGGAGACTCTCGGCTCTTGTTACCGAGTCCACAACAACAACAAGGAGAACAGCCTGGTGCTCATGGACGATCTCGAGTCCTGCATGGGGAAAATAGTTTTCCAAAACTCCCTGGGAAGGTGAGAAAAACTCACACACAAGCATTGCATGCGTGTCTTTATGTGGACAAACAAATATATAACTCTTTTATTTTCACGCAGAAAAGTAAAAATGCACAATCTGTGGGAGTACACCAGCATGAGGAAGAGCCTCCTGTCCAAGAGGATTTATGTTCTGGTGTCTGCCTGCAAAGAAAACATCTCAGTGGCAAACAAAAGTGGAGCCGGAGGTAACTAACTCTCTTGCAAAGATCTTAAGAGTAATTTATGTGTAATTATATGTTGTATTTTATAGCTTTAGGCTGCTAACTGCGTGCAGATTGGTGGCATATAGGTGACTCATGCTGCTTGGCTTCCAGACTGTTGCAGCTGGGTGTGGTGGAGAAATTACAGTGGCAGCCGAGAACTGAAGCCACATTACAGCATGTTTTTTGTTTTTTCTGTTCTGCAAAACTCGCCTCTCGTCTCTCTTCTTTCCTGCTGAATTGGCTTTAACCCTGTTTCAGTGCTGAAGCAGTACGTGGTGTCCATCGATGGCAACAACCCTTTTATCAAGTGGCAAATGGAGAGAGGCCTGGACTGGACTATCTCCTCTGTGGCCGGGGAAAGCTACAGAGTGGAAGTAAGGAATTCATGCAACCTCCCTTTTTGTGCTGTGGTGTCTGGCACCGAGACGTTGGCAGCAGATCCTTAAAGTCCTATAAGTTGAGTCGACTTGTTTGTCCAGCACACCCCGCAGACGCTTGGTTAGACTGAGAGCTGGGAAATTTGGAGCCAACATTTGAACTTGTTGTTATGTTCCTTAAACCATTCCTAAACCGTTTTTGCTTTGTGGCAGTGAGCATTATCCTCCTCCTGAAAGATTCCACAGCCATCAGGGAATACAGTTTACATGAAGCGGTGTACGTGGTCGGTAGATGGGTAGCGTAGGCGAATAGATGCCAAAGTAACATCCACATGAATGTCAGGACCCAAGTTCTTCCAGCATCGGACCACACGGGTCAATAAGCCTCGGCCGCCCACGACCCTGTTCTTGGTTCACCGCAGTCGTCTAGCCGTCACAGTTTGGCCCTTGTCAAAATCATCCTTAAACTTACCCATCAGTGGTCATAATGTTAAGTTCAGTTGGTGTACATTGCTGTCAATTTCGGGTTTAAAATGTATCTTTCCCTATTTCAGATTGATTTGACTGAAGCGCTGGAGAGCTGGGCAGCAAAAAACGTCACCACCGACGACCTAATTAAAGCCAGACCAGTGTGGAGCGACGCCTCTTTCACCCTGAAATACTATTCCGATGCCCTCTTTGACTTCCCACACTGGTTTGGCTTCAGCAAAAGAAAATTTAAGGTCTGTTACTCTAAATGAATCCTGTCTTGTTATTGTTTATTCGTCATCAGTCGGTCTAACATGTGTTCTTTGCTTGCGTCTCTTTCCACTGAAGCTGAGACTGACATGAACCAGAAGAAAAAGAAAAAGAGGAAGGCGAAGTTGAGTATTTGGTGGAGTCTGCTCCTTCAAGAAAACAGGGAAAAAGGAGTTTCTCGATCAACAGATGAATGGCTGTAATGCCATCCTGTCAACGTTAAGGACTCTGAGGACTGCAGGAACTTCCCCACACCAGCTGTTCGGTTCCAGATGTGTCTTCTGTTCGGGGTGTGGACACCACCGACAAGGACCAGAAAGGAAATGCAATGACGTGCATGAACATATTTTTCATCATACACATATATCACATGTTTTTCTTTAAGGAGGTAAAAGGATCAAGTCTTTGCTGTGTTTGCAGATTATTCAACTGAAATGAATCATCATTTGCTTATGGGAAGCTTTTATTCATTTATTTTCTTTATCCAACCTCCAATACAATAAATGCTTTTACAAAAGTAATGCAACGGGTCAGGTTGTGCGGCACACGGCGAGCTAAGGGAGGAGGAGGAGAGCGGATGCAGCGCTGGTGATGGTCTCTACGTATTCTTTGTAGTCGCTGCCGTAGTAGCGCGTCAGCATGAAGTTGAAGATGCCCACGACGCACATCAGGAACAGGAAGCTGATGATGCGTTTTCCGAACAGGTAGCCTGGCGTGCTGCACGGAAATGCAAAAAAAATAAATGAGTTGTGCGACGCTACGGAGCAAAACATAGATTTGCCTGGATTAATTTACCTTTGAGAGGTTTGTCCCAAGTATCCGATGAAGTACTTCTGCCTGACCATAAGGTAGATGATCCCGGCAAAGGAGGCAGGAGCTTTAGACAGAGGACGCACAGAGAGAGAAAGGTTATTTACATAAACTGACTATGGTTTACATATATAGTAACAACACATGCAACTCTGTCCGCTTTTGACCACCTGTGACTCACATTGTTAAAGATTAAGTTGGTGGTGTTGCCAGGGTCACATTTGAGACGCCTTAAACAACATGGAAACATTTATTCATCAGAGCCTTTCCTTCTAATCGACCCCTAGAATTTATCTGCCATCCCTGTATATAAAACTGTCTCCACCTCCAGCCGCTACAGCAACAGAAATGAGTCACACAGGATGGCTTTAGTGTTTAGTAATTTAATATATTAGTCAGAGAAACCAAACATATCTACAGGTCTTTCCCTTGTAAAGGAGCGTTTTACGGTGATTCAGGACCTGACTGCTGCTTTCACCTCTGCACAGATGTTGCCAGAGGGCCAGGAAGTGGATTTAAAAAACAGGTTTAAGTAGCTTAAAGCGCTGCTGCTGATAATCTTGTAGAAGGTTAACTTCCCTGGAGAACACATCTCTAATGTGGCCAAAGTGGGTTTTAAACGGAAATGTTTCAGTGAATATGTCAAATTCACAGTCTCCTGCCAAAAAGTCTGTGTATTCTGATTAATTATGCGCCGGTCCCAAGAGTCTTTACGTTGCACATGATGTTAAGTGAATCCGAACATGAATGTTTTATGTCGGCTAGATTCCCGCTGAGAGGGATTCCTCAATAAGCAAATAAGCTCTGTCGTGTTAAAACAGGACATCAGCGTCTGGTTGCGTGACCACAGACGATCTGAAGATCTGTATCTAAAAACATATTTAGTCTTCCTGTCTTCCCTCAGCTGAATTGACTCTGTGTGGGTGTGTGTATCTGTGTATAGGACAAGAGTGCGAGTGTTTGGTCGACACTGATTAATGATTACCTTGACTGAGACACAGGCCGGCGCACCACATCACTGCCAGGAAGGTGGGATAAGCATCCATGCAGTTACGACTGGAAGAAGCAATCATTTCAAGAAAGTCAGACTGTGAGACAATCGCAAATGGTTTTTTTTATCAGTATAAAAACCTCAGAAGAGAAGGTGCTAAAAAAAAAAAAGGGAAAAAAAAGAGCATGAGCTGTAAAACACTGTGTGGCTTTCTGAGCGTTAGAGAAGCAAAGCCAGGAAAAAGTGAGCCCACTCTTAAGAGTCTGCACGTACTGCCTGTTGCAATACACTGCAATAGTCAGCTCAGTGTGTTGCACAAAGGCATAGCCCTCAAACCTTTTCCAGTCGCACATTAAAAAACACATTAAAGGGTGATGAAAGGAATTAGAAAATATATACGGATCTGAGAATAAGCCTTTTAATTTAAGTATTATTTTCCTATAGTATAATTAGGATATAGAGCTGAGAATTACTTTGGGTAAATGTTCAGCCAGGAAGGAGCTGTTGAGGCCATGTGTACTGCACTCTAACCATTTAGCCATCAGGTCGCCCTGCTCCATAAATTATAATTAGGTAATTTGAAAAATCAAGTTGTTTCAGACGTTTTCCTGCTAATCTTTGACATACTGTGCATGATAGGAAATGCTATGTTGTCACTCTGTGTGACACACCTGCTCGTGCCTTTTGACATTTTAATTTTGAATAAAAATCTCTTGAGAAAAAGAAAATGCCAGTTGAATCAATAACGACAACAACCATTTAGATGCAGGCCTGCTTAGTCAATAGACTCTGCATCAGTTTAAGGTCACATTAAACTGTGGGCGCTCTGTAAACGGGCCCCGCTTCGTTTTCCACAGGCGGCCGAATGGCTCAAACTGTCACCTAACGATTGCGTCACAATAGAGATTCGCAATTTTTTGGAAACTTTCACATTACCAACAGGACAGGATGTGGCTCAAATGTTTCCAAACAGGAAGTGCACTGTTGCTTGTGGACTGATAGAGCGGTCGGACTGAATGCGAGGATGTTTGTCAGTTAAAATATGGTGGATTTGGATTTTTAGCTTCAGATTTCTGCTGCTGGTATTATTATCTGTAGGGCTGGATCTAATTATGGCTTTTCCGTGAATCCACTGACTGGTCTGACAGAATTAATATTTTCCTATTGACTGTTGGTTCTTTCCCAACAAGTATTCAAATGAGCAGTGTACCAACAACTTTTCCTCAGTGCAGAAGCGTTCATGGAAATGAGGACTCTCTGTCAAAGGACATAAAGTACGCTGGGATATAAAACCAAGAGGAAATCCTCGCTGTATGAGAAAATTAATATAAAAATCATCCATGGTGTTTCACAAGATTAAAAGTGAAATCATTGTGTAGAATAAAGATCACTTACTTGGCACATGAGACTCGCTCAAAAGCAGATGTGTGGGTATTCTTACTCTGGCACTCCCTCTCCACCTTGTGAGCAAAGAATGCTTAAAAGACAGAGACAAAAAGAAGTGAATCACTGTCAGAAAATCAGATGAATCTAATGCCATTATTTCACCAAGGGTTAACACTTTTATCTCACCGTTCTGGAGTACGCTGATGAGGGTGACGATGACCAGGAGGTAGATGTTTTCCACCACTATGTTGTACATGATGAAGCTGGAAGCTGTTGGAGCAGGTGGATGCTGACACTGAGGGGGAGCGAAGCTTGTCTTTCACGTCCAGAAGTGTGCACTTGCTCACGGTCAGCTGCAGATCATAAAACCTGACCTCACCCTCTGTGACATCATGTACTCCCCATCCCACCTCCATCCCACACACACACGCTAGTGTGTGACTTCCTCTTTATTCAAATGATGCTTTGGCACAACACAGAGGGGGGCAAACAAGTTGCGTGAGATTGCCAAACAGCATGCACACACACAAGTACAGCTTCGTGCTTTGCAAATTTGAATTTACATCAACATTTCATCGGCCTTCAGTTAATTCTGGCTGTATTTCCGATCAAGAGCAATGTGTGGAAAGTCTGTTATAGTAATATTCATGCAATAGTAAGCGCCCGAGACAAGAAAGCTTTATTATTTATTGCTGCAGACACTGAGGAAAAAACACAGGTGCAATTATTCAGTTAACTACACCTTTGCTTTTCCTGATATGACAAGTGTGCTGTGACGTTTTAGAGAATGAAATCTGTTGGAAATGCACTTTAAATATACCCATTCACAAGTAAAAGTGCAAATATGTGCAGCACATATCATATGATTTGTATGGCAAATCTTTATCTTCGTCATGAGCAGTAACAGAAATGATGAGATACATGGAGTCAATCTGGCATAAAATTTAACATTTAAGCAAAGCTGTGACTGGTTTAGTCTGATTTCATCCACCTACAGTCAAACAGCACCTGCATGTGCTTTTGAATGGTAATGCAGCTTCCCATAATGATTATTTAATATTGTGGGTTTTTAATCTATTCGTAGTTATTATTATTATTACTATTTTTATTATTGTTTATATACAATTTTAAAGGACTGAGAGAGAATTTCACTGCATTTGAATGTATACCTGTACATTTATGGATTTTTTTCTTTAATAATTATCTTTGAATTAATTAATTCCATTAAAGCCACTACACACGCAAGAAACTGTTCAGTTATCAGTTATCAACTTGATCAATTATCTGCGTGTGCCGTCCAAAAATAATCAAAAATAAAATAAATTATTTATTATTTATAACTGAATTTTACCTGCAGATGTATCTGTACCTGTATCTGTCTACGTATAAGATCTACTGAAAGAGATATAGTATTGATGACGGAATAAGAACCGTGATAGTCACACGTTCTCATAGGTCCCATATGGTCTAGCGGTTAGGATTCCTGGTTTTCACCCAGGCGGCCCGGGTTCGACTCCCGGTATGGGAACAACTGTTTTGTCACATTTCTGAAGGGGGAAAGAAAGTCATCTACTGGAAATTGTTGTGCTACATTTATACGTGTAATTTACTTAATTAAATTATTGACAAAATATTTACAGAATTGTGCACAGATGGTGCACAGCTGCCACTAGGTGGCTAACCAACCGTGCATTGAACAAATAATCCTATTTATTTTATTTATAAAGGCTGTACAGATTACCGTTAGGTATTGTTGCTTTGTGTGTGACTTTTATTTATAAAATTGCAAACATACAAATAAATTACGACAAAACCATTATTAGATCATGTTTGCCTGCCAATAACTGGCTTATTTTCCGCTAACCAGCAAAAGATCTGGTTGATCAGTAAATTGACTTTTTAGTACTAACAAATGGAATATTTATTAGTAAAGTTTATTCCACCACCACACTATATACAGAATGTCTTTATATTTCTAGTTTTTCTATATATATTTTTCAGAGTATTGTTATTTTTGTATATATTTTTCAAATTTGTATTGTGTTTTTGTTAACTCTTTTCCCCGTCGAAGTCGTCATTGTTTTCTGTATATATATTTTGCCAAATTCCGTGCTACTGTGACAAGGAAATTTTCCATACGTGGGATTAATAAACATTTCTTATGCTGGAAATGGAAAAAAAGATAAGTCTGTAACATATAAATAAGTGCAAACAATGATTTTTAATATCAAAAATATGAAAGTAAACATTTTATTACCACATGAGGTCAAACGAGAACAGGTTTTGTCACATTTTATTATAAATCTGATATTTTGTTCAATAACAGAGTCCTTTAAAGTGTTTATTACACTA
This sequence comes from Chelon labrosus, assembly GCF_963514085.1. Taxonomy (NCBI): domain Eukaryota; kingdom Metazoa; phylum Chordata; class Actinopteri; order Mugiliformes; family Mugilidae; genus Chelon; species Chelon labrosus. Next base: position 14,073,813 of record NC_140350.1, on the reverse strand, counting down.
AAAAAGTTACACTTCTTCAGTAGTTTCAAGTAATTTGCAAAATCAGAGCGAACGGCCTTGACTGTAAACGCAGTAGCTTCAGACAACCAAGTTACATACAGTACACAGATATTTATACATGAACTTCAAAGTGCTTAAGTTGGAACTTTTATCCATGGTTGCTGATGCACATACAAACTTTATTAATCCTTCTGGACAGCCACACAAATAAAACAAACCGTTTCACTTCTAATTTGTAACCTACAAACAGATGACAATGCTCTGCGTGTGCCGTCTACAGACAACATCCACCAGATTAAATGAAAAGTTCTAGTGCGCTGAGAGCCTCGGTCTCCATGTCACTCTGTCTCTGATCCGCAGCCTGCGAGAGAAACTCATCCAGAAAGTTTTCGCATATGATCACTCCACTGTTCGTCTGTGACGCCGCACCGCCAGGGGCCCTGACCGCACAGTCCACCCGGTCGGCTCCATCCTGCCCGTTGGCGATCATCTCCAGGAAGCCGGAGCTGTCCGGTGAAAGGTTGCTGGCTGTGGTCGCTGGCGAGAGCAGGTCTGAGAGGAAGTCGTCGCAGGTGGAGCTGTCGTAGGTGCTGGAGGTTACGGTGCTAGGAGAGTCCAGGTGAGTGCTGTCCGGTCGGAAGCTGGTACCCAACATCTCGTTGAGCTTAGCGAGCTTCTTCTTCTTTGCTTTCAGTTTCTTCAGCAGCTTGTATCTGAGGGCTTCGGTGCTGCTGAGGCCTGCAGGAATCTTGGAGGAGTGTTTCTTTGAAGAGGAGACCTCAGTGGGAGGCGACGTACCAGACATCACTGTAGTGTTTGATAAGACTGTGATGGGTTGGAACTCTTTTGGTTTACCACTGAGCAATGATGGGGGTGGCAGCGGATTTATGGTGTTTGAGCTCTTGGCACCGAACGCCCCGTACTTTTCCGCTGCTTTCAGTGGGAGACCCTCACTCCCCTCTGTCCTGAGCTGTGGTTTAGTGTGGAGTAAAGGAGGGATCTGCTGTCTTTTCACAGGGTTAGGGGTGGAGTGGACCGGAGGACTGGGCTTTACTCGTGGGACTGAGGTGGGTGTGAGAGGGGGGGCGACTTTAGCGATGGATTTGTGAACTTGGCTCATGGGGAGTTTGCTGAGCAGGAAAGACCAGCGAGCGTTCTGATCTACCGTTACTGGCGTTTTCTGATGTGTGGACAGAGACGATGCCTCAGTAGAAGACACGGGGGATGTTTGCTGTGTAACTTCAACAGCTGATTTGTTATGTGGAGCAGCAGGACTCACAGATTTGGAGGGTTCTGAATTTACATCTTCTGAGGTATGCGGAGCCGCTTTTCCCGCGGCGGCCTTTTTACCCCTTTGTCTGCCTGCGGTTTTGCCACTGCCAGCTCTTCTCCCTCGTCCTCGTCTGGCTCCAGGCACAGACGTCGGGTCAGAAGAGGTGGTGTCGGTGGGAACCTCAACCTCAGGGCCTTGACACGTTTCACTCCCTAAAACAGTGGAGGAGCTGTCTGGTGCAGAGCTTTCATTAATGCTGGTAACCCGAGTGTCACTTGAAGGCTGAGTTTCTGCGTCAGCTTTCACCTCCACCAGAGTGAGCGTAACGATGTCGTCGTGGGTGAGGCCCTCGAAGGTGTCGAGCAGCGTCGCTCCACCTATCGACGTATCGGCTGCGGCCGTCGTGTCCATGATGTTTTCAGAGAGTGCGCAGAAGATGTCGGTGTCGTTGTGAGGAATAACAAGAGACTGATCCGGAGAGCAAGCCAACACTTCATCTGGCGTCAAGTCTCCGTCAGTAACGGTGGGAATTTCAGACGGGGTAGAGTCGACTAACGTGCTGGAGGGAGAGCAGACACGAGGCTCTTTGTCCTCCTCCGCCTCCCAGAAGACAACATGCATCTCCTGAGCAGGGACCTGGAGCTTGGGATGGGTCTTGCAGTCGGGGTGTTTCAAGTCGTCCAACTCCAGCCACGATCCTGAAGGTGACAGACACAATGATACACGGTTACAGAGACAACAGCACATGCAGCATGAATGTCTACTAAGGCCCTTGACCTATTCAACACGTTGCTGTTAACATGAGTCCTGACTGATCTGATCGCAAGGGGGACAGGTTTACGTACAGGTGAGACAACACTGAGAGGACACCTTTCTGATCTGATCTGATCTTTTAATATAGTTTGTCCTTGTAGCTGCATCCTTGTTAAGGATGCACCGAATATTCGGCCACCGGAAATGCACTTTTGGGCCATTTTCGGTTTTTTTATCGTCGAAACAACACGGCCGAAACAGGATGTTGTGACGACGCAAGCAACAATCGCAGCCAGCAAGGGCGTGTCTGCCGTGTGGACATATTTCAATATATAAAGTATTATATAAATATTATATAAAGACCCACTGATAGCGATTTGCAAAACGTGTGATGCTGAAATTTCAAGAGGCGCGCATCTGCAAAGAATTTCTCCATGTCGGGTTTAATTTATCACCTGAAATCCAAACATCCAAGCAAGGAAGTTGGTGATGGTGACGGTGCCCATTACGTCGATCGCGAAGGCAGTGCGGGTGGATCGCGTGCCATTGGAAAAAATAAATAAATAGTCTAATCATTTATCTGCTGCACTTCCAAAACAAACAGCAAGGCAAACATTCATCTTTTTGTTTTGTTTCGTACACAGCTTCAATCAAGACTACCGTCTTTCTTAAAGGGACAGCGCTATTTTTCTAAAGGTGCAGTGCACCAATTTTTCATTTTAATTTTTCATTTAAAATGTTTCCTTCTTTATTTGAATCCAGACACTTTACCTAATTTTTACATATTCTTTGTGTTGTCTTACTTCGGCTTCGAATGTGTGAGCACGTGTGGAAATAAAGTGGTTCTGTAATGGATCTGCATGTGCTTTATTAGCAACGTGTTTCATGTTGATGCACCTGATGTTTATTTACCTTCATTACAAGAGATTCTTCCTTCACTGCTGCAAACAGTGGAGACAGACCTTACAGCTCATAGTGAACACACCTACTTAAAGCTGGATACTTGTGCCAGGATCACTCAGCACTTGAGTTAATACCAGGTTTGAACCATAAAGACCATCTATGCATTCATAATTATCCTCTGACGAATAATAATAATCTCTAGAAATCTCTCTTTTACAGGTGCACAGCTGCCAAGACAGCAGAGAGCAAAGATCAAAGAAAATAACACAAAGCAACACGACACAGACTAATATAATAAGGTGATAAGTAAAATCATATGCAACTAAATAAATTCCTTATCAACTGGCAGCGCTCCTTCCTTAGTTTACACTACATGAACCGTCCAGCAGAATGTGCTGTTGGCAAACTACAGCGCAGAGGAATCAAGTATCAGTCTTCAACTATGTGACTCAACTATGAACAGAAGTGGTTTCACAAGGAGTGAAGAGAAGCAAAAAATAGTTCTGAGGACAACTGACCTCAATTTGTTCACTGGAACATATTTACAGACCGATACAAAGATGTCTGGCTGCCATAGGGAAAGGCTAATTCATTTATCTGCACGTTTATGCGCGCATGAATACTATAGCAGAATCTTAAAATACCTACCATCCGGATTAGAAACCCAGGTGACAAAGTGCTTCAGTTGTTGGTTGTACTGTATGACAGTGGAGACTGAGTAGCGTTTCCCCTTGAAGTCGAATGAGTAGAGACTGACATCATTGGTAGGAAGTCCCTCAACGAAGTGCAGCACGAAGACTGGAGGCAGGCTACACAAATAAATAAATAAATAAATAAATAAACACATGAGGCAAACTCTGGTTTAATAAATGAGTCAAGTGAAAGTCTGTGTAGGACGTATTTAGAAGATATAAAAAATGGCATCCATAAAACTACAGCATTAGTCTTTGCAGGAATGAATACATTCTCTATGAGCTAATATTAATCATTATTACAATGGTCCATTGAACGGTATGTTTCCACCACTCATCCTTCTTCAGTTCTGTCATTGAGCAGCTGTTCAGATTGTGATTTAAGAGCATTGAGCTCCTCATTTTTGACTCTAGGATTTTTTCTCAGCTCAGTGGCCCCTTTACCCTGGAGCCTAGGAATAACTGGTGGGAAAGATCTTATATTGAAGCGTGAGTGGTTTCTGTAATCTGCAAGTTCACCTGATGTCCTTTTATACTTGGATGGTTCTTAATCCAAAGTGAGGTAATATGTCTGGGAAAGAATCTCAAGAGTCACCCAGGTTTGGAGTTTTTATCTGAACTTGAATGACTGGTTAAACAATTTTTTTTCAGCTGTATTTGTTTTAGCTTTTTTTTAAATAACTCAAACGATGCAGCTAATATAAATGAGTAATAAACACTCTCTAATTTAGTCTTCTGTTCTGTAAAGACAGTTCCCAGTCTCTCTCTCTCTCTCTCCATCTTGGATTTCTGATTTTGCATTTTTCTATCCAACAACTGTGGATATTCTGGGCACCCTTTGTTGACATACAACCTGCTGTTCTTTAATGACTAGAGTACAATCCTTTACTGTATATTAACTTATTTGAAGCCAATCGCACAAAATACAACAATCTCAAATATTTTTCTCAGTTATGTCCTTACCTTTCCAGCGCCATAGTCCTCATCTGATTCCTCTTGCGGCACACGTTGCAAGGGGCCAAGTGAACCGCGTGAAGCGGACGCCAATCACGAACAACGTTTGTGAAAGTGGGGAGAGTTTTCATTACCCTGAAAAAGAACAACATGGAATACATTTAGGAGTCAGGCTAATACAAAAAGAACATTTCAAAAGGAATAAAAATAAAGCAGTACTGACATTTTCAATTATTTTACAAATACAGAGCCTGTGATAACGATGTTAACTTGTGCACCATGTCTCTGTTTAATATCGTTTTGGGACGGGGCTGTGACTAAACCAGGGGTGTCAAACATACGGCATGCGGGCCTAAAACCGGCAGGTCAGAAGATCTAATCTGTCCCACGGCTGTGTGAAAATTACACAGAAGACTACTCGTATCTGTGACGGTACATGAAGTATCTGGAATGTCAACATGGTTCCTGAACACATCACTGTCTCATGCTATAAATGGTATGTACAGGTATCAATCTGCTTTATCAGCCAATTATTAGTGATGTTCAAGTTAAACTACCAGGTCTCCAGGTGGGTGGAACCGAGAGGAGAGAGACGGAGCACCAAACCGTGCCTGCCTGCTGGACGAACTGGACCATCATTGCAGCCTAGTTCCATCGATATTTCTACTTAATAGATGCTAAACTGTGACCACACTGCAGACTGTTGCTAGTTAGCTCCCTGGTGCTAGCAGTATGAAAGACTGTGTGTGGGAAGCACGTATTGCGCCAAGCTGCTGAGAACCTACTGGATGCTTCTGAATGTGGACGGAGCCTGTGTTTCTTCACCACAGTGACGGGACACTGCTGTTGGAGGGGTTTGCCAAACTACATCTAATGGCACTCTGCATCCCAGTAACTGGGTGTACTGTTCAAATGAGCTCCAACATGCTTGCCAACAGTTTGGTACCGTGGACTAATTAACTAAGGACCACCTGGTCATAAACTAACGTTATGGGTGCTTCGAGAAGCACCTTTGTGATGATGTATTTTCTGGTAATGAGTACGGAGCTAAAGGGCTACAGTGGTTTTGTTAACCAGGTGTCTCTGCACCCAAGAAAGAGTCATACTTCAGTAGACCCGTCAACTGTTCACCTCCATTTCAAAGAGTGATTTCTCAGAACTGGTTTGAGGTGGGTTACCATCAGTAAGAGAACGGAGTGGGTGGCCAACAGAAGTAATTGCTATTCCTGATTTGTTCACTGTTTTAGTCAAAGTAGCCAAGAGACCACAACACCCGGAAAAGACGACCAGACAGCAATGAAACAGCACTTATTTCTCTTAAGAAATTTCATGTTGTTCATAAAATGATATTTAATTAAGTGTAAACATTATCATAATGTACTTGTATTTGATATTGGAGTTATTTATATATTTATTATGCTGTTAGGTCACTGATCCAGGCTGCTTGAGATCAAACTGTTCTGTATGTGGCTCCTGAACTAAAATGAGTTTAACATTCCTGGACTAAACAGTCAATGTGAGGACTTTATTCAGTTTTATGGCATTTTATGCACTTAAGATAAGATGATCCCTGTAATGTATCCCACACTGGGGGATAGTCATAGTCATAATAGTCAATTATTCATCACAGTAATTCTATTAGATTAGTTGACGATAACAAACGGTGCTAGAGTCTCACACTATATCTGCCAAAATATTAGCGTCCACTAAATGAGATCATTAAAAAACAATACTTAACTTGTGGTAGATTAGTCTGACATAATAATACGATCGCGTACTCTTACACTGAAGAGAATATTTCCGCAGCTAGCCAGAAACTAGACGCCCCTTCCTGCAGTTACTGTACATGTGCTGAATCACTTTAGAGGACACGTTTGTCTTCGTGGCACTAATAACCACAACTTAATGAGCTAAGCATTTTAAACCATTACCAGAGTCCACAGTGTGAACTTAAATTGTAAATTAACCAAAATGTAAGAAAAAATAAAATTATAAGAGGGGATTAGTACCAATTTTTCTTCAATGATGTATTTATATAATTATATCTATATTTGCCCCCTTCAATCACCAGTGTGGCTTCACTAAAGCATGTTTCTAAAGGATTATCTTGAAGGTGCTTTCACACCTACATCTCATCCCGATTCAGGGAGTAATATGAGATAATATGTCACAATGGTGCATTACAGCTCCATTTGTTGTGTGTTCAGGGGGCAATCGAGACAAACGCTGTGCACTTCCAAACGGCAAACAATTTTGTGATGAGTCATAATTTTGCAGGAAAACTGGATGAGAGGGTAAAAAAAAAAAAAAAAAAACAATCAGGAGAAAATCAAATATAAAATGGAGCAATCAGCAGAGAGTCTGAGCTCTGGCATATATAGCTGCTCTGTGGCTCATGTACCAGAGTTCTGTAAATGAACATGTGCAGTCTGAGCATCTACACCGATCTGGCATAACATTATGACCACCTTCCTAATATTGTGTAGGTCTCCCTTGTGCCTCCAAAACAGTTGTGACTCATCAGAGAATGGACATGGGCCTTCTGAGGGTGTCCTGTGGTGTCTGGCAACAGGATGCCGTGAGCGGGGGCCTTTGGGTCCTGTGGGTTGAGGGGAGGGGCCTCTGTGGATCATCCCACAGATACTTGATCAGTTTGGGATCTAGTGAATTAGGAGGCCAGGTCAACGCCTTGTGCTGTTCTTCATGTTTTTTGAGTTGTTCCTAAACTGTTTTTGTGTGTGTGTCTGTGTCAGGCTGCATCCTGCTGGGGATGGATGCTGCCATCAAGGAGTGTCGTTGCTATGGGGAGGGGGTGCCTGGTCTGGTCTTGGTGGGTGGTACATGTCTAAGTAACATCCACATGCAAGGTCCAAAAGTTTCCCAGCAGAACATTGAATTGTCACTAAATAGTGAATGTTATTTACTTCTCCTGTCAGTGGTTTTAATGTTATGGCTGATCGACATAATAGTCATACCAATCTGTGGGTAATGCATGCTCATACTAGGCTAAGACAACCCTCTCCAACTGTTCTTCTAGTTATTTATCATAGAATGGGGTGCTATTGCTTTGTTCACACCAAACCAAACGAACCAACTTGGGGACGCGATGCTTTGGGAAGACAACAACAAAATATGTATTTTGTTAACCTCTTACAATATTTTAGATCACGTACCTTTCTTCCAAATCAACTTTGCACTCGCTGCACCTGAATTGCCAGTGAAAGGTCGACTGGAAGAGATTCTCCACCCAAGAATCCATCGTGAGCAGAAGCGGCAAAGCAAATACAGGAGTTTCCTTACGACCTGAAAAACAAACATTTAGACGTTTAAGCGCCGTTACAGATTCCAGTACGGGCTAGGGCTAGACTCTACACGTCCAGGTAATTTTAAAAAACATCTAAACTGTGGATATGATGAGGACTAAAAGCAGATTCATTGCCTGTTGGTGTCCTTTTGTGTGATGGATTATGGGAATTACCCAATGAAACTAAAGAGACATGCTTGAGTGCAGTCCTACAACAACCTCACAGCGTTTTGCCCACTGGTGATGAAGCTATGCACAGATCGAGCGAGCACTAACACCAACACAGTACCAAGCAGAAGCCTTACATTATACATAGCACATATGTAGTAATCAGCCTCTTCTTCCTCTTCTATCTAAACTGAGTCTGCTTTGCTCCATCACCTCATTATCCTCATCGGGTCTTTGTGTTTACAGCACGTTTTACCAGTTTCCCATAAAACAACCATTTGGCAGCATTTAGTCGAGTAAAATCAAAGGTTTGCAAGTCTAAACCTGCTACTTCCAGATACCATCGGGTGATACTGGCTCCAACGAGCGGCTAACACCAGGTTTGGAATTCATGACTCAGTTCTGTTTAAGTGGTTTGTGAGAACGATGGGGAGAAGATAAAGGATAGTTAACGTCACAGTAGAAAAAAAAATAAAAGACGTTTAAGGTAATTAAGTTGTTTCAAGAGCTTACGTGGAGGCCCACACATGTGTGTATAAGCAATGCAAGGCTGTAACATGTTAGGCAAACACACGGGATTATATGAAGCTATATGAAAATCAATATTCACCAGCAAAAGGCTCGAGGAGCCCTGGGAGCATTGTGTAGTCGAGTCTGAACAGCATTCACTCAGACGTCTCCCTTTGTTCACAGTCACTTGGTGTTATTTGCATATTGGTCCTCGGTGGCATCTTATCAGTATCAACTCATTCAACTGTGTGCCTTCACCACAACCGTCGCCAAAACACGGCGCTCCAAACATGGATTTGTTAAAAAAAAATTTATTTCCACATTTTTTTTTTTAAAATGAACTGGTAGTGAACAGTGAACACTTATGCTTACATTAGAGTTTCAGTATCATCTATTATACTGAATAAACCTGCTTATTTAGTTTCAACCTTTTTTTTTTTTAATGTGTGCAGAATAACATGATCCGTCATGCCTTGGGCTATATTATAATTATAGCTTTGGCTGAAGTGTTACATTTAGGATCAGCCTTGTTTCTGGTTTGACTCTGCAGATGTGTGTGAAGATCAAACACAACAACGCTCCAAACAGACCGACATTCATCATGGGGCTTTCAGCAGAGCTGCACCATCGCTCTGAATGTTCTCATTGAACTATGTGACTCCTGCAGATTCAGATTCACTCTTGAAAGCGGACGTTTTTTGTTATTTATTTATTTTTTTAAATGTACCTGGAGTGTTTTGGCTGCTGTGCCTTTGTAATTTTTATGTAAGCACTTTCCATTTTTGGCTTGCAAGTCGTAGTTTAACGTTCACACATGAATTAACATGGAATACGTTATCTTTCTGTACTCTGCAGAGATATCTATTATCGTTGAAGCATTGTGTATAAGCATGGCAGAGATGCGCTTTATTTTTAACTATAGGTTACAGTTACAAGAGCACTGAAAGAAAAGAAACTGAATGCAGACATTGATGTTGACAGGTTGGTATTTGTAACATGTCTGGAGTAGATTATAAAGCCATTACATTTACCAAATAATAGACCGTAATGGATTATTGTCTGGGGAACATTTCTCGGTTTAAGTCTTGTTCTCTCGAGAGTAGTGATTTGACGGCGCTCTTTAAGACACACGCAGGGTCGCAGCAGGTTAATGACAGGCTAATGGTTGGGAACTCACCTAGTTTGCAGTGCAGTTTGGGCTGCAGTAGTTTGAAGACCGACATCCTGAGACTCTGTAGGTCTGCATCGGCCTTTTGGAGCACGTGTTCTGGCACCCTCACCACACCATCTAGACAAAAACAACTTCAGATAAGTAAAACAAATACAAGAAATAACATTTTCTTTCCTCAAATAACCCCTTTAGGAGTGTTTCAGTTTTATGCACCCAGGTTTGAACGTATCCACCTTGCAAACATCTGCCGCCACTGCAATACAATGGAGACAAGGAAGGCTGCTAATTGTGTTTTTAAGCTTCCATTAACCTCCATTAAACACAGAAATTGGACAGCTTAAACTTGGAGGTAAACAATCACTTTCTGGGCCCACTAGAGGCACAGAAAAAAGAAACTGGGGAGCTCCATTTAAAGTGCCATTAGTAGTTTAAGACAAGACCCACTAAAGCAAAGAGGAAGTTAAATGTTACTAGGTTGTTATCATTGGAGAGAAAATAAAAAGTAAATATGTATAATGTATATTTTAACTCACCTATGCCTGTCTGTTGGTGGACTTGGATGGCAGCACAAACGTCCTCATATCCTGTCATGAGCTGCCACACAGACGATCGACGAGGCTCATCTTTGGGTTTAAGCTTTCTTAAGCTCTTACAGTTAACCAATGCAGCAAGAAGCGAGTCCAGCCAACACAAGTTGTCACGGTTTCTCCAAAAAAGATGCTTTGGAACAGGTACAAGATTCTCTGACTCCGTTAGTGAGATACGGGACTCAGTGTCTTTGCATGTCGTGATGTCTCCATTCAGTGGCGTCGGTTCATTTTGCATAGTATCCAGCAAAATATCTTCATTTGGACGAAGGGACTGATTGTAGACCGGACTGTGGACACTGTTGTTCGGCTCCTCAGGAGGATTCCTCTGCTGCCTAACGTCGTTCTCTGATATACCAAGAGCACCACCATGAGGAGAGAGCGCATCAGAAATCGACAAAACTTCTGATGAATGTTCGACTGTAGCAGGACGTGCAGAAGGAGCACGACTGTCTGCATCCCCAGCACTGTCTGAATCCTTCCCTACAACAATATCCTCATCTTGTAGTGACTCCAATCCTGTCATCTCTGCAACGACACAGTCCATGTGGTGTCCATTAACCTCATCACCATCTTTATTGGATGCTGCGAGTTGGCCATCTCTGACTGCGTTTTCAGCACCATGCTCTGTTTGGATAACAGGCGTGTCAGTAACGCCCTGCGGCCCGACATCTCCACGTTCGTCTGGCCGCAGACGTTTGACTGAAGGTTTCATCAACTCTTCATTTTCCAATGTAATGGTATTTTTTCTTTTGTTCCCAACAGCGGGCTCCACGGGATCCAAGCTAGCCAAAACATCCTCCAAAGGCCGGGTGACCAGAGGGAAAAGGCACTATAAGATGAAAACAGTAACGTCAACAAAGCAGCCAGCAAAAAAAAAAAAAAAAGATATGAAATACTGACCCCTGTGCGTGACAAGAGCGATTGGACATACCTGTGGATTTGTGCAGAGGGTGACTGACTCCTGAAGGTTGATGTGGTAAGAGCGCAGAGCATAGGTGAAGCCCTTCGACGTACACCAAGGACAATACTCGAGCGAAGCAGCTCTTTCTTGAACCTAAAAAACAAACAAACAACATTTTAATTAAGTCCAGAAACTATTCAAATGTAAATTCAATATATTGGACATTTGTTAACCTTTGACATTAATGCACATTATAATTTTTGTTCTTCTTTTCATTGGATAAATTACCTCCTACAAACCTCAGCCTCCACCTTTGTCATTCAAAATGTATTAGTACACATGCATTAATAAATTAAAAATGTTTTATTTGCCTTACTTTGCAGAAGTGGAGGATAAAAGCAGCAAAGAGAGCTGCTTAAAGTAACTGTCTGGCAACTTTGTTTTGTGTCCAGTTTCAGTGATCAGGACCAGGGTGAATATCGAGTACCTGAACGCACACCGTTTCTCATACAATAGTAAATCAGATATTTAGATGTTTGGTTTTTTTTAAAAAAACACTTTCGCCTTTTACAACCAAAGATTTCCTTTTGTTTTTTTTGTTGTTCAATTTGGATTGGTACTGCATTGTCACAGTATTTTTTCAAATGAAATTCAGCTTTGCGCAAGTGACAACTGCGAGAGGAAAGTATGAGCTCTACTGACTTTTCCCAAATACCCCGCCAGAGGTGAGGCCAAAGCCCCCAAACCAGTGTCTTCGCCAGTCATTGGCAAAAAGCTGCTGCTCTTCGGGTCCACGGCTGTCTGGTGGCATTCAAAAAACATTACCATGTCACTGCAACCTGGCTCACCTCCAAACGAGCTACGGAAATAAAAATACGTGTCACAAAGTTATGAGGGGGCATAGAAAACACTCTAGATTTTACTAAGTCCAAGATATTTTCTAAATATCCATTTAAATATGTTAATTATGATGCAAGCAACAGCTCAAAATCTTTTCATATCTTCTACAGTTTAACATTGCCATTGGCTTGTTTCGCTTTAGTTTTGTGACTGTAAGGATTAAAGATATTGTTTTAAAATGCCAGTAAATTTAAGTCCCTCTCGACCAAACCACCTTTAAACCATTTGTTTGCAGGCTCACACGTGGGACCTCCAGGTCAGCTACACTGTGCCACCTGGGCTGAAGCACACGAGTCCATACATTTAACTATGAGCACACAAAAAGGTTGGTGATACGCATTATAAACCTTACATAACTTATTGTAAGCCATTTGCACAGAAAGGCATGAACCAAACATATAAGATGAAAGGATATCCCCAAAGTTAACACATTTAAGAACTGTATGTCAGTTAAGGAGCAAAAATACTTAACAAGATACCTAATTATCATTAGCTAACTACAATAGATATTTATTTAGTTTTTTTCTTGCCATACAGTTGAAATAAACCCCATTAACAAGCACTGACGGAACTATCAGACCATGCACCTAGCGGCTAGCATGCTAACATGTTAGCCGAAGGCCGAGCAATAATTTAAGTCGCTAGCGAGTCTTATTTTCAGTTTTCGTGAATAAAACGATACATACCGAAAACAGTGTTACATTAGATTTGATACTGCGGCGATAAAGGGTGAAATCCATCCACGCGGAGTCGTATTTATAACCCGCCGCCTGTGGAGTCAGTGCATGTGCATCCTTTAGCGAGTTCGTGTGAGAAACGTTCGTTTTCCTGCCGCCGGTTGTGCAGCGGCCTTTGTCTTCCCCCTCGCTCTCCGACACACAGGATGGTTCCGCTGGCCCCCTCTTGGTAGTTCAAGTGAACTGCAGCCGCCTGTGCTCAAGTTATTGTTCATGTGCAGGTTAGAGCGGCACAGCCCATCAAACCAGTGCAAACCGGTGCGAGTAGACTGACGTGTTTAAACTAGCAGGCCGCATTTAATCTTTGATTAATTATTATTATACTTAATAATAATAATAATAATAATAAATCGGTGCTACTATATAGATAATTTTATTCACAGACGTTGTTTCTGTGTTGTTTATTTTGTATTTTGGAAATATAAACCTTGCATGTCATCTTTCTAAATGTGAAATGAACACTTTCATTATCTTTAATTATCTTTTTCCAAATCTTAAATTATTATTATTATTGTGATGATTATTATTATGATTATGATTATTAATTAGATTAATATATGTATACTTTTAATAAATAAATTCACAGATTTTGTCTGAGTAGAGGCAAAAGACAATAACATAAACAAATATAGATTAATCTAACAGTACATGTCTCTCGTATTTATTATGTATTTATTTGTTTTTTGTGGGCCTACTGAGGAGTATATGTGGATTTTTCAGAAGTAGAAAGGGATGGCTGATTGGGGGGGGTGGGTGGCATGGGGTTTACATATGTCCCTCAGTTCTGTTCTAAAACAGCCCTCACAGCTCTTACACCTCCTGCTCTTGTACCCCCCCCCAGCCCACGCACATTCACAGACGTGCACAAACACACACATTTCCCTCCACCCAATCCCGCCTCTTGCATGTGCCCTCCTCCCTGAAGCCCCTCCTGTATCTGCTGCTCTCCTGTCCTCTATTTTCCTCTTGATGACAAAATGAATTTGCATATTTTTCCCAGGGAGCGCTCATTAGAATGCATAAACCGGCCGCCTCCTAGGCTCATGAGCAGGCTATAGCTTTCTGCTGTGGCATCTCCTGATGCAAAATGAGGCACAGACAGGCAGCATCACAGGCAGACATGTGGCCCGAGTCTGGGTTGTGATTGGCATTTGGAATCAGTTCATCCTTCCCATTCCTAATTCAAGGATAAGAATAAACTCTGTGTCAGCCATTTTTCTTTGTTTCTATACCAGGTTTTAAGAAGATTAATAATTATTAGACTGCGTCACTAAATGTATGGAGAAATAATTCATAATTTGTGAGCACATGTGGTTATGAGATCAACAGCGGATATATAACTACACTTTGTAAACCACAAAAGAGAGAGGACATTGTCTTTATATTAGCACCCCACCCCCACCATCAACATTTAAATACTCACACAAGCCTTTAAAGTCAAAGCACATTAGTGCCTTTCTGCTTTGTGCAAAAAGCATGTCATCTTAGGAAAGGCCTTCTTTCACGATCTGAAATCCCAGTCTTGAAATTTTTAAGCAGACCAGACCATACAACGGATGCTCGTAAACACCTCTGTTTATATTTGGAAGTTTTGCCTAATGGTGGCGCTAGAGACCACAGGTCACTGGGTCCCAGGATATACATTTAATCTACTGGAAATGCTACTGTAAAGACTGGATGCTTATACACAATGCTTCTATACTAATAATAAATCATTTAAATTCTTAGCTTTAATCAGTAATAACCTAAAACAAGTTCTGTGTCTGTATAAGTTACAAGTCCGGGTATATCATAAGGGCACAGTTCATGGGAGATGCGCTTTGTAAATAAATTATAACCTTTACCTGATGGTGGCGCTAGAGCGAGGTCACCAGACTCACTAGGTCTCCTTTTAAGACGACGAACGTCCGCCCCAAAATCAGTGCGTACAGTTTTCGAGAACTGTTCAGATCTGATCGGACAAACAGCTACACGACCTCCTGACCCCTCTTAACTGGGCAAATGAGCCAAATTACTGAACTGTAAAACAGCAGCACAGAAGATGTTGTCAGGATTGTTGATGAATTTCTAACAGAAACTTTTTATCGAGAAAAAAATGAGAAAACAACTTATAAAATTGCTATGTGATAATATTTATGCGACATTCTGTATGGGAGTGTGTATAAAATGATAAAGTATGGGGGTATTATCATAAAGTAAAGTTAATCTGGACCAAACCTGGTTGCAAATTTATACCAAAAACATATAAACTAGTTTAAAAGTAAATTCACCCTCATCTGTTTATATAATACGGCTATAATACAGTGGGTTGCATAGAAATTAATGGATTTCTGACTGGGGTCTTTTTCCTATTTAATTATGTCATAATATACTAGTCATGTTTGTTTTAACAATTATGCTGAACAAAACAACATGCCTGGTGTTGAGTGTAAAAAGTCCACTGCTATTAGGCTATCACACAGACCTGTTATATGTGAGACCTACAATTAGCAAACAGGCTTGAATAAAAACAAAAGGCCTTGAAGAAATACCATTCTCACTGTAAAAATAAATAAATAAATAAATAAAATGAAAAATTTAAAAATAATTACTTTTTCATTTATACTTTTCAATTCTTCTAACTGTGCACTGCTTTATTCACTAATTTAAAATGAACCGTCCATCTGTGATCCTCTCAGTGCTGTCTTAATTGCGAATGAGTACAGTGTCGTTATCAATATCAGTTACTGCACCTGGTCGCTGTAAATCTGAGGTGAAAACAATAGGGAAAAAATAAAATGATCAAATTTGAGGATTGTCACCCATTAAATGCACTGATCACGATTTGATATGTGTTGCTACATTTTAATCCTAATATGAGTGCATGGTGATAAGTAAACAGTCAAAAGCACAAAAGTTAGTGACTAGTAAAAGTGTTTATTATGCATACTTGTCAGAAAGAGTAAGAAAACACTTTCTGGTATAGTCAGTGTGGTGACTTTCTCCAAATAATGGGGTTAAATGAAAGATATGGCTTATACAGTAATCATAATGGAGACCATTGACTGAACAGTTATTGTGTTTTCATTCTAACAAGGAGCCAAATCCTTTTAAAAATGTCATATCCGGCGTGCACCTATCAAGTATGACACGGGCAGTCGTTTCTCGCGTCGTTCACATGTGAACACGCCATGCCCTCCGTGTGCTTTTTTAAAGGGGTAATTTGCAAATAAACTCACGTGTATAGAGGTGAATGTGGACTGGAGGCGGTTGATGAAGAGAGGGGTGACCCGTCCGACCCAGCCTCACAACATATTCCGGCCGCCTCGTCCACTGCCTACGAGCGCTGCGCGTTGTCTCATTCATTTAACTTGCCTACTGTACACTGTGCTCAACGTAGTGAATTCAATACTATGGCAAACACACTACACTACTACCAGCTCCGGCATGCTCGGACAGAAATATTTTTGTATCCACGCGCCTCGGAAAACTTCAGTGACGTTTCACAAAAGGCAGCCAATGGGACCTCGTCTTCTATTAGGACAATGAAAAGCCTCCGACCAATCAGGGGAGCGCCAGGCCGGGCGCTGCCCAATGGCGTGCGAGCCCCGCCGAGAGTAATGTTAGAGAGCTGAAGACTGAAGACACTGCGTATCGCCTGTGCTCCCTCATACACAGCCATTGCAGAGCATTGAGATCCAGCGATAGTCACTAGGTAAGTATCACACACAGCAACATTTTAAGTGTCCGTAATGGCGAGAACGGCGATAACAACCGAAAATATCACACTCATCTGTTAGCTATAGCTGAATGTTAAACCTTTTACTGTTTGTGAAGATTTTTAACGTTTAAAAAAACAACAAAAAATAACCGGCGCAAAAGCAGGTAACGTTACATTACTCTTGCCTGGGAGTGAGTGGACCAGACGCGCTGTAAAAATGGAAGAAATATATATTAACCTTGACGAAATTCGACGAAAAATGTCGATTTCGTCAAATACGAATAATTTAGTATATTACTGTTGTGTCGTTTTCGCAAAATAGAGTCGAATCAATCGGTAGTTATCGCGTAAAAATTCAGGAATGTCTAGCGGACAACACGGTTAGCGACAATGGTAGAGGGCTTCACCGTTAGCTAGCCGTTGCAGTGCATTGCGAAGCCTGAACGGCTGTCATGTGAAGACTCTGTGAGCGTGCGGGTCCGGGTAGAAACGTGGGGAAAAAACCACGAAAACACGAGAAAAAGAAAAACCGTCTCGAAATACATATATATACGTGTTTGTTTGCCACAGTTTGCCAGATGAGACGGCGAAAAAATTACCTCACGATCTGCGCTTTTACTGTAATGGCTGACTGTATTCGCATAGGAAACAAGGCAGCGAGGCGAATGGGAAGCCAGTGACAGAGGCGCAGTTCGGTTCAACTTTTTCTAACCGTGTTTTCTCGCGAAGCAAACCCGCAACTATGCGATGTAACGACGGCAAAAGAAAGTTCAATCTTCCGCGGTTCGAACGGCGCCCTTTGGGGATTTTTCCGCCGCTTTTAAAGGGTTTAAATCGGGGCTTGAAATGAAGTGGTCGCCGCGGTCGCTCTGCCCTCTATTGCATGCAGTGCAATGGCTGTGCGTTGACACAAAGAGAAGGAGCCATATTCTCCATGTTAGTGGATGAAGACGAGCGGCCATTAGGAGCTCATAGAAACCAAGTCAGTAGCACAGCCCGCTCATAGACACAG
Organism: Chelon labrosus; assembly: GCF_963514085.1. Taxonomy (NCBI): domain Eukaryota; kingdom Metazoa; phylum Chordata; class Actinopteri; order Mugiliformes; family Mugilidae; genus Chelon; species Chelon labrosus. Next base: position 14,056,245 of record NC_140350.1, on the reverse strand, counting down.
CACAGACCCAATGTATTACTATACAAGGCGGCTAGTGCAATAGGAATCAATCGGGGAAATATTTTGTCAAGATCGCCGGCTTGTCGAGCATATTTGTCGTGTTGCAAAGCGAACTGGGAGGCGGGAGGAGACATTTGAGGGGGACTTTCTTTCATGAAGAAGGCATTCTCACAAAATGGAAGAAGAAATATTGCCGTCGTTGTTGACCTCCTTTTCCTCAACGAGAGGCTATGCGCCATTACTACTTCGGTCGACGCAGCTTACTTGGGGACTTACAGTAGCGTTTAACGGGCGAATATACAGGGGAAAATTTTTGTTTTTGAACGCTTTAGCAAATTTTATCAAAAATTTTTACCGAACGTTAGAGAATAAAGACTTAACATCGCGGGAGTGTTACATTGCACAGAATCGACGTTTTAAAGTGTTTTAATTCCAACAAACACAGAATTTTATATAATCCGTTTCCTTTTTTGTGTCAAAGTTGTTAGTTTGATGAAAACTTAAAATAAATAAATCTGAAGGTTTATAAACGGCTCATATTTATTTTTTTTCCAAAATAAGATTTAAAATGTAATTTTTTTACATTAATATATCAAAAAAATATATAAAATTTAACTCTTTTAGTTTTTAAAGCCTCTGTTTTAGGATCACGGTTGTGGTTTATGTTGTGATCTTGAATGAAGACTTTTTGCACTTTCTTGTCAAAAAGTCAACAAAACACATTTCTGGTTTTCCTCTCTTCAATCCGCAGCGATTTGTTTTAGTCAGTTTTTAAACCTCCCTAATGGGAGCCGACCGCGGACCACTGACTTTTATGTAAAGGCCACAACAGTTTAAAAAAAAAAAAAAAAAAAAAAAGGTTGCACCGATAAAATAAAGTCCTTTTCATCGCATCAGCTCCGATCGTGCTGGGCGGTTTAATTTTAGCGTTCAGCCTTAACTCGTCTTGAACTTAGCGCAGGTTGACAGCAGCGATGGGCGGGGGGCTTCAAATAGTAGCATGGGGTCAATAGGGAGACATGAAAACACGCCCTCATTATAGTACAGCAGTATTGTAGGCGACTAAGATATGCATAAATATAACTAATTTTAGATGATTATTTAAATTAACATTATTTTCAAAAATTTTTTTTTTAATTTTTTGCATTGTTCTAAACAGGATGTATTCTATCTATGCAGCTGCACTGTTAATTAATTTATAGTTTGTTTAAATGTCAGTTTAAGATTTTGCCATCAAGATGGGGAAGGATCCGACCAAGCCGAGGGGGAAGATGTCCTCCTATGCGTATTTTGTCCAGACCTGTCGGGAGGAGCATAAGAAGAAACACCCCGAAGCGTCGGTTAACTTTGCAGAGTTCTCCAAGAAGTGCTCTGAGCGATGGAAGGTAAAGCATAAAGCAGTTTCTTTTAATTTGATATTGTGTACGTCCAAGCTAAAGTAAAGTAAATGCTCATCAAGTCACCTCTTTGTTCTCAGACAATGTCTGCCAAGGAGAAGGGTAAATTTGAGGACCTGGCCAGGCAGGACAAGGCTCGCTATGAGCGGGAGATGATGAGCTATGTTCCAGCCAGGGGAGGCAAGAAGAAGAAGTTCAAGGACCCCAATGCCCCCAAGAGACCCCCGTAAGTACTGCAGGGCAGCTCTTTGTGATTTTACCATCTCTGCCTGTTTAAAACATAAAACAAAGCTGAATCATGCGCAGCTGAGTCATGTTGTGTAAAACGACGAGCTTTGTCTTGTTTTGTTTTTTCCCCTCCCCTAGATCCGCCTTCTTCATCTTCTGCTCGGAGTTCCGCCCGAAGGTGAAAGGCGAGACCCCCGGGCTGACTATCGGAGATGTAGCCAAGAGGCTGGGCGAGATGTGGAACGGCACCGCTGCAGAAGACAAGCAGCCCTATGAGAAGAAGGCAGCTAAACTGAAGGAGAAGTATGAGAAGGTAAGGAGCACGGATCTGGTCTGAGCTTTCATGACGTCCTTGTTTGTGTCTCAGTGTTGGTATAACACGCTTTCGTGCTTCCCTCCGTAGGACGTCGCCGCATACCGCAATAAGGGCAAGACAGGTGGCGGAGCGCCGGGAAAAGCCCCCGCCAAGGCCGAGAAGAAGGATGATGACGACGATGATGATGATGATGACGACGAGGAGGAGGATGACGACGATGACGATGATGATGAGTAGACGGCGAGCAGCATATATAGTGGTCATTTTCTTGTTTATAAAGCATTTAACCCCCTTGTACACACTTCACTTACTGAAAGAAAATACATTAGTATCCAAGGGGTAAAAAAACAACAAAAAAGGCTGTGTATATCAGTTGTTTTTATGCTGTACAGTTTTTTTTTTCCTCCTTTTTGTATAGTTAACACTACACAAGTATCGTGTCTGTATCTTTCTGCCAGTCTTATTTTTTCAGTGGTAGTTCCTAGGCCACTATCCTGCCTGATACAGTGTAAAGGGGTGGGCTTACAGTATTTACCTTTAGCTAGAGGTGCACTGCACATAAATAAATAAAAAAAAAAATGACAAAAAAAACTTTTCTGAGTTAGATCTGAGTGTTTCTTCTTTCTTTTTTTTTCCTCCTTTACCTGTGTGTTTTTATTTTAAATGACATGTTATCAGAAATTGACGTATCACGGTTGTTTTACTGATCTTTATGTACCACTGTAATAGCAAAATAAGAAAAAAAACCCGCCTTGTTTATTGTTGAAATTTAAATTGCTTCTGATGTCAATAAACATTTTTTTTAATAAGTTGGATTTGTGTCGTGCTTTGAGGAAATATTGTATAATTATGAAGTAATGGTAAGAAAAGAAACCCGTTGTCCTAATTAATCCAATATAATCAGCGTGGCCAGCAATTAAAAAGCAAGATTAAATGTGCAACTGATCAGTCATAGCTTTACATTTCCAGCTTTTCTGCTCTGCAAACGTTTAAGACTCATTGATTTTACGTTTGTGTCGGCGAGGCTGACGCGTTGCACTACTGTCAGCTCGGTAAAGTCAATCTGAGCTGACACTACGATGCCCGAAGACAATTGAACAGAGCGGCAAAACCATCCAACGACTGAGGCCCTGATAAGCTGTTCCTATGAAGTATGAGTCACGGCCACAACTGTTTATACATCCTGTGTATTTTTTTTCTTGCCGGCTGTGGCTGTATGCAAACAAGATGTGTAGTGGCGCTCCTTGCTGTGGCGCTGAAAGTTGTAGCATAACTGCCTGCTCTGCATGCCAGCATGCATCACTGCCTCTTCCTGTTTTATTTAGATACAGCTGCCTCATCTCTCACGTACTGTCTCTCGGTCCCATTCAGGGTAAAAAAATAAATAATAATAAAAAAAAGACCATTTATATAAGAAGGATTATGTGCTTTCGAAACCCAGTGACATAAGAATGTGGCCGACGTGTGCTGACCGAAGCTGAAAGAGCCACACACATAGTGTACGTTATGGTCTCAGCAGCACAGTTACCACCCCCCACCCCTCATGGGAGCTCGTTGAGATAGAGAGGGGGGTTTACCAACTCCCGGCCCGAGCATGCACAAAGATTCAGACAGCAGCACAGACATGTCTCTGACCTGTGGTGTAAATTACCAGGATGTGTCGTCTTCTTCTGCGCTTGCATATCTGGTTCAGCCTTGGTCTACATAGCGAGCCTCGGTATCAAGCGAGGCTAGAGGACAGGCAGACACCGGGCAGCAGCTGACCTCTGCACCGCTCTGATAAAGCACAGACAGTCCCTGAAGGTGACACAGCCTCCTGCTATCCCTGATCACTCCTCACACAATCCACAACATGAGCACGGCCATTCCCTAAACCCCCCCAACCTTGAATCATACAGTTGGATGTTAACGCTGCTCACATCTAGGAAAGCTCTTTTGAGGATAAATTATAAAACATTATCCCAACCCTGTTTTGAGAACAGCAGGCATTATGGCAGACTGAGGGAGGCAGTTAAAATGGTGACTGTTTACACACCACATCCACAGAATTGGCCAAGACATTGTCCTTTTTTCTTTCTTTTTTTTTTTCATATGGCAGCGGAGCATGTTGCAGGAAGGGGAAACTATGCTGAAACAGTTGCAGCGCCTCGTGGCTGCGCTCAGCTGTTGATCGGCTCCTGTGTGTGGGCCTTTTCAGGCCAGAAGTGCGCATACAGTAGAGCAGGCTTTAGCTGCACAGCGCCACTGCTGGCTCCAAAGCCCGTTAATCCCGGCCACCTGGTGTCCACTGTACGCACCCAGCTCCATCAGCGGTCTCCGTGCGACACCTAGCGGTCAGAGCGCGCACCTGCAACCCACGCTGGATGGACAAAACCAGAAATTAAATCAGTTTCCAAAATCTGTGCACGTTTAAAAATTTAAATGTTAGATTAGATTTCACAGTTATGTTTTATGTCTACACAACATTTATCGGTTTTTAAATGTCTTTTTTTTTTTTTTATTGTGTCCACCTATGGTTTAAAACAGTAATGCATATTTTTGTGTACAACATTCAAAGGATCCTTCCACCTTAATGAGTTTCTTTAGTCGTATAAAGGATTCTTCACTGGCCTTTCATCCTCTGTGGTAGAAAAACAAGTTCCTGTCACGCTGTGTACCCAACTCTTGCCTTCAAATGAAGCATTTATATTTTTCTGTTGACATTTTTCTGGAGTCGGTCCCAGAACTTCAGCCATATCTAATTTAAGAAAAGAAAACAAGACAAAAAAATTTCAATCACAAAGACTCCAGACGTTGATGATTCTGCATTTCATTTATGAGAAACCTATTTGCCATTGTGTTTTATCATCAGCTGCTGCATGTCTTCTACACTCGCCACTAATATGGACGCTAAACAGGCACATCATTCTCTCTGCACAACCGTTAACCTTTTACTGGCATCATGACTAAAGCCTGATACTAAATAAAGGTTAAAAATGCATTTTATTTAAATTATAATTTAGATCAACAACAGAAAAAAAAAAGGCTTTTCCTGATTTAGGTGTTTGTGGTTGTTGCACATTTGAGCTAGACCCAAATATGTAGTGGGAACTATAACACTGTTTAGGATCCTACTACCGTAACTACTCCTGCCCTAACCAGATAGAGGTCTTGTGAGTGTAACCGGTTAAGTAAGACATGACCGACCCGCTCAGATTAATTCATTAACTATTGAGAGTATTTATATTTTTAGGCTCATGATCACTGATCCTACATATTTTGCCGTGGGTGTTCAGAGGATTTACTTTACTGCTGTACATCTCAGCTCTAATACACCATGAAATATTCAGATCAGTCTCCCAGGAACAGTTTAAAGGCAAATGTAAAGTGTCCTGCTTTGTTTTTCAGCGCTCAACTAAAAAAAAATAAATAAAAAAAAAAAAGCTCACAATGCCAGATCATCTGCTTTCATCTTCTTTTTTCTTTTTGTCCTTGTTTTTGCTTCTCTTTCTTTTATTCTTTGTTGAGCTGTCGTGATGCCTTGTGATTGTTTCTTTTGTCCTCTATACATTTACGCTGAGATCTATTGTTGTAGGAACTCAGTATGAATGTAAACCAAGCATTCAAGTAAGAATTTTCATATCATCATTATTCTTCTTGGGCAGACTGGATTGTTTGATTCCCGTTACTGTTTAACTGTCTGAATGGGTTAGATCTGCTGGCCCTTTCCTTGTTGAAGCATTTATTTTGACCTGTCCACGTAAAAAAATAAAAATAAAAAAATCATCTTCTCATTTCTCTGTGCATCCAGACTTTGCTTACTCCCGGCCGCCACTGTAAGCTTTAACTGGAGGTGACCCCAACACTGACACAGAAATGAAATATGTCAGGATTAATTGTTTTATTTTAGTAAATAATGCTCAAGAATAGTTCAATTTGATGTTACTGTAATAGATAAAACTGAATTATGGTGTTCCTGACAGAGAAATATCAGCAGTCTCGCCGTCTAAGAGCTGTTAGGAATAAGAACATTTTAACAAAACAAAACTAAATATATTCATTTATGATTTGGGCGAACTACTTCAGCTTCTTCTACCTCTTGCCAGTCACTGTTTAAAGCCATTTAACATTGCATTAACCTTGCCGTTTAATATATTTATCTGTTAGTTTCAGCCTTCTGGTTCAACCTCTCAACTCATGTGTTTCTTTTTGATATTTATTCACGCTAGTCAAGCCAGTCTTTCCATATACAGTGCCTCTTGGAAACTGCAGACGTAATCCCTGGAACAAAAGTACCCCTGGTTGGAAATCACTGTGTTAAACATCACCTGTGATCCCAAGGCTGAGAAATGTCAGTCACCTCTTGATGTAGATCCGGACCTGATAAACATCATTTCCCCCCAAAACAGCAAGTCTGTTCTTGAAAGGCACTTTGAACCGACAGAAGCCTGCAGCCAGCAAGGAGCATCACATCAGAGCTGTGCATGCACCAGCCGAGTTCGTGCTCACTGCAGTGTGCACATCAAGGCTCTGCAGACGGAATTGTTTGACTGATTGCTTTTTCTTCTTCTTCTGGATGACAGAGAGTCATCCCAAAGGATTACGAGTCAATTCTCTTTTAAAATATTCCGTCTCTTCCATGTTAGATCTGTATCCTAGAAAATGTTCCATATGAGGGGTATATTTTTAGTGGAAATATAGCATTTCATGTGATTTCATGTGATTTCATGTGATCATACTGGGTCTGGACTGGAGAGTCCTGTATCGCCGGCCGTCCTTCTCTCTGGGAGGCAATACATGACTCTCCAGAACCAGAACTAGCACTCAGGAACAGCTTCTTCCACACAGCTGTTTCCTTGCTGTGTATATTAGATTAAATTAGATTAGATTATATATATGCACCGATCAGCCAATACACTAAAACCACTGACAGGAGAAGTGAATAACATTGACCATCTTGTGATAATACAATGTTCTGCTGGAAAACTTTTGGACCTGGCATTCATTCATGTGGATGTTACTTAGACATGTACCACCCACCTAGACCAGACCAGGCACCCCCACCCCATAGCAATGACACTTCTTGATGGCAGCAGCCATCCCCAGCAGGATGCAGCCTGACACAGGAACACAAAAAAACTAAAAAAAAAACTAAAAAACAGGAAAAACAGAACAAGGTGTTGACCTGGCCTCCAAATTCACTAGATCCCAACCTGATCATGTATCTGTGGGATGATCCACAGAGGCCCCTCTCCTCAACACATAGGACCCAAAGCCTGATGAGTCACAACTGTTTTGGAGGCACAAGGGAGACCTACAAAATATTAAGGGAAGGTGGTCATAATGTTAAGCAGGATGTATCCTGTTATGGGCCTCCACCTCCACTAGATGGTGCTATTGCAGAGGACAAGGCTGCCCTGTGCTAAATAATAATAATCACAACCCTGTTTTAAAAGGAGTAAAATGTCTCACTGGAATATGTGCCTCTTAACTGTGTGTTTTTCCTTCTCCTCAGGGAAGCATCAGGAAATTATTACACATGCAGATGTTTCAGGTCTGAGTCCAGCGCTACTATATTTCACATTTATGCCACAAAAATCTACCAGATTTAATCCCTGCCTCGACAAAGAGCCGTCAGTCAGTAAACTCTCCCTAATCTTTATTGTCTCCTGTGGTTTATCTAAAATGATCTGATATATATTGGCAATACGGAGGCAAGACATTACAGCTGGGTCATTAAATAAAGAGGACAGATGGTTTGAAGTCAAAACAACATTTTCTGCAAAATATTTTTTGTCCCTCAAAAGGAGATTAATATTATTATTGTTCTTTTTTTAATCCTATTAGATAAAGTCTTTACTTAACTTGATTAAAAAAATAACAACAGTGTTTTCTTTTCCTCTGTTTATTTTTATGATTCAGGAGAACATGATGCTGGTTAAAAATGTATATAAATTAAGATTGTTATTAAGTCCACAACAAATCTGTTGTTCCAGATCTTATTGTGAAAGCAAATCGAAGTGTTTATGTGCTCGTACATGCGCAGCTGTGCTTGTAAAAGTCAGCTTCAGAGCATTTTAACTAGAAAACGTGCGGAAAACTGCAGAGTAGGCGGTGACACAAATGTTGAGTTCTTGTGAAACCGTATTTGTCATCCTGCACTCATGGTTGTATCGCGTGAATCATCTCACACGTCTCTTCTGCCATCACTTCGCATGAAACAATATTTATTTTGGCAGTGAATGTACGTGAAATGTGACTGTGAAAAATGTGTACCAACTGCATATTTACTTCTATCCAGCAGGGAGGAGGAGGAGAGAGGATTGTGTTTTGTATTGAAGAAAAGAGAAAAAGGAAGGTGGAGCGTTTTCTGTTGAAATGAAGAGAAAACAGAAAGATGTTCTCTTATTCCTGGATGATGGTTGAGAGCAGCTCAAAATCTGCAGGAAGAGTTAAATCGGGTGGAGACCTAGCGCTGAACATCCTGGGAAATGTCAACGCAATCAGGAATCAGGAACAGTTTCATAGCAGAATAAAATTAATGAATCAGAATAACTTAGCGTTAATTGTCAGTACTCTCTTTTTTTCCTCATGACTGAGTGATACTCTGACGTTTCCTCGAAAGGGAATTACCGTTTTTTACAACCTGGACCTTATTTCTGGCATAAAATACGATCATTTACTCACCCATATAACTTTGGTGTCATTTGTAGTCAATCGGGAGATATTTAGATCAGCGTATATCTATATAGTGGGAGTGACTGGGGCACCGAAACTCAGCCTCTAAATAACACATTATCTGCCGCGAAACTGGTTCATTTCACCAATATTTTGTTATGATACGCTAGTGCTATTCCCCGTTGAGTCCGGAGTTACCTGTTATCGTCTGTAGATTGACCCACTAACTTCTGACCTGGATGATGTCATCTCTGAGCGCCGCGCACACCCACAACGGTCGGCTTGTTTACCTGTAATTTGCTACTGCTACTTTTTTGCAACATGGCTGAATATTTATCCGATTCTGAGGTTGTGGACGACGACTTTGTTTATGATGGACGTCCTTACCGTTTTGAGCCAGAGTATACGGATGAGGAGCTCGTTAAAAGGAGGATGCGGAGGCAGAGAGAGGAACAGCTGGCCAAAGAACAACAAACTGCTGCACGTCTGCGAATAGATAACAAGTAACTCCAGACTCAACGGGGAATAGCACTAGCGTATCATAACAAAATATTGGTGAAATGAACGAGTTTCGCAGCAGATAATGCGTTATTTAGAGGCTGCGTTTCGGTGCCCCAGTCACTCCCACTATATGGATATAGATCGACCGAATGACTCCAAATAACACCAAAGTTACATGGATGAGTAAACGACCGTATTTTATGCCAGAAATAAGGTCCAGGTTGTAAAAAACAGTAATTCCCCTTTAAGCATCACTAGCGGGTTAATACTTGTGCTTTTTATGTGGAAATGTCTGAATGAATCCGAACATCTTTGCTGGTGCCCTTTTGTTTCACCCGGAGCCTTCAGCCTAAGTTTGTCTAACCCTTTATGACCATGGACACAGAAACTCCTAAATCATCTCAGCTGGGTCTGGTGATTGTGGAGGTCTGATCATACGATGCAGCACTCCAGGTCAAATAGTACTACTGTAGGTGTGAAAAACCACTCACAGTGTTTGATTTCTGTTGTCTTGTTGCCATTTCTGACATGTTGTCTGACATTTCATAGTCTCCTCACTCACCTGTTCAGTCCATTACTCGAGCTGTCCATCACTCATAGCACGTTTTTTGACCTTAGACAGTTCTGTATCTGAACCCTGATTTCTTTTTCTCTCTTTCTCTCTTTGTCTTGTTTGCCAGGTAAATGCAAGTGAATCCTGGCAGGGTTATGAAACAAAAAAGAAAAAAGAAATAACAGCATTGTTAAACTTGAGATCTGCAATCAATACCCGCTTTTAACATTCATCAGTTTGTATTTCATCGAGTGGATAATAAGCATGTGCCGGCGCTTTTTCATTCAGATAAACAAATCAAGCCTGAGATGAAAGTGAAATGTCAAAGGAGTTGCTGCGTGTTGTCTTTCATTTAAAACCGGGGGACAATAAGGAGGAAAAAAAGAGTCGATGAGGGACGTGAAGAAGGTGTGAATTAGTTATATATGTGTGCAAAAAATCAAAAGTCTAATAAAAGCAATGGTGTGCTGTTGCCCCAGAAAAGAATGAATAAGCTAATCAGGTCTTCACAACGCAGCTTTGATTTACGCTGATCATATTGTAAGCACGGAGCTAATATAAAAAAATATTTCCTCACTGGGAATTGCAGATGAGGCAAGCGCTGCACACGCTCTAATTATACAAATGGCTGCGGTGGCTTTCTACGTTTGAAAGACTGAGTAAACAAGCCATCAGGGGAAGCAATGTTTTAATCTTCACGCGACCTTCTCTGACAGATGCGATAGTTTACACAATAAACAGCAAAGCCATTTCTAATTTGTTACTCTGAAAACAAATCAAACCATTTACTGGGCAGTACATATAACAAAATCATAAAACTCGAAATTAAACTTAACACTGAATAACATTGGGTGTCACTTTAAAGAACTGCAGAGAATAAATATACAGCAAACCTCAGGTGAAGAGACGAGTTTCTGGGAGAGCTGGACAGGCAGCAAAACAAGAGCAGCTTGAAAAGATGAAGGAGGATGGAGCCAACGTGGGCAGCATGAACGTGAGTCAGTGTTGGTCATCGTTTTCTGTTAAATTAATTCAGTGTTATCAATAAAGTTGGGAAAAAATCATGATCTTCTGTTGTATTTCTGTCAGATTTGAAGCTCATCAGCGTGAAGAACCACTTTGTAAATGACAAAAAAGCTATTTCTGCTCAATCAGACACTTGATATAATGGAGCAATTATTATGCAACACAGATAACTTTCCTTCAACAAATTAGTACAATACATGTCCTGTTTCGGTTTTGTGGGCCAAGGATTCAAGTATTTCTGCCAATCCTTGGATGTGCTACTTGTCCAAACAGATCAAATTAAAGGTTAGCTAGTGGAGAAAGTTATTGTGAGAGTTAAGCGGTGTTTATACCTCTGCAGGACATAGACGCCATAACCTGCGTACGTAGCCTACGCCGGGAGCCATTTATACTTGTGCTTCATCAGTCTGGCTTCCTCTGTAAAAACACCACCCAAACATTAGTTGGCGCCGTGTCTTTTTTGCCAGTGGGGTTCATTTTTGTTTGTACTTCCTGCTTCACTTTCGCCAAAATTACGCAAGTCATACAAACTTTTGTATCTCCGAACCTCCTCAGTTGATCTCTCCTCGATGTGTTCCATCTTTATCGATCCAGAACAAGCAATTCAAGAATTGCGAAGATGGAGAAGCAGCCGGAAATACTAAAGCGGAAATACGCTACTACCAAGCGGACCAATCACAGCTCTTGCGCTCTGCGTCGTTGTAGTTAAATTTCTGGGGAAGTGCAAGTCAGCTACGCCGCTAGGGTCTGCGTAGGTTTCTGCGCTGTCGCTGTAGTCTCTGTGTCAACTTAACAAAGAAGTATAAGCCGCTTGTTAATTTGAATTGAACAAAATTGTTATTAATTTTTTTTTCCCAGCAGAGATTCGTCGATTTAATTTGCTGAAGAAGGAAAGTTATTAGTGCTGCTGACAACATTAGAAATACAGCGCTGAGCTGTAATATGAAGCTTTTAAGCTTTTAAGTCTCCTTTGGTTCCTGTTGTGGTTTTGTGGTCCACAGATTCAGTTTCACTACTCTCAAATCGTGATCATTTGTTGCATATAACATCAACAATATGGCTAAGTGTCTGGGTAAGCAGAAAAGTAGAATGTTTTTGTCATGTGCAAAGAGGTTTTCCAATAGAAAAAAATGACCAACACCGTCTCATGTTTTAAGCTATGGCGCCCGTGTGTTTACATGGTTGTTGGACGCTTATATTTTCCTATTTAGCGGATTATCGACAGGTTATGCCACCTCTCTCAATCCAACTGACAATTCCTTCCAGTCGAGTCAGTCTGTTCTGGTTGAGGAGGTTACGTGAGTCAGTTTCATTGTAGCTGAGTTATTATTCTGATTGTTAATGGAATGCTAGCGCCTATTTAAGTGTGACAATGACCAGTGTGAACAATACCAGAAACTTGTGCCTTCCCTCCTGTAAGTCGTCTGACACGTTTGCCTGCAGAACGTTATAAGCCAATGATACACACAGTGGGTGGTTTGTGATGTTTTTCCACCCCCTGGTGGCCAAAACTCAACGCCTGCAGCTTTAAAGAAACATTGTGCAAAACGTGTACATTTGCATGCATGATGACAGAGCAGCAGCGGAGGCTTTGATCTTTCCCCCGTCCAATCCCGCGTCCATATAGATTCAGTGCTGGAAGTAGGTCACCTGTGTTTTGGCAGGGCTCAGAAGCTAATTCCTAATTGCTGCTACATATGTTAAACAAAAGAAAATAGACCTGAAGCGTAAATGTCGGCTTAAGGATGTGTTTACATGAAGTATAAGGTATTTGAGATAACGGCAAGCAATGAAAAATGCCCCTGAAACTCTTTGTTCAGACCGACTTTAGCCCTGAAGTAGAAACACGGCTTCATTTATTTTTTTAGGGTGTAAAAGAGAAACACACCAACCTAGATCAACTTCTGCCACGACTTAATACCAGGCAAGAAAGTGTGTTTGCCACTCAAATATGTGCATAAATGCATTCCTTGGAGTTAACTGTGAAATGTTAGCTGGATATTTATAGCTGCAGAGTTGTAAATTCCCCACTCGTGGCATTTTAAACAATTGCGCAGTGTTTTTGTTCCTGTGTGACCTTCAGTTTTGCGGATCCGACTGATCTCGTCAAATCTGAAGACCTAAAAGAGGATTTAAAAAAACACAGATATGGATGTTGTTTTCATGAGATACCGTGTTTACTGTAAATGACCAAGTTATGGACCACAAGTATAATAATAATCTTTCGGGGCAGTTTGTGGCCTGAATGTCTTTTAATCTCCCAGGCTGAGGGCCAATCTAGTTAGCTGGCAGGAAGGCTGAGGATTTGGGCGCTCTCACAAAAAAAAAGAGTGTACTTTGAAATGATTACTGAGAGTAAATATGTGTCAGTGGGTCACGTTATCAGACTAAATGAGTGTCTTCTGGCTAGGATTAGGACGCTGATTTGGCCGATTCATAAAATTAAAGCCAGTATTATTACAGCAATGCAGCTTCGCTATGGAGATGAATAATTAAATCCACATATTATAATAGACATTAACCCGGAGCAAACGTCCGCTGAGCCTCCTCCTCCTCTTGTTGCCTGAAATAAGGCGTTGACATTAATGCAAGACGTTAACGCGAGACAAGCACGCACAACTTTCCGAGTACTAATCCAGGTTTGTGTTTTCAGCAGATTTACAGCCGCCCACTGATCATTCTTTTTATCATGAGGAAACAATCATTTAATTTAGGCTGGCTCTCAACGGCAGTAATTTCATTAACCTAGCTTAAAACACAATATGGATCCCCTTGCAGCTGAAAACCTAAATCACTCGCCTAATTGGAGGCCATTGGTCCATGATCTACTTTGTGTGTGCGTGTAAAGGGACACAGACAGACACATACATCCTCCCTTGAATTAATGCCAATGAATTTCAGCTGATGGAAACCAAAGCAGGAAGTGAGGCGCCAACTACAGCAGAGAAAGGACACCCAACCCCTCCTAACAGAGCACCGACTGTCTCATCAGAGAGGATTATTTAACACACTTCACCATAAGTAGTATAACGTCTGTTTTCATGTATTTAAGTGTGCTTTTATGGCGCTGCTGTCTCACTTGTGTGGCGCTCAGGGTACAGGCGGTGGGAAGGTGAGAAATATATGTGTTAAATGTCAAAAGATGTCGAAACCCTAAATCACGATAAGATATCACGGGTTCATGTGTGTCTTTCCCACGCTGTCTGACGTTATTTGATGTGGGAAACGGTGATCTGAACCAAAAGCTGAAACGCTGTTCTCATCCCGTATCCCTGCATGACCCTCTTGTCACCGTCGGTGACTTTCTTTCTTTCTTTCTTTCTCTGACTTTTTTCTTTTAAAGCTCTGCAATCTCATGTTCTGCCTGTGATGAAAAATAAATAAAAAAAAGCTCATCTCAACTGAGCCAGTGCAGCGTCCCGGAGCAAATCACCTTAAAGACAATGGCCACTTGAGGACTTGAGCCCACAAAAATAACATGCAATTCTGTTATTTGCTCGCTACACGACCGCATGAGGCAGATGACACGATCCCGGTTGTGTCCGAATGTTATGCGGGCATGGAAGGGAAGCTTTTGTTCTTGCAGGGACGACCGCCACTCATCTAACCGCAGCTGTTTTGTCCCATAACAATTTTTACATGCCAGACATGATGGCATTGAAGCGCCGCTGATAACCACGGCCCCGCCCTCTGCTTTACACCTGCATAGTCATCGTGAGACAAGAGGGGAATAGAAAGAGGAAGAGACAGCGAGGGCGGGGTGGAGGAGGAAGTGGAGGCTGACTCAGGTACGCGGTGCTTGGCACAGTCTGTGGTTTGCATTGTAACCACAGCAGGGTGGCCACACCCAGGCAGCGCGTGTGTGTGTGCCAACACTGTCTGACTGTGACTACATCTACACTGATGTGTTTTTGTTTTAAAAAGCATGACTTTTTTGGATATTTTTCTAAATGCTGCAGGCAGTCACAAAGACACCAATGCTGTTTTGTAAGAAACTCCACCTGATGTGTTTTCATCCTTTGTGTCGACCTTACCCGTTGTCATGGATTCCTCTGGTGATGGATGCCCTCTAAAATACATCGCTGTACGTATTCACTTGGCAAAGACTCCAGATATCCACGTGGTGCTTTTAAACACCCCTCACAAAAAGAAAAACAGTAGTGGTCAAAATCATAAGGTCATTAAATGCATGCAAATACAGTCTGACCAGAGCTGGACATCACCATGGTAGCCAAGAAAATGGCTACTTAGCAACCACCCTTCCTGTTTCCTGTTTATGCCGGCTGTGATGGCTGCAGCCACACAACAAGATGAAAAGTCAGTAACCACCTGGCACTGACACCTTTAGTTTATAGCTCATTTGTGTTCTCAGTTAATTTGCTTTAAATGGTTTACTTCATTTTACACATTCCATATAATTTGCAGATAAGAGACATGGCACAGGTTTTGTTTCTCACATTACATTTATATTTTATGTTGCATTAGTTCAATTTGTTTGTACACGTTTATTTAACTTTTGTGCAGATTAACCAGTTTAAGTTTTGTGTTTATTTCTACCTCTTTTGGGAGTTACCAGTGCTGGTGGGGTATGCTTCCTGTGCTGCATCTGGAGGCCTGGAGCAAAGGGGGTGGGGCCTGCTAAATAGGATCCTTGGCTGATTGGACTGCACCAACTCCCCAACACCTCAGGGGGAGGGGGATTTAACTCAGTTTGGCTATTTTGTTTATTTTCCGCATAGTATATAACATTTTGGTATTTCTTTTTGTTATTAATGGATTTATTTGATTAGAGAAGATTTTTCAGTTTTTTTTGTTTTTTTATTTAGATGTTAATTGTCAGTGTGGTGTGTCTCTGTTTCCCCTAGTATGTCTATATGGTCTGATCAGCCACTATATATATGTGTGTTCATTTTGTTAGGTGTGTTTGTTGAGTTTGTTTCAGTCTCTTCTGACTAGTTTTCAGTTACAGCCTGAGTTGTTCTGTTAATTGAACCTTAATTTGTCTTTTGTAAATTGCTTCTTTTTGCGTTTTGGGTAAATAAAACCCTTTTTTCTTTAAACCAACTGAGTATCCTCATGGTCTGGACAGCTCGGTCCAGCAAATGCATGCACAGCATATGTAAACGTCACGAGACATGTTTAGGTTATGTTCATAATGAAGTGGTTTTTAGAGATTTTCTCTTCTCTATGACCTTCCTGCAGAAAATGAGTCACACTTATTAGTGTGGAGGCAGCCTAGAGTGAAGAAGATTGAGACAAATCACAGTTTAGGAAATCGCTGTCTGTAACAGTAAAAATGTCATAAATCTTCACTGTGAAGAAAAAGAAGTATGTGAACCGCCAGAGAGTAGTGTCAGTTTAAAGGTCTATGGTAACACGATTCAAGCATGAACATTTCAATAAAATTATCTTCAGATTTTTGGATAATGTCACACTGAACCCAAACAGTCTCATCTTGGAGATAGATATCGAATAGATCATAATGATATATCATCTGGGAAGCATGAATATCTGATTTAGTAGGAGTTATTATGAGACATTTACAAGAAAATGCTGGCAACCAAGTGAAGGAGACTTACCATAACCATCTCTACTACTACTTTCCTAAAACAGAACTGACTCTAACCTTAAATGATTCTTGAAACAGCATTTAAATAAAGATGCTATGGAACGTGCCTGTGTAGAAATAACTTTGTTCATATGCACCTTTAAAAGCAAAGTGCTTTACAATTAAAATAGATTAAAACCTGATCCAAAATAAAGCCCAAGACAATAAAAGTAACAAGATAAAGATAATATAATTCAAATAGTTACAACAATTACCAGCTCAACCACAAGATAAATATAAGTCAGAAGAAAAGATTTACAAGACAATGCCTGATATTCTCAGACAGGGAACTGCAAAAGGCCTGGTTGCTATTAGCGGTGCAATTATAATCGCCTCTGTTTTTACCATTAGCGGTGCAATTATAATTTACTCCTGTTGCAGGAAATTATTTGGCATCCAGATTTTAATTTCGACGAGGTGGGACATAATTCAAGAAGCATCAGTGCGGTCAGGCTTTAAATGGACGTACAATCGGGTGTCATCTGCGTAGCAGTGACATATCTTGGCATGACTTGCCCCAGGGGTAGCCTGCATGATGGTGAAACCCGTTGAACATAATTCCGTCAGGCAACACCCGACATGCCTCTGCACATAGAGGGACGCAGCCTTGTTTGTTGTACTGTGTCGGATGTTGCGCACATCCGCTGCCGAGGCCCGTGTGCGGGCTTGTCAGCCGAACAGGTTGAACAGAGAATAGAGTAAGAATCCGGTCGGTGTAGACTGAAGAGAGTCTCTCTGGGAGGTATCGCTCTCAAACAAATAGAGAGGCACATTAAATGGTAAGTAACTCCCACTCACAGGTAAACAGAAAGAGAACAGACGAGAATCTAAACTCCCAGCGGCGGCCAAGTACAAGCACTGAGCTTGTACTTTATTCCCCTTCTGTGGCAGACAGATGGCAAAAACGTGAGATGATGACAAATGATTTCGCAGTCAAACGGGGGAGGTTTTGATGAGTGCTGCTTCTCAAACAAACGCTCAGCATAACTTGTATCTTAGATTTAGCCCCAAGCAAAAGGTCTGTGAGAGCGATCTCGGGACAAATCCCTGTGTAGATTTGCCTCTGAGTGTGTTAGACAGGTGGGGAGATTAGCAGAGCACCCACCTCCACCTCCTCCTCCTCCTCCTCCTCCTCCCTCCGATCCCCCCACAACAACAGTTAGTTGTAGATAAGCCCAGGCTTAGGGTGTCTCCTGGTAAGTCTGAGCCAAATCCAACTCAGGTTTGGACTATCGCTTTTGAGAGGGGCCTGATCCTGCGTAATAAAGGCAGCTCTTTGAGGATTGGTGACATTGTACCAGAGCTGTCAGTCACACGAAAAAACAAGAACGAGTTCACGAGAGAGTCTTTCAAATGCAGGTGGAAGACAAATCCAGCGGCTTATTTATGTGGCTATAAATCATCTGGGCACTGTGGATATCTGTTCCAAATATTATGGCTAGAGAAAATAAATGGGAAAAAAAGCCACAAACAAAATTAATCCGACTTCTGCTCTGTTGTTTGGTTTTGTTTATTATCTTTGTCTGAACTTATCCTTTCAGATTAAGCTAACCAGCAATCCTGCGGCTGATCTCTGTCAGTCAGGGAATGTCGGGAATGAGGGAGACTGTAGACGAGCAGGAAGCCGACACAAAACACCACGCTCTGGTTACAGTGGAGAATTAATGGCTTGTTCCTCCTCTGGGAGAGCCAAACTGGATTGTCCTCTTGGTCCAAGGGTGTCAAGCGTCACACTGGGTGTTGTGTTGCGTCGGTGGCTCTCAGCAAGAAAACCTTTGTGCCACAGCCCAATTTCAAAGCCTACCTCAGGGTCTAAGAATAGCCGATGACACACGGTGTGTGTTAATAATCTGTGGGAAACATGGCGCGGCGGCAGAAGAGGAATATCTGTCATGCTCAGAGTTTAAAAATGGAGCAGTGGTGACCACCAAGTGTGATGTGTGTGCCGCCCTTCAAAGTCAAAAACAAACTGTTCTGCAGTGACGCTGGAAACAGAAAGAGATCTCGTCTAATCGTGACCCTTTTGACCTCAGGAGTAAACAAAACCTAGTCAGAGACGCTTCTTGTTCAAGTGTTGCTGCTCTGTAAGTGCCTGTGTGTGGTCTGAGCGAAACAGCAGGTTTTGAAACTCTGAGGACACCGACTAGAGGCTCAGCGAGGTACAGAGGTGTATTGTCTTTACACTAAATGTAACATTTATATTTGATCAGCAGACCTGAAAGAGAGCAGCCGAGGGACTGTAAAGGTGACCCAGGGATTTATATTACACAGACCTGCGCTGTCAAACAAGTCCAGACAAGTGCTGAGGAGGAAAACACACACACACACACAGACTGTGAACACATGCACACACTTGTGTTTATTTCCTCTAGACAGCTGGAAAATATGAGAAATCCAGCAAGCATGTTGATGCATTTATGGGTAAATGTGACGTCAGGTGGGAAGACACACCGAAGATCGGCCCCTTTAAACTCAAAGTTTGTGTAAGTTTTTTAACATAACAAATCTTTTTACCCTTTACTGCGCTACACCTATTATAAAATGTCGTTTTTTTTATTAGAACCTTAAACTGGACATTTGCTCACGGGAAAAGCTGTAAGATACTGTATATTTAAAGCTTCAATCACATTTTATGTTCACATTTTACTATTTTTTAGGTAGTTCAGTCTTCTTTCTAGCATGATGCTGTTACCACCATGCTGCAATCATTTACAGTTATGGGCGATTTAGGCTTCTGCATCAATTGACGTCTATGTCCCACAGAGGCATAAACTCCGCTTAAGTTTCATCTAACTATCAAGAAAACTAGACATTAAGGTTTACATATACTAATACAATGGTTTAAATTGTTATTAGGCTTTATCATATTCATTATTTTTAATTGTGTCACTTGAAGTTTATTAGTAGTTTGTTAAGCTTCTCAAATATGATCTTGATTTGTGTTTAAACGCTGTTGAAGTTTGCAACAAAACAACCAATTTGAAGTAATGATGTCCAATATTTTTAATTACTGTGTATGTATATATATTAATCAATTAACAATCAATTAGAAAATAATCAAGAGATGATAATAATCCTTAGTCGCTGCCCTACTTCTCTCATGACGTGAACATCAACTACTGACGACTTAATTTTGAAAACCCAGACAGCAGCATCACTTTCACACCTCACTGTGTTTGTGCAGGCACGCTTTCACTTTAGTGTGTGTCTGTGTGTGTGTGTGTGTGTGTGTGGCAGACTCACTACCCCCCTCTCCACTCTCCCTTTATAGTGGGGGAGATTAGGTGGTTAATCCAGTAGATCTCAGAGAAAAAGCCTCTCCTGATGCCACAATGGATTTCACTCAGTCCACTAGAGAGAGGACAGACCTGCAGCCGATACGCATCTCGACCTTTGATGAAGCACGGCCACACACACACACGCACCCACACACACACACACACACACACGAGGCAGACCACTTCAGCAGGGACAGCGTATTGTATTACATACTGTATGTATTTGACGCATGCTATAAATAACCCTTTATTGAACTAACATTATAGGAGTGTCACGTCTTTTTTCCATCTCTACATTATGAAACCTGTTATATACCACATGTCGTGTCTTTAATACTCTTTATATCTGTAAAATATAAGAGTTTCACACAAAATAAGGGTCGTTACAGTGTCTGTAAGACGTTTTCATTCATGACAGCACATCCCCCGCTGAAAACTGATTTGCTAACTTATTGATTAAACAATTAGAGGAGGATGAGCGTCCTTGTTGCCTTGTCTCATCCTCTAAGTCACTGCCCACTAATGGACTAAATGTCACTGTCTATTATGCAGTACATCCTGACCTTTGACCTTTCTATAGGTGAAGAGTTTCCGCTTTACCAATCAATGTGGCATCATATTCTTAGTTTGTGCTGTTAGAAAAATATTTAGTTTCTAGCAGCGAAATAAAGACTTTTGCTTTAACAGGGTGCGGTGTCAAAATCTTTTCCAGCAGTTTGTGAAATGAAATTGGATTAATTCAATTCTATTTCCCAAGAAAGGTCCCATTGATTATCCACACCCTTTCCTCCTCTCCCCAACCCTTCCACTCCCTGCTTTACTCTTTTCCAGTCATGCTCCCAGTATTTTCAACACTCACTTCCCTGTTCCACCCAACAACCTGGGGACTGCCGCCATGTTATTAAATGGAGCTGAATGAAGCAGCAAAGAGAGAAACATTGAAGCCGGATGTGGAGCAATGTTGACTTCAAAATAAAAGGCGAACCTGAGGTAAATTATGTCATTCATCAAAGTGCATTGAACATTTTTTGCTTTAAAAAAAAACAAAAAACCCTAAGCATTATGTCAGATTTTATTGATAGTGCCTATCAAATTCATTTTTTATTTCTTTATTTTCAGGTTAGATATATACCAAAAATATACATTCATAGACATTTTTCCGTACCATACTTCTTGTGACAAGTCTTTAATTATCCCAAGCTCTCAAATCAAACAACTTTAGTGGTATCTTCATTGTACCAAAACAGTGTATGATAAATAAAATGACCATTTACATGTGAAACTCAAGTCAAACATTAAATAGGAATGAGTTTACCACGAGCCACTAGTTGTAATTTAATGATGCCATTTCCTTGGTACCACAGAGGCCATTTGAAATGAAGATATATTTACAGCAAATAATAAAATTTACAATGGCTGAGTGTTATTTAATATGTTTATGAGGCAGTTACAATTAGGTCCATCGTAACAAACTTGACTTTAAGCACCACTAAAATAAAAAACAAAAACTCTCGGATGTGTCTTCTGACTGTCCAGCTAAAAGTCGACTTAGTAAATAATAACAACTATAATAACTAGTAGTAATGTAACACCATAGATAGATTAATAGATAGATAATGTCATTACATTTTCAGTGTGCTTTCATTTAATATAAACCGAAGACAAAGAAACAGAGCATGATGCTGTTACCACCATGCCGTCTACCTTTCAAGGAAACTAAACAATAACAGTTTGTTATACGACTTTCACTAGTCATAGTCATTATTTGTAAGCTTAATACGCATCACCTTGAGACGGTATTCAGTCCCACTCCTGATACTGCAAAGAATAATTTTTGCACAGTTGAAAATTTAATTTAAAATAAATGAAATTAGCATTTTACACCACCAGTCTACCCTTAATGATAAATTGGGATTGTTTTTTTTCTGAATTAATTCAAAAATTAAAAACAAAAATTTTCAAAAAATTTTCGCCTCGTATTTATTTTATAATGGGGGTTTTATTTTGAAAAGCATAACCGGAAGTTCCGGGAGTTTGTCCGTTACTGGCTTGACGTGGGTTTGGAGGCAGGATGACAGCTGAACGGGTCGTGAAGGTACAGCAGCAGTGCAGTCCGTAACATTAACAACAATCATACACGCGTTTTAAAGAGAAGGGGCCGACACAATTCACCGTGCGACGCCTTTTCTCCACCGACCAGCCGTCCGTCTTTGAGTTCATCAGAGGACGGTAACCTTCAGCCCCGCGGATATTGTTGTATTTTTGTTCTTTTTCCACCAGTAGAGAAAAAGATCCGTGTCCGGATGTGCCAGCAGTGTTGGGTTTTTTTTCGCATGGCGTAGGCACCTTTTCTAAAGCAGGATACTGTTGATGTTTGGAGGGTCGACGGAGGCCCTCGGGTCCACAGTTTAACCCCACTAACATTAATTATACTTCTTGAAATTACCGCTTCGTGTGCGGAATTATCAACGATATGATTGTGCAATAGAGGAAGAGGCATTATAAGACGTCTCGACTACCTCAGTGTTGTGGCTGTGGAGAAAGAGAGAGAAGCAAGTCACCGGGGATAAATACATTTCTGTCTTCTCAGGCTCTACGACAAGGAAGTGTTTTTTTTATTATTATTATTTTTTTATTTTTATAAACAGAACCTGTGGGAGGTTTTTTGCGTGGACACGGAAAACAAGGAATATCTGGGTCCGTGTTGTGTCTGTGACAGTGTTTGTATGTGAGTGTGAACCCCTGCGAGTACCTGGAAAACCTTCACCATGACGAGCAGCACCCCAGCGGACATGGTGAGAGAAAAAAACTCATTACCATTTACATTTACATCCATTCATTTCCTCAGATGTTTGACCAACAAGCTGAGCAGGGTGGCATTTGAGTATCTAAGGCTGATACCTCAGGTTTCATTAGTTTGTCACTTCTGTGACAGAACAATACCCATACACAATGAACCGATTTGGGTTTGTGGATTTACAGGAACTTTAAAGTACATTTTACAGTTTCACGTAGCCATTGACTCCCATTACTATGAAACTCCCATTAGGGAGCTCTCAAGATTTTAAACCATGTTGAAAAATAAGATAGCCTTTAAAAAGACTTTGACTTTGGGACTAATTTAAAGTACATAAAGTACAGTTTTAGGAAGCCGTTGACTCCCATCAATATTAAAGCCTATTAACACACTCTTGAACCTTTTCTGTTACTGTAAAATACCTTTAAAACATACATTTGGGTTTGTGGATCTCCCGGATTAGACGGAGAAAGTAGTTTAACTTAACTGATATCTTCATATTTCATACAGGTTTATTGTTTTAAAGTTTTACTGGCTTTTTTTTTTTTAAGTACACATCACAGTTTCATGTAGCTGTTGACTCCCTTTAGTATGAAACTCAAACATTAGTGAGCTTTCAACATTTTACATCCCAGTAATACTGAAAAATAACCATAAAAACATTCAATTTGGGTTTGGAACTATTTTAAAGTACATAAAGTACAGTTTTAGGCAGCCATTGACTCCCATCAATATTAAAGCCTATTAGCACTTTCTTGAACCTTTTCAGTTTACCTTTAAAACATACATTTGGGTTTGTGGATTTCCCGGACTAGACTACCTTCTCAATCTGTTCACAAGGTGTTAAGCTATACCTTGTGTACATTTTTGCTGACTACATTGTTCAGTTTCACACAGCCATTGCCTCCCAGTGTGTTTTCCCTCCTGGTATGAAACTCCATTAGTGCGCTCTAAACATTTTAAACCATGTAAGACTAAAAAATATTACTCTCGAGTAAGTTTCAAGAGTGTATCTGTTTATTTTTTAATTTTTTGTCAGCTTTGTTGCGAGGCAATAAAGAGGAATAAGACACTGCAGAGACAGTGTTATCTATATGGCTGACCTAAAATGGCAGACCTAAAATAATTAACTACAAAAGATAGGTCTTGGCTGAAGCCTGATGCCGAGCCGATCTGATCACCCTGGATCTGCCCTGATACTGATCGGGACGTCCGACGTTGTTGTTCTTTAAACGTAAGCAAACTATGACCTCTGCTCTGCGGTCATCATCACCTGCCAATACCCTTTCAATCACTGTCCTCGTAATGCATGTTGAATTGTTTTACACCAGCTCACCAGTGGTGTTTATTATGAGCTCACTTCATAAAGATTTATATCAGCCCCTTGTGGCTAAGCAATTCCACAAATTAAAAGGTGCATAAAATGCATTTAGTTGGGTTTACCCAGGCTCAGGCGTGATATTTCCCCTCTGTCTGGCAGCTTTATGTCTACACGTTGCTGCTAGTTCACCGTTGCTCTAAGAATACCTCCAGGTCTATGTATAGAGAGGATAAACCACGTAATGTCCCCCCTCCACGTAGAGATCAGCTATCCCAGCTGTGCCTGTGCTCCTGCCTGTCCAAGTTCAGCTGATCCCCTGGTACAGCAGGTCCACTGTGTCCTCAGGATGTAGGGATAATGCTGTGAGGAAGTTAGATTGTGCTACGTTGGAGCCAAAGCATCTAAAAAAAGCACATCACAAGGAATTCCAATGGATTACCGACATAATCATGAGGTCAGCTTTTCATTTTATGGCCTGCAATGACCAGAAGCTGGAGAACATTCATAAAAGGTGTGGTGTTATGGTTCTACTGTATGTCATAGTTTTATGGGTAACTTTACAGTTGCGAGTGTTATCTCTTGGTTACTCAATATGGTCGTTTCCAACCAAAGTGTCACAGGTTAGACAATTGCTTGCGCTACTTTCAAAATAAGAGAAGTGCTACGTCAACGTTCTTCCGGGATTAACCCATGGTTTTCAGTAGCGGGAAGGACAGACCACAACCAGAGCCCAACCATCACAACTCTGAGCTAACGAAAGTTATTTGAGGCTTCTAGGTCCAACTTACAGGTTTTTGTTAAAAAATTGTGAAACAGCATTGATTGAAATGGCAGCTTTCATGTCACTGTTCAACAACCAACATGACATGGCATGTGTTGTGATGCCCTGATAGCTTTCAGGTTCAACAGGACTTTTGAAGTAGCTGGTTTCATATCTATTCATATCATTTAGGCTAACAAAGTCACAGAGCCAAGTACATTTTTTTTAATCCCCTCCTCAACGAGCCAATTAGTTGAAAAGTAGGTACAATTTGGACTTGAAACTTTGGTTTCCAGTCGCCAGCCGTCTGCAGAAGTTTCTTAGAGCAACAAACGGTATCCCTGCCAACTGGTTTCAGCTCTGGAGTCTTGATTTGTGCTCAGAGAAATTCCCAGTGGGGGAAGTATCACATTATGATTGCATCATTTATCGGAAGGGTTGGGCATAAAGTTCATTTCTTCGTAATATGTTTTTCAGCCGCCTACGTTCAAACCTCGTTTTAAATTGGTTTTATTCATTCCAGAGCGGTTGGCCCCAGGCCCCTGTTGTTAACATGCCTGCAGCAGAAACATAAAGGTCAAATTCTGCACATCAGTAAGACGTTTCAGGTTTTCTAATCTTCAGAACAATTGCTTCCCTTTGTGGCGGAGCTCAATCTATACATCAAATTGGCTCCTTGCATTCCCAAAGGAAATTTGGGGAAATATCAGCTATCAGCGTTTAACGGATCCTGTGTGGCTGAAATCAGCAGCAGATGCACATTCTCCCTTCGTTGCCCCCCCCCCCAGCTTTCTTTCTCTCAGCCCATGGAAGAAGCAAGTGTACACACACATACTTATAAAGGCTGTATAGAGTGGGAGTGGGAGTAGGAGGAGAGGAGATTGCCGGTGCCAAACACTGTGGGTGAATGAATCAGAGAGAAAGAACAGGAGAAGGAATAGTCATGCCTCTTGAGATTGGAGGATGGGATTTTTTTTTTTTTCCATCTTCCAATGGTGAAAAAGGAGGAGGGGCAGGAACGATAGAAGGACTGTGAAGGACGGAGAACAGGGGGCAAATTACCTCGCTCCGGGTAGCCCTCAGAAGCGCTGACGGGGTCGAAACGGTCCCCATGGCAACAGTGGGACGCTCGGCTCTGAGGTCTGGATGCCCGTGTGAGTTAGCAGCGGGAGCACTGCAGGTATGTGTGTTGTAACAACAAGAGACGAGCGAGAGGTGCAGGAGCAGCAGCAGCAGCAGAAGAAGAAGAAGAATAAAGCGCCTCGGTTCAGATAAGCCCTGCTGGATGAGTACGCCGCGGCAGACGAGACCGAGTCCCATGGAGCAGGGAGTGAATTTCAAACATCGCCGCCTGCGATATGTCCCAGCACAGCAGACGAGACAGGGATATGCAGCTACGCAGACAAGCGCATGAAGAGGGAAAGGCTGTTTGAAGGCTGTTTTTGATTGACAGAATATTATTTAAAAAAAATGAAGGAGATCAAGTGGTCCAACGTCAAGAATGTCACTATTTCTGGTTTCTTTTTTTTATTAAACTGAATATTTTGACCAAACTTTAGTAATTTTTTAATAAGATTAACCTTCAATCAATTGAAAAGGATCATTAGTAACAACTTTAGCTCGTAAATCAATCACAGCTTTGGATTAAGAATCGAGACAGAAGACAGGGTTGAAATCGGAGCAGCTACACAAAGTTGTCACAAGATCAACAACCGAACACAACATGACAAACATTAAATTAACGGCTCCTACAGACCCCTACGAGCTGCTTATTTAGCTTTTTAATTAACCCAACTGCGCAGCTTCTCCTCCCGGTCCGGTTTGGTTTTCACTTACAGAAACAAATGTAACCCAGATATGAGATTGTGTGGAAAAAAATAAAAAATAAAGCCTGCTAGCACACATACTCACTCTCACACACACGCTCAGTGGGTAGTATTCAGACACCCCGTCATTTGTGCTGTGGCGAGAACATGTTAATTTGTGTCGGAGGTGGCAATCACACGCCTGACTCAAGCGGACCGGGAGGAAGGATGGAGGGTTTTAATCCTTCGGACGCCAGCTGACGTTGTTCAGTTTTTTTCTCAAACAACAAACTGCAGTATTTAGTATCTGATGAATATAAACGTTGTTAATAAAAGTGGCCAGCAGTACCTACAATAAATATCTCGACTTTGTACTTTGTTATTCAAGGAAACAAGAAAAAAAAAAATGTATTAATCTGTCAATAATTTACTTGGCTGGCTGATTAATCATTAAATGTATAAAATGTTATTCGTAAATTCCTTGAGGAAAAAGATAATGTCTTGGCCGACAGTGTGCTGTTGTAAAAGCCTGAAAGAAACCAGGAAACGCGGGAAACTAGAAGGAAAAAGTTTAAAATTGTAAATTTGTCTCAATCAACTCATTGATTAATCCACAAAAAGCCCTCGGGTTAATCTATAATCCTTTTGCTTTAATTGTGCCACTGTGTGTTTGTAAAGTTTGCCTCTGTGGATGTTTTTGTTGCCTGCATCAGTATTTGTGGCTAAAAGCAGCTTAACTTTGTGTGTGGCTTTGAAAGGAGTTCATAGTTCACTCCCACATTGACCCCTGGGGCTGCACAGAAACACATGCACCCACAAACACACACAGCGGGAGGTTAAAGGTTAGGGGTCAGAGGTCAGCGGCGTGGTCGTGGCCGCGGACGGAGGAACAATGGGCGAGGAATCCAAATGTTCCGCGTCCCCGGTCCCACTCGAGCAGAGCTCAGCATTTACGACGCGGGGTAGCCGGAGACGGAGGGAGGTCCGCGGGCGTTCTCCACCCGGAGGCAGTGGTTTGATTGGCACATTCGCAGGCAGAGAGAACACCACCGAGTCCTGACAGCGGCAGTTGGGTGAAGCACGTCCGTGGAAATGTGTGCGCTACCGATGCCATGTGTTGCCGGTCTGAGTCACAGATCAGGATTACATCATCTGGCCCCGGCGCAGCAGTTGATGTATTGACTCTGACACTGTCACATGGAGGCCTCGCAGAGCCATGGAAAGTTGTGATGGCAGTTCTGAAGGTGCACGAGTCGTGATCCATTCGTATCAATTTCAAGCTCGTCAGGAAATGGGCGACACTGACAGATTGGACTGTACAGCGGCTAAAATATCTGATCTGCTTACCAGTAACTTCGAAGACATTTAGGCCATAATCTGATGGATGCGAACAGCTGCATAAGCCTGTTTGTTTCTAGATAGTGTTTTTATTGTTTATCTGTGACGCCGCGGTTTGACTCTGCAAGGCGGATCTAATCGCCTTTTTTTTTTACATTTGCATTCACAGTTGCTGGTGTTGCCGGAGCTTTTTGTCGATGTATATGTCCAGCAGGGCTGCGGGATTGTGTAGAGTTAATTCAGTTGTATTGATGCACTTCTGCAACGCCGACAGGACGTTCTATTGAGAACCGCTCGTCCATTGATCGCTTGTGTAACAGTTTTGTGCTTATGTTTGTGTTCGCTGTGGCATGCGCCTGTGCATGTGCGTCCCGTGTGTCGCCTGCTGCACGTGTCTCGCGTTACGTACCTGTCGACGCTGTTGGTTTTCAGAACATGCGCACATGCGGTGCATATAATCATACGGCAGCTACGGTGTTTACAGCCTAACCTGAATAGTTTTCCTGTTGTGTGCCGACGCCACAACGCTAACAAAGGACAGGAGAGTGGGTGAAGGATGAGTGGCACTGGTAGCAGCTGTCGGGGGTTGGGGGGGGGGGGAGTCATCGACATAGTCATGCATGTCATCTGAGTTAGTTTGCAACAACATGGAGAACGGACAGGTTTGGATTACGCTATTGTGTCTGCTGTAACAGGTGTTGACAGTAAAAAAACAGTTAACAACAATAAGGTCATCTGTGGAGAAGTATACTGTTAGGGATGCACCGAAAATCTTTCGGCTGAAAACCGAAAATGCACTTTTGGGCCATTTTCGGCTGAAAAATTGCTGCGGTTGTTGCTTGTATCATCACAACATCCTGTTTCGGCCGTGTTGTTTCAGCGATAAAATTTTGACCGAAAGTGCATTTTCAGTTTTCGGGCCGAAGATTTTCTGACTTTTATCGCTGAAACAACACGTGCAAGCAACAAACCGCAGCAATTTCAGTGCATCCCTACTGTAGATCACATAATTAATCGCTCTGATTGGTTGTAGGACAGAGGAGTTTGTTCTCTGTGTTGGCTGAAACATGCCCCGTCATGAAATCCATGTAGTGAGTTACAAGATATTTAGATAAGACATGAGTCTGACTACACCAGGCTACAGCTGACACGTAACAGTAAACACTAATGCCTGAACATGCAGGCTCCACGAAGCCAAAACACCCAACAACGCAAGATGCCAGTCACAGAATTGTTTTGTCCTACTTACAGACATCTGTCAGTTATTTTTTTATTAAAAATACTGCATCAACTTGGATTCTTGCCGCAGATAATTTGTTCTTGATAATTTAGGCCACGTACAGATTCCTGAAAGCAAAAACTTTTTTAATAACCCGCCCAGATAAAATCTTCAGGGCGACGCTAGCGATTGGATTTCCTCCACTCGCCACTCTGGCTTGAAAGAGAGACTCGATCTCTTTTGTTGTGGGTTTGCCTTTCTGATCAGCTCGGCTAGAGGACTGAATAGTTCTGCGAGTAAACCCAGAGGGTTTCTAAGGGAAAAAAAGTCAGTGTGTGCGTGTTGGGATAAGGACTTATTCGGCTAGAAAATCCCCCTCTTTTCAGCAGGTATGGCTTTAGGAATGCAGTGAGCTACTTAAACGTTTTTGAGGCCTGGGATCCTTCTTCTTTCACGGAAAAACGGCCTGTGAAGAACCAACAGATGTACAGTCGTCTTGCGAGGGATGTCGTTGAGGTCGCAGTTTAAAGAGGAAACTTCTGGTCTCAAGCTGCTCCATCAGCAGCTTTTTGTCCTCAATATTTGTGTCGTAACAGCGACAGAATGCATCTTGTCCTCGCGGCGCTCATTGCTGATGCAAAAGAATCTGGCAAAACACCTACAGTCGCGCACGCTGGACACTGAACGCCTCAGGGCTGAAGCACAGTAGGAGCATGACATAAATGAGTAGGTGTGAGCGTGAACAACACGACAGAGTAATCCTGACGAGACCCTGCACGCTTGTAGCCGCTTCTGAAGTGTGTGTGTGTGCGTGTGTGTTTTTTGTCTGACAATTTATGGATGTGCACATTTGCATAGAGAAACCGGGTGCGACCTGTTTTTCCTGTTAGGTGTGATGTGCTGTTGGCGTCGCAAGTGGAGGAACACCCACGCTGGTTTACTTTTCGCTCCGCGTCCCAGCACAATCTGAGCTGCATCTAAAGGCCATTGTTTGCATGCCGTGATGTTGTGCATCTCCTCTTGGCAGTGCACCATTTTGGCCCCTCATATCCCTCTGTTAACTCTGACTAGCCAGCCAGAAGCCTGTGTCGTACCACTTTTTATTCTCCACGACGGCACAGATGCAATTCTGGTGGAGAAATGCACGTGCATGAATGCAAACTCCTCCACGAGTCGTTAAAACCTCCCACAAACCCTGAAATAATGACACGACCCTGGTGTCTTCCACCTCTGGCTCTGAATGAGACAAAATGGGCAAAGCAGCGGCTTTAAAAAGGGTAAAAGAAAGAAAAGGAGAAGACGAATCGCCTTGGGATTGAAGAAATTAAAGCGGCCTCAAAACTGAAAAAGGGGGAAGGGAAACTTGCTTTGAGAAAGGGTGACAGAGTAATGCAAAAAAAACGGAAGATGAGCAGCCAAGCAAGACGTCTTTATACTTAGAAAGTCTCGTTTCTCAAAACAAGAGTGAGATTTTGTTCGCCTGTGTAACTTCTCGCTCAGCTATCTCGGCTGTCTGAGGTGACACAAGTGGCTTTGAAGCTTTTTGATTCCTTTTAAATGATCGGTTTCTAATTAAAACCATGCGCACGTATGCACGCGTAAAGAAACTCAAAAGATCTTATAATAGAGTTGTATTATTATTATTGACGTTCAAGTGACGTTATGGGACTTTACATGAAGGCGTGGAACTCTGATTTCCCTACTTACAATTTAAATAAATGTAAAACACAAGCAGTGACACGGAAAAACGCTCTGTATTTCCCTGTAGGTCTAAATGTTGAATAGGAAGAGGGTGCCTATGTGTGTGTGGATGCCTGTGTGTAGGAGCAAGAGTGAATGGGGAGGGTGGTGTTTGACTAGCTCAATAAAAGGAGCCTTTCAGCTGCACTGGAAACAATTTCCAGCTGAGGGGACATTTATATTAAAGCTTTGCCTCGCCAGCCCCAGACTGTGTGAGAGGGAGCGAGCGAGTGTGTACGCGTCCCCCTCTCTCCTGATACCTTTTGGGACAGGCCTCCGTTTCTAGATCAGTGCTTAAATCTGTGCTGATGTCTGAACGCCATGTGCCAGGGCAGTCGGTCAGACAGCCCATACTTTGTACTGGGGGGGAATTAGAGGGTCAGTGCTGAAACTCTTCGGGTCCCAGACAGGGCAGATGTGAGCCGCCGAGCAGTCATCCAAAGGTCAAGCCTCATCCGACTGGATGTTCCACCAGGATCCGCTGGCCTCCGCTCGTCACGCGCGTGCCTTTAAACGCCGACTTTTACTCGATCGTGGTTGTCAGTCAGAGGATCCCCCTTTTCATGTTTCCCCAGTGTAAATACTCTTGACAGGCGTTTATACACAAACCAAACGCGGCCTGGCTCGGGAGCAGCATGCTTTGACTGTCTCCCATGGCGATGATGGTTTCTGTAATCGGTTAATCTTTCACGTTTTGTGATTAATTACAAACAAGACTTCTACACGAGGGCGCAACGTTTGCCCTAATCCGACGTCGTCTTCGCCACACCGGTAATCCTGCTCATTTTTCACGCCGCGCTCTCTGGACTTCGCTGCATTTCGGCGTCCTTCGCGTCAAACACACCGAGGCAGCCTCCTGTTTATTAATCCTACACCGGGTTGTGATCCAAACGCCGACACGGGCTCGTGTCGAACAGGATGTAACGGTATATTTGTGACCCGCAACGACGGGAGTAACAGAAAATTGGCAGCGTACATTTCCTACGGCTGTCACGATGAGAGATGAAACGGGAACATGAGCCGCCTCGTTTTGCATCTTGTCTGATGTTAGGATACCCACACACACGCGCACACGCACACGCACAAGATGCAATGGTGAACAGAGGTCGCGTAAGGGTTAAAGCTAGGGCTCACAGAGGAGGGTTTTGTGCGAGTGTGTGCTGTCAGCGAACACAGAGAGCATGGAGAGAGGGTATATTTGGCCTTCACGCTGTCCTGCACAAATTTGTCATTGCATGTTGAATGCTATGGAGGACTCTGACTATGAATATCTCTAATGATCCCGGCAGGGGTTGTCTCTCTCTGTGTGTGTGTGTGGGTTCTTATCTGAGCGAGCGAGCAAGTAATGAAGCACTGGACCTTGGACTAGAATGATTGAGGGCTTTTCGACTATATTTTTTCTCTCGGTTTCTGGTAATGAGGAACAATGGTTTATCTGAGGGGAAGCAGCAGAACTTTGACTCACGCGGAGGACATCAGAAATCGGCCTGTAGTTGAGTTTAATTACACATTTCTGTGAAGTGGCTCCTCGGTGCCAGAGATCATTTGGCTAAATATACGGTTATGGCAGCGCTCACCAGCTCTTAAATCAGTATTCTAGGCTAGCGGGTTCGAACGCTCGAAAGGCTTGCGGGTGAGCGAAGCTGGCACATTTTAGCTAAGTTTAGCCGGCTTCCATTTAGCTTGGCTCGGACTTCTCCGTCAGCTGATCTCAGTACAGTTACAGTTCAGCGTGGTTTGAAGCTCGCTGAGACCGTAAACGCTCCGAGGAGCAACAGCCTTGTTTAATTTTTAATCTAAAGGTCACAGAGCTGTATAAACAGCGAAACTGCGGCGTGCACCGTTCTCAGTAAGCTTATGAATGTGCAACCTCAGGAATATACGTGCAAGCAAACATCTTTATTATGATCATGTAACAGAGCACAGCTCGCCCCCCCCCCCCCCCCCCCCCCCCCTTAAACGGCACTTCGTTGCTGCCTCGCAGTGAAACAATGTTCGTCAGAGATCTTGATTGCAGCCCTCTCCCCTCCCCCCCGTCGTCTCTGCCCTGTTCCTTCCTGTTGTTGCTTGTGTAACTGTACGTCTTCACCGCCGAAGCCCTTTTTCCTGTTGTGCACGACGCAAGCAAAACCACAGTCTGGAGGCTCTGGCAAGGCAACGGTGACGGAAAAAACTAAAAAAAAAAAAACGAAAAGGATGTATTAACTAATACCTATTATGTATTGTTGCATTGCCTCATTTCCATGGAGAGGTGTGACATTAGCTTGTGCAATCACTCTGGCTGTAGCTTGTGTCGCGAACAGACACATTATAATAGAAATTGTTACGAAATAATGGCTATAACAGCGAATCTAATGCCACAAATGATCGTAGACGTGCACATTCCAGCAGCACTGCAGGCGCCACACAGATAACATTCACTGCAGCTTCCTTTATTGCAGGGCTGTTTCATTAGATAACATTAAATTATACAGGACTGTATGGTAATGTCTCCATCCTCCCGTAATCTCTAATGAGCCGGCTCTTTGCACGAACCTTTGCAGCGCCTTGCAAGCCTCCGCGTCTGTTGCGTGCCAGTGCAAGGCTCAGTGTTAGTTTATTGTTGTGTTTGCAAAAGGGGCACAAGGTGGGAATAATGCTCACGTTTAGTATTTCACATGGACTGCGTTGGTTTCCGTTCCCTGAACATGCCCAGGAAACGCAGCGCTTCAGCGGCACTCCCGGTTTCCGTCCAGAACCATCTGGTAAATTCCAGCGCAGAGGGCATTTTAGCTCGCCAGCTATCTGCATTTGCCCATTTCCCTCTCAGACGTACACATGCACGCTCGCATTTTCTCTCCCGACTCACACACACACACACACACACACACACACACACACACTCAGCATCACGTGAGTTGTGACTGCAGGGCAGAGCTCTTTTCTGAAGGAGAAAAGAAAATGCAGCGTTGTGGATATAACTGCTGTCTCCGTGCCGAATCCACTCTCTCTGCCCTGATGTCTCTCACGTGTGACGTCAGCTCGCCCTTTAAATTAGCCGCTAGTACTTTTCTAGCAACGTGTACTCTTAATTTCAGCAGAAAAAAAAAGATAGTTTTATTCATCTATTGCCAGAAAAATCCTGCAATGTGAGAATGCATAAAATCAATTTACCTGTGAAGAATTAAAAGAGAAAAAGCGCGTGGAAAAGCTTGCGCATGAAAAGGACAAGCTGAAAGGTTACAAATCAAGCTAATCCCGACTGCGGGGCACCGACTACACACCGCTGGGAAGACCACCTAGGAAAGAGGATGGGGGCGGGTTCGGTTCGCAGAGACATAGGAGGAAGGAAAGGAGGGGTAGAGGGGTAGGCAGAGGTCACAGCGGAGTATGGAGTTTACTCGGCGAGGGAGGGAGGGTGGGTGGAAGGGGGAGACCGACACGGGGATGCTTTACATGACTCCAGGGTTTTCACATAGCAGGAGGGGGGTGAGCAGGAAAGCACGGGGGAGGAAGTCACATTGGTGAGACACCCTGGGATGGAAGTGAAGGAGAGTGAGTGAGGGGAGGAGGTGCGAGCAGACGGGGCTGCCGCAGAGCAAATGGTAGGACAGGAGATGTAAAGGACAGGAGGTTTGTTTTTTTCCACTGCTATCATGAGCGATCATCAACCCTCTGTGTGGTCCCTTCAAACCGGCGGCCTGCCGACATGTGGCACCTTGGCCTTTTAGGGTTTGTGTGTTTGCTGGTAACTGGTTCTCCCACTGCTCGAGCTAGTCAGACAGAACATGAGATTATAAACACAATACTCGCCACCACCACCACCCTGGATCTGCTGAATCGATAATGTTTAAAACTGCTTCTGAACAAACATTTATCTGCTACTTTAGTCCATTTTTGATGCATCTAGAAAATCAGATCCAAGTCCACAGGTACACACAGATGTCCAGAGGCATTGTGAATCTGTGTATTGTTCAGTCGTCAAGCATTACTTTTGTGCAACGCTGGAAAAGGAGAAGTAGTCCCGGCCGACCTCACGAGAAGGCAGAAGTGTTTACAGACGTTCCAGATGGCCACGCTCCAAGCCAGCAGACATAAAGGGAAGATGCATTGTTGTTAGTGTGCGCATCTTCCCATTCATAGATTTCCCAGACATGCACACTAAAAAAAAAGAAAGTGACAGCGCTGGCTTTGTGAAGGAGACGGAGACTGACCGTTTCAAAGGGCGACGGAACATTCGTCTCTCTGAAGCTGTTCAACCATCTGACAAGCGCATGGGGTGAAGCGCACTCCGGCGCACAACCACTGTGTCTTGAGAACGAGTGTGACGTTATTAGCCGATGAACTAAAAGCATGTGGGGTTTGAATCTCCGCGGAGGCGAACATCCATCTTGCAGAAATCCTCATCGGTTCCAGATGCGCTTTCTCCGGCGAACTTTTTGACTTCCAGGTCAACCGGTGAAAGCATAGTTTCACTGCCTGGTTGCTGTGCTCAGCTCAAAGACGACGGCTACAGATACGCTTTAGCTTTAGCAGCCCAGTGTGATATTTCATTCTTTGTCGCATCCCTTGCCTTGAATTTAGCCGGGGAGAGAGGGACAGGCAGTCTAGACGCTGACAGAGGTATGAGAATCGATTGAAGCGTACAAGAGCAATTTCACGTCTCGCCCCCTGCTTCAAAAGCAGAGCCACCGCAGTTCCCCCGGCAGGCGTTTGTAGCGATTGTGTGTGTGTGAAAACGTACGCCACAAGATAGCGGGTGGATGACGAAACCACCAAAGTGGATTTTATCGCCTTGTTCACCTTCACACATCCTCTTCTCGCTGCCTTTCTCTGTGACCTTTGTTGTTCCCTTTTTTTTTTTTTTTGTGACACTCTGTCTCCGGGGCTCTCTCATTACCTACCTCGGCCCCTCAAGCTCGCCTCCAGAAGTGTCAGCGTTTCCTCCACAGCCCTCTACAGCGTCAGACCTCGTCGCCATGGCGCCTCTTCAGCGGCGTTGCGGGACACAAACCTCTGTTGTCTTTGCCCTCTTCTCCAGCTCTTAAATTTCTATTTCAGTTTGTCTCTTCCGCTTGCTCCCTGTGTTTGCGTCTCACTTCGCCTTTAAGTTTCGTTTCTCTCCCCTGCAAGTGTTTTTTTCGCTGCTGATATGGGAACAGAAGGAGCCTCCTAAGCTGTTACAGATGCTCACAGACAGTGGGGAGTGTCACTTTGAAAAAACAATGGAAATGTTCAAGTGAAACAAATACCCCTTGCTCCTTGTGTTTACTCTGTAAAGATGTGGAAAAAGCTCAGACGTAGGGAAGAGTCCAGCTGCCGGAGCTTGTCCCGGTTCGAGCAGAGATGTATGCCACGCTTATTAAAGTCTTGGGTGTAGTTTTGTTATTATTCTGAGAAGCTAGGTTTATTTCATTTTGTGGAGAGCACAGCAGTTTGACTCTGTAATTAAAAAAAAAAATGTGGCACACGGCCTCCCACGCGCGGATAATTTTTAACCGATTGTACCTTTGGTCGCTGTAAAGTCGTAAGCGGGATGTGTTAAACCTCACAGGTAATTCACCACAGAAGGCGGTCAGTACTTTTACCAGAGTGTGTAGTGTACCAGCCTAGAGCTGATGCTGTCTTGGTTAAGCCTGCATGCACGTGTGGTCTTTTATTTGTCTCAGTAATGTGCATAGAGTTGGAACGAGTGGTTTGATGTTAAGATGTTAAGGATCCCGCGGGAAAAACGTATTAATCCTTCTTCAAGTATTAATCGTAACGGCAATACTTAAAATAATAATACTCATATAGAGTTTAGGCGTGATTAATTTATTCCGATGCAACCTGAAAATAGTAAAATATGTGCATGAGCATTAGCTGATGCATCGCTGTGAGGAACTTGTGGTCTCCTCCGATGTCAGAGCGCAGAATATAACCAGATGCTAATCTTGTACACCTGTTCAGCCCATCCTAAAAACGGGATTAAAACCGTTTTGTTGCTCATTCTGGACCTTAAATTAAAAATCAGAACATTGGAGATGTTAAATCCACACAAATTATGTTAAATGCATGTTGAATTAACGGTTAGAGATGCTCTCTTTTAAGTTACCTTCTTACCAAGAAGAAAAGGGGAAGGACCGTGTCGCTCTAAAACCTAGATGGTAAATAAAAACACCAGCAGCTTATTAGCTTTCCTAAACACAAGAGGAAGCTGCAAGCACAGTTCAAAGCTAAAAACAATACATTTTTGCAGTTTCAGTTCTGCTAATGCTCATTAATTAATGTATTATGTTCCTTCTTTATGCTGGGGCTGCTGTCATTGTCACCATAAGCTCCTGCGCCGTCATCTTCAAATGGCACATTAACGTTGGATGACGGCGTCTTTGATGTCTTCCACGTCCACATTGTCCCATCGCTGTGTCGGTAATAGTCTGCTTTAATAACGGCATGGCTCACATTCAACCCTTGGGTGTTGTGTGGCCATTTTAAGAGTGTGAAGCCTCTACCTCTACAGAGGATTAAGGGCGTGCGAGGTAACTCCTCGTGACAGCCCCGATCACGTAGAGCAGGCGATGGGATGAACGCGCGATCAAAGACGCCTATTGGGTGTCGCGAGAGGGAGAGGGAGAGGGAGGAATGCGGCCCTGGGTGTGTGTGCGCGCTCGAGTTGAGCAAGACGAGTTGTCAAGAGAAGAAGGAGTGAAGGAGATGAGAGAGATGACAGCATGAAAGGAAGCAGTACCTGTTTCTGGAGAGAGGAGAGGCGGTTTTGACGGATTAAAGGGTTATCTGTACGTAAACGGGAAGAAGGGAATGATGCAGGGAGCTGTCAGGCCCAGCGCCGCCCGAAGCGCAGGAAACAGCTGACGTTGCTCGTGACAGGAAGGAGAGGGAGAAGAGAGGAGAGGAGAGAGGAGAGGAGTGGGTTCTGATTGTGAGGAGGATGTCATCATATCAAAGGATGGGGTCTTTTTTTGAATGACAGTACAAAGGGACAAGGTCTTGGAGAAAGATGTGAGGCGTGATGGGCCAATTGAATATTGAGACGTATGACTGATGGTGGTGAGAGCAGCTGAAAGGAGAAGGGAGTTTTGTCTCTCGTTTTCAAAAGTTAGAACTGCAGAGGAATAATGATGTAAGCCTGACGCTTCAGGAGAACTATGGTAAAAATATGTATGAATCTTCAATGACTCCCTGCCGGTGATTGCATACATTATATGCATTTTTAATCCTGGTCTTAGAAGAACTCTAAGTGGCAGGTCTCTTTACTTTGTGCAATTAAACTGCCCTATAATGTTTGAAGCTGCTGTGAAGGAAAGAAACCGTAATTTAACAACGCCGTAATGTAGCCATTAGCTGCCCATGCCACAGGAAGCTAGCAAGCCCCACCAGAAAGTGCATCTGATAAAAGTCTGCGGTGTTGCAGTCTCCCTTTACAGTGGATACTCTCTTAAATGATTAATGGGTCTAATAGAGTCCAACAGGAAGAAGGCCAGTGTTTTATGGTCAACGAACAGGCGGCTCAGATTATTCAGGGACAAGGAGACACGGGGAAGAAATCCCTGCTGGGGGGTTTGATCCCTGGCCAGCAGGGTCACATGTGTGGCTTCAGGCAGCAGCGGACGTAACCGCAAAAACTACTGTGTCGCAGCCGTGTTCGTGTCACTCGCTTACAGAGGGGGTGGGAAGATTTGAGATGGTATCACTAATACCCCAAAGTCCATCTGTTTTGGGGGGAAGTGGAACGACACTAAAATTTCTGGTTAGGCTGTGGTCGAATGCTCCGCTGTTGATATGAAGAGATAAGACTATATTATCGTACGTTTAACTGTCCAATAAATAAATCTTATGGCCCTGACACAGCAAGATGAAGGTTAGCGAGCGTCTGTTACCAAAGGTTTTGCAGTGTGTCCCACATCGTTGACCCAGTTACGTCCATCATATACATATGCAGCAGTTCCTACAGGATTTTAAAAGATTGAAAAACATTATTACTGTATAGGTCTCCCTTGTGCCTCCAAAACAGTTGTGACTCATCAGAGAATGGACATGGGACTTCTGAGGGTGTCCTGTGGTGTCTGGCAACACAATGTTGTTAATGGGGGCCTTTGGGTCCTGTGTGTTGAGGGGAGGGTCCTCTGTGGATCATCCCACAGATGCTTGATCAGTTTGAGATCTAGTGAATTTGGAGGCCAGGTCAACACCTTGTGCCGTTCTTCATGTTTTTTGAGTTGTTCCTAAACCGTTTTTGTGTGTGTGTCTGTGTCAGTCAGTCTGCATCATGCAGGGTATGGCCTCTGTCATTGCTATGGGGTGGGGGTGCCTGGTCTGGTCTGGTCTAGGTGGGTGCTACATGTCTAAGTAACATCCACAGGAATGCCAGGTCCAAAAGTTTCACATTGAATTGTCACAAGATGGTCAATGTTATTTACTTCTCCTGACCTTCTCCTGGTCATAATGTATTGGCTGCACACGGCACTGTTAATCTGTAACTGCGAGTCTGCACAGACTTCAGGAGGACATACGCTACAAGAAATACTCTCATCATCAAAAGTTTAAGCCTGATCTTTTACCTGCCGGTGGCTGATTGGGTTATAAATATTTAACAGCTCTGACGTATGAGCGAAGAATCAGGACAAGACCTTCACGAATTTGTATTTTTATGGCCCTTTATTATTTTGTTTGCACTGATTACATGAGCACCGGGAGGACGTCCACGTCGTGCACATACGGGAAAACAGGACAAAATGCCACAGATGACTAACTAGCTCCCCGGTTACCGCGGGCGTTGGCATGGCAACCGGCAGAGCATAATCAGCAGCGTTGGAATAAAAGTTGACCAGTCACAGACGGCTTTGGCTCGGGATGACAAGTGTGGAGATCAGGAGGGTTCTGTTGGCTCGGAGTCAGGCACCTGTTGGGAAGCTCTTTCTGTTAGTTTGTTTGTCCCGATGGAACAATAACAACGAGTCCTCACTTCGTCTCTTAGCGTTACACAATTTATACATTTGGGAAGTTGGCTTTTGCTCAACATTTATCTGCGTATACTCATGGAAACAACAGCTCGTTAGTGATTGCATATTACAATCTGTCGGCCAAGTAGGTCAAAATAAACCATGACACACTAGCCATTACAGATATACGTGCCCTAAAAAGATGGTAAAGTTAATCATAAACAATCTTGAGCTGGGTCAAGGTCCTTCCGTTGTGCTTTAGCTGCAGCGAAAATGTCCGTTTAATCCCTTTCGGCAGACTACAGTGCAATAAGACGGATGTTGTATTTGGATCTTATTCCTGTAAATGTAATATAATTTATCTTACTGTGCTTATTAAAACTTATGTTAGACAAACTTCATTCACCCACAAGGGAAATTGCTTGGTCGCTGTAGCTCAGTTGCACATAAAACCACAAGTAAGTCAAATAGGTGAAGGTGGTTATTTAAAAAAAAAAAATAAACAAATAAAATGAAATAAAATAATTAAAACAATAAAATAAAATAGAAATTAAATATGTAAAAATCTAGCAAAAAAAATGTACACACAAAACATTATAAACCCAATTATTGTCATTATTTTGAATTAGAATAATAATAAAAAAAAAATCATTGAATACAAAATACCAAAACTAAAACTGTGTTTTCTTCCAGAGGCTGTGGTTTGTAGCAGTATTGAATTGCATTGCGATGTACGATCTGTTTTTATTATTCTTAACCATCCCATTTTTAGTCAGTGGGCTAGGCTTAATAACAGAAACAACTTCAGTGTTTTATTCAATCCAGTTTAACAGCGCCACCAACTATGTCCTCAAAAGGGATCATCCAGGTGAATCACAACCTTTCTTTAACAGGTTCAACATTATAACAGTCATGGAGGGGGCTTTAGTGCAGGACTGTTATTAGAATGAATTTGTTTTCACTTTTATACCTCGTGTTTAGGAAAGTGTCAACACATCCACCAGTTTTTTATTTAAATAGATGTGCAAAAAGTGTGATAAGTGGGATTTCTCTCTCCAGTCCTTCCAGTAAAACAGTCTGTCACCTGTAAACGTGTTATGAATGAAGTCATTCTGTTATAATGTGTGCTTCGTCTTCCCGAGGTCCCGTTAGAGCTGCTTCGTGACGTCAATCAAAACCTCCCCTGCTTTTATTCTGACTGTGTTGTCCTCTGAATGCGCGCTAGGTCACACTCTAGGTAGGAAAATAAAAAAAACAAAACAAAAAGCTCGATGAAGAAAACCTAAATATTCAGCGCGTAGTCACACAAAGAGACAAAAAATAAACTATTTATAATATTGCCTTACATTTTCTATTCAACAGCTCAAAAGAGCGTATTTTCCCGCGAGCGTGCCCTCAATTTTAACATCCGAGGGAGTGAAGCTGCTGCGTCTGATACGTGCATCCAGCTGTTCCATTACGTACAATGATTCTCTAGAAGCACTTTGTTTAGTGTGTTTTTCATTAAATAAAAACTGCTTCTTTCATAAAGCTCGTACGCTAATGTGTGCTAACGATTCCAGTAGCTGTTTGTGCTTTTACAAAATCACAAAGGGCCTACACACTTGTTTATACACTCAGTTTTCACTAATTAAAAATTGGGTCTCTTCAGGTTGCCCCTTTTTTTCCTCTCGGCTCAGTTTGTTCACGGTTTGTCTAACGAGCCGTAACCGCTATTATGTCTCCTTATTTTGTAAACCGTTAATATTTACTTACAGCGTTGACAGCCAAAAGCCGGAGAAAATAACGGAGTCCCTTTCCCGTAATTACCAATAAAATCGGCAACATATAATTCATGTGGGATCCGTATTTTAAGTGCCGCGCGTCTGCATTCTTGGGTTTACAGTCAAATTTTCTCCAAATTTTATGTGCAAGTCAAGGCAGGCCGGCTGCTGGATCCAGCTGCTTTGCTTTAAAGAGACCACAGCCGGGCTAATCACCCGCCTCCTCTCTTAAATTCATTCATAACGTTTAGGAATCCACACCGACGGGGGCGGCTGACCTTATTGCACAGACTACATATATAAAGCTGCTCTAATATATTCCCACAGGAAGGCTTCCCACTCTGTAATTTGTTGACTGCTGCAGAGGGTCTAAAGAGCAGCAATATTCTTTAATGCACTTGTAAACACACATAAACTTGAGCACACACACACACACGCCGCTGCCTGGAGAAAGATTCGAGAGTGGTACTCGGGGAGGAATAATTATAGATGGCATTGAATTTCCTGCTCTGCTCCGTGTGCAAACAGTGTTTAGCCAAGAGGGGTTGCTTGCGTTACATGTTTACGCCGCGGCACTAGTTGGCAGCAGGGCCGCATTATTGTAGTGTGTCTGAATGTCTGACTGTCAAGAGAGCTGGGCCGCCAGATAATTGCACAAAACTAACTTATTATATTCAGATGAAGCCGGGGAAAAAGGGAGCTAAAGCAGCGGGATAATGCGAGAACTTCAGTGGGAGCTGGTGAAGGAACCGGTTTCTGATATCATGAGTGCGACCGGTAGTAGGCGAGAACGTGGTGTTTGTATGCATGAGTAACTGGCAGCTCGCCTGCAGATATGTGAATGTACTGCTTATGCATGAATGCATGAAGTGCAGCCCTCCACTCCCTCCCCATACCTGGAGCTGTTATATTTTTTAGAGAGAATAGATTGTAATTGAATATACTTCCCTGAGCTGCCTGTGAAACCTCATTACCAGCCACATCACGGAGGAGAGTCCAGGGAGAAGGCACAGTGACCTGCAGGGAGCGAGGTGGAAGGAGAGATAAAAGAGCAAAAGAGAGAGTGAGCCGGGATATTGATTCTGTTCAAATCAGAATCGCAGCAGAGGACGAAGCGGGGAAAAAGAAGTAGAGATACAGATGTGGGTGAAGGTAAAAAAAACAACCAGACATGAAGTGTCCTAGTGAGGTCCTAAGGCACGAACAGACCAAACCGACATCAAAAAAATACGGTAACGTCACCACACGTTGCTTGTGTCAGGATCTGAAAGTTGCACAACACAAATACTACAACCAGTGTGGATGTTCTGGCCTTGCACGAGATCAAACCACACCAGAAGTAGTAGTAGTCTGTATTTAGCATTCAGAAGGGGAAACTGGAAGAGGTGGGATTATCTGGGAAGAGCTGCAGTACAGAGCTGGTCTCTCCTGCCTCTGTGGGACTAGATTCCACAGCCTACGCCGGTGCGAGCCATTTATACTTTTTATGCACTCATCAGTTTGCCAAACGCTAGTTAATTTTCTTTCATCAATTGCGAATTTTGCGGCAATTTCGCCAAAGACGAGTCGTACAAACGTTTGTATCTCCGAACCTCCTCAGTTAACCTTTCCTCCATGTGTTCCATTACACAGATGGTCATGTTGTACCCTCTTGACAAGTTGTTTACTTTCATCCCTTCCCTTTCTCATCATAGCAGCACAGTCTTGTTGACCTGAACAACCAATCGCAGAGCTCTTTCCCCGGTAGCCTCTGCCACCAGTGCAACACCCTCAATCTGCTTAGTAAGCCGTCAGCAGGAGTCCACCTAACCAAAAAAAATTGGGTCACAGGTGCTCACCAACGGCCCACCAGCCAAAAAAAACAACCTCCACCGTGGTGTGTCACGCTCCTTAAACCACCACGAGAGCAGATTCAACCACATTAGACTGGTACTGATTCTGCCGACGTCTGCTGGCCGTTTGAACGCCATTATTTCAAAACACATCTTCTGATTTCATGTGACGACGCAGGTCCGAGCAAACGATTTGCATAATTGCACAAAGCACTCGAGCAATCATCAAACCGCTCAGTAACCTTTGTACCCTCCGTGAAAGTGTCTGTTTCCTCTCCGTTCGTGGTTCACCATTTATCTCGTGAGAGAAAATGGAGAGAAAGTGACTGGGATCCGCGGAGAGAAGGGCGAATACGAGAGACTGAAGGTGGTGTGAGGTGATGCGAGGGAGAGAAAGGCTCAGTTTGTCTTGATCCCAGCTCGGCGCCCCTTGTTATTCCGTACATATCTCCGCCGTACATTGCACAGAGCCAGAGACTGTAGGAGAGCGCAGGGAGACAATGAGTGACAGAGTGAAACAGACCGAGCGGCGGAGTGGGGGGGGGGGCTGAAGTGTGGCGGCGATGGGCGCTAGGATGTGACGCTGCGCGAAAGTGGGCAGAGGGCGGATGAAGCTATCTCGTAAGGTGCTACGAGGTTAAGCCACCCACCACTGGCTGTCGCTATGGTGACACCATGGCAACCACCAGGTGTTCAGCCGGGAAAGAGCAACAAACACCGTGCGCGTGTAGAGGGACTCGCGTTTCTTGTTCATCCTTTATCGTTCAAATTCAAAATTCAAGTGCTGCTGGTGGTGTCGGTCGTTCAGTTTGAATGCTGGACGGGAAATTCACGCGTGTCCAGATGTGTTCGTGCAGCTCTGGCTGTTTGCCTGGATGAACGTGTTCGCAGTACAGTAGGGTGTGAGTGTGGAAAAACAAAAACAGCTTAAAATGGGATTCGGTTTACTAGTGTTTGTGTCCTGCATGTTTGTGCGGTCAGCGTTAAGGTCAGTGTTTCCTGGTGATCGCTCCATGTGTTGTTTTGTGTTTACGCTGTATGTATGGCTCTTCTGTGCTTAAACCTATAAGCTGATTTGATAACATGCTTACAGAGATCTCCATTTCAATCCCTTGGTGTTAGCTCTGTTACATCACTGCAGCCGGCTCTGCGTTTGAGTATATATATATATATGTGTGTGTGTGTGTGTGTGTGTGTGTGTGTGTCGGTTTGTTTGGACGCAGGCGTGTGGCGTACAGACGCTCGGCACATGGTAACACACTAGGAACAATGTCACACGTGCTTGTGCCATGCGTGCACCGCGGGCCAGTCACACAAATACAGTCGGCGAACGCACACCAGACTTCTGCTTTGGCTCTTAAAGGCGCACTGTGCCGCTGCTAACACACACACACACACACACACACATCGGGCCAGATAGGGGGGAGGGAACCGCTGATCAGCACCCTGAAGTTTGATCATTTAATTAAAATGGAAACACGTGGTTTGAAGTGTGAACCGCCACCGCAGTGTTGTTTTCTCACAATACGTAG
This sequence comes from Chelon labrosus, assembly GCF_963514085.1. NCBI lineage: Eukaryota > Metazoa > Chordata > Actinopteri > Mugiliformes > Mugilidae > Chelon > Chelon labrosus. The sequence goes on along the minus strand of NC_140350.1, from coordinate 14,011,656 downwards.
GTGATACACTGTGAGCGCCTCGCTGTGTTTGTGTAGTTATTTCTAGTGAAGTCACACCTATCAGCTGTAAATTAATGAATACGAGAAGCGGATTTATTTCCTCTTTCATTCTGGTTTAAGTAAACAATGATCGTAAATAATGTCAAAATGATAATCTTAAAGTCTGTGACTAATATTTATCAAGTAGACGCCTTAATGGTGCTCGTCAGTACCTGAAACTGATATTTGAACAATGTGTATAGGCCAGAAGAAACTAGATAAGCTCCCACTAGACCTCCTGGAATGAGCAACTACATGTTCATATTTTTAGGGCACGAAGAGCCAAATTTGATTTTGTTATATTCCAAAAGTGCTCACAAATTTCATGCATAAATATTACAAATCATTTAATGCCCGTGCATGCCTGCAGGTTTTAATACTGTACTCCAAATTCAGGAAATGAACCATTAAAAAAAACGCGCTACAAACTAAAACGGCAATGGAAATTTAATTTAAAAACAACCTGCAGACAAAATATGAGCACGAAATATGAGCACGGTGCTTCTAATTTATCTTTTTTAGCCTCGTGAAAAATATTATATGATATAAAAGAAGTAAGGAAGAAAGAAAGAGCAGGACCACCAGTGGATGGGGTGGCCAACTGCCAGTAAGTAATTGAAGTGGGAACCAGAAACAAAGAAATACAGTTAGAGGGATGAGAGAAGAGGAAGCTGGAGAGACAGATGGGAGTTGATCCAGCGGAAGGATGCTCCTCAGGGTCCTCACATCCTTCTCCTGTTTCCTATTAAATTACTTGAACCTGCGTGCTTCCTGACCGTGAACTGTTGAATGTGAAATATGGGACATGTCTGTGTTATAATGTTCTTCGTGTGCTCCTGCTCCTGCTCCTGCGCGTTGCCGTTTTCCCCGCATGCGGCGCTGACGTGTTTATTTTATCTGTGTTGCAGATAAACCTGCGGCTCATTTTAGTCAGCGGCAAGACGAAAGAGTTCCTCTTCTCTCCCAACGACTCCGCGGCAGACATCGCCAAACACGTGTATGACAACTGGCCAATGGGTGAGTAGCCGCATGTCGTGGTTGGAACGGTGCATGTCACGTCGGTTCCGCGTGATTTCTTTTTATCTCTTAAGTGCAACCATATGATATAGTGACCTATCTTTACAACTTCTTTACAGTTGTACTTGTTATATATTTATTTTATATTGTTTTACCGGTGTGTGTTTGTGGCACTGTAATTCCACTGGGGGGACGTATCCAAGTTTGGGAACCACTGCTTTAAATAATTCATACACACATCTACAAATTCATCCCAAGCTAGTTTGATTGTACTGTATAGTGAATTCAGAGCAGATGAAATACGTTTCCTGAACAACAGTGCATCCGATGGCGACATGCGAACGATGTGTCAGCGTGAAAGGTGTCTCTCATAGCAACAAACCTCAATTAATCCTGAATCTGCAGCTCCACTCTGCGCTTCACTGCTCATTGTTTTTGAAACATCTGGCCTCCAACTTGTCCGTAGTTTCAGTGAGTTCAGTCACTCTGAACTAATAGCTTCGCTTTTGGCTGCGGCAGGCAGGTGGAGCATCTTGGAGCCGCTCTAGCCTGTTTTGCTTCCCTGCAGCTGCCAAACATGATTCATTCAGCACAGTTCAAGTTTTAAATTAACAGCGAGAAGTTGTGTAATCCCTGTCTATGGACTGTATGTAAATATGGACAATGCATCTCCACTTCCTAGCATTGGCCAAACAGACGCTATTTTCCCGGGGATACAGGCAGCGCCATTGTGCGACTTTGGAGCCAGAGTCTACGCGGTACAGTCTGAGAGTGGAGCCAATTACAAGGAAATCTTCTGTCTTTAGAAAAGAAGTAATGCTCTATATAAAATCACTTTCATCGACAACTTGACGCCTTTCAGAGCACAGCAATCTGCAGTACAGAGAAAAGTGTAAAGCTGCAGCTTGTAAAACACTGTACTCATTTTTTAAATTTTATTTTACAACTTTCACAATCCGGGACCGCTTTACGGAACGGTTGGCGGTCGCAATTGTGTCACATCCTGTTTCTATAGCGTCAAATAGCTAACTAAACACTTGAACATGCATCAACGTTATATTAACTACCTAAAATGATAGAAACCATCCTTGAATAAAAATAATTGACGTGTATTTTAGTGTTTTAGTTCGGCCCAAGTCCCGCCCACTAACATGGAGGAGGCGGAGCTTATGACCTATACTGTAGCCAGCCACCAGGGGGAGCTCTACTTGCTTTGACTTCACTTTTGAGGAGCAGTTCTTCCGTCCATCTTTAAACTATCTATGTCCCTGTCAGATGTCTTTATTGTCCTTATTCTTCACACTGATTTAGATTAAAGAAACTGACACCTGACTGAGTTCATATCTTACTGCAAAGTGCTTTGTAACGCGTCATTATGTATGAGGAGTTGAGTGAGTAGCATCAGAGTCAGACGGAAAGGAAATTTTCTCTCCTCCTCTGGCCGCTGAGAGCCGCGGACGAGGAAATGCATTTCACAACAGTTGCGGTCTGCGTCGCTGTGATGCGTAATTAATATCTGGGGAGGTGCACATCAGGCTACGGTGCAGGGAGCCCACCGAGAAACATGAATCTTGCTTAACAAGTTTGCTTCATATCTATCTTATTTTTTCCTTTGACCTTTGGTAAACTTTCTTGCATTTCATTCCGCACACAATATTACATCAGCACAGCTGCAGCTTGTCTACATAAACACTCAATGCTATCAATTTTGCTGCTGGTGCACATGGAAACCAGATGATCGGGACTGATCTTGGCCGCGTGTCTATAACATAATGTAACATGGAGGAGCTATGCAGGGAGAGATCACTTTCAAAGTCGCTGCTAATCACTTACATGCAGGTCTATAGAGCAGTATGGGAATGTGCAGATCATTTGGCGTAGGGTAATTAGAGTGAACTCCTCTCAGCCTGATTATCATTGCATACAGGAATGTGGGATCACAGCGCAGCCACCTCCTCTCTGCAATACACCCACTCCCTAACTGCTGCCGCGCCGGGGTTAGAATTCATTTGATACTGCCGACCTCGCACCACCTTCAAAACTGTAGCCTTTTCCCACGGTGCTGTGAATGAAGTCGGCGCTTAAGAGGAGCCCACAGTGCACCGAAAACTACAAATTATACCAATGCGCTCGGATTCTCCTCGACAACCCGGAGTATCGCGCCCGGTCCCGTCAGTTTTGGAAGCGCCCCGTGTTCCTCCCAGACAACAGATCTGAACCCTGTGAGACCCAGAGCAGGCACTCAGTCAGCAACAACACCCTCCACTAGGCTGGAGACAAACATCTGGTGGCCAGACTCTGCTGCCGTGCGACTCCCCACCGCCCCCCAACTGTTTTCTCTCTCATTTAATGCGTTCACTTTTGTCTTTGGCGCTTCCCAAGCCGCACCGAGTGTTCTTCCTTTGCCTCGACTCTTTCTCACGTTCTGTAGTTTACCCCGCAAAGCCCAAATATTATACATTCTGTGTATAATGGTCTAAAATAAAGGCCCCAAATGTCTCAAAATACCGCCAGTGCGGTTGTCTGTGGTCCTTTTTGTCGCCATGCCGTGACGGATGTCCTTTCACTCTGTACAGTGTCTTATATTGACACAGACCAGGGCTAACACAGGAGAATGTGAAACTTAGCTTGGTTTGGGTTTTAAAGTAAATTCAATTTCAGGTAGCAATAAAAAGGCAATGAAATGTTATGCTAAAGCTGCATGTTCTTGGTTTAAGAAGAAATAAGGCGACATACTGTGGAAATTTAGAAAAATGACTGAAAAATCAAACCAGACAAAAAGAAGAGCTTTATGTCTTTTTAACTCTCTCTTTCCATCCGTCCTTTTCTGTCAGACTGGGAGGAGGAGCAGGTCAGCAGTCCTAACATCCTGAGGCTGATCTACCAGGGACGCTTTCTGCACGGCAACGTAACACTAGGAGGTGAGAAAACACAGAAGGTGCACCACCCTAAGTAAATTCCTGCGCGCTCGCAGGCGTGCACGCAAAATCACAGCAGCGTGCCGCTGGAAACTTCTCTGCTGCTCTCGCCTTTTTCCCGAGCCGCAGAACAGAGGTACCTCAGTGCTCCGGACAAGTCTGCTTTTGACAGAGAGAGGGAGGAGAGAGGAAATACAGAAAAAGAGGGGAAAGAGGCTGGTCAGGAAAGAGGCAAGACTGGCGTTGGAGTAGACCTCAGGCAGGACAAAGAGGAGACAGAAAGGCCGGGCGGGCGGGCGGCATGAAAACGAATGCCATAAGTGAGGAGAAAAAAAAGGATGTCTTCTTTTGTGTGTTCTCCCTGGCTTTTAGGCTTTTCTTTTTTTGTTTTTTTTTATCTACCTAACCCAATTTTGATTTGACTGGTGTTTTTGTTGTTAATGGGGTTAGGGCCGTCCCTAACCCTTTTACACTCATCCCATTACCGCCATCTATCTGATAATTCCCTTATCGTTGGTTTAACGAGTTTGCACGCTAACACAGAATCCTCCTCCTGTCGACTCCCAGCGGTTTGGAGACGCAAACACAGACACGGCGTTAAAGCACAGAGGACAGTGATGCAGCTTACATTTTAACTGCAGTTCAGGGTGCATTTGATAATAGCAGCTCGTATGTAGGTTTGAATAAAGTCACATTATCCCCGTGTGGTAATGTGGTCGAAATACTTATGTTGCATGATCTCAGACTCTTCCTTCTTGTAATATATAGTAACTGTGAGTATTTTATTTTAATAATCATTTATTCCACTATTCCTGCAAATATGGAACTTGAATTTTTCCTTGTTCAAAGACTCAGTGTACATAAAAGTTCTGCAACCAAATGGCCTCGCTGACATATGTTTTGAGTCCTCCAGCCTCTCTGTTCTTTTCTCTAAGGTGCACCTTAAGATTCAAGTTCTGCTGATGCTGAATTATATTGTACAAACATACTGTTGCTCTCTGAATATCCTCTCTCTAACTCTCTCTCCCTTCTCCCCCCGCTAGCTCTCAAACTGCCCTTGGGGAAGACCACAGTGATGCATTTAGTTGCCAGAGAGACTTTGCCTGAGCCAAATTCCCAAGGTAACCAGCTCCCCGTCTCCCTTCTTTCCTTTCAGACGGCCTTTCACACGCTGAACAGCTTTAAATGTTCTGCTCCCAGCCATTATTTATTTCTACACATGGCTTCTGTTGTAGGAACAGTCACTAGTGCAAATAATTGGCTCCTTTAAGTGTATCCCCAAGATACAGTACAGTTGTGTGGAATATACGGCTAATATAAGTCATAACAAATGACAGTTTTTCCTTTTTAGGTTAGATTTCAGTGGTGGATTGGGCCTAACAAGTAAGAGTTCAAATGCAGTTATTGACCGTCTTTAATTTGAACAGATTCAGGATTCAGTTTCATGGAAGAACAGTTACAAGTGAACAGCAGATGGTTATAAAAGAGACTCACCTCTAAGCTCTGAGACTGCCAGTCTAAATCTGGCAATCCCAGAGTCAGCCTGGGCACAGACTGAAAAACAAGGGAATGTTGATTTAGACACTGACGAAACCTGAAGTACAATCTAGACAGTTTCTGGTAAGCTACGCACGTAACCTACGCCGGTGCCAGCCAATTTATACTTGTGCACTCATCAGTCTGGCTCGCTCTGTAACAACGGCGCCCAAACGCTAGTCGGGTTAATTTTTGTTTCCACTTCCTGCTTCACTTCCGACAAGGCGACTGAAGCTTTCGAAGAAATTTCGGAGAAAGACGAGTCGTACGAATGTTTGTATCTCCGAACCTCCTCAGTTAACCTTTTCCTCAACGTGTTCCATCTTTATTGATCCAAAACAATCAATTTGAAAACTGAGATGGAGAATCAGCCGCAAACACTAAAGCGCAAACATGCTACTACCAAGCGGACCAATCACAGCTCTTGTGGTCTGTGTCGCCGCGGCACGTAGTTAGTTTCTGGGGAGGTTCATGTCAGGCTACGGCATTAGTGTCTGCGTGTGGTCTGGGCTGTCCCTGAATTGTTTTGACAGACTCTCACTAATGCTCCCTAGTGCCCTAATGTTGCATTCACACTATAAACGTCAAAAACTACAAAAATGGCCGCTAGTCATGCAAGTTTAGGATGAGCAGAGATCCCACAGATGATCTTATCTAAACCCCAACACTCTTTTAGAACTGAAGATGCTACTTGGAGGAAACAAGTCCAGCCAAGTCAGACATTGTCGTCAGGTTAAACAAACACTTCTGATTGGCTGATGCGTCACAATGCTTAAAAATGTATCGTAGCAAGTTACTCTGTCGGCGCTGTTGTGAACATAGACATAGAGTGTCACAGTCTGCTTAAATTCCTGCAGCAGACTTGCTAACTATGTGGATTTAAAGTGGGAGCGCAGACCTTTTACATATAAATTAATGCTTCTTACATTAGAAGCCTTGTCAGAATGACTTCACACTTCACACATTTTTCAGTGCGGTAGAGTTTTAGATCTGGTGTCTGGGGTGACATATCTTCTGTCACGCACCTGTAACCGTCAACCAGCACCGATTCATCCACCAATCATGGAGACGTGGTGATGAGAGGTGCAGTAAGATACAGCAGCTTGGAGAGCGGCAGGAAAACCAAGGAAGTGTCCGAGAGAAAAAAGAAACTCGGAGGAGGGATTAGAGTCTAAAAAAAGAAGCGGTCAACAGCTTGACAAATGATTACCCAGCTGTTTTCATCTGTTATCCTGGCAGTTGTTAGACAACAAGCTGTCTGTTTATAGGAACTCTTTTGGGGGGGGAAAGCACACATCTAGCACAGTAGGTGATCTCATCTCGGTACAACTTTAATTTTTTTTTGCCCCGCCTTGTGCTCTTATTTGCACATGGAGACAGATAAGGGACTATTCTTAGAAGCAGAGGGCAAACGGGGCTGTTCACCTGTAGGCTTACGTCATACACAGCCACCAACCGTGTTTGTGTAGTAACTCTCACCTCCAGAAGGGGGCGACAAAAGTTAAGTAGCTTTACCGGTATGTTTGTTTTAACGGCCTCCAGATCAGATTTAAGAGTGAAATGCTTTGAAATTATAGCTGACCACGCCGAGCCGGGGTCACTTGTTTTTCGTCCTGATGATGATGATGATGTTTGTGTGTGTTCAGGTCAGAGGAACAGAGAGAAGACCGGGGAGAGTAACTGCTGTGTCATTCTGTAAATACACACCTCCGCCGCCAGCCCTCCATCCTCCTCATCCGTTTTTGCCCTCAACGTCCTGGACCTGATGAGCTTGTCCTCTGTCCTGGAGCCTGTCCACAGTGCGGATATGCATACAGACAAACACTTTCTCTCTCTCTCTCTCTCGCTCTCTTTTATTTCCCCCCCTCCCTCTCTCTTGCACACACACACACACACACGCGGAAAGACAGCAGACTCGGGCTGATCCGGGACAGAGCTGGGGGAGCAGGAAATTGATTAACGATAGAGCTGATTCCTTTTGTTGTACTTGATTTGTTGTCGTAACTGAAAATTAGAGGAAGGAACTGGATTTGCATGTGTTTTTATTTTCTTTCTTTCTTTCTTAAAGCACACCTTGTTAAGCCTTCTGCCATACACATGCGTACAGACGGAGCGAACGTACACACCTTGTCCCGGGCCGCCCCTCGGTCCGGCCGGTCTGCTAAAAGTCGAACTGGCGCCTCATTCTAGCTGGCTGTCGTTGTGATGCAGTGCCCAAGTTTGTGTGTGTGTGTGTGTGGCCTTGTTTTCTCAATACGGACCGCTGAGAAATTTTAACCACTAACAGCTCGCACCAACGCGCCCATGCGACCATATGTGTTTGTGAAATGTCCCTCAGTGCGGCAGATGAAGCGTAGACGTGCCTGATCAGAGAACTCAAACCGGGACACACTCACACGTTAACACACAAACACACACACACCGGTGTCCTTCTTACTGCCCTCCTCTGCATGGGCCCTTTCTGTCTGCAGAGCGCTGTAGAGACCGAACACATCCTGCTCTTTCAGTCCATCGTGTTTTTAGCCAAACAAAGCCTGACAAGCAAACAAATAGACAAACAAGCAGCGCCGGTGGTCTGGTTTTGGATATTTGTTTGTCCATAACTTCTGCGACTGTGTTTTGACAGTCCATTCATATTACTGACCGACTAGTGTTGTGACGAGTCAAAGGTTTTTTTTCCCGCCCCCTCCCTCGCCGACACCCCTGTCCCGTCTCATCGCGCTCCTCTTTTATAACAGTGTTTGTGAAGGATCTCTCAGACAGTTGTGGGGAAATGAACTGAAAAAAGCCCCTTTATTTGTCTTAATTTGCTTCTTAATTCTGCATTAATTAATTAAGTCTGTTTTGCACAACCGAAGCATGTGCTCCTTCATCAGATTAATAAAAATGTATAAAAGGTTTTATTGTTTTATTTTATATTTTTCCAATGGAAGTAAAGTTCCAAACTAAGGTAACATGTGTAGAGTATATTTAATATGAATCTTATATAGAACATGATGACTTTAGATCTTGGTGATATACATTATATTGGTGTTTAGTCTATGATTGTCTATGATGGTTAGCTCCTAGCCAGTTCACAGTCTCTCGCTGACCACGTCTTGTGCTTAACGGCAGAAAATCCTCCCTAATCATCGATGGACTGATGGATTTTTATTTGCTTTCTTCTGTGCTCTTTTATTATAATTTTTTTGTTTTCCATTTGTTTATAATTTAATGTAATCCTTGTTTTTTTTTTTCTTTGTGGTTTTTTTGCTTTAAAAGATCGCTTTGTAACAGCACTAGGTCTTAAAATATATTGTTTATATTGATCAGGGTTCAAATCTGTACAGAGATTAAGAGAAAAAAAAAAGTTTTCAAACCAATTGTAAATAGCACTAATGCTCCCTGTACCCCCCCACCCCCCTCCCCTCCTTCAAACTTCAAAATGGAATACATCTGTAAACTAAATAAAGGTTATTGAAGTGCGACTTCCTCTTATTGTGATTTATTTCACGTTCCGTTTGACAGCGAATCTGAATTTGAAGAAAATGCCAAACGAGATGTTGAGAGCTGACCTAGCAAGTGTTCAGCTCTAGTCAGCTGCTTGGATTGCGAAGTATTTCTGTTGAAATGACTCTTCCATGTTAAATTGTCAGCACATTAGGTGAAGAAATATGTGTAAACCTTTTGAAGTCAAGGACTAAAGGCCTGAGTACAAGGGAAAAATTACCCATGACTGTTCAGAAAAATGTGTCTTTTATACTTTCTAAAAGTATAAAATGTAAGTACGCTGTAAGATGACTATTTGTTATATTGTCACATAAATATTCTATTTATTTATATTATTTAAGAATAAGAATAAGAAAAACCTTTATTCGAGGAAATTGCAGAGTAAGAGCTGTTGCAAGTAGCTGCCGGCTTCGACCAGCACTGGAAGCAGAATGATGAAACGACTTGTGAATATAGCAGTTTTTGGTTGTTAACAGACCCTAGTCATGTGAGTTTCAGGTGTGCACCACTCACAGATGGTCCTTATAAATCCTTAACTCTTCATCGGGCATTTAAACCGGGTAGAAGCCAGTTTGATGAGTCGTGAAACGCCTGATATTTCCCTTAAAACAGCCAATTTCTCATGTATAATGCCACAAAGAGTCATAAACTGCTATGCCAGCATTTATTAACCAAAAATCATCATCTTCAGGTTGGGAAAGAAAGGCGTAAGGTAGACAAAGAAACGTGGTGTGTTGTAGAGAAATGATACAGCCCTGGGTGGCACAGGTCTGTAGAATAACAGTATTTCTCACTGAAATGTAGTGAAGGCTAAAGACGGAGGATAGATACTCAACTACGGTTCAATAAAGAGAGATTATTAAGTGTGAAATGAACTGAAGAAGCAAGAACTTGGAGCTGGGCCCCAGACGAAGGTAGCCGGTCGGGACAGGACCACCGGGAATCTAGGCTGCCAGTGGTGGAGCACGTACAGTTGGCTGATGGAGACTTCAGTTCCCAAGGATCAGGAGGAGGGCTGCACGAAGGACGCGAATTTAAGGGCTGGGGACTGACTGTCATGGCAAACAGATAATTGGACAAGAGACTGGAAACCGATCACGTGAACAGATCTCCAGAACTTTCATTAAAATGTATTATACTCGCTATAGGTCGCCTGCAGGATGACCCTTTGTGATATTGTCACATCAATTTTGCATCAATTAAAGGGGAACTACTGTTTTTTACAACCTGGACCTTATTTCTGGCATAAAATACGATCTTTTACTCATACCCATATAACTTTAGTGTCATTTATAGTCAATCCGGAGATATTTAGATCTGCGTATATCCATATAGTGGGAGTGACTGGGGCACCGAAACGCAGCCTCTAAATAACACATTATCTGTAGATTGACCTACAGACCCCGGATGATATCTTCTGACCTGGATGATGTCATCTATGAGCACCCCCAACGGTTGGCTTGTTTACCTGTAATTTGCTATTGCTAGTTTTTTGCAACATGGCTGAATATTTTTCTGATTCTGAGGTTGTGGACGAACCATAGCAGTAGCAACCCATCGTAGATTGACCTACAGACCCTGGATGATGATAACAGGTAACTCTGGACTCAACAGGGAATGGCACTAGTGTACGATGACAAAATATTGGTGAAATGAATGAGTTTCGCGGCAGATAATGCATTATATAGAGGCTGCGTTTCGGTGCCCCATTCACTCCCACTATATTGATATACGCAGATCTAAATACCGTATCTCCCGATTGACTACAAATGACACAAAAGTTATATGGGTGCGTAAACAATCGTATTTTATGCCAGAAATAAGGTCCAGGTTGTAAAAAACAGTAGTTACCCTGGTTAAAGTGGTGGTTTTCTTTCATAACAAGCTTACGATACTCGTGTACCTATACTTCCTGTATAACATCTTTTAAGTTTTTAAAAAAAAAAATGTGTTGTGAGTTTGTGTAAAATATAAGTTCTGAATAAATGCTGGAGTAAAATACATACTGCTCACTATTTCTGCTCTGAGTAAGAGCAACAAATGTCACAACTGTTTCTCTTAATAAATTGCTTTATGTGCAAGAATGTGCTTCTCATTTGTTGAAGTCTTGTGATGTCCCTTACAGTCATACTTTAATGTGTCCTTTAAATCTCATTGACTGTCATCTTACATGAAAGGTAATCTGCAGCAGACTTTACCAAAGCTTGTCTTAAAAAAATAAATAAATAAGATTTCCACTTTTGTGATTTACTCTGACAAATTATTAATGCAAGGAGAGTCCAATTGCATAATTTTTCTGTGACTACCATGTGATGCTGTTTAGTCACTCTGTCCAGTTTGCACAACAGTGAGTCGACCAAAGTGCAGCAGGAAGAACAGTGTGGAACACAGAGTACAGTCCAGCCTGTCATCCTGAGAGCAATTTTTGGAAACGTGTCGGTGCCTCATGCACTCGGCTAATGGCGCGCCGAACAAACAAGATATGTTTCATTACTGCGGGGGCAGCTTTAAGGAATAAAAGCATCTGTTTGTGACACGGCGGCACAGCATGAGCTCTGAAAAATTATTTTATCAAAGATGATGACTGTGCGTGCCCTCAGAAGAGTCCCGTGTGTCTTTTTCTTCCTCTCCCCCCCTTTCCTCCTCCTCCTCCCCCCTGTTTTCCCTCCCTCCAACCATGCTGTGTCCACTACACAGTAACGTGGGCCAGATATTCAACATGAATGCCACTATTCTTTCTTCCCAGAAATAGTCTGGGTGCAGACAGAGAGGATTGTGGTCGCAGCAGCGCCAGTCAAAGGTACCATTCTGTGTGTGTGCCATTAAATCAGTGAGGCCTCTGAACGAGACAGCAGCCTCTTTATACAAATGACTGGTTTTAAGGTTGTGCGGGGCCGCATTTTGTCATTCAAATTACATTTCAGTGTAAATAATGTAAATGTTAATAAAACAGATACCGCGTGTCTGACACTGACTGCACGCTACTACACCATGGTTTAAGATAGGCAGGATTGCCTGGGTGACACCCTTTCACAAAGCTGCTCTCACACATTCATTTCTCATGTTTGGATGGATTATATGGGTAAAATATAATTATGGGGTAACATCCACCAAACATTAGCCAAACAGGATGGCAAGACACGATTCCCTTTGCTAAGTGTGTGACTTCATTGCAGTCCAAAGAAAAGATTGAGGATAACGCCATCTTCTGGCAAAACCCAAAAATGCAGAGTAGAAATGTTATACATCAAATCCTTCACCACTTGAGAGTTTTTAGTCTCTATTGGGATGAAAGTAAACATATTATAATTGATATTTATTTTCTAATCTTTCCCCCAAAACAGTGGTGTTGTTCAGCTTGTTTTATTTATTATACAATAAATGTGTTAAATAAATTTGTTTTGTGGAAATGTCATAATTTAGCTCCTGGGAGATTTGGTTTGATAACCTTTTGGTTTTAACACTGAACATCATTAGTGTGGATTAGCTGTATTCTGCTCAAATTATTGTATCACATAATAATGGACACATCTGCTCGAAAAGGACCATCGCTATATATGCTATAGGGTTTGACACACCCTGTCTGATGTGCCTGCAACTTTGCAAGAAGATGCCCCCGTGTCCATGGCTGAGGTGCATTGAGCAAGCACCTAACACCCTAAATTGCTCCCCGGACTCTGCACAAAAGAGGCAGTAGCTCACTGCTCGGAGTGTACAAATTCTGCGTGAACAAACTTAAATAAATTATTATTATTATTATTTAATCATCTGTCTCATCCTGCAAACTCCTTTGCTGCAAGTTTATCATTAATATAACGGCCGACTGGGACCTTTCTGCGTGGAGTTTGCATGTTCTCCCTGTGTCTGCGTGGGTTTTCCCTGGGTACTCCAGCTTCCTCCCGCCGTCCAAAGGTGTGCATGTGAGTGTGAAAGGTTGTCTGTCTCTCTGTGTTAGCCCTGCGATAGACTGGCGACCTGTCCAGGGTGTACCCCGCCTCTCGCCTGATGGCACCTGGGTCAGGCTCCAGCCCAGACAAGCGGTTACAGAAGATGAATGAATATAACAGACATGTCCCCTTTGAGTCCAAAAACATCCAAACCTTGTTTGTATGACATATATTAATAGTGTGATTTGCAACGACACGAATTATAGAGGATCATGTTATTTTCGTTATGGGTGTATTCACATTTTAATCGTATGAAACAGACATTGTTAAAGGCAGAATGTATTTCTCTGTATTTCATGTTCACAAACAAGGTGACATTTGGGCAAAAGGGTTTTCACGCAGACCTGTGCTCTGATATTTCCCTTAAAACAGCCAATTAGTCTTAGATCTTTCTCATGCATATTGCCATAAAGAGTCATAAACTGCTACGCCAGCGTTTACGAACCAAAAAGCTTGGTATTACTTGTCACTTGGTGACAGCAGAAATCTGGCCATGCTTCATGGGCCTGATGCCCCTTCGTCTCTGGATCCAGCGTCTGAATATCTGCTGGATCTCCTTGGTTCTCAGACAGTAGATGAACGGGTTGATCAGTGGAGGGAAAAGACTGTAGAAGAGGGTCGTGGCTATTCGCTTGTCGGGGGTCATCTTCAGGTTGGGAAAGAAAGGCGTGAGGTAGACAAAGAAACGTGGTATGTAGTAGATAGAAATGATACAGCCCTGGGTGGCACAGGTTGAAAAGGTCTTCATTCTGCCCTGAGGACGACAGTGACTTACAATTAAAGGAATACTTGGTTTAATATGACAAATCCACAAAAATGTACGCCTTAAAGACGTAAAAAGACATTAAACTGGAGGTGTCACGTGATGCTGGCAGCGGAGATGGCAGCTTAGTTGGAGGCTCCGCAGTCGAGTAGCTTATTTTATTTAAGTGAAGGGTTACACGGTACTTCTCTCGACCTCTGAGTGACACATTTTATGTTTGAGAATTCTGAAACTACATTTGTGGAGTTACGATGCCTGGCCAGCAGCAAAAGCCCGCTACACGAAGTCAAGAGACGGCTAGCAAACCCGGCGAAGCTAGCAACGCAGCTAAAGCAGCTAACACCGCGGCTAAAAACATTTCGCCGTCGCCCCCCAAAACGGCCAACCCCCCTCCTCCTCCTCCTAATCAGATGGCCAAGGACATATCGAGCATCTATGCACTTTTAAGAGAAACATCAGAGTCTCAAGAACGCAAGCTGAACTCCATTGAGTCAGCAACTCGTGCTGTGGAGGCGAAGCTGTCCGACATTGCTACACGCCTGAACAATGTTGAGTCTCGCATAGACTTCCTTGAAGACGCACATCAAGCGCTTGTAACTAATCCCCCTGCCACTCAGTCTGAGGTGGAGATCTTGCGACAGAAGCTGGACGACCTGGAAAATAGGAGCCGGCGGAACAACCTGCGCTTTGTTGGCTTCCCGGAGGGATGCGAGGGCCCGGACACACTCGCCTTTCTACGCAAAGTTATTCCACAGATGCTGAACATTGACCTTCAGGGAGACCTCGAAATCGACCGCGCACACCGGACCCTTGCCAGACGCAGACCGGACGACCAGCCCCCGCGACCCATCGTCGCTCGCTTCCTGAGATTCCAGGACAAGGAACGGATCGCTGAAGCTGCGCGGAAGATGGGAAAGGTGCACTGGGACAAACATCACATCATGGTCTTCCCTGACTACTCCAAACTGGTCACCGAGAAACGGGCTGCTTTTAACCAATGCAAACGCCTGCTTCACGAGCGTCGGATCAAGTTCTCCGTGAGGTATCCAGCTGTGCTCTCCCTGAGGACGGCGGATGGTAGACGTGAGTTTACAGACCCCAAAAAAGCTCTGGAATTCATTCGTTCTCTGCCCCCGTGAAAGCATACTCATATTTTGCTCTTCAGTCACCTAGAACCATCCAGTTGAACTGTACACGTCTCTCATTTACATCGTTAAATACATTCTAATATGGAAGATATATCTCATTTATTATTTTAGATGGTGACATTATGGGTTCTATTATACCCATCATTTTTGGTTGTGCCCTATATACTAATTCAGATGTTATTGGTCTACTGTGGACATTCGAGTTGCTATAGCAGGGGGAACATATCATCCCCTGAGCTTATACTTTGCTTTATTTTTTTAGAATTTTTTTGTTTTATTTTGCTTTTTACTCACTCCCACCATTTCCATTAGCACTAGTGACCAATCCAGATCTGAAAAGGGCCTAATAGGGAGACGTACACTTCAGATTGACATCACTGGATGGGTAGGTATAGCTACAAACCTGTTCAGGAGTTTTGGTTATATTTTACTGTTTATTACTTACAGCCCTTACACAGTTTTGTACTGATGTGGCCCTTGCTAATTCTCAGCTACATAATTATAGCTGCGTGACTGCCTTCTTTGTGAGCTGTTAGACTGTTCAAAGTCACGGACCAAGTTTTTTGTGTGTTAGGCTTGGTGCTTTTAGTGCACCTACTGGTGACAACAGTTCATGGTCACCATGTAAGTATGTGTATGTATCTTTGTCTTTTTCTC
Organism: Chelon labrosus; assembly: GCF_963514085.1. Taxonomy (NCBI): domain Eukaryota; kingdom Metazoa; phylum Chordata; class Actinopteri; order Mugiliformes; family Mugilidae; genus Chelon; species Chelon labrosus. The sequence goes on along the minus strand of NC_140350.1, from coordinate 13,996,142 downwards.
CCATTATATGGTTTTCCTTCTTCTTTTTTCTTTTCCCCCAACTTTTTTGTTGCCCAGGATGTTTGTTGCTCAGCGATGGTGGCTTTAATGATAGGTTACATGGCCTATAAGCAGAGGTTACTAAACCTACTCCAAACTAATGATGCAGGCGGATAAAGGAAGGTCCTTGAAACTAATGACATGGAACGTGCGAGGTCTTAACCACCCTATTAAAAGGAAAAAAGTCATAACATTCATTAAATCAAAAAGATGTGATATAGCATTTCTCCAAGAGACTCACTTATTGACTCAAGAATCTAGAAAGCTTTGCAGAGATTGGGTTGGTCATGTCTCCTCCTCATGCTGGAATAGCCACAGCAGGGGAGTAACTATTCTAGTACACAAACAAATACAATTCAAATGTATTAAGGAAAGTACTGATACTGCTGGAAGAGTTTTGATGCTACTCGCCGAGATACAGGGCCATAAAGTAATTTTAGCTAATGTCTACGCTCCTAATATTGATGATCCCGCTTTCTTTGGGCAACTAGAATGCAAACTCAATGATATGGGAGATTATCCAATTTTGATGGGGGGTGATTTTAATCAGGTTATGGATAGCATATTGGATCGTAGCACCCCGTCACAGCGTCAATGCAAATCAGCCTCCATTATGCACAAAATGTGCAAAGCTTCTGGTCTAGTTGATACCTGGCGGTTATTAAACCCAACCACAAGAGATTATACTTTCTATTCCCCACGCCACAATACATTTTCCAGGATCGATTATTTCTTTGTCTCTGGCTTTGGCATCTCCTCCATAGTATCTACTTCTATCGGCAACATTTTCCTCTCGGACCATGCTCCTGTGTTTCTTTGTGTAACCCCTTTCTGCAGTACCCCCAAGTCTCCCAGATGGAGGCTCAACTCCAGCCTTCTGCTTGACCTGAATTTTAAAGAATATTTAAGGGCTCAAATTAACCTTTTTATAGAAACTAATTTGGAGTCAGCACCATCTGCTGGTGTGGCATGGGAAGCGCTCAAGGCTTTTATTAGAGGTCATATAATACAACATGCCTCTTTCAAAAAGAAATCTAACATAACAAAACAACTTGACTTGGAGAAGAAGATTCACACTGCCGAAGCTGCATTTAAGCAAAATATGACCCCCACTAATCTGACTAATCTGACCAGACTAAAATATGAACTTAATTCCATCTTGACCCAGAAGGCAGAATTCTCCCTCTTCAGAACTAGGCAAAAATACTTTGAAGAGGGGGACAAAGCAGGTAGATTGCTGGCTAGATATATTAAACAAAGAGAGGCCCAGAGCACAATAGCAGCAATTAGGACAGAAAGTGGCGCTGCTACGCGCGACCCCACAGAGATTAATATGGCATTCAGAGAGTTTTATGCAAAGCTTTACTCATCGGAAACGCAAGTCAGCCAGCAAGAGACGCATGCTTTTCTGAATTCCCTCACTCTCCCCACCTTATCAGCGAGCCAGGTAGATCTGCTTGATGCGCCAATCACTAAGGAGGAAATTGTGGATGTTATTAGTGGCCTTCCATCTAGCAAGGCGCCAGGCCCAGATGGCTTCACAGCTGAATTTTTTAAGGCGTATGCTGAGGAACTCTCCCCTCTACTTTTGCAAATGTATAGCGAGGCACTGGATAAGGGCTGCCTGCCCCCCACTCTGTCTGAGGCACTAATTTCTCTCATTCTAAAGAAGGATAAGGATCCACTAGATTGTAAAAGCTATAGACCGATCAGTTTGATTTGCTGTGACAGTAAAATTCTTGCTAAAGTTCTAGCTGTGAGGTTAGATAAGGTGATAACCAACCTGATTCACCCCGACCAAGTTGGCTTTATTCGTACTAGGAGCTCAGCTGACAACATCAGACGTTTGATTGACATCATGTGGACCTCCCAAAACTCACCCTCCCCTGCTGCCGCCCTGTCTTTGGATGCTGAAAAGGCATTTGACAGGGTGGAGTGGCAATATTTGTTCTCCACCCTGGAAGCTTTTGGTTTTGGCAGGATATTTATTAGCTGGGTCAGACTTTTATACACCAACCCTAAGGCCTCAGTGACAACAAATAGCATAATATCACAGTCCTTTGAGCTCCAGAGAGGCACTAGGCAGGGCTGCCCTTTGAGCCCTTTACTTTTTGCACTGGCGCTGGAGCCGTTAGCAGCGGCTATTCGCAAAGACCCTGACTTCCCAGGTATCCAAGTTGGCAATACTAGTCACAAACTGATGCTTTACGCGGATGATGCCTTGGTCCTGATAACAGAGCCAGAGCGCTCTCTCCCTGCTCTGCTCAAAACTATTAAACTGTTTTCTAAATTATCTGGATATAAAGTGAACTGGGCCAAATCAGAGGCTCTACCTCTGACTTCCTACTGTCCCAAGACCCTATTCCAACCTGGTGATTTCACTTGGCCCCAATCAGGTATTAGATGTTTAGGTATCCTTTTCCCCCCGTCATTGAATGAGTTGGTCCAGGTTAATTTTGAGCCCCTTCTGAACAAACTCAAGATTGATATAGAACGGTGGTCTCCACTATTACTTTCCCTCTGGGGCAAGGTCAATGTCATAAAAATGAATTGCACCCCCAAATTTAATTACCTATTACAGGCACTACCAGTGAAGATCCCTCTAAAATACTTTAAGCAATTTGATAGTCTTTGCAACAAATTCCTATGGAACAATAAGCGACCCAGATTGAACTTGAAAAAATTACAGAGGCCAGTGGACCACGGTGGACTGGGGGTTCCAAATTTGCTTTTTTATCATTATGCATTCAGTCTAAGACACTTGGTTCACTGGGCACTGCCTCCTGAAAGAGCACCCCCGTGGTTCAGTCTAGAAAGCCCTTTATGTAGTCCACTCCCCCTTATGCACTACATCACCACTAAGCTTTCATTAGAGGCACAAAGTCACCCTATTATTTCACATTTACAGTGGGTATGGAAAAGAATGGCCTTCATATTTAACTTTGACGCAAACCTCCACTCTGCAGCCTCCATATGGACTAACCCTAAACTCTGCATAGGGAAATCACCCTTTCTCTGGAAATCATGGGTCGACAGGGGAATTCTGACCCTTGATGACCTATATGCTGGGGATACACTCAAGTCGTTCTCTGATATCAAGACACAATTTCACCTGCCCCAGAATCAGTTTTGGAAGTACTTACAACTCAGACATCTGCTACTGCACACATTCGGGTCTCTTTCAACACCCCCCCCCACTGTAAGCTTCCTTACACAAATAATGAAAATTTTTGGTAGAGGCCATGAAGCTTCAGTGTATTATTCAATGGTCTTGAAATGCTCGGATAAAGGTGCATCAAGTCTTAAATCGATTTGGGAAGGAGATCTCTGTGTCTCATTCACAGACAGGGAGTGGAGTAGGATCTTACGAAACATAAAAAAGATGTCCAGGGAACTCAGAACAAGGCTTGTCCAATTCAAGATCCTGAACAGGGTCTATTGGACCCCCTCTAAGCTATATAGAGTTAAGTTGAAACAAAACCCAGACTGCTGGAGATGCCAGAGCGGGGAAGGCACCTTGATTCATATGCTGTGGAGCTGTCAAAAAATACAAGACTATTGGTTTGAGATTCATAATAATGTCACAACGATTATAGGACATGATATTCCCTTCTCCCAGAGGTTGTATATTCTGGGGGACCCATCCCAACTTGATGACATTCCTCCCCACACTGCAGAGTGGGTCCAGGTGGCACTGATGCTGGGGCGCAAACTTATTGTTTCAGAGTGGAAGGCGTCATCGCCCCCCCCTGTCAGCCTCTGGCATACTCACTTAGCCAAACTGGCTGCATTGGAAGGCCTATCATACAGACTAATAAATAGAGTGGAAGGCTTCAACTTGAAATGGGAACGGTACTTGTCCAATATGAAAGACCCTGTGCAAGATATGTGATAACCTACCCGAGTATGACACCTCGCTGAGCATGTAACACAATGCCTTTCCTGTTTGTTTGATTTTTTACCCCCCCCCCCCCCCTCCCTCCCCTCCCTCCTTTTTTTTTTTTTTTTTTTTTTTTCTTTCTCTTCTTCATTGCCATTATTATTATCATTATTATTATTATTACTCCTGACTAAATATTTATTTCATTGTATTGCGGTGCTCTGTTTTATCCTTTTTTTTTTTTTTTCTCAGACTGTTCTTGTTTTTCTTTTTTGTTGTTGTTGTTCCTTCTCTCTTTCATAACATAGCTTATTGTTTACTTTCTGTATACAAGTTACAATACTTGTCACAACACTGTTCTATAACCAACACTTTCACAAGTGTACTTGTAATGTATGATTTAAAAAACCCAATAAAATATGAATCGTAAAAAAAAAAAAGACATTAAACTCACCTGTGCACTGGCCATGCGCATTACTGAGATGATGATGCAAACGTAAGAGAGGACTATTAAGGCCAAAGGAACATAGAGGACAAACATCGCTGCAGCGAAGGCGGCGTTCAGCACGCGGCCGGGGTTCTGGCACACTAGAGCCGAGAGAGAAATGGTTTCGCAGAAGGCGTGTACGATTTGGTTGGGCCCACAAAATGGCAACAAGATCAGGTTGATGGTGCTGATACCGGGGAAGATGTGCGCCACGACCCAGCAGAGGAGAGTCATGCCTGTCATGGTTTGGTTCGTCATCACCATCGGGTATCTGAGGAGGGAAGAGAAGGGAGTAAACAGAATTAGTTTAGCCAGTCCCTGCTCAGAGGCAAGATAAATCCACTTGATTCTTTTTTTACCTGAGAGGTAAACAGATGGCCAGATATCGATCCAGGGCCATAGTCAGTAAAATCAGGGAGTTCAAGGAGCCAAAATAGTGGATCATGTGCTCTTGGAAGAGGCACGTGTGAAAGCCGATTCTGTCATCATTCCACCAGTAGCGGGCAATTAGTTTGGGTAGAGCCACGGTGGTAAAGCCTGGAGGAAGTAAAAAGAGAAAATAATGAGGCAAAGTAGATCACATGTGACAGTATACGCTATAATTTCTTAAAGTAATTCATGGAAAAACAATAAATTGAAACACACATGCAGTTTCAGGATCACATTCATTTTCAGTGCTATAATTTCAAACTTAAATGCACTGATTTGAAATAAAGGACGGAGGGATTCATATTGATCACTGTCTGAAATTACTTATTTGTTCATTCTGGCTCACCCTTTTCATTGTTTCTCACAAATTTCTAAAGCAATCAAGGTCAATGTGTATCTATCAGCTTCAAGTGTTCAAGCAATCAGCGTAAAACCTAATATTTTGGGTCCAAAGTGGAGTAGAGATGTGGCAGGTGGCACGGCGTATTCACCAGTGTCCGAGAGGGCCAGGCTGACCATGACGATGTACATGGGCTTCTGGAGGCTGTGCTCCAGAGAAAACACCACCACCAGCAGGAGGTTGCCCGCCACTGTGGTCACATAGAGGAAGAAGAAGAACCACGCCGCCAACTGAAAATACTCCGGCTGGAGGCTCGGGAAGCCCACAATCACAAACTCTGACACGCGCGTGTAGTTTTCATCCACCTGCAACATACTGAAGGCAGACAGAAGTAGATAATCCAACAGCAGTAAGAGGAACGGTTAGTAATATTGGAGCTTACCTCACCAGACGGCCTTGACAGTGTGACTACGACAAACAGCCTCCAATCAGATTTATAAAGATTTTGTGAGAGGAAGTGAAAAGTTTTTTGCAACAACTCCGTCTCCGTAGAGGAAACATGCAGCACACTCAGGTTGTCTAGGTAGCATGGCATAGATAGATAGATAGATAGATAGATAGATAGATAGTGCATCAGTACAGCAACTACAAAACAATACCAGCACAAGATATAAAGTATGATGAAGTAGAATTTGACAAAGTTTTGTTATTGATGCAGTTAATTAATACTGAACTGAACTGAGGTGAATAATAAATATATTGCACAGTCAAAATTAAAAATAAAACAGACACATTTCAGTTACGTCCTCACAAAAATTAGTTGAAGCCCCTGAGGGAAAAATGGCCTCCTCAAACTGTCCCAGCAGGACAGAGACAGTAGCCTGTCCCTTTACCATTGATTCTGATTTATTTTTATTTATTATTTTTCATGGGTGTATCAGTCTTTTTTATTTTGATTTCTTAGAAAATTTGGATTGTCTCCGTCCCTCTCTATTTTATTTATTTATTTATTTATTTTTACAGGGGCTTCAATCCTGTGGTCCCAAAAATACACACCAAGTGCAGCACAAAACTGACAGAAAAATGCAATAAAACGGCGAGAGTTGGGAAAGTTATATCAGTGAGACATTTCTACTTATTTCTCAAATAGTTTTTTCTTACATAAGGGAGTTTTTTATGGGGGTAAATGAAACTGCGTGGATTCGCCACGACAGAAAGTCGCCCTGCGGTGTGTTAGCTGTCAACGTTAAATAGCGTCGTGGACAGGATAGCTAGCCAAAAATGACAGTTGGGTAAAAGAAAACTCTGAAAAGTCGGGATATGTTCAAAATAAACAAGCCATAAAGGTGAGATGTTTGTGCAACATAAAGAATTTTCAAACGATATTAAGTTCAACAACTCTGTGCTTCTACAATTTGAGCCAACTTTGTTGATAAATATGAAATATACAAGCTAACGTTATTTCCCCTAAACGTTAACGTATAGCAAATAAGCTAGCTGTTGCTATGCTAACTTTAGCCTTAACCTGGCTAGTAGCTAACGGGGGGCTTAGCTAGGCTAACGTCTGTGTACACACTTTGGAGAATTATAGCATTTTTAATTCGCTAAATAACAAAGTTAATTTAGTTTGGTGATTGAACTACTGCTTTGGTTACATTTAGAGATTTATTGCCTCCTAAATTTATTATTTGTAGGAGTTACTGTGTCAAAAAAATTAATTACGGTTTTACACCTTATATAGTTTACCCTTTGTTTTATTTGTCTGAGCTTGCCAGACAGTATTCGACCAGGTGTATATAGGTTATCGTTTTATCCTTATTGATTTACTGTAGTTTCTCCATCGATTTTGTGTAGTTTCTGCACTTTAATCCCTTAATCAACAGAAACATAACTGGCAAGGGTCTCAATAACCTTGTAGCTTAAAAAAAACAAAACAAACAAACAAAAAAAAAGTAATAATTTCACTAGCTCTAGCTCCTCAGGAACGAATATGTCCCTGAGGAACGATCACGTGTCTTGGATAATCAAAGATGCAACTAATGGCATTAATTCTGGTTATATTGGATGCATTTACAAGATCCTGACACTAGGACACCTGTGTTTTTCATGTAAGGTGCATCTTAACACTGCAAACAACAAACAAAACAAGAGAAACAAAAACAGATATTTGATTATCTCACGGTATCATACTGTACTATACAGCTTGTGAGTTTCAATAACATACTGTATTTTTTAAATTACCTCAAGGGGCAATACCAAAGATGATCCTTAGCATGCTCCAACTGAACAAAAGTGTAAGCTCACATGCTAATATCTGCATGCTGATGGTCATTTTGGAAAGGGTTTATTTCTTAATAAGATTTGAAGGCTTATCCAAAAACAAATCTGAAACAAATGCAACTGGACTTTCACCATCCAAGTGGCTTCTTCAGTTTTAAATGACTGGTGGTGAGTTTGGGTTTTTAATTAGGAACATCTGTGGTTGGTGCGCATTAGTGGCACAATACTCACTAGCATTTAGAGGATGTTGTCCAGATTAACCTGGTTTTCCACAATTAGTGGTACTCTAATGAGCCATTAATGGCTAGGAACTCCCGACTTAAGGTGTGAATGGGTCTGTAACGTTTTGGGGATAGACTTTAAGACCATGTTGTAAGAGGCTGAAGAGGGGTCTTCGAGTTTTACATGGTTGGCTTACTTTTGCTTGTGGTGAAACGCCTTTAAGGAAACTCAGAAAGTTCAGTTGCCCTGTTTTTTTGGATATATCATGACCTAAATGACTGAGAATATACACAGACATGTGCAGGCTTGTTTGCCATGTGGCCGTTGATCGACAGCTGTGGTTGACAGGTGGCACGACTGCTGCACTACACAGCTCCAAAACCGTTACAGAATAAACAGATTTTTCCAACTGTTTTCTAAAATATGAGCCGCAACTTTATAAGCTGGGGTCTATGCATCTGTCAACTTGTTATGGTATACTTCTGACCCCTTTTGAGCAAATTTTAACAGCATGGGTTTGACTTAGGGTGAATCTTAAGGTTACTTTATAGTTCCGTGTCTCGTTCAAGATAATAAATGTGGATCAACAGTAACTTTCACTGAAATCACTGCCGCACAGAAGATAGAGATGACGTCTGAGTAGACAGTGTCCGGTGCTTGTCTGGCCGCTGAGTCAAGACATTTCTGGGGAGGTGCACATCAGTTTATGGCGTAGTGTCCATAGCCGTCAACGTGATGCTGAACTACAAATTCCGCCTTTCTCTGAAGTATGTTTATATATTACATACAAAATATATTATTTTTAGGCCTCAACAAAAGACACAAACTAGTGTTTTGTTTTTGTCTCCTTATAGTGGACAGTGTTCATGTTGGAGCGCTACGTCTGTGGGAACACAGTCAAGAAGTGGATTGATGACTGTGATGAAAGACCTGAAGCAAATATGCGCAGTGAGTACAAACTTACGTCTTTGGAAATGGCCTGTCCTCTACGCTATGTGACAAATTTAAAGAGATTTATGTATAAAACAAAGGTTCGGTTGCTTAAATTTAAAATTAACTTCAAACTGGGTCAACTGTTGGCTCCATATTAAAAAAAAACTAATGCAAGGAAGATGTTATGCAAACTAATCTTTTTTTAATTGTTCCACATTGACTAATTATACAACTGGGGATAATTTCACCCAGTTTCAGATTGATTCGTTTCCCAGAGTGTGAACAATTAGATAACCAACAGAATTTTCACCCTTTTGGTGAAGATTTCTGTGGGTGGAGTCATCTAGTTTGAATAAATCTTTATTGGAATTGTCAAAAGAGCAACTGGACAAAGGTCCCACATTTGCCCTCGGAGTGAGGACCCACACTGTGACCGTCCGATCAGTCTACTGTCTGCTCGGAGCACAAATGTTTATGATGTATAGCAAGGAAGATAAAGTGTGACTTAACATACAAGATTAAGCTAAACATAAACACTGAGTTCATATAAACAGCACTAGCTTCAGGTAGGAAACTGGAGGAGATAGTTGAGGACCATACTGGCAAAGAAAATATAATTAACAAACTTGAGAAGCACAACACACAGGTGGTTTTAAAAACAAAAGTTAAAAAACTGTAGTTTATATTTAATTTCTACCTTTTGTTAGAGCATTTTTAACAATAAAACATACAAACAGGCCAAGGGGCATCGCAGAGAGCAGTCCAACTTTCTTTTAACAGCATTTTATTTTTGAGCTTGATGTCTTTAGCTGCAAAGTGTTCTTGTTCCAAAAGTCCAGGACCTACATTTAAATGCTTACAGGAGACACTTGAGTATTGCCTTGTAAAGAAGGACAAAAACAAAATAGTATTTACGGCTAAATAAATGACCAGAAATGTCCTAGCTGACATTACGCCGTGTAAGGCCTAGAAAAACAAAAGTTCCTGAACAATAATAAGTTACAACATCTGCGTGATAAATATTTGTGCCAGTGTTTGTCTTTATGGGAAGTCGGCGGGGTGTGTGATCCTCTCAGGATCAATTAGTCAGTTTGGTCACAGCAGGTTCGAGCATGACTGTTGTCCTCTGAGAAACCGCTTAGCAGGAAGAGAAAAACAGCTTGGTGTCTCCAGAGGGCAAGTGAGAATGTACAGTTGTATTGTGGAGGGATTCCCCAGAGGAGTTCACAGGCCTGTTTGTGATGGAGGGAAGTAAGAGTAACTCTTAAGTTAACTCTGTGTGTTATGTTGATTGTTTCAGACTCTTAATTTGTCAACATATTCATGCAACTTTGGTCTAGATTATTGCTTATACCAAATACCACTACTACTTTTACTTTGAGCATGACTACTACAACTATTACTGCAAACACGGCCAACAGTAACACTGAAATTACTTCATTTACTATTAGGATGATTACCACTCCTAACACATACATTGCATTTTCAGCTAATGCTGATACTGTGGCTGCAACAAGTAACATGTAAAGATGATGTTTGTTGAACACAAGAGCAGAAATTAAAGGTTTCATGGAAGAAAACTAATTAGCTGAAACATGAATGAAGAATCATTAGTTTCACTCATATTGTATTTGATATAAACACCATGTTTTGGGGAAATCATAAAAATGTTCATAAGGTTGATTCCCAACACATGCTGCAAAGTAGTGTGATAAACTGTTCCAGGCCCGAGGCAAGGGTTTCATCCTGTCATTTTGATGTTTATTTTTAGAGGCCATCTCCCTCTGTGGGATCTAAACACCTGTAATATACCCAAGGAGCTAATTTCATTTATTTGGCAACAATAGCTTAATAGTAAATCCCCAGTTTGAGACGAGATGAGTTTAGAGGCCCTGGAGCTTTAATAGTCTCTTGAGTATGGTCTGATATTGTTTTAGGCAGAGCTCTCCAAGCCGCACGGAATTAATAAGAATTATTCATTTATTCATTAATTTTCTCTTTTTCTTGAAATGTTGACTGAGAGCAAAGTTAGCATGATATTTAGAGGCATTACAGCCACATTAATGGGAAATATATTAGATTGCAATACATCTGAAATATCCTTTAGAGGCTCATGAGCACAGAGAGACAACTGAACCATTGTTTCATTCTGAAAACAAAGACCGCAACAAAAACTTAAACAGAAAGTGTATAAAAAAAAATTGTTTGAAGCCAGTAAACGATGAAGGCAAGAACTACAAAAAGAATGTCACTACTTTTTGTCACTTTTCTAAGTTTGCCACCATTTTATTTTTTTTAGTTTCTCTGCTGAATTCTTTTTTTTCTCATGGATTCTACTGGTTTGGAAAAAATATGTGTAAGTGGGTGTTGCAGGGCTGTGTAACCATTTCAAACACATACAGTCAGTGTCCAGGAAGTGGTGTAACCCTATCTTACGCTTGATCTCTACAGTATATCACTGAGAATAAGCAGTGATATACGATCAAGGTAATCCCATTTATCAAGGTAATCACATATGCAGATGGCCAGCAGGATCAGGGTTATTGATCATTTATCAAGTAACTCTGTTGGTACTGGTACTCCATAAATCTACCTTGGGCTGCATGTTAAAATACTGGTGTCAATTGTGAGAGGGTGTCTGTTAACAGGTTTTACTAACTCCCACTGCCCACTATTACCCAATGGCTACAAAATAAGGCTATCAATAGCAATTAAACTGAATTAAACACAAAGTGTTATTTATTAAAATATAACAACGTATCAGTGATTAACAATAATCTCTCTCAATTATTTTCAACAAATACAGAAACCCTAACCCAAGGAATGTTAAATTAGAATGCATTTGTTTTTATTAGTGTACCTAATGAACTGGCAAGTGAGTGTATGATATAATAGTCAGCTAATAGTACCTGGTTTTACGTCCTTAAAAGGCTTACCTAGTTTAATTTAATTTATTGCACTAAAAAGCCACATGCATTTAAGCAATTAAACTGGAAGGAACAGTTTCTTGTTTGATAGAAAAATGAAAAAATGAAAGAAAATGCCCAGCAGCGGTTCTTGGTTTATCGATGTGGAAATTCATGGTTGGAATTTGTTGTTTAGTCGTGACACCATGCCAGTATAAAATAATTCATGAATTTTGGTACTCCTTCATAAACTTTGCTGAAATTTCATGTTACATATTAACAGAAAATGCAAGTTTTCCTGTTAAATCAAAAATAAATTTGCTCAAAAGACCTTAGACTAACATTGTCAAGACAAGATTTACATTCTTGTAGAAATTATCCAGGTCATGAAAAGTTTCTAACTTCAAAAGTAAATGTTATTCTTTCTGTATTACAACCTCACACAACCCCATTTCTCCCTTGACTGTCCCCCTGTAGTTAGGGACAAAGTGTTTACCTAACTGTTCAGGATGTGTCATCATCCAGAAGAGCAGTGACAACAAACACCTCATTAACAGCCTCATTAGGCAGAGTTCTTCCAGCTTTCAACAAGGGAGTAAAGAATATCGCAGTTGTGAACTGAAGTTAGTTCATGTTAACTTTAAAGAAGTTGTGGATGTAGGAAAAATCTTTTTTTTAATAGATGTATCATATATGTATTTCTTAAACTCATATATATGGTATATCACACAGATTCTGAGATACAGGTAACCCAGTATTTCATGACGCTGTTTCAACTGGGACGGATGATGTTTATCATAATGTAGGATGTTTTACACAGTTTATTGGCAATAAAAAAAATATTGTTATCGGTCTATTTTGCTAATGAGACCTAGGCTTACCTTCTTATAGTTGAGCTCTGTCTACATATAAAATGGTTTGCTCATTGCCCATCTCTTTGTATCAGACAGTTGCTCGCCACCAGGATTTATCTAGGAAAATAGGTACGAGCCTCCTATTGGATAATTACTGCATGGACGATTATCTTTCAGCTGGCAACAAGTTATTTAACCCCAACTGATGGAATGAGTAGCTTCTTCATTTTTTAAACAACCATGTTGAAAGACACATCCTGTGGTCGTAGAACCATTTTGAGAAGGGTCAAAGCATTGGCATGCATCAAGCAGCGAAAACATTTAAGGAGATTGTAGGAACTACTAAAATTGGGTTAAGAACTGTCCAACGCATAGGATAGTGGGGAACCATCGTCTTCGAGGAAGAAATCTGGTCAAAAAAAAAATCCACTTAAATGTTTGGTGAAAACAACAGTAGATCTCAGGACTATGTTTAATAGTGAAAGTAAGAGCATTCCACACGTACAACGTGAAGGGAACACAAGGGATTGGGATTGAACAGCTGTGTAGCCTTAAGAAAACCAGTGAGGCTAACCGGGAAAAAGGCTTCAGTTTCATAGGGAGCATAAAGATTGGACTCTGGAGCAATGGAAGAAGGTCATGTGGTCTGATGAGTCCAGATTTACCCTGTTCCAGACTGATGGGGGCATCAGGGTAAGAAGAGAGGCGGATGAAGTGATGCACCCATCATGCCTAGTGTCTACTGTACAAGCCTGTGGGGGCAGTGCTATGATCTGGGGTTGCTGCAGTTGCTCAGGTCTAGGTTCAGCAACATGTGTCCAATGAATGAGGTCAGCTGACTACCTGAATATACTGAATGACCAGGTTATTCCAGCAATGGATTTTTTCTTCCATCTGTATTTCCATTCTTCAATACAAGATTTTGGTGAAAAATGAATGTAAGACTGGATGGAAATAAATCTTGTGACAGCTTATCGAAACAATGCCACAGCCTGCAAACTTGATGCTTTTCGGCGACAATTGCCGTTTTCTTGGTGAATTGGGTCGTTCACGTGAATCGCTTAGAACCGGAGAGTTTTTTTTCGGGGGGTGGGGGTCCTGGGGCTGGCCTTCATCTGCATGCCATGCGGGCTAGAATTGTGAAAACATTATTGGATCATTCTTATAATTGACATTTCTCTGGGCCAATCGGAATCTTAGCACTTGCTCCTGTATTTTTAGGACCGAGTCAACGCCGAGTACTGCACGAACGTAGACCTTGCATAAAGTTAGCCTATGCTTCGAGCTAAATGGCTAATGTTAGCTAGCAAGACAAGCGAAGGTTGTAACCTCAACGTTAGTAATGTTAGCTAGGCTTATTGTTAGCCGGGAACTCGGCCCTGAGTTCCGCGATATACGGCTACTACTCGAATTCTGAGCTAACCTGAATATTCATTATGGATGTTGTCGTGTGCGTCGGGCACATAAAAGGTTGCACTTATTATATTGGTATTTTATCGTATTTGACTGTAGATAGATTTATGAGTGAAGTTACCAACACAATAGATTGGCCGTAACACACTCACCCATTTTAGAATCACATTCCCTCTCTCTGTCTCTCTCTCTCGCTTTCTCACAAACACACATACATACACAGGGAGAGAATGTTAACTTGTGTCTTTATTATTTTGTCAGAATGCACCAGAATGCTTCGTTTGTATGTGAAAATCACAAAAAATTCACCAGCCGCCACTGATCATGAGTTATAGTAATACTAACCCACTCTATTTCTCTCTTTCTTCCCGTCTTAACCTCAAGGATGTTTTGACATTGATTTAGTTAAGTCACGCTGAGAAATGTGTCATCTGCACACTGCAGACAGTGTATATGTCCCACCCCAAACATTTTGGATGGAGCTACCACTTCTTGCCGTCACCGCTCTCTACTTGAAAAGGTAGTTTGCATGTTCTCCCTCTTCTCTCAGGGTACTCCGGCTTCCTCCCACCATCCAAAGACATGCTCATTATAAATTGGCCGTAGGTGTGCGTGTGAATGGTTGTCTGTCTCTCTGTGTTGGCCCTGCGATGGACTGGCGATCTGTCCAGGGTGTACCCCCGCCTCTCGCCCGATGACAGCTGGGATAGGCTCCAACAGACCCCCGTGACCCGTAACAGGAATAAGCGGGTACAGAAGATGAATGAATGAATGAACTACTGGCAGGTGCAGTGTTGGTCCATTCAGTAATACCAGTGATATGAAAAAAATTTCCTGTAAAACAAAACTTTACTGGAGAATCTTATGTATAAACATATAATAGTTTCATCGGGTTGATTTCTTTAATATGATAGTTGTATGATGAATACACTCAAGGGATTAGACTAATGACTAATGAGGTCTGCTAAACACTTAAAGCTCAAAAGAATTGATCTCGGTCTACTCAACAGAATGCAGCGCTGATGTGCAGTTGTGCAGTCGTGCAACACTGCTTGGACTGTAAAGGCTTGGTAAAAATATTACAATGGACTTTTTTAACTCTGCACTTGGAAAAAATATCACTTTTGTGCGTCCTGAATATTTCATAATAACTGGATTTGTTGGGATACCTAATGTCAAGTATTACTATGTCTTTCTGTTTTTTGTCTATATTGTTTCAGTGTTGGGAAATGCAGCTGTCATGGCCCTAATATTCTTGGATCATAAACTGAGAACTCCAAAATATATTGCAGTATTTAATCTAGCATTTGTGGACCTGTTGGGTAACTCTGTTCTGGTGCCAAAGGTTCTCGACATCTTTCTGTTTAATCACCCCTTCATCCCCTACAACGACTGCTTGACTTTCTTCTTTTTCTCCTACGTTTGTCTTTCAATGCAGTCTCTCAACCTGGTTGCACTCTCCTATGACAGATTGATAGCTATCATCTTCCCACTGCACTATCAAGTGAAGGTGACCCACAGGTTCATGTTGACTTTGATTGCTTCTTTCTGGGCCTTTGTCATTACTGCTACACTCATTGCAGTTGGCCTTCTTACAAGACTCTCCTTCTGTAAATCTGTGGTAATTAACAGCTATTTCTGTGACCATGGCCAGATATATCGGCTTGCGTGCAATGACAAGACACCCAACCTAGTCAATGGTCAGGTATCGGTATTTCTCATTCTTTGGGTTCCAATGGTATTCATCTTCCTGAGTTATTCATATATTGTCTATGCATTATCTAAAGTAGCCACAGTTCATGAAAGAGTGAAGGCCTTTAAAACATGCACAGCTCATCTTTCATTAGTGGCAATCTATTTCATCCCAATAATAATCACTTTTACTATGACTGAAAATATACCTCCAAATGCCAGGATCATAAACCTGTCTCTGACCTCTGTCTTTCCTCCCATGTTAAATCCAATTATTTATGTTCTGCAGACACACGAAATCAAAGTTTCACTGAAGAAAATATTAAAAACCAGGATGCAATCCAAAATTACAGCAAAACAAAAAATAATAATGTGACCAACTTTGAATGTTTTATTTAGGAATGGCTTCAGAAATCGTCAATTCTGTGTAGGAGACCTTTATGTTTTTTCTGAGTGTACTGGATATTTGAATTTGAATATTTTGTATAATGAGCAAAGCAAAACTTCCCAAATGTTCTGACAATGTTTTCCAAATGCAACCCCTTCTAACTTATTGGTGTGTAATTACAGCTTGCTTTGCTGTTTTTATTTATTTTTATTGTAGTTGTCTGTTAGTCATTAATGGAGCACATATTAAAATAAAAAATCCTTTGTTGTAAGTTTCACAAGGAGTTGTTTTATATTTATACTGTTAAACTAGAATGGGATGTAATGATATAAAGTGTTTTAGTTACCTTATACTGATAAGATTTAGCATCAAAAATTAAAAAATTAAGAGACCTAACAGAAAATGCCCCTCGATAGGATCAGACCGAGACTATATAGTAAAAATTCTACCTGTGATATAACTTATATGTTCAGGTTAACTCAGAAACGTAATAATTTCTGTTCTCATGTTGACCAACACTGAAAGTTTCACAGCATCATCTGTTATTGTTTAATGGGTCTAAAAGCTGGTAGAAATCTGTCTTATACACCACTCTTATTAATAGTAGTCAGAGACTGCCTGTTAGGTAACTCTGCTCTGGTGCCAAAGGTGGTGACATCTTTCTGTTTAATCACAGCTTTCCTCTGATGACTGCTCAGCCTTTTCTTTGCTCCACCATCCTTACTATGTGAGCTCTAAATATGGCTGCACTCTCCAATGACAGACTGATAGCTATGCTCTTCCCCCTACACTATCAAGTGAAGCTGACCCACAGGTTCATATTGACTTTGATTACCTCTTTCCGTGCCTTTGTCATTACTGTTGTACTCAATGCAGTTGACTTTCTTACAAGACTCTCCTTCTGTAAATCTGTGGTTATTAAAAACTATACCTGCAATGACAATACACCCAACTTCCCTAATCGTGTCTTGTTGTATATGTACTGGCTTGATTCCCATCCTATGCTGCAAAGTAGTGTGATAAACTGTTTCCTGCAGGCCTGAGGCAAGGGTTTCATCCTGTCATTTGATGATTATTTTTAGAGGCCATCTCCCTCTGTGAAATATAAACACCTGTAATATACACAAGGACATAATTTAAGTAATTTGGCAACAATAGCTTAATAGTAAATCCCTAGTTTGATATTAGATAAGTTTAGAGGCCCTGGAGCTTTAATAGTCACTTGAGTAGGGTCTGATATTGTTTTAGGTAGGGATGCTCGATATTGGCTTTTCTGCCGATATCCGATATTCCGATATTGTCCAACTCTTAATTTCCGATACCGATATCACCCGATACCGATATATGCAGTCTTTTTACACCAAAATTGTTAGGTAACGACATAACATATCACCTATTTTGGAATTAACACATTATGCCTAATTTTATTGTGATGCCCCACTGGATGCATACATAAATGCAACATGGCTTTTCAAATGTACTGTCTGTGCAAAATAAGTTATTGAAAAAAGTGCCACAAAAGTGCCATTCATTTATTTTTTTGTGTTTTTAGAGAGAAAATGTTGCCTCAAACAACACTACAGACAATATCAAAACAAGGAAGATGCATATCTTCAGTCCAGATGAGTAAACAAACATAGTCCTCTTTTTCCAGGTTCAATGACTGAGTAACTGGCCATAACTTGGTAAATAATACAATCATTAAATTATAAACTGGGCTCAATCTGCCCTGCTCTTTCGTATGAGTAACAAAATAGTGTAAATAAAAACAAGAAAGGCACAAGAATGTTAAAAAAAATTTAACATTTGCTGCACAAATGTAGCATATAACTCCGCATGATTCTTCCTGAGGTGGGTGATCAAATTTGATGTATTAAAGGAAGACGCCTTGTTTCCTCCTCTCATAACCAACGCTTTGTAGTCATTGCAAATCGCAAATTTACTGTTAGTAGGTGACACTTGGAAATACTTCCAAACCACGGACATCTCATGCACCGGGCGAGCAAGCTTGTTAGCCACGGTTAGCAACCTACGAGTCTAGCGTGTTGTTGTTGTTATACATCATCAAGCACGCGCCTGTAAACGTCCCATGCTGCGTTCATGCAGACTCGGAAATGCTGAAGCCTACGGAACAAACATCGGTTATAAAAACCCGATACCGATAATTCCCGATATTACATTTTTAACTCAATATTGGCCGATAATATCGGAGGGCCGATATTATCGGACATCCCTAGTTTTAGGCAGTGCTCACCAAACCACATGGAATTAATAAGAATTATTCATTTATTAGTCAATTTTCTGTAACCGCTTGTACTTGAGATGGTCGCGGGGGGAGCCTATCACAGCTGTCATTGGGCAAGAGGCGGGGGTAAAAAGGAATTATGAATCTGTGAATTCAATATGTTCTTCTTCAGCGTTGGGTTTAGTCAACCTCTTTTTCTTGAAATATTGACTGGATGCATGATATTTAGAGCCATTATAGCCACATTAATGGGAAATATACTAGGTTGCAATACATCTGACATATCCTTTAAAGGCTCATGAGCACGAAAAGACAACTGAACCATTATTTTCTATGTGATGACATTTGTTTCATTGTGAAACTAAGATTGCAACAAAACACTTTAAGAGAAGAAGAGAAAGTGTATAAAAAATGGTTCAAAGCCAGTAAATGGAGACTCCAGGATGAAAATGTAGTTAAATTAACAATTATCTCTCTGTTTTTTTTTTAAACAAATACAGAAACCCTAACCCTAGTCAGCCAATAGTACCTGGTTTTACGTCCTTAAAAGGCTTAACTAGTTCAATAGATTTCAAAGGAAACCATCTTATGTTGCTCATTACTGCTTCTGATGAACAAGCACTTTTTTGACATTATCGCACTTAAAAGCCACATGCTTTTATGTAATGAAATTGGAAGGAACAGTTTCTTGGTTGATAGAAGAATTATAACATTTTATCTTAGATCAGGGGCGATCAAGATAATATTTTATATCTATCAGAACTGGCCCGCAGGTATTTTGTGTGCGTCAAGCAGGTACGTCAATTAGCTCCTCCTCCCAACTTTATTGACAAACTTGACAGAGTCTCATTGTTGCCTTAGCAACCGTTCAGCGTATCGGTATGGCAGCACGGCGCTCTGAAGTTCATACCGTTGACCAATAATACTAAAATATGTTAACAGAGATTCTGACACAAAGACGTAGTAACGATGTACCAGTTAGCAGCGTCACTGTGTCTTTGTAACCAGTTAGCAGACCAGTTGGCAGACAACGGGCTAAATCGGTTAGTCTACTGTTCCACGGTAGCACACACGGCAAACAGAAAACTAACTATAAATGACAACACCACTGCAGCTAAATACCAGTCTGTTAACATACATGCTACATGACGCACTGAAAGTGACTGTTAGCCAAGTAACAGCAGCATGTTTAAAACGGTATTAGCATGCTAACTTAGGACACCACGCACAAAAAAAAGGTCTGTCCGGATGTTCTGTCAAGAACAAATGAGAACAAACAAGTTTTATGAGGGCCGGTCAGAGTCAGCCAAAGGGCCGCATACGGCCCGCGGGCCGTGTCATGCCCAGGTCTGTCTAAGATTATCATTTTCTCTTATATTAGCATAAAGCCTGGAAACAAGGTTTTTCAGTTACATTCATGGTTCTATCCCAAGGTTAAAAAATGCCTAGCAGCGGTTCTTGGTTTATCGATGTGGTGCATCAGGTTTGTTAATTCACATTCCTTTGTCTGTTGTCTTGGTCTATAAGTTTTCTACATCATCACTCCAAGGCTGGAAATTCATGCTTGGAATTTGGTTGAGTTTTGACACCGTGCCAGTATAAAATAATTGATGAATTTTGCTATTCTTTCATAATTTTATCTTAAGTTACATGGTTCAGATTAGAATAAAATAATGTTCATCTTTGGAACAGACTAAAACACTGACTCACACGCAATAAAAATGATACAGTTGCTTCCAAAACAACACTTTACTGGAGAACCCTATGTGTAGAACTATAATAGTTTCATTGGGTTGATTTTTTTAATATGATAGTTATATGATGAATACACTCAAGGGATTAGACTAATGACTAATGAGGTCTGCTAAACACTTAAAGCTCAAAAGAATTGATCCCGGTCTACTCAACAGAATGCAGCGCTGATGTGCAGTTGTGCAGTCGTGCAACACTGCTTGGACTGTAAAGGCTTGGTAAAAATATTACAATGGACTTTTTTAACTCTGCACTTGGAAAAAATATCACTTTTGTGCGTCCTGAATATTTCATAATAACTGGATTTGTTGGGATACCTAATGTCAAGTATTACTATGTCTTTCTGTTTTTTGTCTATATTGTTTCAGTGCTGGGAAATGCAGCTGTCATGGCCCTAATATTCTTGGATCATAATCTGAGAACTCCAAAATATATTGCAGTTTTTAATCTAGCATTTGTGGACCTGTTGGGTAACTCTGTTCTGGTGCCAAAGGTTCTCGACATCTTTCTGTTTAATCACCCCTTCATCCCCTATAACGACTGCTTGACTTTCCTTTTTTCCTCCTACGTTTGTCTTTCAATGCAGTCTCTCAACCTGGTTGCACTCTCCTATGACAGATTGATAGCTATCATCTTCCCACTGCACTATCAAGTGAAGGTGACCCACAGGTTCATGTTGACTTTGATTGCTTCTTTCTGGGCCTTTGTCATTACTGCTACACTCATTGCAGTTGGCCTTCTTACAAGACTCTCCTTCTGTAAATCTGTGGTAATTAACAGCTATTTCTGTGACCATGGCCAGATATATCGGCTTGCGTGCAATGACAAGACACCCAGCTTAGTCTTTGGTCAGGTATCGGTATTTCTCATTCTTTGGGTTCCAATGGTGTTCATCTTCCTGAGTTATTCATATATTGTCTATGCATTATCTAAAGTAGCCACAGTTCATGAAAGAGTGAAGGCCTTTAAAACATGCACAGCTCATCTTTCATTAGTGGCAATCTATTTCATCCCAATAATAATCACTTTTACTATGACTGAAAATATACCTCCAAATGCCAGGATCATAAACCTGTCTCTGACCTCTGTCTTTCCTCCCATGTTAAATCCAATTATTTATGTTCTGCAGACACACGAAATCAAAGTTTCACTGAAGAAAATATTAAAAACCAGGATGCAATCCAAAATTACAGCAAAACAAAAAATAATAATGTGACCAACTTTGAATGTTTTATTTAGGAATGGCTTAGAAATCGTCGATTCTGTGTAGGAGACCTTTATTTTTGTACTGGAGTGTACTGGATATGTGAATTTGAATATTTTGTAATATGAGCAAAGCAAAACTTCCCAAATGTTCTGACAATGTTTGCCAAATGGAAACCCTTCTAATTTTTTGGTGTGTAATTACAGCTTGCTTTGCTGGGTTTTATTTATTTTTATTGTAGTTGTCTGTTAGTCATTAATGGAGTACATTAAAATAAAAAATCATTTGTTGTAATTTGCACAGGGAGTTGTTTTATATTTAGACTGTTAAACTAGAATAGGATGTAATGATATAAAGTGTTTTAGTGGCCTTAGATTTAGATTTAGCATCAAGAATTAAGAGACCTAACAGAAAATGCCCCTCGATAGGATCAGACCGAGACTATATAGTAAAAGTTCTACCTGTGATATAACTTATATGTTCAGGTTAACTCAGAAACGTAATAAATTCTGTTCTCATGTTGACCAACACTGAAATTTTCCCAGCATCATCTGTTATGGTTTAATGGGTCTAAAAGCTGGTAGAAATCTGTCTTATACACCACTCTTATTAATAGTAGTCAGAGACTGCCTGTTAGGTAACTCTGCTCTGGTGCCAAAGGTGGTGACATCTTTCTGTTTAATCACAGCTTTCCTCTGATGACTGCTCAGCCTTTTCTTTGCTCCACCATCCTTACTATGTGAGCTCTAAATTTGGCTGCACTCTCCAATGACAGACTGATAGCTATGCTCTTCCCCCTACACTATCAAGTGAAGCTGACCCACAGGTTCATGCTGACTTTGATTACCTCTTTCTGT
This sequence comes from Chelon labrosus, assembly GCF_963514085.1. Classification (NCBI taxonomy): domain Eukaryota; kingdom Metazoa; phylum Chordata; class Actinopteri; order Mugiliformes; family Mugilidae; genus Chelon; species Chelon labrosus. The sequence continues at coordinate 13,974,221 of NC_140350.1, read as the reverse complement.
GCCTTTGTCATTACTGTTGTACTCAATGCAGTTGACTTTCTTACAATACTCTCCTTCTGTAAATCTGTGGTTATTAAAAACTATACCTGCAGTGACAATACACCCAACTTCCCTAATCGTGTCTTGTTGTATATGTACTGGCTTGATTCCCATCCTATGCTGCAAAGTAGTGTGATAAACTGTTTCCTGCAGGCCTGAGGCAAGGGTTTCATCCTGTCATTTTGATGATTATTTTTAGAGGCCATTTCCCTCTGTGAAATATAAACACCTGTAATATACACAAGGAGATAATTCAAGTAATTTGGCAACAATAGCTTAATAGTAAATCCCTAGTTTGAGATTAGATAAGTTTAGAGGCCCTGGAGCTGTAAAAGTCGCTTGAGTAGGGTCTGATATTGTTTTAGGCAGTGCTCACCAAACCACGTGGAATTAATAAGAATTATTCATTTATTCATTAATTTTCTGTAACCGCTTGTACTTGAGATGGTCGCAGGGGGGAGCCTGTCACAGCTGTAACGTTAGCATGATATTTAGAGCCATTATAGCCGCATTAATGGCAAATATACTAGGTTGCAATACATCTGAAATATCCTTTAAAGGCTCATGAGCACGAAGAGACAACTGAACCATTGTTTTCTATGTGATTACATTTGTTTCATTGTGAAACAAAGGTTGCAACAAAAAACTTTAAGAGAATATGAGAAAGTGTATAAAAAAATGTTGAAAGCCAGTAAATGGAGACTCCAGAATGAAAACATAGTTAAATTGACAATTATCTCTCAATTTTGTAAAACAAACACAGAAACCCTAACCCTACTCAGCCAATAGTAACTGGTTTTACATCCTTAAAAAGCTTAACTAGTTCAATAGATTTCAAAGGAAACCATCTTATGTTGCTCATTACTACTTCTGTTGAACAAGCACTTTTTTGACTATATCACACTTAAAAGCCACATGCTTTTATGTAATGAAATTGGAAGGAACAGTTTCTTGGTTGATAGAAAAATGATAACATTTTATCTTAGATCAGGGGCGATCAAGATAATATTTTATATCTATCAGAACTGGCCCGCAGGTATTTTGTGTGCGTCAAGCAGGTACGTCAATTAGCTCCTCCTCCCAACTTTATTGACAAACTTGTCAGAGTCTCATTGTTGCCTTGGCAACCGTTCAGCGTATTGGTATGGCAGCGCGGCCCTCTGAAATTCATACAGTTGACCAGTAATACTAAAATATGTTAACAGAGATTCTGACACAAAGACTTAGTAACGATGTACCAGTTAGCAGCGTCACTGTGTCTTTGTAACCAGTTAGCAGACCAGTTGGCAGACAACGGGCTAAATCGGTTAGTCTACTGTTCCACGGTAGCACACACGGCAAACAGAAAACTAACTATAAATGACAACACCACTGCAGCTAAATACCAGTCTGTTAACATACATGCTACATGACGCACTGAAAGTGACTGTTAGCCAAGTAACAGCAGCATGTTTAAAACGGTATTAGCATGCTAACTTAGGACACCACGCACAAAAAAAAGGTCTGTCCGGATGTTCTGTCAAGAACAAATGAGAACAAACAAGTTTTATGAGGGCCGGTCAGAGTCAGCCAAAGGGCCGCATACGGCCCGCGGGCCGTGTCATGCCCAGGTCTGTCTAAGATTATCATTTTCTCTTATATTAGCATAAAGCCTGGAAACAAGGTTTTTCAGTTACATTCATGGTTCTATCCCAAGGTTAAAAAATGCCTAGCAGCGGTTCTTGGTTTATCGATGTGGTGCATCAGGTTTGTTAATTCACATTCCTTTGTCTGTTGTCTTGGTCTATAAGTTTTCTACATCATCACTCCAAGGCTGGAAATTCATGCTTGGAATTTGGTTGAGTTTTGACACCGTGCCAGTATAAAATAATTGATGAATTTTGCTATTCTTTCATAATTTTATCTTAAATTACATGGTTCAGATTAGAATAAAATAATGTTCATCTTTGGAACGGACTAAAACACTGACTCAAACGCAATAAAAATGATACAGTTGCTTCCAAAACACTTTACTGGAGAACCCTATGTGTAGAACTATAATAGTTTCATTGGGTTGATTTTTTTAATATGATAGTTATATGATGAATACACTCAAGGGATTAGAAAAACACTAATGAGGTCAGCTAAACACTTAAAGCTCATGAGAAGAGATCTCGGTCTACTCAACAGAATGCAGCACTGACACAGTTGGCCTTCTTACAAGACTCTCCTTCTGTAAATCTGTGGTAATTAACAGCTATTTCTGTGACCATGGTCAGATATATCGGCTTGCGTGCAATGACAATGCACCCAGCATAGTCATTGGTCATATATTGGTATTTCTCATTCTTTGGCTTCCAATGGTATTCATCTTGCTGAGTTATTCATATATTGTCTATGCATTATCTAAAGTAGCCACAGTTCATGAAAGAGTGAAGGCCTTTAAAACCTGCACAGCTCATCTTTCATTAGTGGCAATCTATTTCATCCCAATAGTAATCACTTTTACTATGAGTGCAAATATACCTCCAAATGCCAGGATCATAAACCTGTCTCTGACCTCTGTCTTTCCTCCCATGTTAAACCCAATTATTTATGTTCTGCAGACACACGAAATTAAAGTTTCACTGAAAAAAATATTAAAAACCAGGATGCAATCCAAAATTACAGCAAAACAAAAAATAATAATGTAACCAACTTTGAATGTTTTATTTAGGAATGGCTTCAGTAATTGTCGATTCTGTGTAGGAGACCTTTATTTTTTTCTGAGTGTACTGGATATTTGAATTTGAATATTTTGTAATATGAGCGAAGCAAAACTTTCCAGATGTTCTGACAATGTTTATCCAAAATGAGGATGTTACAATCAAGACCCAAAGTCAGCTTTAGGCCAGGCCAAATGTAAACCATTCTAATGTTTTGGTGTGTAATTACAGCTTGCTTTGCTGGGTTTTATTTTTTTATTTTTTTATTGTAGTTGTCTGTTAGTCATTAATGGAGCACATATTAAAACAAAAATCCTTTGTTGTAATTTGCACAAGGAGTTGTTTTATATTTATACTATTAAACTAGAATAGGATGTAGTGATATTAGGTGTTTTAGTTACCTTATGTTGATAAGATTTAGCATCTTAAGAGACAAAAAGTAAGAGACAGAAAACACCCCTTGATAGGATCAGATCGAGACTATATGGTAAAAATTCTACCTGTGATATATAAAATGTTCAGGTTAAGTCAGAAGCGTAATACATTCTGTTCTCATGTTGACCAACACTGAAAGTTTCACAGCATCATCTGTTATTGTTTTAGGTGCTTAAAAGGGGAACTACTGTTTTTTACAACCTGGACCTTATTTCTGGTATAAAATACTATCCTTTACTCACCCATATAACTTTGGTGTCATTTGGAGTCATTCAGACGATATTTACATCTGCATATATCTAATACAGCCTCTAAATAATTATCATAAGCATTATCTGCCGCGAAACTTGCCAATATTTCACCGATATTTTGTGATGATACACTCGTGCTATTTCCCGTTGAATCTAGAGTTGCTTGTTATCTATTCGCGGACGTGCAGCGGTTTGTTGTTCTTTGGCCAGCTGTTAGTCTCTCCACCTCAGCATCCTCCTTTCAGTGAGCTCCTCATCGCTATACTCTGGCTCAAAACGGTAAGGACGTCCATCATAAACAAAGTCCTCAACCACAACCTCAGAATTGGAAAAATATTCAGCCATGTTGCAAAAAACTGGCTGTAGCAAATTACAGGTAAACAAGCCGCACGGGGTGCACACGGCGCTAAGAGATGACATCATCCAGGTCAGAGGTTACGTCAATCTAAGATAAGTTAAGATAGGACTCTCATTAATAGCAGTCAAATAATAACTTAACGTTTGTGTCATGATGATGATACCAAAAGCTGGCCACTTGCAATCGAACAGCCCAGATCGGATCTTAATACAAGGTCTGAACAGACCCTGTGTTTCACGTTGGAAGCCTGCATGCAGATTTGCTCCACCCCGTGGTCTGAACCAGCATTCTTGGTTTGTTGAGTCTTTCAGTTTTGTCCACCCTCAGGATTTTACAGCAGCGGACCACAGCGTTTTGTTGTTGCTGAGTTTCACATGGTTCAGCTCACAGCAGTGCACAAACCTGACCAGCGCCCTGCGGTACTCCCATCCTCCCAATGATCCAAAAACTACGTTGAGATCAGACCCAACGTAGTACATTCTGATTAATGTGGCATAGCAGCAGGTGACAAGGCGAGTATGGCCATTGTACAGTAATTGTCTTGTCTGGCTTCTCTAATTTTGTTGCCTTCATATCTTGTCCTTGCCATGCGAACTCGCTGCTGCTGCAGAGAAGGAAGCTGCCTCGCTTGTGGATAGGCACAAACCACAAACTCAGACAGGTTTGGTTTGCTTGGCCATCTCCCCACATACTGTACCTTATGTCCATTCAAACCATTCATGGCTGATTTGTGCCTGAAACCTCATCCTCTTTCCCTATTGCTGGTTCTTCACCAGCTGTTTATTATCAACTTGATCTTCAGACCAAGCAATTAAAAAATGTAACAAAGCAAACCACAAAACGTTGACAACTCCTAACAACCGAATGATATAGAAGTAGTTAAACAATGCAGCACACCCCGAAACAAGTAAATATAGAATTATTTAAAATCTACATTTGCTGATATAACCCAAACTAAATAATACATTAAAGCAGCAAATGTTGACATCCTGAGAATGGACAAAAAAATAAATAAGTAAAAATAGTAGCTTTTAATGAATCTAAACTTTAACTAAAAGTTCAGCTTAACTGATTTGTTTTGAATCAGGCACAAAATCATGAACCCAAAAATGAACACTGAATTTTCTGAGAGGACCAGACAACCTCCCCCACTACTATACTGACAGGCTGGGGAATAAAAAAACTCCCTTCTTCACTGCTCTCGTAGTGCGCTTAGTTTGATTTCACATGAATGGAGTCCACATTTAAGAGGCCTTTGGCAAAGACAGCCAGAGGCAGTGAGATGAGGAGAAGGAGAAAAAATGTGGGAGAGAGCAGAAACTGTCCAGTCCCACAGCAGATGGTTATAAAGCCTCGCTGGACATCACGTTATCAATGACAACTGTGGTAGGTTTCCACCAAAAGTACAACTACTCACTCCTGAGTCTCCTGAGTTTTTTTTGTTTTTGTTTTTTTATCTAAGCAGCAGCTTATTAGCTGAATAAAAATCCTTGTATATTATAACCCTAAGAAATCTGAGTCCAGAATTACAAATGAGACGTTTTAAATATTGGCCAAAGTGCTGCATGCTGTGTGGAGTGATGAGCTGCAAAGAAATCTGTCTTTTTTCTCCAACTTCTGCAGGAGCACAGACCATGATCCTACAAGCCTAAATGAAAAAATGGTGACTAAAATTGAAATAAACAAACGTGATTAGAGGGAAAGAGGACAGGGACAACACAGTTCTCCTCTCAATGACAGTTAAGTACCTTACCGTTAATGGAAATTAGCTGCACCGGTTTCTGGTTGTTTACACAACAAGCAAATTTCAGTAGAAGTTTCCTATTTAAACCTTAAACTTCCCACCAGTCCCCGAGAACTGAAGAAGCTACTTGGATGAGTGGTGAAACGTTTTCTCAAAAAACTCTACAAGTCCAGTTGCCTTTTTTATACGCCTTGGCCAGTACAGAAAAAAATAGAGAAAAAAAAATGACCAATACCATAAAGCAGCTTGATTCATAAATTGGTTATTTTAGTCTCATCAAGTAAGGCCAAAAATGACTTCCATGCTTTCTCATAATAATTCAATGCATTCCATCTGCTAAGGCGAATCTGTTCCATCCTAGTAACAAAAACCATTTTGTTGAGCCTCTTCTTAAAGCAAGGGGATGATGGAGACTTCCAGTTAAGTAAAATCAATTTGTTTGGCTGCTTCCATGTCCGTTTTGAGAGCCTGCTTACAGTGGGAAGGGAGGGTCGATGTCCTTTCAGAGGAACCCAAAATAGCCAGGTTACAGTCTGGTTGAATATTTATTTTATATTGCTTAGAGAACCAATTAAATATGTCGCTCCAAAAGATTAGAATAAAATAATGTTCATCTTTGGAACAGACTAAAACAACCACTCAAATACAATAAAAATGATACCAAAAACAGTTACTTCAAAAACAAAACTTTACTGGAGAACCCTATGTGTAGACCTATAGTAGTTTCATTTTTTTAATATGATAGTTATATGATGAATACACTCAAGGGATTAGAAAAACACTAATGAGGTCAGCTAAACACTTAAAGCTCATCTCAGAGATCTCAGTCTACTCAACAGAATGCGCTGACGTACAGTCCTTCACTCTGCGTGAACACTGCTTGGACTGTAAAGGCTTGGTAAAAATATTACAATGGACTTTTTTAATTCTGCACTTGGAAAAAATATCACTTTTGTGCGTCCTGAATATTTCATAATAACTGGATTTGTTGGGATACCTAATGTCAAGTATTACTATGTCTTTCTGTTTTTTGTCTATATTGTTTCAGTGCTGGGAAATGCAGCTGTCATGGCCCTAATATTCTTGGATCATAATCTGAGAACTCCAAAATATATTGCAGTTTTTAATCTAGCATTTGTGGACCTGTTGGGTAACTCTGTTCTGGTGCCAAAGGTCCTCGACATCTTTCTGTTTAATCACCCCTTCATCCCCTACAACGACTGCTTGACTTTCCTTTTTTTCTGCTACACTTGCATTTGTATGCAGTCTCTCAACCTGGTTGCACTCTCCTATGACAGATTGATCGCTATCATCTTCCCACTGCACTATCAAGTGAAGGTGACCCACAGGTTCATGTTGACTTTGATTGCTTCTTTCTGGACCTTTGTCATTACTGTTGTACTTATTGCCGCTGGTCTTCTTACAAGACTCTCCTTCTGTAAATCTGTGGTAATTAACAGCTATTTCTGTGACCATGGTCAGATTTACCGGCTTGCGTGCAATGACAAGACACCCAACTTAGTCTTTGGCCGTTTCTTGATATTTCTCATTCTTTGGGTTCCAATGGTATTCATCTTGCTGAGTTATTCGTATATTGTCTATGCATTATCCAAAGTAGCCACAGTTCATGAAAGAGTGAAGGCCTTTAAAACCTGCACAGCTCATCTTTCATTAGTGGCAATCTATTTCATCCCAATAATAATCACTTTTACTATGAGTGCAAATATACCTCCAAATGCCAGGATCATAAACCTGTCTCTGACCTCTGTCTTTCCTCCTATGTTAAACCCAATTATTTATGTTCTGCAGACACAAGAAATTAAAGTTTCACTGAAAAAAATATTAAAAACCAGGATGCAATCCAAAATTACAGCAAAACAAAAAATAATAATTTGACCAGTTTTGAATGTTTTATTTAGGAATGGCTTCAGAAATCGTCGATTCTGTGTAGGAGACCTTTTTCCAAATGTACTGGATATTTGAATTTGAATATTTTGTATAATGAGCAAAGCAAAACTTCCCAAATGTTCTGACAATGTTTTCCAAATGCAACCCCTTCTAACTTATTGGTGTGTAATTACAGCTTGCTTTGCTGTTTTTATTTATTTATTTTTATTGTAGTTGTCTGTTAGTCATTAATGGAGCACATATTAAAATAAAAAATCCTTTGTTGTAAGTTTCACAAGGAGTTGTTTTATATTTATACTGTTAAACTAGAATAGGATGTAATGATATAAAGTGTTTTAGTTACCTTATATTGATAAGATTTAGCATCAAAAATTAAAAAATTAAGAGACCTAACAGAAAATGCCTTTCGATAGGCACAGACCGAGACTATAAAAAAGTAAAAGTTCTACCTGTGATATAACTTATGTTCAGGTTAACTCAGAAACGTAATAAATTCTGTTCTCATGTTGACCGACATTGAACGTTTCACAGAATCATCTGTTATTGTTTAATGGGTCTAAAAGCTGGTAAAAATCTGTCTAATACACCACTCTTATTAATAGTAGTCAGAGACTGCCTGTTAGTTATCTTTGCTCTGGTGCCAAAGGTGGTGACATCTTTCTGTTTAATCACAGCTTTCCTCTGATGACTGCTCAGCCTTTTCTTTGCTCCACCATCCTTGCTATGTAAGCTCTAAATTTGGCTGCACTCTCCAATGACAGACTGATAGCTATGATCTTCCCCCTACACTATCAAGTGAAGCTGACCCACAGGTTCATGTTGACTTTGATTACCTCTTTCTGTGCCTTTGTCGTTACTGTTGTACTCAATGCAATTGACTCTCCTTCTGTAAATCTGTGGTTATTAACAACTATACCTGCACCCAACTTCCCTAATCGTGTCTTGTTGTATATGTACTGGCTTGATTCCCATCCTATGCTGCAAAGTAATGTGATAAACTGTTTCCTGCAGACCTGAGGCAAGGGTTTCATCCTGTCATTTTGATGATTATTTTTAGAGGCCATCTCCCTCTGTGAAATATAAACACCTGTAATATACCCAAGGAGATAATTTAAGTAATCTGGCAACAGTGGCTTAATAGTAAATCCCTAGTTTGAGATTAGATAAGTTTAGAGGCTCTGGAGCTGTAATAGTCGCTTGAGTATGGTCTGATATTGTTTTAGGCAGTGCTCACCAAACCACGTGGAATTAATAAGAATTATTCATTTATTCATTAATTTTCTGTAACCGCTTGTACTTGAGATGGTCGCAGGGGGGAGCCTGTCACAGCTGTAACGTTAGCATGATATTTAGAGCCATTATAGCCGCATTAATGGCAAATATACTAGGTTGCAATACATCTGAAATATCCTTTAAAGGCTCATGAGCACGAAGAGACAACTGAACCATTGTTTTCTATGTGATTACATTTGTTTCATTGTGAAACAAAGGTTGCAACAAAAAACTTTAAGAGAATATGAGAAAGTGTATAAAAAAATGCTGAAAGCCAGTAAATGGAGACTCCAGAATGAAAACGTAGTTAAATTGACAATTATCTCTCAGTTTTTTAAAACAAACACAGAAACCCTAACCCTACTCAGCCAATAGTAACTGGTTTTACGTCCTTAAAAAGCTTAACTAGTTCAATAGATTTCAAAGGAAACCATCTTATGCTGCTCATTACTACTTCTGTTGAACAAGCACTTTTTTGACTATATCACACTTAAAAGCCACATGTTTTTATGTAATGAAATTGGAAGGAACAGTTTCTTGGTTGATAGAAAAATGATAACATTTTATCTTAGATCAGGGGCGATCAAGATAATATTTTATATCTATCAGAACTGGCCCGCAGGTATTTTGTGTGCGTCAAGCAGGTACGTCAATTAGCTCCTCCTCCCAACTTTATTGACAAACTTGACAGAGTCTCATTGTTGCCTTGGCAACCGTTCAGCGTATTGGTATGGCAGCGCGGCCATCTGAAATTCATACAGTTGACCAGTAATACTAAAATATGTTAACAGAGATTCTGACACAAAGACGTAGTAATGATGTACCAGTTAGCAGCGTCACTGTGTCTTTGTAACCAGTTAGCAGACCAGTTAGCAGACAACGGGCTAAATCGGTTAGCCTACTGTTCCACGGTAGCACACACGGCAAACAGAAAACTAACTAGAAATGACAACACCACTGCAGCTAAATACCAGTCTGTTAACATACATGCTACATGACACACTGAAAGTGACTGTTAGCCAAGTAACAGCAGCATGTTTAAAACGGTATTAGCATACTAACTTAGGACACCACGAACAAACAAAAAGGTCTGTCCGGATGTTCTGTCAAGAACAAATGAGAACAAACAAGTTTTATGTGGGCCGGTCAGAGTCAGCCAAAGGGCTGCATACGGCCCGCAGGCCGTGTCATGCCCAGGTCTGTCTTAGATTATCATTTTCTGTTATATTAGCAAGGTAACAAGGTTTTTCAGTTACATTCATGGTTCTATCCCAAGGTTAAAAAATGCCTAGCAGCGGTTCTTGGTTTATCGATGCGGTGCATCAGGTTTGTTAATTCACATTCCTTTGTCTGTTGTCTTGGTCTACAAGTTTTCTACATCATCACTCCAAGGCTGGAAATTCATGCTTGGAATTTGGTTGAGTTTTGACACCGTGCCAGTATAAAATAATTGATGAATTTTGCTATTCTTTCATAATTTTATCTTAAATTACATGGTTCAGATAAGAATAATATAATGTTCATCTTTGGAACAAACTAAAACTCAAACGCAATAAAAATGATACAGTTGCTTCCAAAACAACACTTTACTGGAGAACCCTATGTGTAGAACTATAATAGTTTCATTGGGTTGATTTTTTTAATATGATAGTTATATGATGAATACACTCAAGGGATTAGAAAAACACTAATGAGGTCAGCTAAACACTTAAAGCTCATGAGAAGAGATCTCGGTCTACTCAACAGAATGCAGCACTGACGTACAGTCCTTCACACTGTGTGAACACTGCTTGGACTGTACAGGTAAAAATATTACAATGGACTTTTTTAACTCTGCACTTGGAAAAAATATCACTTTTGTGCGTCCTGAATATTTCATAATAACTGGATTTGTTGGGATACCTAATGTCAAGTATTACTATGTCTTTCTGTTTTTTGTCTATATTGTTTCAGTGCTGGGAAATGCAGCTGTCATGGCCCTAATATTCTTGGATCATAATCTGAGAACTCCAAAATATATTGCAGTTTTTAATCTAGCATTTGTGGACCTGTTGGGTAACTCTGTTCTGGTGCCAAAGGTTCTCGACATCTTTCTGTTTAATCACCCCTTCATCCCCTACAACGACTGCTTGACTTTCCTTTTTTTCTGCTACACTTGCCTTTGTATGCAGTCTCTCAACCTGGTTGCACTCTCCTATGACAGACTGATCGCTATCATCTTCCCACTGCACTATCAAGTGAAAGTGACCCACAGATTCATGTTGACTTTGATTGCTTCTTTCTGGACCTTTGTCATTACTGCAATACTTATTGCAGCTGGTCTTCTTACAAGACTCTCCTTCTGTAAATCTGTGGTAATTAACAGCTATTTCTGTGACCATGGTCAGATTTACCGGCTTGCGTGCAATGACAAGACACCCAGCTTAGTCTTTGGCCGTTTCTTGATATTTCTCATTCTTTGGCTTCCAATGGTATTCATCTTCCTGAGTTATTCGTATATTGTCTATGCATTATCCAAAGTAGCCACAGTTCATGAAAGAGTGAAGGCCTTTAAAACCTGCACAGCTCATCTTTCATTAGTGGCAATCTATTTCATCCCAATAGTAATCACTTTTACTATGAGTGCAAATATACCTCCAAATGCCAGGATCATAAACCTGTCTCTGACCTCTGTCTTTCCTCCCATGTTAAACCCAATTATTTATGTTCTGCAGACACAAGAAATTAAAGTTTCACTGAAAAAAATATTAAAAACCAGGATGCAATCCAAAATTACAGCAAAGAAAGTAATAATGATGTGAGCAACCTTGAATGTTTTATTTAGGAATGGCTTGAGGAATCATCGATTCTGTGTAGGAGACCTTTGTGTGGGGTAGATATTTAAATTTGAATATATTGTAATATGAGCATAGCAAAACTTGAGAATGAGGTTGTTTTCATTAAGGCTTCAAGTCAGCTTTAGGATAGACCAAATGCAAAACCTTCTGACTTTTTAGTAATTACAGCTTGCTTTACTGTTTTTTTTTTTTTTTTTATTGTAGTTGCCTGTTACTCATTAATAGAGAGCAAAACAAAAAAAATTTTCGTTGTAATTTGCACAAGGAGTTGTTTTATATGTATACTGTTAAACTAGAATAAGATATTCACCACTCTCATTAATAGTAGTCAGATACTGCCTATTAGGTAATGCTGCTCTGGTGACATTAGTATTGTCATTTGTTGTTTGTGTCAAGCTCTTATTCTATGGCTTTCGTTTATAATAATCATTTATTTAAAGACTGAAGGCCTTTAAGACCAGTGCAGCTCATCTTTCATTAGTGTCAGTCTACTTCATCCCAATATAAATCCCTTTTACTAAGAGTGTCAATATACATCCCAAAGCCAGGATCATAAACCTGTCTCAGACCTCGGTTTTTCCTCCCATGTTGAACACAATATGTTTATGTTATGGTGACAAATGGCGATCAAAGTTTCACTGAAAAACTTTTTAGAATTCGAATACACTCTAAAATTACAATAAAAAGTTAACCACAACGTTTTTTCTGTTGTTGGTATTATCACACAATTTGAGATTGAAATGAATAGTAACTGAAACTGTTAACGATGAGTTTGACCTTTATTAAACAACTGAATTATTATCAGATTTAGCACAAATCTTAGGACAAATGTGTGGTTGTATTTTATTTGTGGTGAAGTTGCAGCATTTTTTTTTGACACATATTTAGGTTGTTTTAAAGTATCTGTGTAGAGTACCATCATTTTGTGTGCTGTAAGTGTTGTGTTTGCTTGTCATTGCGAGTATAAAAATACATTTTATTTTCTACCCTGGGTATGTGTCACATTTTTGTAAACCGACATCCATTACATGTGATGACCTGACAGCTGAATTTTACCAAACACCTGATTAGTTTTATTATCTTGTATAGATGTAGTCATTTTCATCACTACCTAATCTAAACATTTAAGGGCACAACAACACGATAATCTAAAATGAATAAACTGATCAGGATGATTTGTAAGAGGCCAGCTCATTATGAATGTTGGAAGCTCTTTCTAGCTTTTGTGCAACTTTTTAGCCCTGACATAGGTGACGTGCCCTTGTTGCTTGTACTTCTTTAGTGATGGTTTGGTTTGTCCCCGACCTTAAGATATTCTGTCATCTATAGGCCACATATGCTTTAAACCACTTTGTAATGTAAATAACATTCATGGTTAAGGGGTGTACATACAAGAAGAAGATATGTATTTCACTCATGTTTCACATTTCTCTGCACCCAGAGTCTTGAGCGTCCACAAGCATCCAAGTGTTTGCTCCAAAATAATGGCCGATGAGTATCACATATACATTGATGGGGCATGTCCAACAAACAGAATGGGGGGTTAATGTTGAGAATTTAATTTTTTAGTAAAAACAAGCGGAGCTACAGATTCGGGTGGCAATTGTCACCATTTTTCACAGTGGTGCAGTTCTTTCAAATTTTCCTTCTGTGCGTTATCTAATACTATAGTCATATCAAACAAAATGCTGATTGAATGGTCTCACACCCAAAGGCAATATTAAATATAAACATGTATTATAGGTTCTACACAGATGTGTAGCATATACAGTGAGGTGGATTTAAGTAAACATGGCAATTAGTGACTGACGGCACATTCAGCAGACACAAGAGAATACCTTATTTGTCGCATATGCAGGGGAGGACTTTATGTCGTAGCTGCTCCTTCTGTCAGAACAGTTAAAGCTTGACAGAGCCCTGTCCCCAGAAAGAGAGACGAGCTCCCTTCCATCTGTACGAGACAAAACATCTCGCAGGACACTTGTTTGCAAAAACTGTGGATAGTTTTACGATGAAGTTATTCAACTCAGCTCTTGGGAGAAATATCACCTTTGTGCATCCTGCGTTTTTTATTATAAGCGGTTTGTCGGGACTCCCAAATATACAACAGTACTATGTCTTTTTATTTTTTGTCTATATTGTTTCAGTGCTGGGAAACACTATTGTGATGGCTGTGATATTCTTGGATCATAATCTGAGAACTCCAAAATATATTGCTGTTTTTAACTTGGCGTTTGTGGACCTGTTGGGTAACTCTGCTCTGGTGCCGAAGGTTCTCGACATCTTTCTGTTTAATCACCCCTTCATCCCCTACAACGACTGCTTGACTTTCCTTTTCTTCTGCTACACGTGCCTTTGTATGCAGTCATTTAACCTGGTTGCACTCTCTTATGACAGATTGGTGGCCATCATCTTCCCACTGCACTATAAAGTGAAGGTGACCCACAAGTTTATGTTTTCTATGGTTGTCTACTTCTGGGTCTTTGCCATAATTGCTGTACTCATTTCAGTTGGCCTTCTTACAAGACTTTCCTTCTGTAAGTCTGTGATTGTTAACAGCTATTTCTGTGACCATGGCCAGATATACCGACTTGCGTGCAATGACCATTTTCCCAGCTATGTCGTTAGCTGCTTGTACCCAATTATTATTTTTTGGCTTCCACTAGTTTTTATCTTGTTAAGTTATCTGTATATTTGCTATACTTTAGCTAAAGTAGCCACAGTTCAAGAAGGACTCAAGGCTTTTAAAACATGCATAGGTCATCTTTCATTAGTGGCAATCTATTTCATTCCACTGTTAATTACATTTACATTAATGGAAAAAATACATCCAAACGCCAGGATCATAAACCTGTCCCTGACCTCTGTGTTTCCTCCCATGTTGAACCCAATTGTGTATGTTCTACAGACACAAGAAATCAAAGAATCAGTGAAAAAGTTATTAAAGATAAAATGGAAATCAAAAGTAACAGTGAAGAATTAACCATCTCTCTTTTCAGAATTCAGAAATGACTACATTGTTATAACCCACTGATGTGAGACTGTCTGTAATAAAGTCTGCATCCAAGAAGTTTTCAAATGTAATGGTAGTAGAAGGTATGTAAGTATCTTAAAAATCTGTTAATGTCTCTTACACTTATACTCACACTTACGTCTTTGTGTCGGCAGTCAAAGTAGAAAGTAGTCTTTGTTCATCTTTCTGATAGGACTTAGAGAATTAAGAAGAATTAAGTTTTTTTCTTCATATTCTTTTAATAAAACCAGCTGAAGATTGTACAGGCTTGTTGTGGAGTGATGCTGTGAGGCTGTACTCGGACAACGCTGATTTGAGCTTAAGTTAAATGTCAGTCCTAACAAGCGCGCAATGTTTTAGATATAGTATAATGTTTACCCTGTTCACAGTCTTATGTTGCTGTTTTAACATGCTTACATATGATAATAATCAGTAAACCTGATAATGGGTATGTCATTACTTTGCATGTATTGTAGCCTGGTAGACAGGCCAACCTTCCTTGCACACTGCTTTTTTGGGAACTGATTATGCTCCCTTAAAGATCTGCCGGACCAGTCAAATCATTTGGGTGGACTTTATGCAGTGATGGACGGAAGAGTAACACATCTGAGCACCATGAAGTTGAAATTGTTTACAACTAGATTGTTTGTAGGACTAGAGTTTTTTTCTCTGTATAGGTTGAAACAAGCCCCACAATGAATTACAAATGGCATGTTACCAGACTCATATTCTGATAATTGGATATAGTTATCCCAGGCTAATGAACCTAAATCATTTGGCCTAATTGTGGCACTAGATATGAAGTCAGGATAACCTAAATTTTTACAGTTCATAAAGCACTTTGCTTTCTAAAGCTTTACTAAGCTCCTAGCATTGCTGTAGTATCATTGTCTTGTTGTTATGGAATTTATATGTACTGTAACAATGTTTTATTACTATAATTTGCCTTTCCAACTCTAGAAAATACAGCTGTATCCATGACCAGAGTGTTGTTTATTGTCACTTCTGTTAATATCTCTAAAATAAATCGGCAGCTTATCAGAACTTGTTGAAACACAAGAGCTAGGATCAAAAATTGTGTTGGTTAGAGTGAGTAAAAGCCTAAGCAAGTTTTACAATGTGAACTCGGCTCATGTGAACATATCACTTTTGTGCGGCCTCCGTATTTCATAATATGTCGTTTTTTTTCGTTAACACGTTATGTTTGACAGCCCAAATTAAAAGTAATAAACGTCAATGTGTAGCTCTATCCATATTTTTCTCCCTGTCAAGTACATTTACACATTTTTTAGTGTTGACCACAGCGATGGACACTTCAGACAGACATTGGAGCCCATATCAAGCTTATTTTGTGAAGCGTGCCTTTAATACAGTCTTTTGTGGCAAGTTGTTGGGCAGCTCAAATTTACCCTGACAAGGGAACAGAGTTATAAAAACAAAGACACATTTTTAGTTTGTGTCTGTGCAGCACAAAAACAGCACAGCCGTGAATACACCTTTTACAAATGAGGTCATGGCTCAGAGTTCAGGGAAAGGAGAAGGTAACTGGTATTAACTCGAGTGGAAACAAGTAAATTTGTCCTGCAGCACAGTAGGAGTTGTTATGAGAGTTGTTACTCTCAACACTAAAACTCCATTAATATGGTGGTGGTCGTCCATAAGAAAGCAGCATTGCAGTTGAGCATTCAAAGTGTAAAATGCCACCCAATGAAGGTAAGTACAAACTTAGCCATACAGTATGTTACACTGGAAGATGGCAGATTGAATGCAGTTTTACTAGCTGATACATGATTAAAAGTAATGCCTAATACATGAGTTCTGCTTTGAGAGTTCAGCTTCACTTGTTTGTTAGAAGAACATACTGTATAGGGACCATATTTAATGTCAGAACAAGAAAAACAAATCTAGATAAATCAGTTTCGTTAGGATCTGTTTATTTGCGTGCCTAGCAACCTTACTAACTGGGCCTCAAGCTGCTGTACAGTTAACACAAGGGAACAGACAGCTTCTATAAATGACAGAGCAGTACTGATTATTTGTCTAGCCACTCTTCACTAAACAGGGCTTGGCGAAGAGGACACACGATATAAGTTGTAAGATTGACAAAACGTCTTCAAATGGAATTTTTCAACTCGGCTCTTGGAAAAAACATTACCTTTGTGCGGCCTCCATATTTCATAATAAGTGGTTTTGTTGGCATACCTAATATTAAGTATTACTTTGTCTTTCTCTTTTTTATTTACATTCTGTCAGTGATCGGAAACGCCACGGTGATTACTGTAATAATATTGGATCATACTTTGAGAAGTCCTAAATATATGGCAGTTTTTAACCTAGCATTGACAGACATGTTAAGTAGCTCGGCTTTGGTGCCAAAAGTTCTTGACGTCTTTCTGTTTAACCATCTCTATATTCCCTATAATGACTGTTTGGCATTCATGTTTTTTTGTTTTACTTTACTTTCAATGCAGTCTCTTAATCTGGTTACACTCGCCTTTGACAGACTGGTAGCTATCCTCTTACCACTGCACTATCATGTGAAGGTGACCCACAGGGTCATGCTGTATTTGATTGCGTTTTTCTGGGTCTTTGTCATTACTGTTACACTCATTGCAGCTGGCCTTCTCACAAGACTTTCCTTCTGTAAGTCTGTGGTTATTAACAGCTATTTCTGTGACCATGGCCCTTTGTATCGGCTTGGCTGCAATGATGTTACCCCCAACCATGCAATCGCTGGTTTGGCACCAATTCTTATTCTTTTGCTACCTCTGACTTTTATCTTGGTAAGTTACTGCTGTATTGCCTATGCCTTGTCAAAAATTTCTACAGGTCGGGAAAGATTGAAGGCTTTTAAAACTTGCACAGGTCATCTTTCATTAGTGGCAATCTATTTCCTCCCTATTGCAATTGTTTATTGCTTTGGGGGCGCAATGCATCCGAATGCCAGGATCATAAACCTGTCCTTGACTACTGTCATCCCTCCCATGTTAAACCCAATCATTTATGTTTTGCAGACTCAAGAAATCAAAGAGTCTTTGAAAAAGTTGTTGAAAATCAAACGACAATCCACAATTGCAACAAAAAATTTGAGCATGTTTGTCTTTTCTATACAATCTCACAAAAAAATGTTAAAATGTGAACAGTAATTTCAAAATGTTGCATCAGAAATATTAACAGAAAAAATGTGAATATTTTCTTTGAATTGCTTTTGTGTGGTTAAAATTTATTAACTGGGTGGCATCTGTGATTATATTTTTTGCCTTTAAAAACTTTACAGTTGAAACCATCCAGCTGTTCTACAAAATACACAATATTCTGTATGTTGTGTTTTTCTCCGACTTTATGCAGGTGTTTTGAAGTGAATGATAATGTGAGCTTATCATATATATTATGTATGTGTACTGTCTGTACTATATATATAGACCTGTCTTTATGCGTAGAAATGTAGGTCTATATCATGCATAATTAACACACAAAACTATATTTTTTCCTCTTCCACATTTTAACAAAATAAGAAGAAGAACCTAACAGACAACAGAACCAATGAAATCTGCTTATATGCTGTTTTATGCTTTTGTGCTGAGTTGATATTAAATAATTACCTAAAGGGAAACCTATTTTCATGAATGCAAATCAATGTGTGATGTCTTCGTTCAAATTTACATGTGATGTTTTATTATTTATTTTATTTTATTGTTTATCTGTAATTTGCTACTGCTGTGGTTCGTCCACAATCTCAGAGTCGGAAAAATATTCAGCCATGTTGCAAAAAAGTAGCAGTAGCAAATTACAGGTGAGCAAGCTGACCGTCACGGGTGCGCGCGGCGCTCAGAAATGACATCATCCAGGTCAGAAGACATCATCCGGGTCTGTAGTTCAATCTACAGACCCCGGATGATGATAACAGGTAACTCCGGACTCAACGAGGAATAGCACTTGCGTACGATAACAAAATATTGGTGAAATGAACGAGTTTCGTGGCAGATAATGCGTTATGTAGAGGCTGTGTTTCGGTGCCCCAGTCACTCCCACTATATGGATATACGCTGATCTAATTATCTCCCGAAGGAATACGAATTACACAAAAGTTCTGTTCTTCTGTTAATATCTCTAAAATAAAAAAATAAAAAAAACACTGAAGTAAATAGGCAGCTTATCAGAACTTGTTGAAACATAAGAGCTCGGATCAAAACCTGTGTTGGTTAGAGTGAGTAAAAGCCTAAACAAGTTTCACAGTGAGTACTCAGCTTGTGTGAACAATATCACTTTTGTGCGCCCTCCGTATTTCTTAATATGTTGTTTCATTAACACGTTATGTTTGACAGCCCAAATTAAAAGTAATAAACGTCAATATGTAGCTCTATCCCTATTTTTCTCACAATCTTTCAAGTACATTTACACATTTTTTAGCGCTGACCACAGCGATGGACACTTCAGACAGACATTGGAGCCCATATCAAGCTTATTTTGTGAAGCGTGCCTTTAATACAGTCTTTTGTAGCAAGTTGTTGGGCAGCTCAAATTTATCCTGACAAGGGAACAGAGTTATAAAAACAAAGACACATTTTTAGTTTGTGTCTGTGCAGCACAAAAACAGCACAGCCGTGAATACACCTTTTACAAATGAGATCATGGCTCAGAGTTCAGGGAAAGGAGAAGGTAACTGGTATTAATTCGAGTGGAAACAAGTAAATTTGTCCTGCAGCACAGTAGGAGTTGTTATGGGAGTTGTTACTCTCAACACTAAAACTCCATTAATATGGTGGTGGTCATCCATAAGAAAGCAGCGTTGCAGTTGAGCATTCAACGTGTAAAATACCACCCAATGAAGGTAAGTACAAACTTAGCCATACAGTATGTTACACTGGAAGATGGCAGATTGAATGCAGTTTTACTTGCTGATACTTGATTAAAAGTAATGCCTAATACATGAGTTCTGCTTTGAGAGTTCAGCTTCACTTGTTTTCTAGAAGAACATACTGTATAGGGACCATATTTAATGTCAGAACAAGAAAAACAAATCTAGATAAATCAGTTTCATTAGGATCTGTTTATTTGCGTGCCTAGCGACCTTACTAACTGGGCCTCAAGCTGCTGTACAGTTAACACAAGGGAACAGACAGCTTCTATAAATGACAGAGCAGTACTGATTATTTGTCTAGCCACTCTTCACTAAACAGGGCTTGGCGAAGAGGACACACGATATAAGTTGTAAGATTGACGAAACGTTTTCAAATGGAATTTTTCAACTCGGCTCTTGGAAAAAACATTACCTTTGTGCGGCCTCCGTATTTCATAATAAGTGGTTTTGTTGGCATACCTAATATTAAGTATTACTTTGTCTTTCTGTTTTTTATTTACATTCTGTCAGTGATCGGAAATGCCACGGTGATTACTGTAATAATATTAGATCATACTTTGAGAAGTCCTAAATATATGGCAGTTTTTAACCTAGCATTGACAGACATGTTAAGTAGCTCAGCTTTGGTGCCAAAAGTTCTTGACATCTTTCTGTTTAACCATCTCTATATTCCCTATAATGACTGTTTGGCATTCATGTTTTTTTGTTTTACTTTACTTTCGATGCAGTCTCTTAATCTGGTTACACTCGCCTTTGACAGACTGGTAGCTATCCTCTTACCACTGCACTATCATGTGAAGGTGACCCACAGGGTCATGCTGTATTTGATTGCGTTTTTCTGGGTCTTTGTCATTACTGTTACACTCATTGCAGCTGGCCTTCTCACAAGACTTTCCTTCTGTAAGTCTGTGGTTATTAACAGCTATTTCTGTGACCATGGCCCTTTGTATCGGCTTGGCTGCAATGATGTTACCCCCAGCCGTGCAGTCGCTGGTTTGGCACCAATTCTTATTCTTTGGCTACCTCTGGCTTTTATCTTGGTAAGTTACTGCTGTATTGCCTATGCCTTGTCAAAAATTTCTACAGGTCAGGAAAGATTGAAGGCTTTTAAAACTTGCACAGGTCATCTTTCGTTAGTGGCAATCTATTTCCTCCCTATTACACTTGTTTATCGCTTTGGGGGCACAATACATCCAAATGCCAGGATCATAAGCCTGTCCTTGACTACTGTCATCCCTCCCATGTTAAACCCAATCATTTATGTTTTCCAGACTCAAGAAATCAAAGAGTCTTTGAAAAAGTTGTTGAAAATCAAACGACAATCCACAATTACAACAAAAAATTAGAGCATGTTTTTCTTTTCTATACAATCTCACAAAAAAATGTTGAATGCAGTTATGTGAACAGTAATTTTAAAATGTTGCATCAGAAACATTAACAAAAATATGAATATTTTCTTTGAATTGCTTTTGTGTGGTTAAAATTTATTAACTGGGTGGCATCTGTGATTATATTTTTTGCCTTTAAAAACTTTACAGTTGAAACTATCCAGCTGTTCTACAAAATACACAATATTCTGTATGTTATGTTTTTCTCTGACTCTGTGCAGGTGTTTTGAAGTGAATGATAATGTGAGCTTATATATATACATAATGTGTGTATATATATATATATATATATATATATGTATATATGTATACTGTCTGTACGATATATATAGAGCTGTCTTTATGCTAGAAATGTAGGACTATATCATGCATAATTAAGACACAAAACTATATTTTTTCCTCTTCCACATTTTAACAAAATAAGAAGAAGAACCTAACAGACAACAGAACCAATGAAATCTTTGTTTTTAAAATGCTTTTGTGCTGAGTTGATATTAAATAATTACCTAAAGGGAAACCTATTTTCATGAATGCAAATCATTGTGTATATACAAAATAAAAATAAAGTAAAATAATAAAACGCCACATTTAGATTTGAATGAAGGCATCTCATTCAAATCTAAATGTGCCGTTTTATTATTTTATTTTATTTTTATTTTATTCACTTTAAGGACAGCATGCGCTTACATTAATCCTTTTAAAGAAAAAGAAAAGATGGGCGCATCAGATTTCGCAGAAGTTAATTTCCATCTGTAGTCCTACAGAAAACATCAAATAGACACCACATAAAAACAAAATGCATACAAGATAACCTTGCGTACACACTCAACCTAGAGCTACACAATGAATACAAGTACCAGCACTCAATACCACACAACATATACATACAGGACAATGCCACATAGTAAAATGTCATACATACATATGCCACACATTCACTTCCGCCTGATGATAAGTATGAGATAAAACAACATGGGTCAGCAATCTACCTGTTGTGAGTATATTTAAATTATGATTAAAATGTTTCATTTAAAAAAGATAAAAATTAAGTTGGACATAAGTGCATTTGTTGTTCTCCCATAAAGTGCCAATGTCCAAAGTGCAATATTCATATAAAATGCTTTAGCAGGTGCAACGAGCGTACCATTTTGAGGGTCTTACATTAGCTTTTAAATACCAATAATGATAAATTAAAGGAAAAGGCAGATTGAGCAAAAGCAGAGCTTCGTTGTGGAACACAGCAGTCCCTTTTCGACACAGATCTAAGAGCCCTCATTCTCAGCTCAGAACAGGGTTGCACATAGTTTTTCAATGGAGGGGGAGCAGCGTTATGGATTAGTTTATGGACCACACGAATGTATGAAGAAATAATTAAATTATCAAAACTTAGTAAATTATATTTAGGGAAATATTACAGTGGTGGTACTGTCTTGGCTTCCTGTTCAGTATTTTCAAGGCATGCCCATATAGAGATCTAATCGGATTTAAAGTAGTTTGGTGTGCCTGAGTCCCATATGGCATACAGTACCTCATGTAGGAAAGGATCATGGCGTTCAAATACATTTTATCAGCTTCCGTCGTTAATGAGTTTCCGATGCAGTGGGGGGGAACTACCGTTTTTTACAACCTGGACCTTATTTCTGGCATAAAATACAATCGTTTACTCACCCATATAACTTTGGTGTCATTTGTAGTCATTCGGGAGATATTTAGACTCACGTGTATCCATATAGTGGGAGAGACTGGGGCACCGCAATGCACCCTCTAAATAACGCATTATCTGCAGCGAAACTCGTTCATTTCACCAATATTTTGTTATGATACACGAGTGCTATTCCCCCTTGAGTCCGGAGTTACCTGTTATCATCATCCGGAGTCTATAGATTGACCTACTAACCTCTGACCTGGATGATGTCATCTCTGCGCACCTGCGACAGTCGGCTTGTTTACCTCTAATTTGCTAGTTTTTTGCAACATGGGTGAATATTTTTCCGATTCTGAGGTTGTGGACGACGACTTTGTTTATGATGCACGTCCTTACCGTTTTGAGCCAGAGTATATGGATGAGGAGCTCGTTGAAAGAGGATGCGGAGGCAGAGAGAGGAACAGCTGGCCAAAGAACAACAAACCGCTGCACGTCCGCTTGTGGACAGTGTTTGTCTATGACAACAGAGGTACACCCTGGACAGGTCGCCAGTCTATCGCAGGGCTAATAGTTTAAAGTATTGGGTGTAACTGTGTCCTGTTTCTTATTTGAATTATTTTTTTGTGTCATTAGTGATTGAGCATCCGATGATCATAATTAACAGAGTCAGCGACATCACCTCACCGCTAACTCAATGACCATGTGACACAGGTCACATTGAAAGAAGTGAAATATAAATGGCAGGTCTCTCACAGTGCTACTCACTTTAGTGCACTGTGCACTTAGTAGTGTCTGGGGTGAGTTTGGTTTCAAACATTTGTATCAAGTAACTGTATTATCCTTTATTATCTGTCTTGTTATTTTCTCTGTTTACATCAAGGGAAACACATATTTGTAATGAGCTCGGGAGAGAAAGCCGTGGCCGTATCTAACGCCACATTTGTTCGCCCTGCAAAATTCTATCTGAGTGGGTTTTCCAACATTCCTCATGTAGAGTATTACTATATCTTCCTGTGTTTTGTCTACATAATGACTGTTCTTGGAAATGTTTTTCTCCTCTCAGTTATTTACCTGGTGAAGACTCTTCATACTCCAAAGTACATGATTGTGTTCAACCTGGCTTTGACAGATCTGTGTGGGAGCACTGCTCTCATCCCAAAACTCTTAGACACGTTTTTGTTTGACAGGAGATACATCGTCTATGAGGCTTGTTTGAGTTATATGTTCTTTGTTTTGCTATTTGTGTGTGTACAGTCATGGACACTTGTGACTATGGCATACGACAGATTCATAGCCATTTGCTTCCCTTTAAGGTATCACAGTTTTGTGACTACGAAAGTGGTTGCTGCAATGCTGCTGTTTGCATGGATTTTCTTGCTTAGTCTAGTAGCATTTGCTGTGGGGCTCATTGATCGCCTGTCGTTCTGTGGCTCTTTGGTGATAGAAAGCTTTTACTGTGACCATGCACCAGTATATCGTCTGGCCTGTAACGATTCATCTTTAAACAACATTGTGGCATATGTTTCTTTTATTTCTGTCATATGTATTCCTCTTATATTGATAGGTCTTACTTACGTTAGCATTACCATAGCTCTGAGCAGGATTGCGTCAGGAGAAGAACGTCTCAGAGCGCTGAAAACTTGTAGTTCTCACCTGATTCTTGTCGCTATTTTCTTCCTGCCACTGCTGGGCACGAACATAGCTGCAGTGGTCTCTGCCATCCATCCAAACGCTAGGATCATAAACTCCTCATTATCACACACCATACCCTCTTTTCTCAATCCTATTGTGTACTCTTTAAAGACAGAAGAAGTTCTGAATGCTATCAAAAAGCTTTGCAAAAGAAATGGACTTGCCAACACAGCGACAAAACTGTGAAATCTATCACTGGACTATAATGATGTATTAAGTGTTACTGTAGAAAAATGTCTTTTATCATAATTTCTTCCTGAACTAAGTGACACTCTGTAACTTTACTTTTAGAAAGTGGTTTTCACTACTATGTTTTATCATTTACTGTACTGTATAACAAAACAAAATCAAATGGTGTCATTATATTGTACTAGCCAGATTGCATTAAGGTCACTATTGCAAAATGAAATCCCGGATGTCAGTATATTATCAATGCTCAAATATACATACATGTTTTAAATGTTTCATATTTGCAAATAATCTGGAAAAGTTAATTTTGTTTACATGTGTTTTGAAAATTTTGAGTTTAGAGTTTGACTACATAGATATTAGAATCCCAAGTACTATTTTAATTATTTATGGATTCATAATATTTTTATCATTTAGATTTTCACTAGAGTAGATCATAAACTAAACAAACATCAGAAAAAAAATTAGCTATTTTTTTTTTTTTTAAATAATGGAAGAGTTATTTTAAAATATAACAATACCTCGAACTGTCTGATTGCAGCTTCCAAATTTAAGTATATCATTAAAAGTGACATTTTGTGTTGAATTTAGAGAAACCACTTGTTATATTAGTTGTGTTGAGCTATTTAAATTGTTCTTGTTTGATTATAAACCTAATTTGTAATGGGGGTTGAATAATTGTGATGCTACTGTAGTTGTGCTGCAGTCATAAGAAATGTATACTGATTGAAAACATGGGATGCATTTCTTTCATTCTTTCATCTTTTCACTTTCTTTAAATCTCTGCCCACACTGTAAAATGCAATATTAATGCTGACTTGCATTTAATTGTTCACTTAACTATTTGGCGAAAGTATTTACATCTTAATGGTTTTTTTCAAGTAACACTTAATTGCAGGGTGAAGAAAGCAATTTACTTCATAATTCCAAGGTAAGGTCACTTACAAGAACCAAGTAAAGGAAGCAAGACATTACGACACCAGTTGGAGGCGGCAATGAGCATGTTTGTGCACGAAGCAGAAAAAGAAGAAGAGTGCTAATCATGTAAATAACCTACAGACAGTTCACAACTTGGTTGGTACTGGAGAGACGCTGCATTATTTCGACTGGTAAATTTGAGTTTTTTTCTGCCTTTCAAGCAGGAATAAAGAAGTGCTGAACTTTGAACTACTGTATATCATTGTGTTGAAATCTTATGTAACTGTAAATGTGATTTTAAAATAGAGCCTGGTTTTCATTTATTTGAAGTATACAAGCAACACTTACTTATTTGAAGGCAATCGTTTTGCGTTGAAGTTAAGATCAATTACTGTTCAAGTAAATATAACTGAGATTGTAAGTTTCAGGAACTTCAATACATGTGTTGTGTTTTAATAAACACACAGTATACTTGACTTGTGATGACCATGTTAGGTGAAACAGGAATTCTCAGTAGTTTAAGTGCACTACACTAAGTGAGCATTAGTTAGGCCAACTTCAATGCATGTGTTGTGCTTAATAAACACTCAGTATACTTTACTCGTAATTACCTAGTTAGTTGAAATAGGAATTCTCAGTAGTGTAAGTGCACTACACTAAGTAAGCATTTGTTAGGCCAACTTCAATACATGTGTTGTGTTTAATCAACACACATTATACTTTACTTGTAATTGCCTAGTTAGGTAAAACACTGTAAGTGAACTACACTAAGTAAGCATTTGTTTGCACAACTTGCAATTCCTAGTCCAGATTAGTCTGTAATTTCAAGGCAATCGGTTTGCATGTTTTTTTTAAGTAATGTTTACTTATTAGATTTTGCAGTGCATGTCTTCAGTGTGGGAGGGAGTGAGATGTAACGGAAAAAAAAAACTAAAGTGAGGGAAACATGAATGAAATTAAGGAAACTGCTTTCTCTAAATCATAATTTTGTGATCATAATAACAATAAGTCACTCTGACTTTTGAATCACTGTATTTCCTCTGTTGTCATGAAGACCGTTAACAGGCTGTGGTAGAGTCTATTTCTACTGAAATGTATGTGTTTGGACAAAACACTACACATTTAGAATAACTAAATATACTCAGGTTGTTTTTGTATGTACAGACCTATAAAACTAAATGATGTAGCTTGATTCTAAATGGGTAGAAGCAATGTCTTTCAGATAAACAATAGAGGTGCATTTCCTGATCAGTAATTAATGAAAAAAACTGATGGAGCAATAAACAAATGAAAAACTAATTCCATATATTAATAAACTAAAAAAAATGGCCATGTTTATAGTTTATAGCAGTCCAAAGTCACAGCTGCTCTAATTACGTAACCAGGCATGAGAAATGGAAGATGGGTCAGAGGAAAGGATATCTCATTTTTCTAAAACTGCATTTTATCTTTTCTTTGTGTTTCTGCTCATCTTTAGTGTGGTTTAGTTTAGTTCTTCTAGTGTCAGCTCTTAAATCACAAATTAAACAATTGCCATGACAAATGTATGTCATTTTTTTTCTAGTAGCTTCTGTGCTTCCTGAAATGTTTCTTTTGTATGGACAATACACCACATAATTTAAATCACTAAATATCATAAAGTTTAAAGTGCTGGGTGTAATTGTGTCCTGTTAATTATTTTAATATTTTTTTGTGTGTCATTAGTGATTGAGCAATCTATCACATTTGTTTGGCCTGCAGTTCAGTATTGTGTTGTACCGACTACACTAAATAACAGAAACACTTTAATGTTTAATTCAATCCAGTTTAACAGCACCATAAACTACATCCTTCAACGTGATCACACGGTTGAACCACCACCTTTCTCACGCTGTTTCAGCTAAAGAATAGCAGCCTCACACCAACATGCTGTGACCACCGCTCTTCACCGTGGCTGTGGCGTTCACTTACTGAGGTGCTCTGTTCTTTTTAGCTCCAAACATACCTTTTATAATTGTGGCCGAAATCTTGGGTCTCATCAAACGGTAATGCAATTCTTCACATGGTTCTAGTGGACCATAGGATCTAGGCTTGTGGCAGGCTTGGGTGTGCTTGCGTCTTGCCAGCCTGCCCCTGAGGTCAGACAGATGAATAATAGAGAGATGGTTGTCACAGCAACCAGGGCAGCAACCAGCACTTAGCAGAAAGACCTGCACCTCCTTTAAAGTTGTTTCCGGCCTCTTGACGGCCTCCCTAACTAGTTTCCTTCCTTCTTCCTATTCTCAGCAATTTTGGAGCGGTGTTCTGTTTTTTTTTTTTTTAATAATGTCACTGTTGTGCCATATTTTTCCGGCTGGTGATGACTGACATTCAGTTTATATAAGGTACTTACGCAGTTAGGTTATTTTAGGCTTGTTCTTTTATCCTTTTTTCTCTTAAATGTGCCACAGTAGTTTTCTGTGACGTCGCATTGTACATTTTAAAATAAAGAATCAAATGTTCTGATATGACATATCTGCTTCTTTGACATCTCAAAAAGCCTTTAACAGGCTGTATATAATCTTTATATCCACAGTATTTTGTAATCATCATGATAATCTACTCGATGATTTGCAGCGTTGGGTCATTTTTCTGTCTTTAATGATTCACTATCCCAGTGACAATAATTAACAGAGCCAGTTGCATCAGCTCATAGATGACATACACTGTGGGGCAGTTACATGTTGAAGTATATTAATAACCCGTTCATGACCATGTGACACAGCCGCCTGCAATGTGACTGCCCCACAGTCAAAGAGGTAAAATATAAACGACAGATCTCTCACACTACACCTCACTTTAGGACACTCCATAGTGTCAGTGTGGTTACAAAATATTTATGAAGCAACTGCATCATGCTTTATTATATTATTTAAATTAGTTATTTTCTCTTTTTACATCAAGGGAAACACATATTTGTAATGAGCTCAGGAGAGAAAGCCGTGGCCGTACCTAACGCCACATTTGTTCGCCCTGCAAAATTCTATCTGAGTGGGTTTTCCAACATTCCTCATGTAAAGTATTACTACGTCTTTCTGTGTTTTATCTACATCGTGACTGTTCTCGGGAATGGCCTCCTCCTCTCAGTCATTTACCTGGTGAAGACTCTTCATACTCCAAAGTACATGATCGTGTTCAACCTGGCTTTGACAGATCTGTGTGGGAGCACTGCTCTCATCCCAAAACTCTTAGACACGTTTTTGTTTGACAGGAGATACATCGTCTATGAGGCTTGTTTGAGTTATATGTTCTTTGTTGTGTTCTTTGGTGGCGTGCAGTCATGGACACTTGTGACTATGGCATACGACAGATTTATAGCCATATGCTTCCCTTTAAGGTATCACAGTTTTGTGACTACGAGAGTGGTTGCTGCAATGCTGCTGTTTGCATGGATTTTCTTGCTGAGTGCAATATCATTCCTGGTTGGAGTTATTGATCGCCTGTCGTTCTGTGGATCTCTGGTGATAAAAAGCTTTTTCTGTGATTATGGACCAGTATATAGTCTGGCTTGTAATGACAAGTCCTTAAGTTACATAGCATCATTTGTTATTGTCACTATGATAGTCTTTGTTCCTCTTATTTTAATAACTATCACATATGTTTGCATCTCCATAGCGCTGAACAGGACCGCGTCAGGAGAAGAACGACTCAGAGCGCTGAAAACCTGTAGTTCTCACCTGATTCTTGTTGCTGTGTTTTTCCTACCTATTGTGGGCAACAAGATAGCTTCGTTAGTCTCTAACATCCATCCAAATGCCAGGATCATAAATTCCTCTTTGACACGCACCATACCTGCTTTTCTAAATCCTATTGTATACTCTCTAAAGACAGAAGAAGTGCTGAGCGCTATCAAGAAGCTTTGCAAAAGAAATAGATTTAATAACACAGCCACAAAATTGTGAAATCTTCTGCTACTATAATGTCATCATCTCTATATGTCATCATATTTTGTGAACTGTTTGCTTAAAAACTATGTTAAAAAATTAATTAAACATGGAAATTCAGTAAACCATCTGCAAATCATGTCTACTTTGCGTTTGTACAAATGAGAAACTGCAACACTATTAATCTCCTCACTTGTTGCTGTATTTTACATCTACATATAGATGTATAGCATACACTGAGATTATTATGTTTTCAATGCTGTTGAATATCGGATCTTGTCATTCATACTGTAAACCTGAATACCATGACATTAAGTCTGTATTTCATATCAGTTATCTAAAAAAAACACAAAACTGTGTTATCTCAAACAACCATTGTTTTAATCATCAGATTTGTCAGGTCCAAATGTTACTGTACACCACAAACAACCAGACTCATATTTATATATTTTTGGGACTTTTAGACATTTATCATACTTAATAGTGGAGAGAGACAGGAAGTTACAGGATTTGAGATGGGATGGCATACAACAAGGCTCAATTCCAACCCTCCGGGCCGGACTATAGCCTTCGTTTATGCAGCATTTTCTCACCCTGTTGAGCTATCGGGGCGCCCCTGCTAGGCTCATGTTAAATGATCCAAGGTGGCATGAATAACATGTATTTCACCAAAAACTGAACGAAACCAAGACTGAAAGGAAGATGGACACAGTACAACACACAACCAATATAGCTAGCACAGATTTAGAAGAGATGTTGATTCAATTGAAAAACATGTACTATCTGGTGTGTTTATCTACGTATAGTTTATGTAACTTCCCTGCACAGGATTAGCTACCCTTGTTCTTACGTACGCTTACTGTGTGTAGTAATGTTGCTCTGTGGAGGCCAAGGTGTTTTATGTCAATGTGGCGTCATGGGGCAAGTCATATTTAATCCCCCCCATTAGCTTATCCTTCGCCTGGTTGAGGAGGAGATGGAGCCCATCTCATATCCTGGACAGTTAGCCGGTCCCACTCTTACATACAGTGTCCGACAACCAAGCAACCACTGCACCAGGATCTGTTATAGTACCCTTTTACTATATTTCATTATTACAGTTAAATCCATGACAAGCTTTGGGAAAAGTAGCACCGTCAGTGTGTGCAGTAAGCTTTTGAAGAATTTATAACTGATACGTTTATCTGATAATAACATTAATGAAAAAGAGGTATTCTTGAAGGTGGTGCTGAAACCTGGACTAGCCAGTAATTAATGTTCGCTTTGCACCATCTAGTGGTTTGTACTTTACAGGGTTACAAATTACCAGCTGAACGAGGTGCCTCACTGTCTTAATATGTGTCTTTTTGTATTATAAGCTGTTTTGGAGACTAGCAAGCATTTAGTTTTGTGCAGGCGGCTAAAGGTAATCAGCAATGTTGTTAAAAGGCTGCAGGATGGCGTGTCCTTTCACTTCTTCAACAAAAAAAAAATAGATGAAAAAACAGATCATTCTCTGTCTCTTGTTTTTCTCCCTTTTTATCTTCCTGGGAGAATGTTGTCTCCTGATTTTATCCAGCAAGCAGCAAAATTTTTTAGAATAAGTAGTATTCAAAACTGTGGAGAAGGTGTCTGTTCATGCAGACTTTAATTAATTCAACTTGTGGTTGTTGAACTTTCAAGTCATTTATTCATTGTAAATCTTGCACTGTGCCCAAAATTCCACTAGATGGCAGGCACTCATTATTTTACCATCCTTTGGTCTATGTTGAAAATTAAATGAGCTTTAAGCACAGTGTAGTGCACTCACATTATTTTCTGACAGTAGAACATGATAAATAATGCATTGCAGATACATTAGGTTACATATAGGCCTTTCTTGTATGAAAATGTCTTCACTATTCAGTACTTGTACATTTTTATTTTAAAATCGTATAGATCCACATTTAATAATGATCTGGGTTAACATTAAAGTAGACTGCCTAAACTATAAAAACTGCAAATTAATAACAGTGTGATTTGTACAAACTAGAAAATCTGAAGTGGTGAACTTCCCCAACAGTCTTCAAAAGTGTTCCTCATTGTTTGATGCATGTATTTGTCACATACATCTGTATTTTTAGTTTAAAGCGATTTGAATACTTTTGATTAATATTCATCTTTTGTGCGAGTAAAACCTATAGAGCCAGATCTAGAGGACACATGTAAATATAAAGACAAATTATGTTAAAAGCTCAATCTGAGGACACGGCCCTTGCTTAAATCATAAACAGCCCAGAACTCCGTTAAGTCCTACATTTTACTCTTGTCATTACATTTCTCTTTGTAATATGGAACGGTTTTGCTTTTAATAACTGACACTTGTTCTCCATTGGTGATCTCTTTAGGTTTTAAAGAATGCACAGTAGGACTTATGAAGGCTCGGATGCAAGAGGTCAGTTTCAGGCTCAACGCATACAGACCCAGGTCAGTGACTCACTCATCAACACAAATGTTGAACTAGTAATTAGACAAATGTAAAATATTGCATAGATACAAACTGTTGTATGTCAGTGAAATAAAGGAAAAGAAGCCAGAGGATCAAATGGTGACGGTCGTGCTGACCTCTGCAGCCACCGTGGAGAACAGCATGTGATTAAAACCTCTCCTGTCTTAAAACCATGCACCATTCATTGCATTCAAATAAGAATAAATGAATAAATACATCTAATTCTTAATACTGAGGAAGTCATCTGTACGATTATTAAAAGTTGTTTGATAAATTAAGAACAGGGTTATGTTTTATATTGACAAAATGTTGCACACACAGATAATAATTAACTATTGAACATCCCATTTCTCTTTTAAACGAGCACATATCTGAGCTTTTAAAATAAATAAAATGGGTAAGCTGTTTAATACATATTGTATGTTATATTATGAACAGGGTCATGATGCTGCAGTAACAGTTAACTCAGGCATGTAAAGCTGTTGTACTATTATAGCTATGTGTGTCTTACTGTGTAAGAGAATAACACTGTAATAAAAGAAATGACAGAGATCAGTTTCATCAAAGTATGAGGTTTATTAAAATGAGCACACATACAGAGTACGGCCACAGACATAGCAATTGAGTGTACAAAACAGCATTGTATTATTCTCTATAGTCTGGTCACTTGTAGCCTTATATTTACAGAGTGCTTGTATCCATATGGAATAATAGACTTAAAAATTAGCATTTGACCCCAGAGTTTGACGGTGGTGGTCATGGTTAATGGTGCTGCATAAAACATAACTCAGTTCTGCCCCAATCTGGACCTCGGTGACTTCTTGGGAGAGCTGTGGAGTAGTGGTTAGAGAAGCAGCTTTGGGCCTGAAGGGTCACGGGTTGTGTCCATGGATACGGTGCCAGGACCAAACCTCCAAACTCCTCTGAGTGTACACACTACTGTGTGTGTGAATGAATGGGTGGGTCAAATGCTATAGAAAGAATTTCCCCATGAGGGATAACTAAAGGAATTTTATTTATTTATGTTATTCTTATGATTACATGGATAACAACGTTTAAAACCATTTCAAACAGGTTGTCAGGATTACTCACAATTCACACAAGAAAAAGACAGACTATGGGGTCACATGGAATCTCAGAGAGAGAAAAATGTACATTATTACATTATAATGTTGGCCCTGCTTAAAGAAGATTAATGTTTTCTGCGAGACTTTCATGAGGCGATATAAAAAGTTTCCAATGGGTCCAGTATATGGTGCAGCCACCAGGGAGTGGTGGGTCATGACTTTAACAAATAAACCTTTTACTGTCTAAACCAAATCTTAATTAATCTCAGTCGCAGTTATTAAAATGAAGACAATTAAAACTAGGGAATAAGTGCTGGTATATAGTACATATAATACATTCATGCTGCCTTTGTGAGAGAAACCTTTAGCTCCTAATGTTTGCCTTCCGTTTAAAAACTCTCCAAGGTTTGCTCTTACTTTCGTCTGTGCCAACTTTATTTTTTCTGATCAGTGTCAGCACTCTAATTTTAATCTCTTTGGTTTTTAAAGAATAGACAATAGGGTTGATGCAGGGTGGGAGGCAAGAGGCCAGCGACAGGCTCAGGACGCGCTGGTCCGGATCAATGAGCCCCAGATAAAACCCGACAGTAAAAATGATGATGAGGGGAATGTAAAACACAGCCACAAGAATCAGATGCTCAACACAAGTGGCCAAAGCCTTCACTCGACTGTCCAAAGATTTCATCCTGAACACGGTCACCAGGATGCTGACATAAGACAGAAAGATGAAAGTAAAGGGACCTACAAGGAGCAAGAAAGTAAGCAAAGACGCCACCCACCAATGCATCGTGTAATCATTACAGGCGAGTCTAAACACAGGTGCGTAGTCGCAGAAATAACTGAACACTCTCACAGACCTGCAGAAAGACAACCGAGTCATTATACCTGTTGAAAAAGCAATTATTCCCAGACCAAAACCCCATGACACTCCAACAATACAACACATGCTCTGCAGTGTGTTGATTGAGTTATGACGCAAAGGGAAACATATTGCAATCAACCGGTCATAGGCAAGTATAGCCAGTGCATATGACTCTAAAGTCCCAAAAGCATAATAGACAAACATTTGCACCAAACATAGGTTAAATGGAATAAAGTTGTCCTTAATAAGAAATACCTTGATCATGCTGGGAATAGTACAGGTGTTTAGTATTATATCAATCACTGCAAGGTTGAGAACAGCGAAAAATTTAGGAGTGTGCAAACAATCATTAAAGACAATTATGTAGATCACCAAACTGTTAAACAGCACCGTAACCACATAAACAAAAGCTAGAAAGATGAAGTAGACACTGATGAAAGGAAAAGTCTCAAATCCGATGATATAGAAGCCTGGAGGATGAATGTTGACAGAGTCATTTAAAACAGTCCTGAGAAAAGACATAGTTGATCTCCAGAGTCTGCGCTGGAGGACGACCTCTGCATAATAGCTCTGTAGTCTGACACAGAAGGAAATCACATCATATTATACAATCACATTCATACCATTATAACCAGTACATTCAAACCAGACAGTGTTCAAAATACATTCTCTCCGAGTTCAAGCATGCACAGTTCAAGCCAGTCTAATTACCTGCTTCTGTTTGATGTTGCCTCCACAAACGGAATGACTACACGTCCGACAGACGATGGTAGATATAGATGCTTCATGGATCTCTAGAGATAATGCGTTCTTCTGATACAATGAAGTAAAAGCCTTTTAATTTGGTCTATGGAGATCATGGTTGTACCCTGTTCCCACCCTGATCATCTCATCTTATCCTAATAAGAAAAAGGTCATGATATAATGTTGTGCTGACAGTTGAGCAAACCTGAGTTCTGAGTTTGAATCCAGCACTGTACACCAATAAGCCACAACATTATGACCACTGACAGGAAAATTAAATAACATTGACCATCTTGTGACAATTCAGTGTTCTGCTGGGAAACGTTTGGACCTGGCATTCGTGTGGATGTTACTTAGACGTGTAGCACCCACCTAGACCAGACCAGGCACCCCCACCCCATAGCAATGACACTCCTTGATGGCAGCAGCCGTCCCCAGCATGATGCACACACACAAAAACGGTTTAGGAACAACTCAAAAAAACATGAAGAACAGCACAAGGTGTTGACCTGGCCTCCAAATTCACTAGATCCCAAACTGATCAAGTATCTGTGGGATGATCCACAGAGGCCCCTCCCCTCAACTCATAGGACCCAAAGGCCCCCCACTAACAACTTTCTGTTGCCAGACACCACAGGACACCCTCAGAAGGCCCATGTCCATTCTCTGATGAGTCACAACTGTTTTGGAGGGACAAGGGAGACCTACACAATATTAGGAAGGTGGTCATAATGTTATGTCTGATGGGTGTATGTAGTCCAGACCAAGATTTAGTTACTAAATATTGTATAAACAGGTTGCTTATTTGGTAGGTCTATGATTTGGTCATATTAAAAGCATCATGATACAGAGTTTACAGTTCAGTATAATGTGATATATTGAGATACTGAATGCTGGGTGAAATAGTGACACTTTTTACCCACACACCACCATATGCACAAAATCTGAATAAAGAGGGTTTACAACAGCTGCAACTACATTTACATTACCATCCTAATCCCTGTTACATCCAACATTATTACACCACTTGTACAATCTGAGAAAAGAATAACAGTATTCCAAAACATAATATTGGGATACTCATAATTACTGATATTACCTTACACCTCCACTGTTTAGAAGTATACAAGTGTACGTTCATGACTTCCAAATATGTTTTATCTTGTGACTTTAATATGCACTGATCCATAAAGTAAAGAGTGCAAGTAATTAGTGCAATACAGTGACTTGTCTGTTGCAAAATGTTCCCTGAAGATGTATTTAGCATTAAACAGGACACGTAAAACCAAAACAAAAGTGATTCTTTTTTAACTTTTTTGGATATACCATGACCTGGATGACTGAGAACCTTCACAGACATTCTCAAGGACCTAATTTGTTATGAACTCACCGGAGAATTTTGATTAATGACCTCGAATTTCACAAACCATCCTTTACCTGTTTGCACCCTTGACCAATTAAGGGTAAAAAAACAATTAAAAACGGAGCGAGGTGGAAAACAAACGGGAGTGAAGCTGTCTGTTTATTCAAAGCACACAGACTTTCCAGAGGCAATATGAGAAAAGACATTAGTCACACACTTTACAATTCTCAGCTCCTGTGACTCTTGGCACGGTGTTGATATTCTCAGTTTGAAGTAGTTGTGGAGTTTCAAAGGGTGAACAGTCAGCTGAAATCGAGATGTTTAAGTTATCTACCTGTGACTAAAAACATTTCTGAATGTATATTTAAAATTCACAAAAAGCACAAACCACTCAAACACTCTGCAGCAGTCCATCACAGAAAATAAATATAATAGAAACTATCAAAGAACAAAACCGCGGCCCGCAGCCGAGTGTTCAGCCCATTGTTATATCTTATAAATGAGGATCCCTTAATCACACAATCACACAATTGTGACCTAAGATTCACCAACACTCAACTATTCCCCAGAGATTGCGCAGGTTGCAGAGCCTGTTCTTAGCCACCTTGACTCTGACACTCTAATGGTTAAACTAAACTAGTGACACATATTTCAGGCTCTTTACACACAGTTTTCTTATCTCGCCAAGAATTACTTGAGATTTTGCTGACCAACAGTATTTTTTCTAATCAGTGTCAGCACTCTGATTTTAATCTCTTTGGTTTTTAAAGAATAGACAATAGGGTTGATGCAGGGTGGGAGGCAAGAGGCCAGCGACAGGCTCAGGACGCGCTGGTCCGGATCAATGAGCCCCAGATAAAACCCGACAGTAAAAATGATGATGAGGGGAATGTAAAACACAGCCACAAGAATCAGATGCTCAACACAAGTGGCCAAAGCTTTCACTCGACTGTCCAAAGATTTCATCTTGAACACGGTCACCAGGATGCTGACGTAAGACAGAAAGATGAAAGTAAAGGGTACAACAAGAAGCAGAACGGTAGACAAAGACGCCACCCACCAATGCATTGTGTAATCATTACAAGCGAGTCTAAACACAGGTGCGTAGTCACAGAAATAACTGAACACTCTCACAGACCTGCAGAAAGACAACAGAGTCATTATACATGTTGCAAATGCAGTTACTCCAAACGCAAACAACCAGGTCACACCGACAATACAACACATGCTCCGCTGTGTGTTGATTGAGTTTTGACGCAGAGGGAAACATATTGCAACCAACCGGTCATAAGCAAGTATAGCCAGTGCATATGACTCCAAAGATGCAATCGTATAGTACACAAACATTTGTAGTAAACACAGTTTAAATGGAAGGAAGTTATCCTTAACGAGAAATATCTTTATCATGCTGGGAATAAGGCATGTAGAAAGCACTAAATCAATCACTGCAAGGTTGGCAACTGCCGTAAATTTAGGAGTGTGTAAACAGTGATTGACAACAATTATGTAGATCACCAAACTGTTAAACAGAACCGTAACCACATAAACAAAAGCTAGAAAGATGAAGTAGACACTGATGAAAGGAAAAGTCTCAAATCCGATGATATAGAAGCCTGGAGGATGAATGTTGACAGAGTCATTTGAAACAGTCCTGAGAAAAGACATAGTTGATCTCCACAGTCTGCGTTAGAGGACTCCTCTGTCCAAAGAACAAAAATAATCATATCATACTGTTCTCCACAGAAGCTGTAAAATACAGGTACAATGTTCATGTCAGTTCAGATTCAGGCACATTTAAGCTCCATACAAGTCAAACATGAATGCATGTGTTAAAAACGAGTGGCTCACCTAGAAGCAGCTCTGTTTGATGCTGCATCCAAAACTCAACAACCTGACGGCTGCGCGTCTGGCCTGTGTTCGGTGGAAGATATATGTTACTTATCGATCTCATGAGATAAACCTTCCGACTGGCGCAGAGACGCCTTATTAGATCCATAGAGAGTCGGGCTCACTCTGATTAAACTTCTCTTGTGTTCAAAACAAACATGCAATTATTCTTTTGAATGATCGTCTTATGAAATCCAACCAAAATAAAACAACATGCAGCAGGAGAGCTGCTGAGATAGTGAACGTGGGTGTATGACACTGCAGAGACAGCTGAGTCAGGGAAGGTTTCACACACCTCAGTCTTGATAAACTTTTGAGTTTTCCAAATGTTGGTGGCCTTCCCTAGATCAGTGGTCTGTGATATTGGAACAGCAACGATATTAGTAGTATATTGAGTATTTATATTTTATTAGTATTAGTATTATTGTGCCTTTCAGACATGGAGAGGGGAGCAAACCCCAACAACACACACAACCGCAAGTCTGTGTAATGTCAGGTCGATGATAACTTTCTCCATTTGTAATGTGACATGTTGTTAGAGCAGAAAGGGCTTTACTGTTGTGAGCAAACACCATTGTCCTTATAAAGGTTAATTCATTGTGATTCTAATAGGCCCCTTTTCTAAAGTCATTACCAGAGGAGGCCATTTACAGACAGCAAACATGCTTATTACTGTTAAAACTATAATTTCTATAGTAATATAGTAATAACTATAGTTTCTTGCACCTATAATTTTTATTTTTTTTACTTTTAAAAGTTCAACTGTGGGGCGACACTGTGAAGCCCTACGGCACTGATGCCTCACAGCAAGAAGGTTCAGGGTTCAAATCCAGGCTGACCGGGGCCGTTCTGTGTGTTTTCATGTTCTCCCTGTGTCTGCGTGGGTTCTCTCCGTACTCCGGCTTCCTCTCACCACCTAAAGACATGCTCCTTAGGTTAATTGGTTATTCTAAATTGGCCATAGGTTTGCATGTGAGTGTGAATGGTTGTCTGTCTCTCTGTGTTAGCCCTGAGTTAGACTGGAGACCTGTCCAGGGTGTACTCCGCCTCTCGCCCGATGGCAGCTGGGATAGGCTCCAGCAGACCCCGCGACCCTCCAGAGGACAAGCGGTTACAGGAGATGAAGTTCAACTGTCGTAAAACCTGTTTTTTGCTGGAAGAAGTCCACTTTGACGTCCCTCAGACAACCTGTTGTTTGATTAGGTTGAGTCTGTGAATCCTGTAGTTCTGAGTTAAGTATTGTTTGGCCTTTTAAGTCTTATAATTATTGGATTTCATTCACAGCTTTTGGTTATGTTAGAAAAAGATTGCTCAGATATCTTTTACGGTTGTTATTCTTGTAAGAACTATGCAGTTGCACAAAAATTGAACATGTAAAAGTCTGTGAAGTCGAGTTCCTTCAACTGAAGCGGAGTATCTGGTTGACAACAGATCTGTGTCGTGTTCTAATAAAAAATGTAACTCCCTATCAGTCACTGAGAACTAAAGAAGATACCTGGATGTCCGGTGAAACGTCTCCAGATGTCTTTGTTTTTTGGGTAGGGATGTAAAAACTTTGAAGGAAATGCTCTTTGCAGTATCAGTGTTTGTGCAGTATGTTCATGGTCATGCTTTCATCTTTTGCAGTTTAGCTCACACACTCCTCATACCAGATCTTTCATTTTAGTTTTTAATGGAATACAGCAGAGACCAACATAAATCAAGGACAGCGTTTTATTTTTGAATGTGAAACTTCCCAGTGCTCTCTGATAGACAAATCACATAATAACACATGATTTTATAAATTACCCCCAGTGTTTTTTTACTTAAAAGTCTGCTGTCAGCCAACACAACAACTGGCAGGAAAAGTGTGAAAACACTTGAAAGTCCAAGTCAGGATTTTATGTCGCAGCTCACACTTTTTTGTCATTACAAATAATTATATTAAGACATTTCAAGTTTACGGTGTCAGTCCAGTCCTGAACACATCCCACTGTGTGTGTGGCTTTGTGATTTCAGCTGGGCGCAGACTCTTTGGAGGCCAGCTTCTGCTTCCTTAGCTGTTCTTTCCGAGCGTTTTGGAAATTCATCATGCAGTCTTTGAAAGTCTGGACTTGGCTCTGGCACGCTCGCCAGTCCTGGTGCTCGGCCATGCACTCCTGCACGGCGTAGTGCAGCTCAGCACAGCCTGTGCGGTTTATCATCTGATCAACGGGGTCATCCTCGTCGTCTTTGCGGCTGCGGTCGTGAGGTGAAGGGGATGTCATCTTGTTTCAGTACACGGCGCTCAATCAGTCTGCTGAGGAAAACACAGGCTGTTGTTAATAATCAAGTGATTAGTTTTGTTATAAAGTCAAGCCAATTTTGATACTTATAAAACTGCTATATAGTTAATTGATACACTGACGATTACATATGCAAATATAACAATCTAAAATAAAAAAGTGCTTACGTACTTAAAAAGATGAACATGACATTTTATAAACATTGCATTTTGAATGAGAGAATTTTTCACAATGAAAACTTTAACCTCTGACAGTTTAATTTTAAGTCCACTTTGAATACAACTTATAGACCAGTTCATATATACTTTCATTATTGTATCTCTGTTTTAATTACTAGTACAACTTCGTTAATGCTCATCAGTGTCAGTCTGCCGTGGTCTTTTAGCTGAACTAACCTTACAACATAATAGTGCTTTTGTTTTTAGACAGGACTTCACACTCCTTAACGTTACCAAATGTTAGTCTCGTTTACTAGCTTGATCCAGATTGAGGCAAACTGACACAGCGTTTAACTTTACTCTCAATTTTTCTTACCTGCTTGTTGTGTTTGACTTGTGAATTATCTCCGTCGAGGCACTGAAATTCAGTTTTCACAACCTACATGACTTTTCGTAACCGACCGCACAGACAACAGGCGGCGGACACATTTGAGCAAAGGACGAGCGTGTCACCGTAAAACCGTTCCGTTGATGCAGACGTTAGTTCCGCTAATTGAAGAGTTAAATGGCAGGCTACCCATCAGAGAATGTAATAATAATATTAATAATTCATTATTAATTAACACGCACTAAGAATCATGTCGTAGCCGATTTAATAAGGTATGGAGTGTAAAATGTATTGATAAATATTCAATACACACTCCCCTCTCAAGCCTAGAGAGGCTTGTTTGATTTCTAGAGAAATGATAAACAAATATAGGCTATAAAAAATCATAACACCAATGGCCTACATATTGTATCTGTTTCACTTAGAATTAGACTTGTGGTGAATAAACTTTAAATAAATCTGTGTTTGTATATAGCTAGCCTCTGTTGTTTATTACACAGATACACTATCACTAACAGATCGAACTTAGTCATTAAAGTAAGAGTGAACTTTTGGACTGGTAATGAATAGTTCATGCAGGGGGGAAATATAGTTGTGGCTTCATTTTTATTTCGATTTTTATTTGAAAGAGCATTTGATTCAAAAATATAATTGGACTCATATCATGCAGGAGGTTCATAATGAAGGCCAAGTTCATATACATGTGTGCCACATGATCAAGTTTTGTCACTTTGTAGGGAATAATCTTGATTAAAAGTCATAAGATATCACATAACAAGTGTAAAGCACATCTAAATCATGCCAGGACACAATTAATAAAAATCCTAACTGCCTACCATGTTAGACAAAATAAAACTTACTCTTATTTTTTATTGCATCAGTGCTCATTTTTATCTCTTTGCTTTTGAATAAACAACAAGATTAATGCAGATATAGCATGTTGTAGTTAGTGACACAAGGGGCTTAAACAAGACCAATACATCAAAGTAAAGGAAGCTAAAAGGAGCATGAAAGTAAGTGACGAGGCTACTTTAAACACTGGTGCAAAATAGCTTAAGAGAATTTGAAAGTCAGCGAAGATATTATACAAGCCACAGTGAACCAAAACAAAACGTTATTCCAATGAGCCCAATTTGTGCTGCTACCACAACAATAATTCAGTCAACAAACCTTTTACTGTACAGACTTCAGACTAATTAATCTCAGTTGCACCTGTTAGGGATAAAAACAATTGTAATGTGGGGTAAACAGGTGTGGCGTGTACATTCAGTGGTATCCTTTCACACAGTGTCTCCAGTTTTAAATGAAGAGCAATCAGTGTTTGCTTTTTCTCCTACCTTAAGAGATTACTGTTTCAATTACACACACAAACACACAATCTTAACTGTTTCCTGAGATACTTTTCAATGGAAAATAAAGTTGTCAAGGGCTTGTTTTCATCCTACGTACCAGTGCCACAACTCTTGTTTTAATCTCTTTGGTTTTTAGAGAATACAAAATAGGATTGATGCAGGGCGGGATGCAAGAAGCCAGCGACAGGCTCAGGACACGTATGTCTGGGTCCATGGCTCCAATATAAAGCCCATATAAGA
The DNA here is from genome assembly GCF_963514085.1 of Chelon labrosus. NCBI lineage: Eukaryota > Metazoa > Chordata > Actinopteri > Mugiliformes > Mugilidae > Chelon > Chelon labrosus. The sequence goes on along the minus strand of NC_140350.1, from coordinate 13,932,293 downwards.
AGATAGCGAATAAAGGGATGTAAAATATAGCAACAAGAACAATGTGTTCAACGCAAGTTCCAAGAACTTTCACCCTGTTGCTCACTGATTTCATCCTGAACACGGTCACCAGGATGGTGCTGTAAGACAGAAGGATGAAAGTAAAGGGGAGTAACAAGCTCACCAAGCTAGGAGTTGAAGCTACAGCCCGCTGCGCAGAGTTGTCATTACAGGCAAGTCTAAACACAGGTGCATAGTCACAGAAATAACTCATCACTCTGACAGAATTACAAAAAGACAGCTTCGTTATCATCACTACGCTATATGCCATTAACCCTGCACTGTAAACCCACATGATGGCAACAATACTAGACATGATTGTCAGCGTGTTGAATAGGTTCTGACGCATAGGGAAACATATCACGATCAAGCGGTCATAGGCAAGTATAGCGAGTGAACAAGACTCCATGACCCCAGCAGTGTAGTAGGCATACATCTGAACCAGGCAGAAGTTGAAAGAGATGAAGTTGTCGTTAAAGAGGAATGTCTTAATCATGCTGGGAATGATGCTTGTGTTTAAGAGGATGTCAACTACTGCCAGGTTTGCAATAGCCAGATATTTCGGAGTATGCAAGCTCTGGTTACAGACAATTATGTACATCAGTAAAACATTGAACACGAGTGTAACCACATAGACAAACGCCAGGAAGATCATGTAGACGCTGACGTTTTGAAAAGTCACAAATCCGATAATATAGAAACCAGGAGGGTGAATGAGGACAGAGTCGTTTAAAACTGTCTTGACAGTAGACATATTTGATCTCCAAAGTCTGTTTGGTGGAAGAAAACCTCTATGGTGTGAAAAATCTCTTTAGTCTGAAAAAGAGGAAAACAATACATCCACTTGGTTACCACGCTACACTTTACAATCACTTACTTCAAACAGCCACAGACACATTTAAAGCATTTAAGTCACTGAAAACATATTCAGAGTGATTAAATCAAACATACCGAAGAACAGAGCACATGTTTGCCTCCCTGATGAGAACAGTTGTTCGCTGACGGTAACAGCAGCCATGGACTGTCTGCACATCGAACCTGTGCACAGTAGAACATATACCTTCTTCCTCAATCTCCAGAGATAAAATTACAGACTTCTAATTAAGATTAACATCTATATGATTAATGCAGTAATGAGCAGTAGCCTGTTATAGGATTTTTTTCCCCCATGGAGAGTAGTGTACTGTCTTCCAACTTATTTTTCACACAGAACAAACATCTAATTATTGTTCCTTGAGTCCAACCTCATAACTCTTTGTACATGTAGTAAAGTTTCAGCAGTTTGAAAACTTAACATCTGCTAATTCCTTAGAGTGTGAGGTAAGGCAGTGTCTTATGACACCTGTCGTTGAGTTCAGAATGATAACAGCATGGTAGTCCCTGTAGAAAAGGTCAGGCCCCGTCTTCAACCACGCTGTGTAGAAGGTAAAGAAAGCTTTATACGCCGATCAGCCACAACATTATGACCTAATATTAATAATATTAATAATCCTAATATTGTGCAGGTCTCCCTTGTGCCTCCAAAACAGTTGTGACTCATCAGAGAATGGACATGGGCCTTCTGAGGGTGTCCTGTGGTGTCTGGCACCAGAATGTTGTTAGTGGGGGCCTTTGGGTCCTATGGGTTGAGGGGAGGGGTGTCTGTGGATCATCCCACAGATACTTGATCAGTTTGGGATCTCGTGAATCGGGAGGCCAGGTCAACACCTTGTGCTGTTTTTCATATCTTTTGAGTTGTTCCTAAACCGTTTTTGTGTGTGTGTCTGTGTCAGGCTGCATCCTGCTGGGGATGGCTGCTGCCATCAAGGAGTGTCATTGCTATGGGGTGGGGGTGCCTGGTCTGGTCTGGGTGGGTGCTACATGTCTAAGTAACATCCACATGAACGCCATGTCCAAAGTTTCCCTATCAGTGGTCATAATGTTATGCCTGAACTTTTTTGTTGTTGTTGTTTTTAGTTGTTCCTAAACCATGTTTTGAAAGTCTGGACTTGGCTCTGGCACGCTCGCCAGTCCTGGTGCTCGGCCATACACTCCTGCACGGTGTAGTGTCGTTCAGCACAGCCTGTGCGGTTTATCATCTGTTCAACGGGGTCATCCTCGTCGTCTTTCCGGCTGTGGTCGTGGAGTGAAGGGGATGTCATCTTGTTTCAGTACACGGCACTGAATCAGCCTGTTACAAAGTCAGGCCAATTATCAATTTGGGTACTCTTAAAACTGCTATATAGTTAATTAATACATTGAAGATTACATATCTAAAATAAAAAAGTGCTTACATACGTAATAAAAGTGAACATGAAAATTTATAAACGTACTATGAATGAGAGAATTTTTCAGTGAAAACTTTAACCTCCGACAGTTTAATTTTAAGTCCACTTTGAATGCAACTTATAGACCAGTTCATATATATTTTAATTATTGTATCTCTGTTTTAATTACTAGTGCAACTGCGTTAATGCTCATCAGTGTCAGTCTGCCGTGGTCTTTTAGCTGAACTAACCTCACAACATACTATAATAGTTTTGTTTTTAGACAGGACTTCACACTCCTTAACGTTACCTAATGTTAGTCTCGTTTGCTAGCTTGATCCAGATTGAGGCAAACTGACACAGCGTTTGACTTTACTCTCTATTCTTTGTTTGTTGTGTTTGACTTGTTAATTATCTCCGTCGAAGCACTAAAATTGAGTTTTCACAACCTACATGACTTTTCGTAACCGACCGCACAGACAACAGGCGGCGGACACATTTGAGCGACGGACGAGCGTGTCACCGTAAAACTGTTCCGTTGATGCAGACGTTAATTGAAGAGTTAAATGGCAGGCTACCCATCAGAGAATGTAATAATAATATTAATAATCAATAAACACGTATTAAGAATCATGTCGTAACTTATACATTTAGTAAAGTATAGAGTGTAAAATATACTGATAAATATTTAATACACACTCCCCTGTCAAGCCTCTAGAGAGGCATGTTTGATTTCTAGAGAAATTTCTAGAGAAACGACAAATATGGGCTATAAAATCTCAGATAAGACCAATGACGTACATATCTGTTTCACTCAGAATTAGACTTCTGGTGAATACACTTTAAAGAAATTGGTGTTTATATAGCTAGCCTCTGTTGTTTATTACACAGATACACTATCACTAACAGATCGAACTTAGTCATTAAAATAAGTGTGAACTTTTGGACTGGTAATGACAAGATCATGCAGGACTCATATCATGCAGGAGTTTCATACTGGAGGCCAAGTTCATATACATGTGCGCCACAATTGACTCTTATTTTTTTATTGCATCAGTGCTCATTTTTATCTCTTTGCTTTTGAATAAACAACAAGATTAATGCAGATATAGCATGTTGTAGTTAGTGACACAAGGGGCTTACACAAGACCAATACATCAAAGTAAAAGATGCTAAAAGGAGCATGAAAGTAAGTGACGAGGCTACTTTAAACACTGGTGCGTAGTCACTGTAATAGCTTAAGAGAATTTGAAAAAGTCAGCGAAGATATCATACAAAACCATAGTTTGCCAAAACAAAATTATTCCAATGAGCCCAATTTGTGCTGCTACCACAACAGTATTTCAGTCAACAAACCTTTTACTGTACAGACTTCAGACTAATTAATCTCAGTTGCACCTGTCAGGGATGAAAACAATTGTAATGTGAGGTAAACAGGTGTGGCGTGTACATTCATTGTTGTCCTTTCATTCAGATTACACATGTCTCCAGACTACCACTTTTAAATGAGACATGTTTCCATCATTTACAAGGACAGTACATTTTAATTTTTGTGGTGGCTTACCTTAACTGTAACCTTAATCTGCTTATGACTTGTCCTCATAAGAAAGAGGAGCCAACAATGTGACTGTTTTAAGAGATTACTGTCTCAATTACACACAAATACACAATCTTAACTGTTTCCTGAGATACTTTTCAATGGAAAATAAAGTTGTCAAGGGCTTGTTTTCATCCTATGTACCAGTGCCACAACTCTTGTTTTAATTTCTTTGGTTTTTAAAGAATACAAAATAGGATTGATGCAGGGCGGGATGCAAGAAGCCAGCGACAGGCTCAGGACACGCACGTCTGGGTCCATGGCTCCAATATAAAGCCCATATAAGAAGATAGCGAATAAAGGGATGTAAAATATAGCAACAAGAACAATGTGCTCAACGCAAGTTCCAAGAACTTTCACCCTGTTAGTCACTGATTTCATCCTGAACACGGTCACCAGGATGGTGCTGTAAGACAGAAGGATGAAAGTAAAGGGGAGTAACAGGTTCACCAAGCCAGGAGTTGAAGCTACAGCCCACTGCGCAGAGTTGTCATTACAGGCGAGTCTAAACACAGGTGCATAGTCACAGAAATAACTCATCACTCTCACAGAATTACAAAAAGACAGCTTCGTTATCATCACTACGCTATATGCCATTAATCCTGCACTGTAAACCCACATGATGCCAACAATACTAGACATGATTGTCAGCGTGTTGAATAGGTTCTGACGCATAGGGAAACATATCACGATCAAGCGGTCATAGGCAAGTATAGCGAGTGAATAAGACTCCATGACTGCAACAGTGGCGTAGGCATACATCTGAACCAGGCACAAGTTGAAAGAGATGAAGTTGTCGTTAAAGAGGAATGTCTTAATCATGCTGGGAATGATGCTTGTGTTTAAGAGGATGTCAACTACTGCCAGGTTTGCAATAGCCAGATATTTCGGAGTATGCAAGCTCTGGTTACAGACGATTATGTACATCAGTAAAACATTGAACACGAGTGTAACCACATAGACAAACACCAGGAAGATCATGTAGACGCTGACGTTTTGAAAAGTCACAAATCCGATAATATAGAAACCCGGAGGGTGAATGAGGACAGAGTCGTTTAAAACTGTCTTGACAGTAGACATATTTGATCTCCAAAGTCTGTTTGGTGGAAGGAAACCTCTATGGTGTGTAAAATCTCTTCAGTCTGAAAAAGAGGAAAACAATACATCCACTTGGTTACCACGCTACACTTTACAATCACTTACTTCAAACACCCACGGACACATTTAAAGCATTTAAGTCACTGAAAACATATTCAGAGTGATTAAATCAAACATACCGAAGAACAGAGCACATGTTTGCCTCCCTGATGAGAACAGTTGTTCGCTGACCTTAACAGCAGCCATGGACTGTCTGCACATCGAACCTGTGCACAGTAGAACATATACCTTCTTCCTCAATCTCCAGAGATAAAAATGCAGTCTTCTAATTAAGAATAACATCGATATGATTAATACAGTAATGAGCAGTACGTCATTACTGCCATGGAGAGTAGTGTGCTGTCTTCCAACTTATTTTGCACACAGAACAAACATCTAATTATTGTTCCTTGAGTCCAACCTCATAACTCTTTGTACACGTAGTAAAGTTTCAGCAGTTTGAAAACTTAACATCTGCCAACTCCTTAGAGTGTGAGTTAAGGCAGTGTTTTATGACACCTGTCGTTGAGTTCAGAATGATAACAGCATGGTAGTCCCTGCAGAAAATGTCAGGCCTCGTCTTCAACCACGCTGTGTAGAAGGTAAAGAAAGCTTTATACGCCGATCAGCCACAACATTATGACCTAATATTAATAATATTAATAATCCTAATATTGTGCAGGTCTCCCTTGTGCCTCCAAAACAGTTGTGACTGATCAAAGAATGGACATGGGCCTTCTGAGGGTGTCCTGTGGTGTCTGGTAACAGAATGTTGTTAGTGGGGCCTTTGGGTCCTATGGGTTGAGGGGAGGGGCCTCTGTGGATCATCCCACTTGATCAGTTTGGGATCTAGTGAATTTGGAGGCCAGGTCAACACCTTGTGCTGTTTTACATATCTTTTGAGTTGTTCCTAAACCGTTTTTGTGTGTGTGTGTCTGTGTCAGGCTGCATCCTGCTGGGGATGGCTGCTGCCATCAAGGAGTGTCATTGCTATGGGGTGGGGGTGCCTGGTCTGGTCTAGGTGGAGGTTACATGTCTAAGTAACATCCACATGAACGCCAAGTCCAAAGTTTCCCTGTCAGTGGTCATACTGTTACGCGTGATCGTTCTTTTTTTTTTGTTTTTTTTTTAGTTATTCCTAAACCATTTTTTGAAAGTCTGGACTTTTCTCTGGCACGCTCGCCAGTCCTGGTGCTCGGCCATACACTCCTGCACGGTGTAGTGTCGTTCAGCACAGCCTGTGCGGTTTATCATCTGTTCAACGGGGTCATCCTCGTCGTCTTTCCGGCTCCGGTCGTGGAGTAAAGGGGAGGTCATCTTGTTTCAGTACACGGCACTGAATCAGCCTGTTACAAAGTCAGGTCAATTTTCAATTTGGGTACTCTTAAAACTGCTATATAGTTAATTAATACATTGAAGATTACATATCTAAAATAAAAAAGTGCTTATATACGTAATAAAAGTGAACATGAAAATTTATAAACATTGCACTTTGAATGAGAGAATTTTTCACAGTGAAAACTTTAACCTCTGACAGTTTAATTTTAAGTCCACTTTGAATACAACTTATAGACCAGTTCATATATATTTTAATTATTGTATCTCTGTTTTAATTACTAGTGCAACTGCGTTAATGTTCATCAGTGTCAGTCTACCGTGGTCTTTTAGCTGAACTAACCTTACAACAAACTATGGTAGTTTTGTTTTTAGACAGGACTTCACACTCCTCAACGTTACCTAATTGTAGTGGCCATTTGTCCATAAAAATAACAAAATAAACTTTAAATCAAACATAATCAAAGGGCCACTGATGCACCATGGGAATGTGGTTTAACGCAGGCAAAAAGAAGGTGAATGTCCATACCAGATCTTGCGTTTGGTGTTGATTTATTTCAAAAATAATAAAACAAAAAAAAGAACAAAGAAAATCGTGGCTGCTTCCTCCTTGCGCTGGTAAAAAACCATAGGCCCACCCAGGTGCATGCTGGTCCTCAAGGTGCCAGTTCCTTAAATAAACTCAGGTGCCCACAGTTACCCAAATACCAAAATTTTAAACTATGCAAATATCCTAAACAAATAACTAACAAAGAGTATCATCAAAAATCGAATCTAAACAAAACAAACACTTCAGTTAATCAAATAAATTTACTCTTAATTAGCAAATTAAATTTACAACTAAGACTACAGCTCCTACACTAATGTTAGTCTCGTTTGCTAGCTTGGTCCAGATTGAGGCAAACTGACACAGTGTTTGACTTTACTCTGTATTTTTTGTTTGTTCTGTTTGACTTGTTAATTATCTCCGTCGAGGCACTGAAATTCAATTTTCACAACGTACATAACTTTTCGTAACCGACCGCAGAGACAACAGGCGGCGGACACATTTGAGCAAAGGACGAGCGTGTTACCGTAAAACTGTTCCGTCGATGCAGACGTTAATTGAAGAGTTAAATGGCATTCTGCCCATCAAAGAATGTAATAATAATATTAATAATCAATTAACACGTATTAAGAATCATGTCGTAACCTATAAATTTAGTAAAGTATAGAGTGTACAATATACTGATGAATATAACACACTCCCCTGTCAAGCCTCGAGAGAGGCTTGTTTGATTTCTAGAGAAATTTCTAGAGAAATGACAAATATAGGCTATAAAATCTCAGATAAGACCAATGACGTACATATCTGTTTCACTCAGAATTAGACTTCTGGTGAATACACTTTAAAGAAATTGGTGCTTATATAGCTAGCTTCTGTTGTTTATTACACAGGTACACTATCACTAACAGATCGAACTTAGCCATTAAAATAAGTGTGAACTTTTGGACTGGTAATGAATAGTTCATGCAGGGGGCAAATATGGTTGTGGCTTCATTTTTATTTAGATTTTTATTTGAAAGAGCATTTGATTCGAAAATATAATTGGACTCATATCATGCTGGAGTTTCATACTGGAGGCCAAGTTCATATACATGTGCGCCACAATTGACTCTTATTTTTTTATTGCATCAGTGCTCATTTTTATCTCTTTGCTTTTGAATAAACAACAAGATTAATGGAGATATAACATGTTGTAGTTAGTGACACAAGGGGCTTACACAAGACCAATACATCAAAGTAAAGGAAGCTAAAAGGAGCATGAAAGTAAGTGACGAGGCTACTTTAAACACTGGTGCGTAGTCACTGTAATAGCTTAAGAGAATTTGAAAAAGTCAGCGAAGATATCATACAAAACCATAGTTTGCCAAAACAAAATGATTCCAATGAGCCCAATTTGTGCTGCTACCACAACAGTATTTCAGTCAACAAACCTTTTACTGTACAGACTTCAGACTAATTAATCTCAGTTGCACCTGTTAGGGATGAAAACAATTGTAATGTGAGGTAAACAGGTGTGGCGTGTACATTCATTGTTGTCCCTTCATTCAGATTACACATGTCTCCAGACTACCACTTTTAAATGAGACATGTTTCCATCATTTACAAGGACAGTACATTTTAATTTTTGTGGTGGCTTACCTTAACTGTAACCTTAATCTGCTTATGACTTGTCCTCATAAGAAAGAGGAGCCAACAATGTGACTGTTTTAAGAGATTACTGTCTCAATTACACACAAATACACAATCTTAACTGTTTCCTGAGATACTTTTCAATGGAAAATAAAGTTGTCAAGGGCTTGTTTTCATCCTGCGTACCAGTGCCACAACTCTTGTTTTAATTTCTTTGGTTTTTAAAGAATACAAAATAGGATTGATGCAGGGCGGGATGCAAGAAGCCAGCGACAGGCTCAGGACACGCACGTCTGGGTCCATGGCTCCAATATAAAGCCCATATAAGAAGATAGCGAATAAAGGGATGTAAAATATAGCAACAAGAACAATGTGCTCAACGCAAGTTCCAAGAACTTTCACCCTGTTGCTCACTGATTTCATCCTGAACACAGTCACCAGGATGGTGCTGTAAGACAGAAGGATGAAAGTAAAGGGGAGTAACAGGTTCACCAAGCCAGGAGTTGAAGCTACAGCCCACTGCGCAGAGTTGTCATTACAGGCGAGTCTAAACACAGGTGCATAGTCACAGAAATAACTCATCACTCTGACAGAATTACAAAAAGACAGCTTCGTTATCATCACTACGCTATATGCCATTAATCCTGCACTGTAAACCCACATGATGCCAACAATACTAGACATGATTGTCAGCGTGTTGAATAGGTTCTGACGCATAGGGAAACATATCACGATCAAGCGGTCATAGGCAAGTATAGCGAGTGAATAAGACTCCATGACTGCAACAGTGTAGTAGGCATACATCTGAACCAGGCACAAGTTGAAAGAGATGAAGTTGTTGTTAAAGAGGAATGTCTTAATCATGCTGGGAATGATGCTTGTGTTTAAGAGGATGTCAACTACTGCCAGGTTTGCAATAGCCAGATATTTCGGAGTATGCAAGCTCTGGTTACAGACAATTATGTACATCAGTAAAACATTGAACACGAGTGTAACCACATAGACAAACGCCAGGAAGATCATGTAGACGCTGACGTTTGGAAAAGTCACAAATCCGATAATATAGAAACCCGGAGGGTGAATGAGGACAGAGTCGTTTAAAACTGTCTTGAGAGTAGACATATTTGATCTCCAAAGTCTGTTTGGTGGAAGAAAACCTCTATGGTGTGTAAAATCTCTTCAGTCTGAAAAAGAGGAAAACAATACATCCACTTTGTTACCACGCTACACTTTACAATCACTTACTTCAAACAGGCACGGACACATTTAAAGCATTTAAGTCACTGAAAACATATTCAGAGTGATTAAATCAAACATACCAAAGAACAGAGCACATGTTTGCCTCCCTGATGAGAACAGTTGTTCGCTGACCTTAACAGCAGCCATGGACTGTCTGCACATCAAACCTGTGCACAGTAGAACATATACCTTCTTCCTCAATCTCCAGAGATAAAAATACAGACTTCTAATTAAGAATAACATCGATATGATTAATACAGTAATGAGCAGTACGTCATTACTGCCATGGAGAGTAGTGTACTGTCTTCCAACTTATTTTGCACACAGAACAAACATCTAATTATTGTTCCTTGAGTCCAACCTCATAACTCTTTGTACACGTAGTAAAGTTTCAGCAGTTTGAAAACTTAACATCTGCCAACCCCTTAGAGTGTGAGGTAAGGCAGTGTCTTATGACACCTGTCGTTGAGTTCAGAATGATAACAGCATGGTAGTCCCTGTAGAAAATGTCAGGCCCCGTCTTCAACCACGCTGTGTAGAAGGTAAAGAAAGCTTTATACGCCGATCAGCCACAACATTACGACCTAATATTAATAATATTAATAATCCTAATATTGTGCAGGTCTCCCTTGTGCCTCCAAAACAGTTGTGACTGATCAAAGAATGGACATGGGCCTTCTGAGGGTGTCCTGTGGTGTCTGGCACCAGAATGTTGTTAGTGGGGGCCTTTGGGTCCTATGGGTTGAGTGGAGGGGCCTCTGTGGTTCATCCGACAGATACTTGATCAGTTTGGGATCTAGTGAATCGGGAGGCCAGGTCAACACCTTGTGCTGTTTTTCATATGTTTTTAGTTGTTCCTAAACCGTTTTTGTGTGTGTGTCTGTGTCAGGCTGCATCCTGCTGGGGATGGCTGCTGCCATCAAGGAGTGTCATTGCTATGGGGTGGGGGTGCCTGGTCTGGTCTGGGTGGGTGCTACATGTCTAAGTAACATCCACATGAACGCCATGTCCAAAGTTTCCCTGTCAGTGGTCATAATGTTATGCCTGAACTTTTTTGTTGTTGTTGTTTTTAGTTATTCCTAAACCATTTTTTGAAAGTCTGGACTTGGCTCTGGCACGCTCGCCAGTCCTGGTGCTCGGCCATGCACTCCTGCACGGTGTAGTGTCGTTCAGCACAGCCTGTGCGGTTTATCATCTGTTCAACAGGGTCATCCTCATCGTCTTTCCGGCTGCGGTCGTGGAGTGAGTGAAGGGGATGTCATCTTGTTTCAGTACACGGCACTGAATCAGCCTGTTACAAAGTCAGGCCAATTATCAATTTGGGTAGGCCTACTCTTAAAACTGCTATATAGTTAATTAATACATTGAAGATTACATATCTAAAATAAAAAAGTGCTTACATACGTAATAAAAGTGAACATGAAAATTTATAAACATTGTACTTTGAATGAGAGAATTTTTCACAGTGAAAACTTTAACCTCTGACAGTTTAATTTTAAGTCCACTTTGAATGCAACTTATAGACCAGTTCATATATATTTTAATTATTGTATCTCTGTTTTAATTACTACTGCAACTGCGTTAATGCTCATCAGTGTCAGTCTGCCCTGGTCGTTTAGCTGAACTAACCTCACAACATACTATAATAGTTTTGTTTTTAGACAGGACTTCACACTCCTTAACGTTACCTAATGTTAGTCTCGTTTGCCAGCTTGATCCAGATTGAGGCAAACTGACACAGCGTTTGACTTTACTCTCTATTCTTTGTTTGTTGTGTTTGACTTGTTAATTATCTCCGTCGAAGCACTAAAATTGAGTTTTCACAACCTACATGACTTTTCGTAACCGACCGCAGAGACAACAGGCGGCGGACACATTTGAGCGACGGACGAGCGTGTCACCGTAAAACTGTTCCGTTGATGCAGACGTTAGTTCTGGTAATTGAAGAGTTAATGGCAGGCTACCCATCAAAGAATGTAATAATAATATTAATAATCAATTAACACGTATTAAGAATCATGTCGTAACCTATAAATTTAGTAAAGTATAGAGTGTACAATATACTGATGAATATAACACACTCCCCTGTCAAGCCTCGAGAGAGGCTTGTTTGATTTCTAGAGAAATTTCTAGAGAAATGACAAATATAGGCTATAAAATCTCAGATAAGACCAATGACGTACATATCTGTTTCACTCAGAATTAGACTTCTGGTGAATACACTTTAAAGAAATTGGTGTTTATATAGCTAGCCTCTGTTGTTTATTACACAGATACACTATCACTAACAGATCGAACTTAGTCATTAAAATAAGTGTGAACTTTTGGACTGGTAATGACAAGATCATGCAGGACTCATATCATGCAGGAGTTTCATACTGGAGGCCAAGTTCATATACATGTGCGCCACAATTTACTCTTATTTTTTTATTGCATCAGTGCTCATTTTTATCTCTTTGCTTTTGAATAAACAACAAGATTAATGCAGATATAGCATGTTGTAGTTAGTGACACAAGGGGCTTACACAAGACCAATACATCAAAGTAAAAGAAGCTAAAAGGAGCATGAAAGTAAGTGACGAGGCTACTTTAAACACTGGTGCGTAGTCACTGTAATAGCTTAAGAGAATTTGAAAAAGTCAGCGAAGATATCATACAAAACCATAGTTTGCCAAAACAAAATTATTCCAATGAGCCCAATTTGTGCTGCTACCACAACAGTATTTCAGTCAACAAACCTTTTACTGTACAGACTTCAGACTAATTAATCTCAGTTGCACCTGTCAGGGATGAAAACAATTGTAATGTGAGGTAAACAGGTGTGGCGTGTACATTCATTGTTGTCCTTTCATTCAGATTACACATGTCTCCAGACTACCACTTTTAAATGAGACATGTTTCCATCATTTACAAGGACAGTACATTTTAATTTTTGTGGTGGCTTACCTTAACTGTAACCTTAATCTGCTTATGACTTGTCCTCATAAGAAAGAGGAGCCAACAATGTGACTGTTTTAAGAGATTACTGTCTCAATTACACACAAATACACAATCTTAACTGTTTCCTGAGATACTTTTCAATGGAAAATAAAGTTGTCAAGGGCTTGTTTTCATCCTATGTACCAGTGCCACAACTCTTGTTTTAATTTCTTTGGTTTTTAAAGAATACAAAATAGGATTGATGCAGGGCGGGATGCAAGAAGCCAGCGACAGGCTCAGGACACGCACGTCTGGGTCCATGGCTCCAATATAAAGCCCATATAAGAAGATAGCGAATAAAGGGATGTAAAATATAGCAACAAGAACAATGTGCTCAACGCAAGTTCCAAGAACTTTCACCCTGTTAGTCACTGATTTCATCCTGAACACGGTCACCAGGATGGTGCTGTAAGACAGAAGGATGAAAGTAAAGGGGAGTAACAGGTTCACCAAGCCAGGAGTTGAAGCTACAGCCCACTGCGCAGAGTTGTCATTACAGGCGAGTCTAAACACAGGTGCATAGTCACAGAAATAACTCATCACTCTCACAGAATTACAAAAAGACAGCTTCGTTATCATCACTACGCTATATGCCATTAATCCTGCACTGTAAACCCACATGATGCCAACAATACTAGACATGATTGTCAGCGTGTTGAATAGGTTCTGACGCATAGGGAAACATATCACGATCAAGCGGTCATAGGCAAGTATAGCGAGTGAATAAGACTCCATGACTGCAACAGTGTAGTAGGCATACATCTGAACCAGGCACAAGTTGAAAGAGATGAAGTTGTCGTTAAAGAGGAATGTCTTAATCATGCTGGGAATGATGCTTGTGTTTAAGAGGATGTCAACTACTGCCAGGTTTGCAATAGCCAGATATTTCGGAGTATGCAAGCTCTGGTTACAGACGATTATGTACATCAGTAAAACATTGAACACGAGTGTAACCACATAGACAAACACCAGGAAGATCATGTAGACGCTGACGTTTTGAAAAGTCACAAATCCGATAATATAGAAACCCGGAGGGTGAATGAGGACAGAGTCGTTTAAAACTGTCTTGACAGTAGACATATTTGATCTCCAAAGTCTGTTTGGTGGAAGGAAACCTCTATGGTGTGTAAAATCTCTTCAGTCTGAAAAAGAGGAAAACAATACATCCACTTGGTTACCACGCTACACTTTACAATCACTTACTTCAAACACCCACGGACACATTTAAAGCATTTAAGTCACTGAAAACATATTCAGAGTGATTAAATCAAACATACCGAAGAACAGAGCACATGTTTGCCTCCCTGATGAGAACAGTTGTTCGCTGACCTTAACAGCAGCCATGGACTGTCTGCACATCGAACCTGTGCACAGTAGAACATATACCTTCTTCCTCAATCTCCAGAGATAAAAATGCAGTCTTCTAATTAAGAATAACATCGATATGATTAATACAGTAATGAGCAGTACGTCATTACTGCTATGGAGAGTAGTGTGCTGTCTTCCAACTTATTTTTCACACAGAACAAACATCTAATTATTGTTCCTTGAGTCCAACCTCGTAACTCTTTGTACATGTAGCAAAGTTTCAGCAGTTTGAAAACTTAACATCTGCCAACCACTTAGAGTGTGAGGTAAGGCAGTGTTTTATGACACCTGTCGTTGAGTTCAGAATGATAACAGCATGGTAGTCCCTGCAGAAAATGTCAGGCCTCGTCTTCAACCACGCTGTGTAGAAGGTAAAGAAAGCTTTATACGCCGATCAGCCACAACATTATGACCTAATATTAATAATATTAATAATCCTAATATTGTGCAGGTCTCCCTTGTGCCTCCAAAACAGTTGTGACTGATCAAAGAATGGACATGGGCCTTCTGAGGGTGTCCTGTGGTGTCTGGTAACAGAATGTTGTTAGTGGGGCCTTTGGGTCCTATGGGTTGAGGGGAGGGGCCTCTGTGGATCATCCCACTTGATCAGTTTGGGATCTAGTGAATTTGGAGGCCAGGTCAACACCTTGTGCTGTTTTACATATCTTTTGAGTTGTTCCTAAACCGTTTTTGTGTGTGTGTCTGTGTCAGGCTGCATCCTGCTGGGGATGGCTGCTGCCATCAAGGAGTGTCATTGCTATGGGGTGGGGGTGCCTGGTCTGGTCTAGGTGGAGGTTACATGTCTAAGTAACATCCACATGAACGCCAAGTCCAAAGTTTCCCTGTCAGTGGTCATACTGTTACGCGTGATCGTTCTTTTTTTTTTGTTTTTTTTTTTAGTTATTCCTAAACCATTTTTTGAAAGTCTGGACTTTTCTCTGGCACACTCGCCAGTCCTGGTGCTCGGCCATACACTCCTGCACGGTGTAGTGTCGTTCAGCACAGCCTGTGCGGTTTATCATCTGTTCAACGGGGTCATCCTCGTCGTCTTTCCGGCTCCGGTCGTGGAGTAAAGGGGAGGTCATCTTGTTTCAGTACACGGCACTGAATCAGCCTGTTACAAAGTCAGGTCAATTTTCAATTTGGGTACTCTTAAAACTGCTATATAGTTAATTAATACATTGAAGATTACATATCTAAAATAAAAAAGTGCTTATATACGTAATAAAAGTGAACATGAAAATTTATAAACATTGCACTTTGAATGAGAGAATTTTTCACAGTGAAAACTTTAACCTCTGACAGTTTAATTTTAAGTCCACTTTGAATACAACTTATAGACCAGTTCATATATATTTTAATTATTGTATCTCTGTTTTAATTACTAGTGCAACTGCGTTAATGTTCATCAGTGTCAGTCTACCGTGGTCTTTTAGCTGAACTAACCTTACAACAAACTATGGTAGTTTTGTTTTTAGACAGGACTTCACACTCCTCAACGTTACCTAATTGTAGTGGCCATTTGTCCATAAAAATAACAAAATAAACTTTAAATCAAACATAATCAAAGGGCCACTGATGCACCATGGGAATGTGGTTTAACGCAGGCAAAAAGAAGGTGAATGTCCATACCAGATCTTGCGTTTGGTGTTGATTTATTTCAAAAATAATAAAACAAAAAAAAGAACAAAGAAAATCGTGGCTGCTTCCTCCTTGCGCTGGTAAAAAACCATAGGCCCACCCAGGTGCATGCTGGTCCTCAAGGTGCCAGTTCCTTAAATAAACTCAGGTGCCCACAGTTACCCAAATACCAAAATTTTAAACTATGCAAATATCCTAAACAAATAACTAACAAAGAGTATCATCAAAAATCGAATCTAAACAAAACAAACACTTCAGTTAATCAAATAAATTTACTCTTAATTAGCAAATTAAATTTACAACTAAGACTACAGCTCCTACACTAATGTTAGTCCCGTTTGCTAGCTTGGTCCAGATTGAGGCAAACTGACACAGTGTTTGACTTTACTCTGTATTTTTTGTTTGTTCTGTTTGACTTGTTAATTATCTCCGTCGAGGCACTGAAATTCAATTTTCACAACGTACATAACTTTTTGTAACCGACCGCAGAGACAACAGGCGGCGGACACATTTGAGCAAAGGACGAGCGTGTTACCGTAAAACTGTTCCGTTGATGCAGACGTTAGTTCTGGTAATTGAAGAGTTAAATGGCAGGCTACCCATCAGAGAATGTAATAATAATATTAATAATCAATTAACACGTATTAAGAATCATGTCGTAGCCTATTTAATTAAGGTATCAAGTGTAAAATATATTGATAAATATTTAATACACACTCCCCTCTCAAGCCTCTAGAGAGGCTTGTTTGATTTCTAGAGAAATTTCTAGAGAAATGACAAATATAGGCTATAAAATCTCAGATAACACCAATGGCCTACATATTGTATCTGTTTCACTTAGAATTAGACTTCTGGTGAATAAACTTTAAAGAAATCTGTGTTTGTATATAGCTAGCCTCTGTTGTTTATTACACAGATACACTATCACTAACAGATCGAACTTAGCCATTAAAATAAGAGTGAACTTTTGGACTGGTAATGACAAGATCATGCATGCAGGAAATTTTCCAAAGGAAAAGGGCTAAGTATATGTGTAATGCAGTTGTGGCTTCATTTTTATTTAGATTTTTAATTGAAAGAGCATTTGATTCGAAAATATAATTGGACTCATATCATGCTGGAGTTTCATACTGGAGGCCAAGTTCATATACATGTGCGCCACAATTTACTCTTATTTTTTTATTGCATCAGTGCTCATTTTTATCTCTTTGCTTTTGAATAAACAACAAGATTAATGGAGATATAACATGTTGTAGTTAGTGACACAAGGGGCTTACACAAGACCAATACATCAAAGTAAAGGAAGCTAAAAGGAGCATGAAAGTAAGTGACGAGGCTACTTTAAACACTGGTGCGTAGTCACTGTAATAGCTTAAGAGAATTTGAAAAAGTCAGCGAAGATATCATACAAAACCATAGTTTGCCAAAACAAAATGATTCCAATGAGCCCAATTTGTGCTGCTACCACAACAGTATTTCAGTCAACAAACCTTTTACTGTACAGACTTCAGACTAATTAATCTCAGTTGCACCTGTTAGGGATGAAAACAATTGTAATGTGGGGTAAACAGGTGTGGCGTGTACATTCAGTGTTATCCTTTCATTCAGATTACACAGTGTCTCCAGACTACCACTTTTAAATGAGGAGCAATGAGACAAATCAGTGTTTGCTTTTTCTCCTCCACAGTGGGGGAAGAGTATAATATCAACAGACGTGTTTCCATCATTTACAAGAACAGTACATCCTCGTCGTCTTTCCGGCTGCGGTCGTGGAGTGAAGGGGATGTCATCTTGTTTCAGTACACGCCGCTGAATCAGCCTGTTACAAAGTCAGGCCAATTATCAATTTTGGTACTTTTAAAACTGCTATATAGTTAATAGATACATTGAAGATTAAATATCTAAAATAAAAAAGTGCTTACAAAGTAGCCTAAAAAGAAAACTTTAACCTCTGACAGTTTAATTTTAAGTCCACTTTGAATACAACTTATAGACCAGTTCATATATACTTTCATTATTGTATCTCTGTTTTAATTACTAGTACAACTGCGTTAATTCTCATCAGTGTCAGTTTGCCGTGGTCTTTTAGCTGAACTAACCTCACAACATACTATAGGTAGTTTTGTTTTCAGACAGGACTTCACACTCCTTAACGTTACCTAATGTTAGTCTCGTTTGCTAGCTTGGTCCAGATTGAGGCAAACTGACACAGCGTTTCACTTCACTCTGTATTTTTTGTTTGTTGTGTTTGACTTGTGAATTATCTCCGTCGAGGCACTGAAATTCAATTTTCACAACGTACATAACTTTTCGTAACCGACCGCACAGACAACAGGCGGCGGACACATTTGAGCAAAGGACGAGCGTGTTACCGTAAAACTGTTCCGTCGATGCAGACGTTAATTGAAGAGTTAAATGGCATTCTGCCCATCAAAGAATGTAATAATAATATTAATAATCAATTAACACGTATTAAGAATCATGTCGTAACCTATAAATTTAGTAAAGTATAGAGTGTACAATATACTGATGAATATAACACACTCCCCTGTCAAGCCTCGAGAGAGGCTTGTTTGATTTCTAGAGAAATTTCTAGAGAAATGACAAATATAGGCTATAAAATCTCAGATAAGACCAATGACGTACATATCTGTTTCACTCAGAATTAGACTTCTGGTGAATACACTTTAAAGAAATTGGTGCTTATATAGCTAGCTTCTGTTGTTTATTACACAGGTACACTATCACTAACAGATCGAACTTAGCCATTAAAATAAGTGTGAACTTTTGGACTGGTAA
The DNA here is from genome assembly GCF_963514085.1 of Chelon labrosus. Lineage (NCBI taxonomy): Eukaryota > Metazoa > Chordata > Actinopteri > Mugiliformes > Mugilidae > Chelon > Chelon labrosus. Next base: position 13,913,737 of record NC_140350.1, on the reverse strand, counting down.
TGAATAGTTCATGCAGGGGGCAAATATGGTTGTGGCTTCATTTTTATTTAGATTTTTATTTGAAAGAGCATTTGATTCGAAAATATAATTGGACTCATATCATGCTGGAGTTTCATACTGGAGGCCAAGTTCATATACATGTGCGCCACAATTTACTCTTATTTTTTTATTGCATCAGTCCTCATTTTTATCTCTTTGCTTTTGAATAAACAACAAGATTAATGGAGATATAACATGTTGTAGTTAGTGACACAAGGGGCTTACACAAGACCAATACATCAAAGTAAAGGAAGCTAAAAGGAGCATGAAAGTAAGTGACGAGGCTACTTTAAACACTGGTGCGTAGTCACTGTAATAGCTTAAGAGAATTTGAAAAAGTCAGCGAAGATATCATACAAAACCATAGTTTGCCAAAACAAAATGATTCCAATGAGCCCAATTTGTGCTGCTACCACAACAGTATTTCAGTCAACAAACCCTTTACTGTACAGACTTCAGACTAATTAATCTCAGTTGCACCTGTTAGGGATGAAAACAATTGTAATGTGGGGTAAACAGGTGTGGCGTGTACATTCAGTGTTATCCTTTCATTCAGATTACACAGTGTCTCCAGACTACCACTTTTAAATGAGGAGCAATGAGACAAATCAGTGTTTGCTTTTTCTCCTCCACAGTGGGGGAAGAGTATAATATCAACAGACGTGTTTCCATCATTTACAAGAACAGTACATTTTAATTGTTGTGGTGGCTTACCTTAACTGTAACCTTTATCTGCTTATGACTTGTCCTCATAAGAAAGGGGAGCCAACAATGTGACTGTTTTAAGAGATTACTGTCTCAATTACACACAAATACACAATCTTAACTGTTTCCTGAGATACTTTTCAATGGAAAATAAAGTTGTCAAGGGCTTGTTTTCATCCTACGTACCAGTGCCACAACTCTTGTTTTAATTTCTTTGGTTTTTAGAGAATACAAAATAGGATTGATGCAGGGCGGGATGCAAGAGGCCAGCGACAGGCTCAGGACACGCACGTCTGGGTCCATGGCTCCAATATAAAGCCCATATAAGAAGATAGTGAATAAAGGGATGTAAAATATAGCAACAAGAACAATGTGCTCAACGCAAGTTCCAAGAACTTTCACCCTGTTGCTCACTGATTTCATCCTGAACACGGTCACCAGGATGGTGCTGTAAGACAGAAGGATGAAAGTAAAGGGGAGTAACAGGTTCACCAAACTAGAAGTTGAAGCTACAGCCCGCTGCGCAGAGTTGTCATTACAGGCGAGTCTAAACACAGGTGCATAGTCACAGAAATAACTCATCACTCTCACAGAATTACAAAAAGACAGCTTCGTTATCATCACTACGCTATATGCCATTCTTCCTGCATTGTAAACCCACATGATGGCAACAATACTAGACATGATTGTCAGCGTGTTGAATAGGTTCTGACGCATAGGGAAACATATCACGATCAAGCGGTCATAGGCAAGTATAGCGAGTGAATATGACTCCATGGATCCAACAGTGTAGTAGGCATACATCTGAACCAGGCACAAGTTGAAAGAGATGAAGTTGTCGTTAAAGAGGAATGTCTTAATCATGCTGGGAATGATGCTTGTGTTTAAGAGGATGTCAACTACTGCCAGGTTTGCAATAGCCAGATATTTCGGAGTATGCAAGCTCTGGTTACAGACAATTATGTACATCAGTAAAACATTGAACACGAGTGTAACCACATAGACAAACACCAGGAAGATCATGTAGACGCTGACGTTTGGAAAAGTCTCAAATCCAATAATATAGAAACCGGGAGGGTGAATGAGGACAGAGTCGTTTAAAACTGTCTTGAGAGTAGACATATTTGATCTCCAAAGTCTGTTTGGTGGAAGAAAACCTCTATGGTGTGTAAAATCTATTTAGTCTGAAAAAGAGGAAAACATTACATCCACTTGGTTACCATGCTACACTTTACAGTCACTTACTTCAAACAGGCACGGACACATTTAAAGCATTTAAGTCACTGAAAACATATTCAGAGTGATTAAATCAAACATACCGAAGAACAGAGCACATGTTTGCCTCCCTGATGAGAACAGTTGTGCAGCCATGGACTGTCTGCACATCGAACCTGTGCACAGTAGAACATATACCTTCTTCCTCAATCTCCAGAGATAAAATTGCTGTCCTCTAATTAAGATTAACATCTCTATGATTAATACAGTAATGAGCAGTACGTCATTACTGCCATGGAGAGTAGTGTGCTGTCTTCCAACTTATTTTTCACACAGAACAAACATCTAATTATTGTTCCTTGGTTAGCACTGATGCCTCACAGCGAGAAGGTCACCGGTTCGAATCCATTTCTGTGTGGAGTTTGCATGTTCTCCCTGTGTCTGCGTGGGTTTCTGTCCGGGCACTCCGGCTTCCTCCCACCGTCCAAAGACATGCTAATTAGGTTAATTGGCGATTCTAAATTGGCCGTAGGTGTGTGTGTGAGTGTGAATGGTTGTCTGTCTCTCTGTGTTAGCCCTGCGATAGACTGGCGACCTGTCCAGGGTGTACCCCAGCCTCTCGCCCGATGACAGCTGTGATAGGCTCCAGCAGACCCCGCGACCCTTAACAGGAATAAGCGGTTACAGAAGATGAATGAATGAATGAATGAAAACTTAACATCTGCCAACTCCTTAGAGTGTGAGGTAAGGCAGTGTCTTAAGACACCTGTCGTTGAGTTCAGAATGATAACAGGGGGATTTTTGACCAGTCAGAAGACTTTCACTTGTCTCATGGAAAGGAGACTTTCTAGGCTTTACTGACCTGCTCTGACTAGAAAGAAGGCAGCATGGTAGTCCCTGTAGAAAATGTCAGGCCCCATCTTCAACTATCCTGTGCAGAAGGTAAAGAAAGCTTTATACGCCCATCAGCCACAACATTATGACCTAATATTAATAATATTAATAATCCTAATATTGTGTCGGTCTCCCTTGTGCCTCCAAAATTGAACTGTAAACTCTGTATCATGATGCTTTTCATGTGACCAAATCACAGACCTGCTAAATAAGGAACCTGTTTACACAATAATAACTAAATAAATCTTGGTCTGGACTGCATACACCCATCAGACATAACATTATGACCACCTTCCTAATATTGTGTAGGTCTCCCTTGTGCCTCCAAAACAGTTGTGACTCATCAGAGAATGGACATGGGCCTTCTGAGGGTGTCCTGTGATGTCTGGAAACTAAATGTTGTTAGTGGGGCCTTTGGGTCCTATGGGTTGAGGAGAGGGATGTCTGTGGATCATACCACAGATACTTGATCAGTTTGGGATCTAGTGAATTTGGAGGCCAGGTCAACACCTTGTGCTGTTTTTCATATCTTTTGAGTTGTTCCTAAACCGTTTTTGTGTGTGTGCCTGTGTCAGGCTGCATCCTGCTGGGGATGGCTGCTGCCATCAAGGAGTGTCATTGCTATGGGGTGGGGGTGCCTGGTCTGGTCTTGGTGGGTGGTACATGTCTAAGCAACATCCACATGAACGCCAAGTCCAAAGTTTCCCTGTCAGTGGTCATAATGTTATGCCTGATCGTTTTTAGTTTTTTTTAGTTGTTCCTAAACCATTTTTTGAAAGTCTGGACTTTTCTCTGGCACACTCGCCAGTTCTGGTGCTCGGCCATACACTCCTGCACGGCGTAGTGTAGCTCAGCACAGCCTGTGCGGTTTATCATCTGATCAACGGGGTCATCCTCGTCGTCTTTCCGGCTGCGGTCGTGGAGTGAAGGGGATGTCATCTTGTTTCAGTACACGCCGCTGAATCAGCCTGTTACAAAGTCAGGCCAATTATCAATTTTGGTACTTTTAAAACTGCTATATAGTTAATAGATACATTGAAGATTAAATATCTAAAATAAAAAAGTGCTTACAAAGTAGCCTAAAAAGAAAACTTTAACCTCTGACAGTTTAATTTTAAGTCCACTTTGAATACAACTTATAGACCAGTTCATATATACTTTCATTATTGTATCTCTGTTTTAATTACTAGTACAACTGCGTTAATTCTCATCAGTGTCAGTTTGCCGTGGTCTTTTAGCTGAACTAACCTTACAACATAATAGTGCTTTTGTTTTCAGACAGGACTTCACACTCCTTAACGTTACCTAATGTTAGTCTCGTTTGCTAGCTTGGTCCAGATTGAGGCAAACTGACACAGCGTTTGACTTCACTCTGTATTTTTTGTTTGTTGTGTTTGACTTGTGAATTATCTCCGTCGAGGCACTGAAATTCAATTTTCACAACGTACATAACTTTTCGTAACCGACCGCACAGACAACAGGCGGCGGACACATTTGAGCAAAGGACGAGCGTGTCACCGTAAAACTGTTCCGTTGATGCAGACGTTAGTTCTGGTAATTGAAGAGTTAAATGGCAGGCTACCCATCAGAGAATGTAATAATAATATTAATAATCAATAAACACGTATTAAGAATCATGTCGTAGCCTATTTAATTAAGGTATCAAGTGTAAAATATATTGATAAATATTTAATACACACTCCCCTGTCAAGCCTCTAGAGAGGCTTGTTTGATTTCTAGAGAAATTTCTAGAGAAATGACAAATATAGGCTATAAAATCTCAGATAACACCAATGGCCTACATATTGTATCTGTTTCACTTAGAATTAGACTTCTGGTGAATAAACTTTAAAGAAATCTGTGTTTGTATATAGCTAGCCTCTGTTGTTTATTACACAGATACACTATCACTAACAGATCGAACTTAGCCATTAAAATAAGAGTGAACTTTTGGACAGGTCATGAATAGTTCATGCATGCAGGAAATTTTCCAAAGGAAAAGGGCTAAGTATATGTGTAATGCAGTTGTGGCTTCATTTTTATTTAGATTTTTAATTGAAAGAGCATTTGATTCAAAAATATAATTGGACTCATATCATGCAGGAGGTTCATAATGAAGGCCAAGTTCATATACATGTGTGCCACATGATCACATGTTTTGTCACTTTGTGGGGAATAATCTTGATTAAAAGTCACAAACTATCACATAACAAGTGTAAAGCACATCTAAATCATGCCAGGACACAAGTAATAAAAACCCTAACTTCCTACCATGTTAGACAAAATAAAAAGGACTGTTTAAAATACACAATTTACTCTGTTATTTTTATTGCATCAGTACTCATTCTTGTCTCTTTGCCTTTGAATAAACAACACAAGATGAATGCAGGCTTACACAAGACTAATACATCAAAGTAAAGGAAGCAAAAAGAACAATTTGAAAAAGTTAGCTGAGATATTATACAAACCATAGTTTGCCAAAACAAAATGATTCCAGTGAGCCCAATTTGTGCTGCTACTACGACAATAATTCAGTCAACAAACCTTTTACTGTACAGACTTCAGACTAATTAATCTCAGTTGCACCTGTTAGGGATGAAAAAATTGTAATGTGGGGTAAACAGGTGTGGCGTGTACATTCAGTGTTATCCTTTCATTCAGATTACACAGTGTCTCCAGACTACCACTTTTAAATGAGGAGCAATGAGACAAATCAGTGTTTGCTTTTTCTCCTCCACAGTGGGGAAAGAGTATGATATAAACAGACGCGTTTCCATCATTTACAAGAACAGTACATTTTAATTGTTGTGGTGGCTTACCTTAACTGTAACCTTTATCTGCTTATGACTTGTCCTCATAAGAAAGGGGAGCCAACAATGTGACTGTTTTAAGAGATTTCTGTCTCAATTACACACAAATACACAATCTTAACTGTTTCCTGAGACACTTTTCAATGGAAAATAAAGTTGTCAAGGGCTTGTTTTCATCCTACGTACCAGTGCCACAACTCTTGTTTTAATCTCTTTGGTTTTTAGAGAATACAAAATAGGATTGATGCAGGGCGGGATGCAAGAGGCCAGCGACAGGCTCAGGACACGTATGTCTGGGTCCATGGCTCCAATATAAAGCCCATATAAGAAGATAGTGAATAAAGGGATGTAAAATATAGCAACAAGAACAATGTGCTCAACGCAAGTTCCAAGAACTTTCACCCTGTTAGTCACTGATTTCATCCTGAACACGGTCACCAGGATGGTGCTGTAAGACAGAAGGATGAAAGTAAAGGGGAGTAACAGGTTCACCAAACTAGAAGTTGAAGCTACAGCCCGCTGCGCAGAGTTGTCATTACAGGCGAGTCTAAACACAGGTGCATAGTCACAGAAATAACTCATCACTCTGACAGAATTACAAAAAGACAGCTTCGTTATCATCACGACACTATATGCCATTCTTCCTGCATTGTAAACCCACATGATGGCAACAATACTAGACATGATTGTCAGCGTGTTGAATAGGTTCTGACGCATAGGGAAACATATCACAATCAAGCGGTCATAGGCAAGTATAGCGAGTGAATAAGACTCCATGGCTGCAAGAGTGTAGTAGGCATACATCTGAACCAGGCACAAGTTGAAAGAGATGAAGTTGTCGTTAAAGAGGAATGTCTTAATCATGCTGGGAATGATGCTTGTGTTTAAGAGGATGTCAACTACTGCCAGGTTTGCAATAGCCAGATATTTCGGAGTATGCAAGCTCTGGTTACAGACAATTATGTACATCAGTAAAACATTGAACACGAGTGTAACCACATAGACAAACGCCAGGAAGATCATGTAGACGCTGACGTTTTGAAAAGTCACAAATCCAATAATATAGAAACCAGGAGGGTGAATGAGGACAGAGTCGTTTAAAACTGTCTTGACAGTAGACATATTTGATCTCCAAAGTCTGTTTGGTGGAAGAAAACCTCTATGGTGTGTAAAATCTCTTTAGTCTGAAAAAGAGGAAAACAATACATCCACTTGGTTACCACGCTACACTTTACAATCACTTACTTCAAACAGCCACAGACACATTTAAAGCATTTAAAAAAACATATTCAGAGTGATTAAATCAAACATACCGAAGAACAGAGCACACGTTTGCCTCCCTGATGAGAACAGTTGTTCGCTGACGGTAACAGTCTGCACATCAAACCTGTGCACAGTAGAACATATACCTTCTTCCTCAATCTCCAGAGATAAAAATACAGACTTCTAATTAAGATTAACATCTATATGATTAATGCAGTAATGAGCAGTAGCCTGTTTTTCCCCCCCATGGAGAGTAGTGTGCTGTCTTCCAACTTATTTTTCACACAGAACAAACATCTAATTATTGTTCCTTGAGTCCAACCTCATAACTCTTTGTACATGTAGTAAAGTTTCAGCAGTTTGAAAACTTAACATCTGCCAACCCCTTAGAGTGTGAGGTAAGGAAGTTTCTTAAGACACCTGTCGTTGATTTCAGAAGACTTTCACTTCTCTCATGGAAAGGAGACTTGTCCAGGCTTTACTGACGTGCTCTGACTGGAAAGAAGGCCGCATGGTAGTCCCTGTAGAAAATCTCAGACCCCGTCTTCAACTATGCTGTGCAGAAGGTAAAGAAAGCTTTATACGCCAATCTGCCACGACATTATGACCTAATATTAATAATCCTAATACTGAGAAGGTCCCGGGTTCAAATCCATGGGCTGACTGGGCCTTTCTGTGTGGAGTTTGCATGTTCTCCCTGTGCCTGCGTGGCTGCTACATTTCTAAGTAACATCCACATGAATGACAGGTCCAAAAGTTTCCCAACAGAACACTGAATTGTCTCAAAATGGAAAATGTTCTTCACTTCACCTGGTCATAATGTTATAAATGATTGGTATATATACACCAGCTATTGGGTCCTGAAGTAGATTCTTAAAACTGCAGTATTTACATCCATGCTTCTAGTGTTTTTATTTCTGTAAGCTCACATGTACCTGAATCAGATGGTGCATTTACTGATTGATGGCTCCATTACTAGCAACCTAATTCTAATGAATTACCTTTAATTGTGCAGGACCTCATTTATGTCTACTGCCAACACAGCAGGTAAACACAGTCAAAGTTTAGCACCTACTATTTGTCACACTTTGCCCACTAACTATATAAAAAGGTGACTTCAGAAATGGCTTTGGTGTGTGTCACAGGTCGATCTCCAGTGGCTGTTCAGAAAGGAGGTAGCTATCGGAGAACTAGTAAGTGTACTTGAGCTTTTCAACCAACACTAATGACTCATTAATATCACTGTGCATCCTTCCCTTTACTCTCAGGTTTTAATTGCGAGAGCGCAAAACCTCCTAACGGACGCAGATGAGATTAATTAGGCTTAAGCATGAACAGTGAAAGCTTTGTTTGTTACGAGGCAAGGTCATTAACCAGCATCCTCTGGTAATGACATCACAAATAGGAGTCATTAGCGGCGCTCCCAGGAGTCAAAGATGCAGGAGAGGATCATTTTGTCTGGGGTCACAGAGTTTCGGCAACAAAAATCCTCCTCCTCGGGGGGGGAAGCTATTCGTTGTTATTGTCACTTCATGTTTCTAAAAGTTTTTTGAAGGGACTCAGGAAACTGTGAGAACAGCCTTGTCTAATTGTGCGTACAATCACTGAGCTCTCATTGTTTCCCATTACTAATCAGTGTATAGTCACAGTCAATTAGTTTTGCGTTTTTATTAGTCGTGGTTGAATACGCGAGACCAAGGACAGTGATGGAACAGGTGTATTAGTATGCGAGCCTGCCAGTCTGATGTAAAATCACGTCCATCTGCTGAAGCTTCGTCGTGCTGTCTATTGTGATTCAAGATTTAATTAAGCCTCTACAGAATGAAATGATGCGTTGCTGTTTGGCCCAGGAAAAAATATAACATTCAGGAGCAGTGCTCTTGGAGGAAACCTGGCAGTGCTCCAATTTCCAGCTCATTTCTCTTCAAATGTGGGATTCATTTAGTAAACACTGACGCAGTAAAAGGTCATTTCCCAGCATACTCAGATAATTACATTTTAATCTTTTTTATCTGATGGCTCAAAGGAGATGCTGCATTCAGAATGTTGTCCTCATATTGTTTGTGTGTCATATCGTTTTTCACTCACTTCATACATCTCAAGTTATCCACTGATCAGCCACAACATTATGACCAAGGAAACTTTTGGACCTGGCATTCGTGTGGATGTTAATACTTAGACATGTAGCACCCACCTGGCACCAGACCAGACACCTCCACTCCATAACAATGACACTGAGCAGGATGCAGCCTGACACAGCCACACACACACAAAAACGGTTTAGGAATAACTCAAAAAAACATGACCTGGCCTCCAAATTCACTAGATCCGGATAATGTCATGCCTGATCGGTGTAAGTGCAGTGATTCAGTAATGTACTGCTAATTTTCATTGTTTGGTGTCTACAAACTCTTGCAAACTAAAGTATTTTGCCGCACAGCAGTAACCGATCCAGTAGGGATATCCTGTCCAAGCAAGATTATGAGAGTTTTCTCCAAATTCATTCCAAATAAAACATTCAAAATTTAGACAGGTCATTGTGAAAAGCTTGGCTGAGTGTTAAAGGATTAAGGAGCTTGGAAACTGGAATAACAAATGATAAGGCTGAGACAAGAGCCCTGCAGGATTCATGAGGACAGAACAGATAAGAGCTGTGGTCAGTGTTACTGTGCAGCAAGCATACAAACTGGCCTGAGACTCACTATCATGTGCCAAGTTGGACGACCACAACATAAAGATATGTTGTCAATATCTTTAAACGTTAAAAAAAAAAAAAAACTACTTTAAATACCGCATAATTATTATGGAGTGAACTTGTGCTTTTCAGATTGTTCGTGTCTCTCTGTCAGCTTTTCCAAAAACTATAAAGTCTCTTTGAAATGTTTACATTCCTCCATTCACTTCCACTCCTAATGAACCAGGGAAGAGATTAATTAGGCTAAAGTTTCAACAGCAGAAGGCTGTTTGTTTACAGGCAAGGTCTTTAAGTATCATTCCCCGGTGACGCCATCACAACTGGGACTCATTAGAGAGACTCTTGGGAGTTAAAGAGGCACAATCCTTCAGCGTTGTGCCATCATCTCCTCACTGACGATAAGCTGTATCTAATTTCCGACCTCATGAAAATGTCAACCCGCCAGGTAAATCTAAATATGAGTGCATCTGAGACACGGCAATAAATAAAAGTAATCATTAATGCCTGTTTAATCCGTCCCTGTGTTTTAGTCGGTGCATATTTGACTTGTGTGCTGACCTTGGCTAATTTATAATGCAGTAGGCTTATGACAAACCCTTGATGATTTGCTGCAGGAGCAAACTCATTATGCTGGGCTTTGATTTATGCAGGTTAGTGGGTAAAAATAGATGACTGGGAGGCAGACTCTTGACGTGGAGAGATGAGAAAATCAAAAAGTGGATGTTTTACACAACAAATAGCAACATGTTAAACATGAAGCTCAAACGTGAATGTTTTTACACAAAGCAATCAATAACTTCATGAGAGAACGTAACTTTTCCTGCTGCTAACTAGCAGCACCTATGATTTATGGCACCTAATCTCCCTGGTTCTCATTTCTCTAATCCTGACTTTGATTTATGGCTCTTTTCACTGCAGCGTAATGGATATAAAATGAGCACTTATGCATTCACTATGGAGAGCCTGAATGAAACTGAAGTGTGAATCTGAAAATATAATAAGAGTTCTCTGGGGAGGAGACGGACAGCTCATTCTGTGTCAGCTCCAGCAGACTCTTTATCTACAGTCCCAACTCTCCTGAAAGCAACACTTGCAATATTATCTTTATGGTGAGATAAAAGCGTAAAACCTCCTGGAAGTTCTGTTATAGATAAAATAACCAAATGCGCCCAAATATCTGAGATAAGAAAAACAGAGCCTCTCTGTTTAACAGCGGGTTGGCAAATACCTCATGCTATACTGACTGTAACATCTGGTACTCCATATAAGCTTAATCTGCGTTGTGCCACTTATCGTATTGATAAAGTCTGACAGCAGGGATCACAATTAATGGAGGTTTATTTGAATATTTTCATCACAACACAGTAAGTAATGTTCATCTAAAAGGTTATATCTAAGTCTGGGGGGTTACAGTCGTCAAATCCATGTTTTCTAAAAACAAAAAAGGGCACTGAACGACCCCTGAGTCTCATTATATTGATTAGAAACTCTGCTGAACAGATGGACTCTAACTGGACCTTGAAATTGAACTTGTGATCCATTGTAACTCACTGATATGTAATATTGGCTCATTTTCCTGTACAAACAAATACACAAGTGTAAGATTTCTGTTTCATCTGTTTGGTTGGGTTTATTTTGCCTGCTTTCAGTATGAAAGTCTGATGTTTGGAGTCAATTATAAGCAGACAATGTAGAGCAGCACTGTACCTTCATATGAATAATATTCAGAATCTGTAGGCAAGGAAAGAGTTTTGCATGTGGAGAGCACAGGAGGCCGTGTTCTGCCCTGTTTGAAAGGAAGCTAAGAAGCAAATGCCTTAAACAAAGGAGTTGTAGTGGTTTTAATCTCTTAGCTGTGTGTAAATCATGTGGTCAGTGTCTTTCAACTCTATTCTCTGTGGCTGACGTTGCTAGTCAGACTGTAAAATATGAACAAGAAGACCTGGCTGGTACCATCAACACATTCACTGTCGACAATAACTGGTGGATTTCCAGATTGGTAACACACTCACTTGATGAAAAAACAATCCAAATGCACTTTAAGACTAAGAGCAAATATGATCATAATCTTGTATAAACGTATAAACAACAACCGCTTTGACTTCAGTGAAATGAATGATGACGTAACTTCAGATGATGAAATTCCCTCATATTCCCTGACGCTTTCTTTGTTACCACTCGGGCTCAGGTCAACACTCTCCTGCCTCTTCAGCTCCTGGTGCTTTTCTAATGAGTCTCTTTCATGCCCTCTCCGGAGCACAGCACGCTGACTAATTGTAACAAACAACAATCTTTTACTGTGAACACTTACGCTTAATTAATCCCATTTACCGCCATCGCCAAGCAATGAACTCCCAATTAAACCTCCCAATTAAAACCCCGAGTGAGTAATGCTTCTGTACTTGATGAGATAAGCACATAACAAAGAGTAGACGTGGCAACAAAAGTGTATTATTCATACTCTAACAGTAGATGTGAGTTAATACCAGGTAGCATGCTGCATAGCCTTGATCAGTTCTCACTTGTTTAGACTAGACTCTCAATAATCCTTCAGGTAGATTAAAGTGCAGATTCCATAAACATCTAGCAGTGTGCAGGTGCAGATACTTGACTAGATGAAACTGATACCACCCATCATTGTTTAATCATGGTTCATTTTAATTTTAATTTTGGTACAAATGACCAGCGATGCTTCTCTGTGGTTTATAGTCGATGGTCTGTGAATGACCAAAGCCATGATGTTGTACAAACAAGAATGAGTGAGACTGGGCGATCTTGGTGTTTATGGTGCAGGCGAGAAATTGATCAATAATGAAAAAGGATGAATAAAGCTGATAGCACACCAAAAATGTGAGCGCAACACTACTACTAACCCTGGGAGTGTGAAATTCATTATAGTAAGAAAGTGGCATAATAGTAATTTACTGTACGTATAAAGTAGATGCAGATGAGCCTATCATCACTTTTCATTACTCCTACAACTAGTGTTTGTTCTCCATTTTAATGTATAAGTGAACATAACATCCACCCACATTGAAATAGTGACACATAATAGACTTTGTGTAGCTGCGTTGTTATTAAATGGCCACATGGGGGCAGTAATGGACAGTTTAAAGACTTGAGACAAAAAGTTTCTGTCCACAATGAAGCACACAGATGATGCAGTATAATCACATTATACTCTTGTGATCGAAGTAACCTATATATAAAGTAACCTATAAATATATATATATATACACTGTATATAGCATATGTAACTTATTTTGACAAAACTGGATCATTGTGAGTTGCATCTGCACCTGTAACTTCAAGTAGTGCAAAAAAAAAGAGGTCTTTGAAACCTCAGGAAACAAAAAACTCAGAAAATGACGGACAGGTTGTCGGAGCAGATGCCATTTCTGTCTCTGCGGTAACGGACCAGTGTTTTGACCGGTCAGATGATCAGCAGCTTCTCTCCAGTGAAGGACAGCCTGAAATATTTATGGTGCTGAGACTGCATTTTTTTACACAGTGATCTGAATGAAAAGCCGTCTATTACACACACACGTACAAGCAGACTCTGTCACGGCTAATTAGCAGAGCTACTGTAGATGGTTGTTTGATTAATGGAAATGGGATTTAATGAGCACTGAATACTTTCAAGTAATTAGGAGGAACATTTGTTAAAAAGCATCTAATTTGCTTCTGATTTTTTAAAAATCTTATCAGTTATACAAGAAGTGTTGTGAAATATTGTTGTGAGTTACTCAAACTAAAGAAACAGCGGTGCTTTGTGTCAAAAGGAGAAAGAAATATAGATGTTCTGTTCAGAAACACAATCCTACGAAGGTTGTTCATACGATAGTAAATTCATTCCATATCTAATCAGGCAACGGACTGGATGAGAATAAGTAATAATGTGTGACCTGTTTTCAAACAAATTACAGTGGTGTAGCTTAGCCCTATTAACAAATCATGTTAGCAAATCACATTAAAGTTACGCTTCTGTAATAAAAGCGCAGAAAAAAAAATATTCATTCATTAATTTATCTTCTGTAACGGCTTGTCCTCTGGAGGGTCGCAGGGAGGGCTGGAGCCTATCGCAGCAGTCATTGGGCGAAAGGCGGGGCACACCCTGGACAGGTCACCAGTATATCACAGGGCTAACACAGAGAGACAGACAACCATTCACACTCACACCTACGACCAATTTAGAATCACCAGTTAACCTAACGAGCATGTCTTTGGACGATGGGAGGAAGCAGGAGAACCCGGGGAGAACCCACGCAGACACAGGGAGAACGTGCAAACTCCACAGAGAGTGTGGCATCAGTGCTAATCACCACACCACTGTGCAGCCCACAGAAAAAACAAAAAGATATAAATATATAACATATATATATAAAGTGCAGACTCTCAGCTTCCATTTGAAGGTATCCACATCCAAATTGGAGGAAATGTGTAGGAATTACAACCATTTTTCGCCACATTCACCACTTTTCTAGGGCTCAGGAGTGATCGGACAGTCGACTCAAACGCTGTCATGGGCAGGTGGGAGATGTCCCTTCATTATTTCTTCGCCAACTGAGCCGGTAGAAGTTGTGCATCCAAGTTTAACGTTTACTTTTAGAAACTTTTTACTTGTGCGTGTCAGTGCAAGTGAAACAGGCCATCATTAGACTGCAAAAACAATAAAACAGTCATATGGCTGCGACAGCCCTGCACTTAAAAGCTTTTATTCACTATTAGCCTGACTTTCTGTTCATCAGAGTCACCTCTCCAGTCATTCATGGGATGTGAAGGATATTAGAGATTCTTTTTAACTAAATGAAATCACTCAAAGTAAGCACCTGTGCCCTCTGCTGGAAAGATCATGATTGATATTAACGTGTGAAATCTACACGCCCTACAGTGAGAGATTAAGGTCAAACCTCTTTCTCATGAGCTGATTGCATGCGGTGCTGACTGCTTCTTCTCAGAAATTGACCAGCATGTCTGTGGTCTTAATTAGCGTATAGATCAGACATACTTGTACGGCTTGTTAGGAAATAATCTGTTCTCCTGGTCAAAGGCCAATCGACCGGCCAGCTGTGGTTCATCCATAGTCCGGGATAAATCAAAAGCCAGAACAAAACTAGAGGCTGGTTTTAAACCCACATGACATTTGGGCTTAGGACCCAGACAGACTTTCGCAAGGTCAGCCCATCATTTCCCATGGTTTGTTGTTACACTGCAGAGGAATCAAAAAAGTGGGATTACACCATTATTTCATAATTATCTCCGATGTACAGGACGTACATTAAACACCTGAAAGACCTGACTGATCTAATTTTACAGTGTGTGAGCTTTGGATGTCTGAAAGTAAGTCAGCAGAATAATATGATGAAATGGCAAATGCGCACTATTCCCTGAGAGTGTGTTTGAAATCAAACGGTGACCCCCAGACAAAGCCTGTGTGACTCCCGGGAGTCTTTCTAATGAGCTCCATTTGTGACGCCATTACCCCAGAATGCCGGTTAACGACCTTGCCTGTGACAAACAAACCTTTTTACTGTTCAAATTAAAGCTTAATTAATCTCATAAGAACATGATAGGCGTCCCGGGCCGGCGCTCTGACAATTAAAACTGGAAGGAAGTGTTTTGGGGGTGTCCACTAATGGTGTGTCATTACTGTTAGTCTGGAAAGCTGCCATTTGATTTCCAGTAGATAGTGTCAAATAATCAACCCAGTCACTGAACAAGCCCCATGAGCTTCTCTCTGCTGTCCCACCTGAGGGAATCAATCAGTCTTTAAAGTGATTAAATCAGACCAGACGGACATTAAACTATTTCCCCTGTATCGTGGAATATCAGCATTAAGTGAACACAGAGCATACAGTGAACCTCTCCAGCACTGGAAAGAAATGATATATCAGAGATTTTGTCCTGATACCTGACAGTGAGCAATTCAGTCTTCATTAATGTTTAATTTGAAGAGCTTCATCTAAAAAAATACAGTTTAAATGAGAACAGTTATGATTTAATTAGGAATATTTAAACAGGACAGACTGACATTTTGGCCAGTTGTTTTTACTATTAATATGGACTCTGTCATATAGTGCAGCAATGAGAGAGTAGTTCTCTGGTCCATCTCAGTTTGTATTTTGTTTGCACAAATATTAATAGAATATCAATTGGTATCGATTGGTTTAGCTCTATTAGAGACACATTTTGGTCTGAACGCCGCAACTACTGGAGTTTGATTTCAAACACTAAATATAAGTGGTGAGGTGGTTAGCACTGATGCCTCACAGCGAGAAGGTCCCGGGTTTGAATCCAGGCCGACTGGAGCCTTTTTTGTGTGGAGTTTGCATGTTCTCCCTGTGTCTGCGTGGGTTCTCTCCAGGTACTCCAGCATCCTCCCACCGTCCAAAGACATGCTCATTAGGTTAATTGGTGATTCTAAATTGGCCGTAGGTGTGAGTGTGAATGGGTTGTCTGTCTCTCTGTGTTAGCCCTGCGATAGACTGGCGACCTGTCCAGGGTGAACCCCGCCTCTTGCCCGATGACAGCTGGGATAGGCTCCAGCGCCCCCCCGTGATCCTTCTCAGGAACAAGTGGTTACAGAAGATGAACGAATGAATGAATGTTTGAGGAATTATATGTGAAAATAAGTCGTCTGCAAAAAGGGTTATTGAACTTTTTGAACTTTTCGAACTAATTAGTTCGAATCAGTCTTAATGTCCATATTTTGTCCTAAAATGCATAAAATTGACTAATTGTAAAAAAATTGATTAAATGTAAGTGAACCCTCATTTTCAATATCTGCTTATCAGTCGTCTACAGCGGCTGTGAGGGACTGTGGCCCATTCCTCAGCACAGAACCGTTTCAGTTCTGAGATGTTGTTGGGTTTCCTGACATGAACTGCTTGCTTCAGGTCCTTCCACAGCAGGACCCTTTAACCATTCTTTTGTAGAACGACTTGTGTGTTTGGGTTTGTTGTCCTCTTCCCGTTGTCGATATTGGAATCTGAATCTCATCACATTGGTTGGAAATACTTACTCTGAACAGATGGACTCCAGTTTGTGGATTGTAATACTTAGTGTAAAGGAGATGAAAATGACAGTGTCAAGCAGTTCAGTCTTCTTAATACAGTTTCCTCTACTGAGCCGTTCTTCCGTTTACATTAACAGCTGCTGTCTCTCAAACAACGAACCGGTAATTAGTTTATAATTGCTCTCACCGTGTGCAACTGATTAATGCTTTAAACTGAAGAGCTGCAGACGTTTGAGATGCAGAGGAGTGTTCTGCTTGACGAGTTTGTGTTGGACATTAACAGCAGAAATAACAGTATCAAAGAGGTAAAGAGACTTTTTTTTTTTTTTCTGAACTGAAGCTGCTTCAAACCAGACAGATTTGATTTTCAACCTCTTCCTGCCCCAAGCTACACTGCTCTTATCTTCAGACGGCAGCAGAGACACATCCAGCAATCGATAACCAGTAATCAGCGGACCAGCGAGCTCATATCCATATCTTATCATATTATGGTCTTCTCAGCGTGCAGCATCCCAGCTCACCAGTTTAGTTTTTTACCTGGACAGGCAGCAAACATTTACTCACACTGGATTATGTGTCGCTGCGACTTAAGTCCCTGAGAAAGAAGATAGCTTTCCATAGAGGAAGTGTTCTTATAAAATGAATGATGGAGGTGATTAAAAAAGTTCTGTTGCTATTCTTATCTACAGAGATGTTTTTTTTTTCTCGTTCATTTCGGTCATCTCCACCAACTTGCAGCCAGGTTTTGGCCTCCAGGACATCCATATACTGAGCAAGACGATGAGTCATCGCTTTGCATGAGGCAAGGACGTTCGGCGTGTGGACTAAAAGAACTCTAATGAATCCCTTCTCTACTCTTTTCTTTATCTTTCCTCTCCTCTTCTGCCCGCGTGCTGGGCTCGGCTTAAAGCCCCGTCCCCGCGTCCTTACAAAGTCACTCAACTGGATAAAGTCATTTACCTGGATGAAGAGGAGCGAGGGGGAGGGCGGGAGGAGGGGGGGGAGGGCACAGAGGAAGTCTTTGACAAATGCTGTGTTCGTAAGGAGAGCGTAAGGAGAACAAAGAAATGGAGCAATGACAAGTAAAGAACAGCGAGAGTGCAGAGTGGAGGCCTGAAGACTTCGAGAAGACAAATGAAGTGTTTTTGGCCGACAACAGAACATTATGTCGTTCCTGCCTCTTAATTTATGAGAGACAAAGACAGAACAAAGAAAATATAAAGGAGATTAAATCAAAGTTAAGACGACAGATAAGAAGATGATTAAATATCGTTAGTCTTTAGTTAATTGAACGTAAGCTGCTCAGGAGATGATGTATTCTTTGAATGAAGGAAAAGGATGTGATCCCAAATGTTTATTTTGTCAAGAACACTAGATCAGACTCGAGCTAAAACAGGACATTAAACCATAGCAAACAGTAAGATAAGGTCCTCTCTTTTGTCTTATTCTGTCTCTGTGCAACATGTACGTCTTTGGGTTTCCTCCCGTTGCGATCCAATGTTAAACCCACAATTATTTATCAAAAGTAAAGTGCAAATGTGACATATTTCTACTATAAGTTTATCCCAAAACTTACAGCAACACAATTTTCACTCACTTTATGGACTTTTATAGGTAGTCGTATATCAACTGTGTCCTGTAATGTTATTAAATTAAACCTATAGACTTTCAGTCGTCGGGCACAGCAGCAGTGACGCGGCTCTTTGAATGGAAAAGGTTGGCCAGCCGGTTGGTCCACCACTTCACGGCAGACTGAAATATTGGACAGCTATTAGATGGATTACCATAAAACATTCATGGTTGTGATCCTAAGACTTGGATATCATGAAATAACATCTACCCTCGATGTTCCTTCAGCTTTTCCTGGCAACGCTAAGCGAAAAACACTTTCCAGTGCTCACTTTTCTGACCAGACACCCGCAAAAGTAATCACACTCCCACCCGCCTCTGTGAAAATCGATGATGAGCAAACGTCCTTACACTAACACACCGTCCTGCCAGTTTGAGTATGGTAGCATGCTACTGTTAGCTCAAAGTACATCCTTGCAAAGCTGCTTGTGTGACTGTAGACTCTTGTTACCTGGGACATGCATGTGCAGCACACGGATGCTTTTATCCTTGAACACTGCTGTCCAGATGATTAGCTTAGCTTTAGCTCAGCCTACATATTCAACATGACAGTGGAGTGTACGGCAGGCTGGCATGTCAACAAGTGGCAGTGTGCCACATTTTGATGTCTGTTGCTATGTAAAGGTGGCTCCTCCTCTGCTGACACGATGAAGTAAGATTTACATCAAGGCTTCTGTCGCCTCATTGTCTTAAATCTGGTGTATTAACCATGTTTGTTATGATTTATAGGGTCTAAAAATCACTCTGATTCAGGATAGATTCGTCACGTACTTGTTTCGAAGTGTAATACTTTAATTTGTTAAAACATTCGTTCTCTAGCCGCCATTGTCAGTTGCGGTTGTAGCTTGTTCATGTTGCAAAAATGGCAAAAATATGTGAACTCTGCTCTTACATGTTTACACACAAGTCTTAAATTAACATTTTCTGTCAGACGCACACTCCTTTTCATGTTTGACCTTGCTTCCAAAATCCCTGTAATCGCAATGTAGACCTTTAGTTAAGAGGGCTGATGAGCAGCAAGCCACAGAGATACCGACTTCACAGGTTGATCCTCATTCTCCGTTGTTTATTAGTCACGGCGCTGATGAGATTAACACCGCTGCGCCTTCCTGTCATATCTCCCCATGCAGACCTCTCACTCCCTGGGGCTTTACAGAGAGGCAGATGAGATAGCCTTGACCTTTTTTTCTTTGGGTTCACCTTGACGGTGACGTGACATGTTGCTGTAGATCAGAACATCAGTAGATGAACTCCACTCGCCTGATTGTAGCAGATTTCCAAGCAGGGAGACATCTCCTATAGTTAATGTACAGCACAGCTCTGCATGGAGTCATCGTTTCCTGACAGTGACGATAACTCGTACTGACATAAAGAACACTGCTAACTCACCGTTTTTATTTGAGCTTTTATTAATGTTCTGGTTGCTTTTCTAGGCCTACTACTGTACAGTCACATGCATGGTAACAACCTGTCTCTTCCTCTGTCGCCGGTTAGCTGACCTGGGGTCAAATGATACACATTATTTTCAGTGATTAAAGGCTATTCTCAAAGACAAGGTTGGAAATTTATGATGAAATACAACCGTTTACTTCGGCAGCGCCTGCTCCACACTCCAGCAAACATCTCATCCCTCTTTCTCTGACACTTTCCTGTCATTATTTGCAATATGCACTTCCTCTGTAGATTAAAAGATTAATCTTGTTTTCACTGTGCACTGTTTTCAGAATGAAGACATTAAACAGTTTTCATGGACCGCACTTTCCAGTAATAGCATGGATTTCCTGTCATCTTTTCAGCTCGGAGATTCTATATAACTGTATATTTGTCACTTGGTTAATAAGATAAATAATACTAAGTGAGTCGGACAAGCTGCGGACTGTGTAATAATATGCATGGAAGCCATTCCTGTCTAGAGGAGATATAATATGTACAATAGTGTCGTTCGGTTGTGCAAAATGAACACTTAATGGAGTCTTATTGTCATTTAACTGGCTTTGGCTCCCAGGGTGAGGGACCTGGCCAGCTGCTGAAAATGAAAGTGGTTTTAAAAGCCACACATTTTCTTCTGTGTCCTCTGAATATGCAGCACAGGGTCTGGTGTTTCTCTAGGTCAAACAGCCACGTTGGCCAGCCTCGGGTCCGAGTCCTGCTCGTATCGATAATGGTAGACCTCCATCTGGTCTCGGCACGCCTCTCTGATATTGTTGAGCCACCGTTTGATGCCTCCCCGGTTGAGGTACAGCACCATTAGAAAGACCACCCCGATCAGAGCCAGCACCAAACCGAGGAAGACGTACGAAACCGCCTCCAGGTTCTCGTTCAGACAATCCACGTCCTCTCCCCGGAGCTTCTCCACGGGGATCCCCCTCTTGGCCTCCGGCTCGCTACACAGGAGACTACCTGCATCCGGGCACTGGGACGAGTTCTTCAACCAGTAGTAAAACGCCTCCAGCTCACAGGTGCACCGAAACGGATTTAAGGACAAGTAGACGCGTGTGCGCCTTTGCTGGTACAGATTGGTTACGTTTTCCCTCCCGATGCTCTCTATTGAGTTATTTATCAGCACTAACGCGTGGAGGTTATAGATATCAAATCGTGACAGGGGTATAGACTTCAGCTTGTTTCCCGCCAACTCTAGTCTGTGGAGGTTACGCAAACTTTGTGTGCTGAGCGCATTTGAGAGCTGCGTCGTGGCGCAAGGTAAAACCGAGTGATTCAAGAAGAGAGAGCGCAGCTCCTGTAATCCATGGAAAGCCCTGGCTGAGATAGACTCCAGCTGATTGTGGCTCAGATCCAGTAAATGCAACCGGGGAAGTCCCAGAAAGGCATACGGTTCAATAGCCTGAATCCCGTTAAAGGACAGCGACAGTGTTGTCATTTCCAACTCCGTGCCGTTCGTTGTGAACGCACCGCGCTGTAAAGTTGAAATGTTTCTCCCCTGGAGTATGAAGGTGGACGTCCACTCAGGTATGTCTCCGGGCACCTCGGTGTCCTCCCCATCACTGCAGGTCACCGTCCCCGAGTCTCTGGCACAGGTGCAGGAATACGGGCACGCATCTTCCGTCCTGACCGGCGAAAACAACAAACACGCCACCGCTGCGTAACACAAACACCACTGATTCCAAACGGAGGAAGCACACTTTGAGCCGTCGGCACTGGAAAATATCCACATCTTCCCCCTCATATGTGTCCCAAAACGGAAAAATCTGCCGATGGGTGCTGCAAAGAAGGTGGCCGAGTGCAATCCTCTCGCAGGCATTAAAGTCGAATCAGTCCGACGTGGTTTACTTTGAACAATCAGAATAGGACAAAGCCTCCATCCATTGTCAGCTCGGTCTGCGTGTCTCTGTCTGGAGAGAAGACGAGTTTTCTCTGGGATATTTACGCATCGGAGCGGTGGACAACAGCCGAGTGTAGCTGAGTGGAAAGCTGCTGCTGCTCCCTTGGTGGTATTTTTGACGCCTGTCACAGAGAGGGGGGGAGAGGGAGAGAGACAGAGAGCGAGGGAGAGAGAGAGAGAGAGAGCGAGATGCATGGGACACTTGAAGTACTTCCAAGTCTTCTTAATTTATAATTCATTGGGGGACTTGCATAAGGATGTAACATGGCTATATGAGTCCTTGAAAGTCATTGAGAGTAAATGATTTTAGTGTTACTAAAAGTTTGAATACCATGAACTAAATAACAGTTCCAATAGTCACATTTGTTCATGACTGTGTCCAGATCTGAATGACTAACCAGTAGTAATTATCATTACTGCACAGTTGTATGATCATTTAACTCCAAGGCTGTTTTTTTCCGCTTCATGTTTACATCATTACAGCCTTAATTTATGCTCCTTATGCTCCTTGCAAATTACAAGCGGTAATTACATGTTAGCAGTGGAGCCTCTTTAATGGGGAATTGGTCGTCATTGCCAAAGAAAGGAACCGCGCTTTGGGCGAGTTGGTCACGCTCTCCACGTCTACAGTATGGAGCTGGCAAACAAATCAATGAGCCTGAATAAATAAGCCGCCTCCAAATCGGGGTTTAGCTCTGGCATGCCGTGCTGGACTCTAATGTGAGGCTGTCATTTTGTCTCATTACTTACCCCGAAACAAGGACATGAAACGACTGAGTTTCGCAGTTAAGCCTGGGACTAATGAGGGTGAAGTGAATTATGCTCTAATTAAGGAATAAGGTTCTTGAAGGTTTGGCAAGAGGGTGCCTCACTGCTGAACTTCTATACACCTCCTATAATAAATGGGAAAAAACAGATAAATAAACAAACTAGAAGCACTGAAAACATATCAGTTTACTAAAATATGTTTGTGGTCAGCAAGAAGGAAGGATCGCAGGGCGTCTAGAGCCTATCCCAGTCATTGGGCAGGAGGCAGAGTACACCCTGGAGACGTTGCCAGTCTATCGCAGGGCTAACAGAGAGAGACAGACAACCATTAACACTCACAGCGAGCTTCAGAATCACCAATTAACCTAACGAGCATATCTTTGGATGGTGAGAGGAAGCTGGAGTACCCAGAGAGAACATGCAGGCTCCGCACAGAAGGTTCTCAGTCGGCTAGTGGATTTGAACCCAGAACCTTCTTTACCACACCACTGTTTGCTCGTAAGATGAGATTCAGCACCATGGACAGCTCCACAGAGCATCAGATACCTCTAAAGGAACTTTTACTGTTCTGTGTTCAAAAGGTAGAAAAGTGAGGCGCCCAAAAAGGAAAGCATCAAAAGATGAAATAAGAAAAGAGGAAGAAGATTTAATTTATTTCAGCTGTCAAGAAATACAGACTGAGCTGTGGAGGAAACGAGATCTAAAGGTGGAGACGGGGGAAACAGTCAGTCCAAGGGTCAGAACCGTGGATATTTCCAGATTGGCAGAGCGGTGCAGTTAAGAGTGCAGAAAGAGAAGTCAGGAAAATAAATTAGAGGAGGACGCACAGCACCGCAGAGTAAAAAAAGAAAGACTACTTAACAGAATCCACACGTAGCACATGTGTTCTGGTTTCTAACCTTCACAATGACCTGACTACAATGGCCTGTCAACAAACCAAGTTTAAATCTTCTCATTTAGACTGTTTTTCTTTTTCCATCTTCCTGTGTTTGTGTTTTCTTCACGCGCGCCCTGAGTCGAAAAGCACCAGACCTTATTGTGTGCAAGTTCCATCCTTGTAAAGCAAAACGTGTATCTGCAATCTGCTTCGTATTTAAGCCTCAACCTTTTCGGCTTTCCGCACAAAACTGTGGAAAGTGGCTGTAGGGATTTGTGGCTTTCAAGCATCAGCAGCACTGATGAGTTTGGGAGCTGGTGTTGGCCAGAAACCTCTATAGGTCCTAAATTGTCCCAAAAACACTGGATAGGGTTGCGGTCTGGGCTTTGTCCAGGCCAGACAAAGAACTGGGTTTGTGCAATTACCCCAAAATGCCACACATTGAGATAACAGAGTGTGCTGTGGCATGGTAAATGTCTGAATCAACAGGAACAAAGGTACATAAAATACATAAAATGATCTGATCTGCATACTTGGTGCTGGTGTATACAGTATATTAATTCTTGTATCAAACTTCCATCACCACTACTGACTTCACTTTGAAAAGATTAAGTCTTGGCAACTTTTATTTCTCAAAATAACAGTTTGTTTAAAGGACAGTAGTAACATAAAAGACAGTCAGAATTAATGTTTCTTAATCTCTTTCTCGCTGTGGCTATGGCACTGCAGCGTCCAGGGCTGATTGCAGTCCTGCCCAAGAGCACTCCATCAGGAACCAGTGGACATAAATGGTCGGCAGGTACTGTAAATATAGACACTGGGAGAGGGAGAGAACCAGAAAGGAGGAGATAGTGAATGATGGAGAGCGGCTGGAGCGCTGGCGCTCCTGATAAGCCCGAAAGGCCATATTAACGTCGGGTTGTTTTGCCCATTAGGCGTACCTCGTAGTATTTCTTCCCCCAAACAAACAAGGACATCTGCTCAGTCCTCCTCTTCTCCTCTCAGGGCTCCTTTGCCTGCTCCGCGGGTGTCCGCTCTATCTGCCGGTGCAGAGAGCTGATTTAGTGGTAGCTGTTGTAACGGTGCCCTCCGCCTGGCCTTCAATTTGACACTGAACCTCGTAATTGATTTACCCAAGGCTGCCCATCCCTATCTCCTGACTACAGTGAGAGTGTTCATGTGTGTAAACTTGAAGTTGAGTGACCGGCTGCCGGTGACCTTGGCGGTCGAGTTTTCCTCCTCTCCTCAGGTCTGTCACTGTTTCCGACAGATCTGGCGCACGTGCCAAAGTAGATACCGATGAATGTGCTGTGATTACATTTGCTTACATGTGTGATTGCGTTTTGTATGCAGTGTGTGTAAAATTACACATCCACCGCTCTTTTAGTCTTCGTTCACGTCTAGCTTTTTTTTTTCTTTCATCCCTGCTGCGTCATTCGTCCTTCATTAACCTTGTTCTAACAGCCAAACTGATCTTTCCTTCATCCTGCCTCCAGCTGGCACATGACTGACACATGCTGACAAAATATCCAATACAACACACACACACACAGACCACGTAACGATTTTATAAACCCTCTTTCAGGCCTGAGGGCATCAGCAGGTGTTAGGATAGATTAGGTTTGTGGTGAAAAGTGATATTTATTTTAACATTGGCAGGTGAAGTTTAGGCAGAGGGTGATGATGGCTGGTTTTGGCACGCAGGGAATGGCAGGCTGGGAGTGAGCGGAGCTGGGCTGGAGAAATGGCAGTAGAGGTGACAGGTAATGATCCCAGAACACGGGGAGAAGCGGGTCATAAAAAGTCAGAATATGTAGACAAAATCTAAATCTTAGAGTGACCGCACAGGTAGACAAAATGAACCGGCGACGAGTGGATGAGAGACCGGGGTAGACATGCTGCAGGGCTTGATGGATGGACAGGCTTCAGGTGTGCATGCTGTTTGCAGAGCAGGAGCTGAATGGATTACCAGACGCAGAGACGTATACACCACGGTGGAAATTTATGTTGGAAAATAAGTATTAAGAACACGGTGGTCTTTCTGGGCTCACATCACAGACAAATCATCAAGCACTGAGAGTAGCAAATGAGCAAATGAGCAAACACTACACGCTGTAGATCTGTTTTATTCTCCTTATCTACTGGAGGTCACACTGTTCACTCCTTGCTATCTGTCTCTCTGGCTCCCAGGCACAGGCCGTGAAAGAACACAAGAATACCACAGAACATATGACACATACCTCAGCAGACTTAAAGGTTACCGAAGGAGCTAAAGGAACCGATTGTGTGAGAATTTTCCATTACAACACACACTCACACAGACAAAGACAAGAGACACGAGGGAAGAGAGAGACACCAGAAACACAAGGAATACGGGAGAGAGCGTGGAGCCATCTCAAAAAAATGACACAGCTTTAAACCGGCAACGTCCATGTTCTGCAAAATAATTTGTACAGTTTTTGTCAATGGAGTTTGGTGTCTTTAAAGGGAAATGTGTAGTGCTTTAGTTCCCCACTGGAAAAGTCTGTCTATAATATTCTAAATATATCATGCACTTAAACTGATTTTGATTGTCTTAAAATATTGTTTTACTCCAGACCCTGTACACTGAAGGTCATTGGTTGTCTTCTTTGCCGACCACCGTACACAGCAGGTAATACATTGACTGCGCATAAATACCTCACGCAAAACCCAGCTTCAAAAGAAACCCCAACCGTCTCCGTCAAACTTCTTCGCCCTTGACACAGTTTTCCTTTTAATGGATTCCGCCTGTATTCTTACCTTCGACAGATTAGCAGTGTTCCTTTAAGTCTGGCATGACAAGGACTAACTTTAATAAGGGGGAAAGTTTCTGTCATTCTCTGTAGAGGCTTTACGGGAATAACTCTTTGAGCTATGAAAGTGATTCAAGGAGCTTTGTGCACCGGCACACGCGCTCTCACACTGATGCCGTCCTCTAAGACTGGTGCCAGGGCTGCTCATGAGTAACAGCGGTTTCCTCTACAATCTTCCTTAATCTTTCTCTTTGCTCTGCGGTGTGGATGTTTGATAGCGTCCGTCACTTTAAAGAGCAGCCGAGGTAGGGAGTTGAAGGACTCGCACACGGAGTGGTCTAATGCTATTTGTCTGAGCCAGCATAAAACTCTACAGGAAGGAGTGCGGGTGTGTTTTGGCTGCAATCAGGTGGAGATCAGGGTTACTCCATCTCCCCTCCAGTCAAGTGGTAACGCATCCCCCTCCCCACTCCTTCTATCTCGCTCTCCCTCTCATCCCAAATGCAGTCTGCACCTCGACTTGTCTGCTCCACCTGTCTCTCAATCTGTCCGCCCGTCTGTCCACAGACCTGCTCCTTAAACAGTACTCCGCCGCCAAATGAATAAGAAATGAGGGGAGAGGGGGGAGGAGAGGAGAGGACGGAGGTTAGGGAGATGTGAAGAAGTGCGGCGGAGTCCAATCGGAGCCCTCCGGGGATGGGGGTGTAAATGGATCTTGAGGAGCTGGTGTCACCTGTCCGGGGACCATTAATTAGTCATTTAGACTTGTAATGGAGTGAGCTGTAGCCAGACAGACACAACCGGCCAAACAAAGCCAAATCACTCAGTCAGAGGAGTTAGCTGTGGCTGCTGATCACTCTGTGTGCCCAAAACTATTGTCATCACGACGTTTGTAACCTAATGTATGATTAAACACGAACATCAGAGAGGAATATATAGTCTCTTGGTGAGATTCAGATCTCAATCCACATAATAATGATATTTTATTTAATAATTTGATTTTATTCGATGTTTTAATTCTGTACATCCAAAACCTAGGGTGAAAGCATTAGTAGTTACTAAAATAATCAGATTAACAAACCATATCTGATGGTAACATGGCAGATGTTTATATCTTTACTCACATGCTACATATTCTATAAATGTAATATTGATTTGTAGTGTGGTGTGCGATGTGATTTAGAAAATAATATTTCAATGAGTGTTTAAGATCAGATTCTTTTAAGCGCAGTAACACTGATTTTTTCACAATCAAGTAACAATCAACTGATGCAGACACTTGACCTCCCAAGGCGCTGTTCAGATTAAATTACAGAGTGTTTTTTTTTTTAAATCCTCAAAAGTCTTAATGGCTTTAAACAGTTAGTGTTACACAATAACGACTCCTCCGGCAGGGTTTCGTTTACATCTCTTCGCGGCCCGTAATGAACGTGAAGTTTCTAACGATCGCATGACAAACGAATGACATGGATACTTGGCTCGCGATGTCTGTATTTCGATTGAATTACAAAACGTTTGATATCTGATGTGCCGGTGACCGCTGTTTGTCCTTCCAGCTATCGCTGACCGAGGCCCCCGCGGCGGTTGAGACACTCCCGCTGAAAGCCTGAAATGTATCAGTGACACCTTGGAAAGTGAATCAACTGTCAGGGCACGGCACTGGTCTGCAGCCAGTCCTGTTAGAAGGGGTTAATCAGACAGAGTGCGCCTTGATCCTTTATCAGAATTGGCCTGAACTTTGTGCTTCCTTTGTTTCTTGGTTGTGTTTTTGTTCCCATTCTTTTTACATATGTTAGGATAAAATGCAGATACTCATCTTGTAAGCTCATGCTTATTAAGTGTTGATAAAAAAGTCTGTTTTTCTCTGAGATGATACAATACTGGGACAAGAGTTCGACAGGTGTTTGATGACCGAGGTCAGGATTAACACGCACTCAGGGTCAGAGGTTGGATTTGGTTTAAGACAAGAGTTCGAGTTTCCAGAGGTCATCAGGTAAACAGCGTGTTAAAACTTGGATTGTCTAATCTTTACATGTAAATACTGCGTTCTCTGAATAGTCTAAAAAAAAAGAGAAAGTACTAGAACAATATTGTTTTCAGAGCACTTAAGTCATTCATTTTCTGGTTGATCGTGACCTAGCCAGCTTGGCATCACTCCCTCAGCCTCTCTAAGCGAACCTGCCTCCTTTATCACGCTGTCAAGGAAGGGGCATAGTAAGAGACAATATTTATGCTTGGCAGGTTTGGGAAAGCAGACTCATACTCATCCATCAGCAGCCAGACTGCTCATCACCTCCACCCACAGTCAGGGTGAACTTTCCACAGTAAACTGCTCCTGTTTGTCTCTGGGCAGTGGAACTCTGTGAGATGGACATGCAGAGTCCAGAGCCCTCTCTTCTCATTTATTCAATAATTAATGTTTGTGTGGCTGCTGCGATGTGAGAGCTGTGCGGCAAAAGACTTTAGTTTGCAAAAGTTTGTAGACACCAAACAATGAAAACAACATTATGACCACCTTCCAAATATTGTGCAGGTCTCCCTTGTGCCTCCAAAACAGTTGTGACTCATCAGAGAATGGACATGGGCCTTCTGAGGGTGTCCTGTGGTGTCTGGTAACAGGATGTTGAAAGTGGGGGCCTTTGTGTCCTATGGGTTGAAGGGAGGGGCCTCTGTGGATCATCTCACAGATACTTGATCAGTTTGGGATCTAGTGAATTTGGAGGCCAGGTCAGCACCTTGTGCTGTTCTTCATGTCTGTGTCAGGCTGCATCCTGCTGGGGATGGCTGCTGCCATCAAGGAGTGTCATTGCTATGGGGTGGGGGTTCCCGGTCTGGTCTAGGTGGGTGCTACATGTCTAAGTAACATCCACATCTCCCTGGAGAACATTGCCCAAAGCATCACACTGCCTCTGCCGACTTGCCTTCTTCCCATAGTGCATCCTGATGCCTTTGTGTTCCCTAGCTTAGAGACGAACACACATCCGGCCACCTTCTTCCATTGATCCGTGTTCCAGTTCTGATGCTCACATGCCCATTGTAGGTGCTTTCAGCAGTGAACAGGATGTACCGCATGGACATGTTGAATAGCCTGAAGCTATACAGCCCCATACAAGACAAACTGTGATGCACTGTGTTCTGACAACTTTCTGTCAGAACAAGCAGTCTGCTGGATCGGACCACACTGGCCGGCCTTCCCTCCCTACGTGGCCTACGTGCATCAATCTTGGCTGACCATAGCTCTGTCACCACTTCACGGCTTTTCATTTCTTGGACAGCTACCGTCCCCTGCAGACCGAGAACACCCTACAAGAGCTGCATTTTTGGAGATGCTCTGACCCAATCATCTAGCCACTCAAAATGTGGCCCTCGTCGAAGTTGACACTCCAGTGGTCATAATGTTATGCCTGACTGGTTGTAGATAAAGTAGCTAAAACCACCAGCTCGTTCAGCTGCAGCAATGAAATGCTGCTCACGCGCTGATGCAGCAGTGTGAACCATCTTATAACTCCATATATAATCACATCAATCACAGGAGACATTTTAATCTCTTTGAAACTTTGGGTGCGTTTTGGGGAACACGAACATACTATTCGTGCTGTTCTTATGACTTATGAAAGAAAAAAGGGTTAGCACTCACAAAGCAATCATAGTTGTCTGTCTTTGGTGTCAACATGCAGGTTTATGGGAATAATTATCCCTCCTGAAGTTAAGTGCCCTTGAACTTGACACCAAATCCCTTCCTTCTCTGCAGCTGTGCTTCTCTCGCGAAGAGAGAAAGTGAAAAGGAAATTTCCCCGCGAGAAGCAGCAAAGGATCGCATTACATTACAGGGAGTGGAGGGGGGGAAACCGATGAAGGAGAAGCACGAGCAGTCATCGGGGTAAATGGCTTCATCATCCGTCCACGTTCCTCCGCGGCGCTGAAAATACAGCCGACAACAGGGCGTGGGACGTTTGCAGAGAAGCAGAAGAGATTGACAAGGAGGAAGAAGAGGAGGGGGTTATTTTACATTTATTATAGCAGAGCAAATTAAAAAGGAGAGGTCATTATTTTTATCTGGCGAGCAGAGAGAGAGAGAGAGAGAGAGAGAGAGCAGAACCTATTCTTAGCTCTTACCCCTACGACGTGATGGATCTTCAGCGAGAAAGTTTTAAAACCCCAAGCTTGACTTGCCCACACTAAGGAGAAGCAAGCACAACCTCTTATTATTACCGGTTTGTCAGATAAATGCAGTTTCATGGCAGTTATTAGAAAAGGAAAGGGGAAGTCGAGGGCCCTTTATTTTTTTCACTCAACATATTTAACACCGCGGGAAGCAGAGGGCTGTGCTGACACCACAGAATATAAACCAAGCAAATAAATAAACTCCCCCCCAGGGCCGGCTTTCTCCCCAATACTTCTTATTTTGTTTTTGAGCTTGGAAGTATGTCACCTGGGTTATTGTTCTCTGGAGCCGGATGAATAGTGTCAGCAATATTCAGCTTTCATATCTGGGAACGTCATATCTGGAGAGCAGACGGCAGGCAAAAGGGATGGGGGAGAGCATTCCTCCGTAGAGTCAGTCGGCATCATCTCCTCTCATCTGAATAATGTGATGATAAATAAAAACCCCACTCATGTAAATAGGAGCTCATTGAGGACTTAGTGGACGAGATTCAGCTGGAAGGCGAAATTCCACTTCTCCAAGTTCAGGTCCTCGGTCGACGCTTCGATCCCATCACGCTCACAATAATGGTGCCAACATGCTGATGCTAAGGCAGCACTGCCGTCCCCAGAGTCCCACCTCCTGCAGATTGAAGTGCCAATCAAAGCCTAACCTTGTATGTTACTCATAGTGTGTGTGTGTGTGTGTGTGTGTCTGTGCTCTGGCTAGGTGAACAGGCCAGGCTGTTTGGGAGAGTGATTGCCGGCGGGTTCGCTTCCCAAGCTCAGCCTCACCTTGTCCAGTAGCACCTCTCATGCACATGTGCCAAATTTAGCCCCTCTCTCCACAACCCTCAAACACATAGATCGTGATTCTCATTCGACCCGCAAGCCCTTTCTCTCTCTCTCTCTCTCTCTGTTCCTAACAATGATTTGGAAACTGTAGCCTGTAAATGCGAAACAAAAAAACTAATAGACGTTTCTATTTTTTGCTCCAACAGAAACTGTTTTAAATACATCACCGTCATCATCATACTTAACATTCAGTCGTGATTCAGACCATGATTTACTGCCGCCCATTTTCATAACAGTTGGTAATAACCTTGCCTGTGAGAGCGAGAGAGAGAGAGAGAGAGAGAGAGAGAGATGAGGATTTTATTTTTACATGAGCCCAGCCACATTACCGTCGTCTGCATCATGTATCAGATTTCCTCCGCTGCGGAGAAAGAGGGGCTGAAAGATGGAAGAGCCGGGAGGCTGACTGAAGGGGCAAATCCACTTAAAGGCACACGGGGACAATGGAGCGTTAGAGGGGGGTCGGCGCTCTCGGAGCGAGGGGCCCATGTAACTATTGGGATGGGACGAGGGCTGCAAACATGAGACCCTCCAAAGGGGCCAGCGAGTGTGAGTGGTGAGTGAGTGGTGAAAGGGATGTGTTGGTGCCAAAATGATCAAATAGCAGACTGCAGTAACGCCGACGTTGTAAGTTTTGGCCTCAAGTTTCCAACTTTTGTTTCTCAGTTTGACATCGGTGTCTCGTTGTTTGGATGGTGACCCATAAGTACGACTGCTGCCTGAATCAGGCCTGCGAGCCCGAAGCAACAAACTCAAATTAGAAATGCAAACCACAACGGTTACACAACTGTGAAAACATTGTTACACAACAAATGTTAGCATGCTGATATTTGCTACCACCAAACTCAAACCACAAAACAAATTAAGGCTTTTTGAACACGAACTAAAGTCTGTGTGCTGTTTCCATCTAGATACACCCATCAGGCATAACATTATGACCACCTTCCTAATATTGTGTAAGTCTCCCTTGTGCCTCCAAAACAGTTGTGACTCATGACTCATCATGGACATGGGCCTTCTGAGGGTGTCCTGTGGTGTCTGGTAACAGAATGTTATTAGTGGGGGCCTTTGGATCCTATGGGTTGAGGGGAGGAGCCTCTGTGGATCATCCCACAGATACGTGATCAGTTTGGGATCTAGTAAATTTGGAGGCCAGGTCAACACCTTGTGCTGTTCTTCATGTTTTTTTGAGTTGTTCCTAAACTGTTTTTGTGTGTGCCTGTGTCAGGCTGCATCCTGCTGGGGATGGCTGCTGCCATCAATAGTGTCATTGCTATGGGGTGGGGGTGGTCTGGTCTAGGTGGGTGCTACATGCCTAAGTAACATCCACATGAATGCCAGGTCCAAAAGTTTCCCAGCAGAACGTTGTGTTGTTACAGGATGGTCAACGTTATTTAGTTCTCCTGTCAATGGTTATAATGTTATGCCTGATTGGTGTATGTATGCATCATACCCACTTAAGGTGAAAAAGCCTGTTAAATGCCCATAACATTTAGCCAATGCTTCACTCTATTGTGGTCAGTCTTAGTACGTACAGTACACATACAGTATAAACTGATTCTAACAGATCGCAGTAAACTACAATTATGCAAATAAACCCTTCAGTTGCTGCGATGTTCTCCGTTTATTTTGGGAAAGTAATTTTCCAGCAGGAGACTGAGAATGAGGCGCTTGGTTTAAGGGGATGAGCGATGAAACTGGTGCCGTGTAGGTTTGTCTTATTGCTGGCCAAATGCCACATAAAGACTTCCCAGTCCGTCTTTTCCTCCTCTTTATCATTCCATCATTGTTATGGCTACATCTGGTTGTATAAATCATGCAGGCTTGGTTGTAATATTGATAACCAGCAGCTCACAGTGAACCAGTCGAGTCACGCCAACTCCGCTGTTATCAACTCGGCCGACCTGTGTTACAGATATAGTTACAGAATCCACACATGTTTGCAGCCTGCCCATTTTTGATTGCATTATGTATAGCGAGACATCTGATAAGAGCGAGATCGCAGACAGTGGAAATGGCCTCAAATGGCACCGGACAGTCAGGAATCAGTGATCTGATACCGAGGCAGCGAGGAGATGTCTGCAGGCCTATTCGTGCTGGTTGTGTTTCCCCTTCTCCCTCCCTGCCTCACAAATATTTGGTTTACTCGCGTGATTCCTTTTTGAACGCGTTCCCCCCTCCGCTCCTGACTGATACAGAAGCGCACACAGCTTAGCTACAGGAAGAACAAGCAAACAAACAAACAAACAGAAAATAACCAGGGAGACTCGGTGCACGGTTTGAGATGCAGGGAGAGTAAACACAATTACAGCAGTGGGAACCTGATGACACAGCCTGATATGAAAAGATGAGGAATGTGACTCTTTAGATATGTCTTTCATCAGGTGGCGATATAGAGTGGAGGACAGTGGACAGTGGATACTCTTTTATCTGTAGCTATGCGTAGGGGATGCTAAACTGCATTAGTGTACACCTCCTATATTGTGTACTCTATCAGGTCCTCTCTGTATAAGCTACTGTGTGTTATCTTTGACTCTACATGATAATAATATATTATGACCACCTGACTAATATTGTCTAGGTCTCCCTTGTGGCTCCAGAACAGTTGTGACTCATCAGAGAATGGACATGGGCCTTCTGAGGGTGTCCTGTGGTCGGGGCCTTTGTGTCCTATGAGTTGAGGGGAGGTTGCTCTGTTTATCAGCCACTTGATTAGTTTGGGATCTAGTGAGTTTGGAGGCCAGGTCAACACCTTGTGGTAGCATCAAGGAGTGTCATTGCTATGGGGTGGGCGTGCCTGGTCTGGTCTAGGTGGGTGGCACATGTCTAAGTAACATCCACACGAATGCCAGGTTTCAAATCTTTCCCTTAATGTTGTGGCTGATCGGTGCAGTAGCTCCTAAGAGGACAACATGTTCAAAACTGATACCTGGTTATTTCTTTCACGCCAGAAAATGTATGACAAACTATAATTAATAACATAAAATGAATTCATATGTGGGGCGGCACAGTGGCGAGGTGGTTAGCACTGATGCCTCACAGCGAGAAGGTCCCGCGTTCGAATCCATGGGCCAACTGGGCCTTTCTGTTTTCTTCAGTTTGCATGTTCTCCCTGTGTCTGCGTGGGTTCTCTCCGGGTACTCCGGCTTCCTCCCACCATCCAAAGACATGCTCATTAGGTTCATTGGTGATTCTAAATTGG
Source organism: Chelon labrosus (assembly GCF_963514085.1). Taxonomy (NCBI): domain Eukaryota; kingdom Metazoa; phylum Chordata; class Actinopteri; order Mugiliformes; family Mugilidae; genus Chelon; species Chelon labrosus. The sequence continues at coordinate 13,879,513 of NC_140350.1, read as the reverse complement.
CCGTAGGTGTGAATGGTTGTCTGTCTCTGTGTTGGCCCTGCGATAACTGGCGACCTGTCCAGGGTGTGCCCCGCCTCTCGCCCGATGACAGCTGGGATAGGCTCCAGCAGACCCCGCGACCCTTAATAGGAACAAGTGGTTACAGAAGATGAATGAATGAATGAATGAATGAATGAATGAATATGTGGTCCCAGAAAACTGATTTGGATTACTGGCTCATTTCTGAATCATATGCTGAACAGTTGAAGGTTTCAGGTTGATCCTACACTGCGGTAAAACTGAATATTTGAAGGTTTTCGACAGCTGGTCTGATAAAACTATACAGTATTAATGTCCCATTGGTCTCTGTTATATTGGATTGGAGATGATTTTATGATCTGATATTGTGTTTTGAGTGTTTTCTGATGTTTTTTAGACCAAACAATTAATTAAGAAATGATGTTCAAAGTGGTACGTCTCGGTTTCCTCTGGGTGCTTTGGGTTAATGTCCCACTTGAATAACTCCTGCGATAATGTCTATTTTTAAATCAAGGTTGACCTCGGTTTAATTTGAGCAGTTAATCTACTTTATTTGCTCGTCCGGCAACCTTGTCGTCATAATAATCAGGAGGAATCTGCCCCGCGGGCCCATGGGAGATCGCCGTTAAACCGCTCTTCAGCTAATTCCACCAGCTGCCTCTCTGAAAACGTTCCGTCTTGACCTTGACTCGTACTCGTATCCGCGTCCGTCTGATTGGCCGCCCTCCAGATACCGCTGATGTTTAACTGGCAGACGCCTCGAGACTTCCAGCTGTGATCAACATTTTATTATTTGTGTCACCGTTTATGCGGCGCACTGGACTTTATATGCGTCCGTGCTTGACACCACAAGAAAGTCAGGGGATAAAAATGAATAAAAAGCCTCCACACGAAGCTTTAAAAAGACTTTTAAGTTGAAGGTCTTGGAGGACAGGTGTGTTCTGCGGGTCCAAGAGTCAAAGCTACATCTTGATCGTCAGCCACTGGAGCGTGAAATTGAATTAGTCAGTGGATAACTGCTGCCATCTAAAGGTCAGAGGGTTACCTGTGTGTGTGAGAAGCAGCTGAGGATGTTTGCAGATTTTATAGATTAATAAACTTGCTACGATATAAATCTATTTTTTTTTTTTTTGTCATTTGGACAATCATGACAAGTACACATTTACTTGTGTTTCATTTAGAGACGTACATCTAACCTGGAAGTACCTGGTGGATAAGTTGTCTCACGCTGCAGGACCACCACTGAAGCATGAAATTGAAATTATTGATGGATACATTCTGACACAGAGAGGTCTGAGAGCCTCAGTGAACTGCATTTATACCTGTGGCCATTCTCTAGACTCGCTTGACGCTTCTAAAAAAAAAAAAAAAACACACGCACACACAAATGTGGAAATGCCTGCAATCAGAACATTTTTAATTAGCTTCTCCGAGTACAAAACTGTCTCATTGCTGCTGAAGACTACCCCCGTAGGCAGCCCTCCATGGCCTCCAGCTCCTGTAATTCATGGCAGCGAGGGCCACAGTGAAGGCAGAGGAGTCGTCTGACCTTGGGGATGACAGCGAGGGCCGGGCCTCTGGCACCGCTGGGAGAAGGAAAGAAAAAAAAAGACAAAGACAAGGAGCAGTTAATTCTGACGATGTCGGTCAAAATAATAAAACAGCGGAAAGTTACGAGACTGTAAAGTTTTAGACCCGGACGTGACTTTTCCTCTTATTGAGCGCAGTGCCCCGAGTTTAGGCAATTATTTCCTAATAAATACGACACCAGCATGAACTGAATCAGTTTACCCACCCGTTGAAATGTAGCTGAGCCACTTTGAAGAGCTGTCGGCCCAGTTCGATGCTGTCTTCGCCGTACTGGGAGGCGACGGCCGCGGCGCTGCGCTCCAGGTGGGACGCCGCGTTCGTCCAGTCACCTACAACAAGCAGTCAGACGACAGCTGATTATATATTTATTGGTTTCCTGGAGCGTCTGAGAACTCTTGTCGTCGGTTTCCTGGCTTTAGCTACACAAACACACATCATGAGTTAGGGCTGTAGGCTGTTACTACTGCTCTTCTATTTCAGTGCTGTGCACCAGCTTTTGGCTATTTCTGGCATTATAATGCGCCACATACACTACCATGTTATTGCTAGGGAAAAGAAGTCTGCACAAAGGCAGGTAGAACGTATTTATATATGCAAGATATTGTTAAGTTATAATGAATTCATCCAGATGTACTCAAATGCTCAACCAGTCGATAGGACGTCCATAATTTCTGCCAAAATCAAAATGAAATGGTTTCATAATATAAGAAAACTGCTATTCCTTTGAATATTTTATCGCGTACTGTTCATTCTTTATTCATTTTTAGTTGAAGAAAAGGTTTCATATTAAGACGTCTTGCGCATAAAAAGAAATGTATGATTAAGAAATAGCTTTTATTGCTCTTACAGGAAAAAGATGGCCGTTATTAAAATACATGTAGATATCCCGCTGACAGAAAAAACGTACAAGCTTCCCTGCTTGAGGCTCACCGTGTGAAGGGTTTATTGACCACACAGCTCGCGTGCAAACGTATTCTCACCCATTGTAGCGTGTGCTCTGGCCGTGGCGTCGGCCAGCTCCCCCTGTAGTGGGTGTGTCTCCGTGAGAATGAGTCCAGGCTGACACTGAGTCCTCTTCAGCAGCATCAAAGCCTCGTCTGAGGGAGTCAGAGCAGAAGAGTAACACGAGGACAGTTATATATTAGACTTGGTCGCTCTCAACACTCTTAACTTTTCAGACTCTATATAATTTCACAGACTCGTCTATATCAGAATCAGAATGCTTTTATTGTCATTGCATGCGACTAAATTACGATGGCTCTCCTTAGAAGACACAAAAGACAGAAACAGTAACATAAATCACACCCCACCCGCCTTCCCCGAGCCCGTATATATTGTAGGTTCCGCATCCACAAACCCTTACACTTCCTGCCCCACCCGTGCACACACACACTCACTCATTGTAAATATAAAGTGCTTCATCTAAAGTGACACTGAAGATGATTTTGCAGAGGGGATGGGTAGAGGGGAAACAGAGTTCAGTGCAGTGATGGCTGTTGGACAGAAACTGTCCGGCCGTGCGTGTCTTAAGTGACCTGCACCGTCTTCCAGAGGGCGGCGCAGTGAACAGGTGATGGAAAGGATGTGTGATGTCTTTTGCAATGTTACACAGGCCCTGCTGCGGCATCTGGACTGGTAAATGTCCTCCAGAGGTGGCAGTGGGATACCAATGATGCCCTGGGCAGTTTTTATTACCCTCTGGAGAGTTTTTTTTTAGTTATACAGTATGTTAAAATGCTTTCTATCGAGCAGCGGTAGAAAGGAAGTGAAGTCTCTGTTGGGCCTTCTTGGCGGTAACAGTTGAGTTCACAGTCCACTTAAGGTCCTCACAGATGTTGACCCCCAGAAATTTTAAACCAGGCACCCTCTCCACCTCTACTCCCCCTATTTCCAGTGGTCTGTGCTCCCCTTTACGTCGCCTGAAATCAATGATGATTTCTTTAGTTTTAGGTGTACAGGGCGTAGAGGAGAGGACTGAGCACATAGCCCTGAGGTGCTCCCATGCTGAGGTGTGGGGACCAAGTCTCACCTTCTGTGGGCGTGCACTGAGAATGTATATTGTTATTTTATTCTCTTTGTATTTAACTCTATCTCCTTTCCTTGAAGTATTAAAGTATAAAGTATTCTGATTCTGACTGATGATTTATATATTTGTTTACTGCATCAGCATTTTGATGTAGTTTTTATGAAGCACCTGGCCTTTCGCTCTCCATGAGTTCCACCGCCTTCTCCAGGTCGACTCTGATCTCCTGCAGCCTGCGGCTCACTTCAGATGAAGACGTCCGACGACCACAGGATGAACACACAAATCCCGTTTCCCCGCTCTCACTGCTTTTCTGGAAATCGCACAAAATGTCTCAAATTATTTGCTTGGATATTTAAAAAAAAAAGGAGTTCACAATGAATAGGTCAATTAATCATGAATAATCATCTATGATAATCATGATAATGATCACATACTTGGAGAGATCCTTTGCACTTGCAACACCTCAGTCTAGTGTCACGTTGGCTCTCACCGGCTCCCTGCCGCCGCTCTGTGCCCTCCTTCCCTTCCTCCTCCTCCACCTCCTCCTGCTGCAGAATGCAGGCCTCACACTGACAAAGGAAATAGTATTGTTCATGCAGGAGACGCTGGCGCTCTTGGGTCACCATCCTACTGCTGTGAGGACCTGGGGGAAAGATGCAAATGTTTGGTGAAAGCTGGGATAGTTATATGTAAATCCAGTTTTCTCCCCTCACCTCCCCTCCTTTCCTCCCTCTGCACAACCTCCCTGGGTTCTGCTCAAGGTTTCTTTCTGTTAAAAGGGAGTTTTTTCCTTAACACTGTCTCGTAACAAGCTGATTTTTAATGACCCTGCATGAATAAAATTTAACTGAATTAAATCGAAATGACGATTAGATGGTTATAGAACGACATTCTGAATACACATTAAGTCAGAACTCAAAATATATTTAGTTTAGTCAATAAGAGCTTCAGATAGCTGACAACATTAAGCTCAGTTAAGTTATATTTATAAAAACACTAAATAAATTAGGCTTGTATGACTTCTGTTTATATTTAGTGTCTACTGCTCATGGTTCCTGTTCTGTTTTTGTCCTGCACTCTCCATCTATGCCATCTATCTCTCTAAAAGCAGAGTGATCCTGATCGGCACACATGTTCACAACACTCGCCTCGTCTAATATCTCACCATAGCAGTGCAGGATCTCCTGTCCAGGAGCGATAACTTTGGCTGCTCTGACTGTTACAGCGACTCCGGGGGCCTCGTGTCTGTGCTCAGCTTCACGCTCGCTGATGTCTGCAGACAGATCCGAGGCACGAGGCTCTGCGCTAGTTCCGGCGCTGAACGCCAGGCTCGTGTTGGGGCAGCAGGAGTGATTGAGAAGACTGAGAGATGGGAATATCGCCGTGGCAATCCGAATTTCCCTGCTGGACTGCACCGGTGAGTTGGCTGCTCCTGTAAGATGCAAAAATAACCCCCTAAAAATATGCAAAGGTCACTTACATCACAAGTAAAACTACCTCTTATAGCTTCATACTCACTCATTTTACAAACACACGGTTTTATAATTATGGTTATAATATATAGTAAAAAGATTTTTAAAAAAATGCAAAATCACTCGGCTATAGAGCTTCCTCTGAAAATACTTTCGGGGTCATGCTGTCACACCTGGTGCACTCGTCTTACGTTTTATCATGCATATGTTCAAACCCGATTCATCGAGAAGAGGTCTTTCATGATGCGACTCTTCGTTGTGACAGAACCAAGTCTGAGACGTGCCGATAATCACCTGTGTCCTGCAGCGTGACGATCGCCTGGGCGTTACACCTGAGCTGCAGCATGTGCCTCAGAACCGCACTTCCCAGCAGCCACAGCTCTGAGCTCCAATCTGCGTCATCCCCCTCCTCCTCCTCCTCCTCCTCGTTTGGTCCGTCCTGCGATTGGCTCGTCGCTGCTGAGGGTCTGCTAAGACTCCAAGATGCAGGTGGAGGTCCAGCCTTGCTGAGCTTTAGGTAGAGTGTTGCCACGGTAACAGCACACAGGAAACGCAGAGCAAGGCTTTGGTGATTTATGTGGTGCAGCAAGTGAAACACGCTCAGGTAAGAGTCACCGTAGTATGAGGCTGAAGGGAGATCTGAATGACATGGATAGGAATCACTGGAGTCACAGCTTGGCTCTGGCCTCCTGTGCTCGTCCCTGATTGGCTCCCTCGCCATTTGGACGTTCTTTAACCCTGCCTTCAGCGTCACCCTCAGAGCGAGCTGTGACAGCACACCCATCACCATCAGATCTGCTCCCAGTGGACACTCCCAGCGGTGATGGTCTTCCCAGGCTTTCTGCCGACAGCCGTTCGAGCAGTATCGGCTGTAACTGCAGCCCCCACACGGCACAGGGCGCAATGTTTCAGCCAAACACCAGTGACAGCGCCTGTGCTCCGTTCCAAACTCTTCTTTCTCCGTGTCCCGCCTTCTTCCCTTCACTTTCACCTCCTCCATTCCTGGTATGAGGACACAGCTGTACGGCCTGTCAGTAAGAATCACCTCCCCGGCTGCTATTCTCTCCACGGCCACCAGGTGTCGACCTTTCTCCACACTAGAGCCGACAGCAGCTTGAGGACAAATCCCAAACATGAAAGGTCCAACAGATGGAGCTTTTACTCTCTCTCGACCTTTCTGATTCTCCGAGGCAGGACTGTGATCCTCCTCACGTGCCTTTTCCTTTACAAAGACGTGCTTGAGGCACAGAGCGCGGCGGTCCTGCAGTTTGTGTGAAAGATGAGAGGGATAACCATTCTTCAGGGCGCTGTCAATGTCGTCGAGGCATTCCTGAGGAAAACAAGGAAACTGGAGCGTGAGCTACTGCAAAATACAAGATTGTGAGCAAAACAGAAGCATGACTAATTTATAAGATCTCTGTTTTAGCTAATCTAAACCTAAACCAGGAGATTAAAACACAAGAATGCTGCAAAAGGAAGTAACGTCTGCAAAATAAACTCAACATTGCTACCTGCAGCCCCAACGAATAAGCTGGGACAACTTGTGACCGATGCAAAAAGACAAACTTAATGGGTTAATACAGAGTGAATGAGGTTTTAATTCATCTTTATGTATTTCCTCTTAAAAATTCCATTTCTGCAAAATCTTTGGTGAAGAATACATGTATATGAACATTTCACACAATCCTTGAGACCAGTACCCCCAAATGAAGCCTGGATAGCTCAGTCGGTAGAGCATCAGACTTTTAATCTGAGGGTCCAGGGTTCAAGTCCCTGTTCAGGCGGAAGAAAATTGTCATTTATTGCCCACATGATGAGCTGGAATTGTTGCCTTTGATTACTGTAATGTGGGCTATGTGAAATACAGATCCTCCATCTTTAAAATGAGTGTGAGGGATTATATTTACAGGCCTGAGATGAGGAGAAGAAGTAGCTGATTTTTTTAATCTGTATTCTTGGCAGATCAATGACGGACCCTAACCATTCAGGCTTCTTAAGTCTTGGGTAACAAAGTCAGAAGGACTGCTACACTGAACTCAGAGAAACCACACAAGTGAACATTGCGGCGCAAGCAGAGGAAGATGCTTCATCCCGGCTCTATTTAAACTTCCGAAGGCCACAGAATAACTGATTATCCAGCGCATGTACAGTCACTGTACCCGACTCACATTGCGCAAAAAGTACTGAAAATTAACTAAACGAGGTAGAGTCAGTTAGGCCGTCGCGACGCAATAAGATTCAGGTAAATGGGCCATTACAGAAGAAGAGCCCCTGGTAACCTGAATATCTACAGTAGTCTCTAAATGGCACTTCATTTGTTCCTGAGGTGGGAAAGGTGCAGTAGTGAGGATGTACAGGTGTCATCAGGAAGCTGTTTCAAGATCACATGACTGCAGACGGTCTGAAGTGAGAGCTAAACGTCCTAAACATGCTCTCCAGGGAATAAATGTTCACTGACTTCAGTGCAAACCACATATTAAGCATATTAAGCAAAGTTACAATGACATGGCCTGTTCAAACTCATCACACAATGACGGGCACAGGCAGCTACAGGCCCAGGTTCAATCAACGACTCAGCAGAAAGTGTTCAAAGCAGGTGTTCATCAAGTACATTATTTAGTTGTAGAAGTGGACCCGTCTCACCTGGTAGCGCTGCAGATGGTGGAGTGCAGCGGAGCGGTTGGCGTAGCACAGAGACAGCTGCTCCGAACTTTGGGGAGCGAAGCAGACGCCCTGTCGTGACGGGAGACAGAGAAGCTGGATGTTGACGTATGTTGATTAGAAGCGAGAGGCAAACTGTTATAACCCCAAATAATACGCTGTTACACGACTGTTCTTCAGACACAACTGATTTACATGCACAGTTCATCTGCTTGTGAACCACTTCTTCAATGTTATCTGATGAATTCTCATTATTACAGTTTACTAACCTTTGTGTTGCATCATAAACTAATTTGCCAGATCATTAGGTACAGTAGGTAATTACAGAAACCCTTGTGTGTTTAATTGAGTTGAATTACCTCCTTTCTTACCCTCTTTCAACATAAACTAAACATTATAACAGTGATGAAGGGAGATTTAGTGCTGGACGGTTGTATTGGTATGCATAGTTTTCACTAGTGCACCTAATTCACTTTCAAGTGAGTGTATTAAATTATACAATGTTATGATCTCTTCACCTGTGAATAATGCAGAGCAGCTGCAGTGTAGTTCCTAATCTTGAAGCTGGAGTTGCCCCTCTCCCTGCACCTGGCTGCTTCCTCCGTGTCTTTCTGGACTGAGTGTCCTGCAGAGACCGACTGCACGAAGTCCACATCATCTTGTCTGGAAACACACAGAAACTTGTGATCGACAACTAACCCACAGCCTTGTCTCTAGTTATTAAACAGTACTATCACATTCTTTCAATGAACATGTGCTTTTTAGCTAGCTACTCACGTTGACAGGCTTAAAGCACATTTAAACACATCATCTATTTCGAGCAGGGATGCAAATTTGTCTTTGAGCTCCGGGTCAAGTGCCGTCCATTTCTGTGCTACGTGGTCTTGCCACTGGACGCACGGAAGATCCATCATGAACTACAAGTTAACGGCATGGCTTCCTGAAATCATCCATAACAGCGGGGGGTAGTTTTCGGTTTGTTTTGAAAGAACTCGCAGCAGACACGCACCATTTTCAAGCTGGCGCTGATCACAAGAACATTTCCGGTAAGGATTTTTCAAAATAAAACAACATGGAAATAGATAAAGTACTTACAGTAGCCCTTATCCGAGTTATTGTATATTATTTAACTTGTAACTAAGTGCAGTAACCGTGAGTAAGTTGCGTAATGTAAAGTACCTGAAAAACTACAGCTATTTTTTTTTTTTAGCTGCAGTAAGGAATCTACATCTCATTTATTTTGAAGGAACAAACGTGCCATATCCGGTATGGCTCATATTGCCTTGGCGCAGCTTTACGCGGTCATTCCGAATTCTCTCGCGATAACTCCAGTCCCTTTACCAGGAGCTAGAGAAAAGCTAGTGTGCTAATTTGCGACAACGCAACACAGGAAACATGAGTGTAACACTCACAAAGGGGGCAGTTGATGTAAGCATATATATTAACACGACTAATCGACATGTTTTTTCTTTCACCAAATGTCTCTGAGGTTGTTATTTAGCTATCTACCGCTAACTTGGTATTCGCAGCTAGCACTTCGAGCTATTGAGATTTAAAGTCACACAGCTGTAACAGTAGCATTAAATAAAGCAAATGTTTAAACTTTGCCAGTGTTTGAATAAGTTTTTGTACTGATAAAATAAAGACAGGCTTCATTTATTACTGACACAGAACAAAGATTTACGAGGTCAGAGTAAAGTCTTGCTATTTTAGCTACTGCTTTCAGTATATTATTAACCAGCAGGTCTGTTTACCTGCAGCAGGGGCTCTGCAAAAATGCCACTTCATTAATCTCCAGTTCATGTTAGGCTGTAACTTTGTATCAGCAGCGTGGTAATGTGACGGGACAGGATGGGGCCATGCAGTTGGTACAGTACTAACAAATCCATTTGTGTTATTTGTGTTAGGACCTGTACAAAGGCTTACCGGTGGACGGTCCTGTGCTGCAGCTGCTGGTGAGTGAATCAGTATCAGATTTCACCTTAAAGTGTGTACAATAATGTGCTCTATCACAACTTTTCCCTTCTTCGTATTGCGATATTAATATTATTGAGATTTGAACTGAGAAACCAGTTATAGATAAACTAAACAGATGTGAATTTGTGTTTGTGGTTCTTCACTATCACTTCTATGAATATTAAAGGGACAGCTGCCTTTATTCTAAATGCAAAACAATGACAGCTAAATATTCTCACTGTATTTATTATCATAACCTCTCAGACTCTGCTCCGTCTGTGTTATTTAAAAATAATGTTTTGTTTCCAGGATATCCAAAATAACAAATAATATCTAAGTAATATTGATCTTCTCTGTCTTTGTGCATTTCCTGTCTGTTCTCTGCACTGTCATTTTAAAGTTAATAAAATGCAAATTGGCTAAGAAAGTAATATATTCACCTCAGAATTTAAATAGATGTGTCTTTAGTTATTAGTCAATGCAACTTTATTACTGTTGAATTCCTGATGTTAATATGTCTTCCATCTGGTAGGATGACCTGGAGACTTTGTTGTTTTGCTTATTAAATCCTTCCTTCCCTCTCTGTTTGTCAGAACATCCGTCTGATCAGTAATGCCTCGGGTCCTCCCAGGTTCCGGCTCATGATGAGCGACGGTCAGCACTCTTTGTCTTGTGAGTATCATGCAGCAGCAAAACAAAAACTTTCTGACTGTGGGTGCACTTTGTAAAAGCACTGAGGCTGCACTAGATGCTGTGTTACCTGCAGACCTCATAATTATTATATGTGCCATAAATTATAATGTGTAATTCAAGAAACTTTGCAGGTTAGAAGATAAATAACTAAATGAATATATGTATTTATGTATGTAGCTTTCCTGCTGGCCACCCAGTTAAACAATCTGCCAGAAGATAACCTCCTGGTACCAAACTGTGTGTGTTTGCTGAAGAAGACCATCACCAACACATTGTCAGATGGAAGGTATGTGTTCCTACTTTCTTTCTGTTCCCTTCATATGTTTTCTTCATGTAAACCCCTTTTTTTTTTTTTTTTTTTACATTGTCCTTCTTGTCTTCCAGGCATGTGGTGATTGTGATGGACTTGGATATATTGCAGTCGCCCGAGGAAGCCGGAGGGAAGATTGGAAATCCCACTCCATATAACACAGACGGTACGGCTCTTTTAAAATGTGCATGGATGGAGATGGAAACAGTAATAACCAGCTCCTGCAGGTGCCTCACTTTGTTTGTTGACCTTGCAGGTAAGACGTCGTCTCCGCAGAAGGTGTCATCAGGCGCCTCTGAACCGGCATCCACTCCGTCTTATGCAGCACCTGGGCCGTCTTACAGGAGCAACAGCGGTGAGTGTCACGTCAGAGGCTTCATACTCAAGGTTTTTCTATAAACACATACGTGTTTTCACATAATTGCTGGACAGCGGCAGACTCTTGTCAGCGATAAAGTCTAAATGTGATACAATAACGGTGCTTTGGTTGGTTTTTGCTGACAAGGACAGATCCAGCAAAATTCCTGAAAAATTATAGATTTTTCTTTTAATTAATTCATGCACAGCTTTTAATTTCTTTGCATGTTCACTCATGACAACAGCAGACAAACCTTTAGTGTAAATGGATTTTCCTCTTTGAAGTTTGATTGCATGAGTATTACCTGCAGTAGGTGGTTTGGAGAAGTAGACAGGAGTGCAGACATTGAAGTCAAGTAAACGTTATATTTCGAATATTATTACAGTTTTTTCTTTGACTGACACCGTTCCCCAACTGAGAACTGAAGCCTTTATATCATCCTCTTCAAAACCACCAGACTCCATTGAGTTAAAAAAAAAAAGCCATTTTATCCTGCAAGACACAGGAGCTGCTGGTTTACCGCTGTGTGACTTTTGTGTTTTAACACGTTAATTCTGACCTAAATTACTGCGTTAACACACCATAGTTACGCAAAAACACAAAGTCAGCGACTGAAGGAGTATTTAGCATTCAAAGGCCGTATTTAATAAATGCTCTTTACTGCATTGGATTTCAGTTCAAGTAGCGTTCAGGAATATATTTAATGTGTTTTGTAATATTCAACTCTTGCTCATACACAGCGCTAAAAGTAATTTGGTTTAGAAAAAAAAACAAAAAACATCTCCGTGTGGATATTGACATCCGTCTCAAATGTACATGTCGACGTTTTCCACTGCCATCCAGTCAAAGGTGTCCTAATTTTCAAGCACAACAAAGCACTTCACAGAAAGGCCCTTCAGATCTCTGCTCATGGATATTACCCCTCGTCTTGATTAATACAACTTATTTGCTCTGCAGATTACAGTAATTAAATACTTCATTAATATAAACAACTCCTTAAATAGCAGTGAGACGCGGGCTGATCAGGAGGTCTTAACGCAACCTGAATGCTGTGTTGTTGACTACAAATTACACTATTTAAACACCCGCATATGGGTAAGGAATGAAATGTACAGCTGATCGATGACCCCAGTGATGTCTGTAAATATTAATACTGTGACAGTGAAGTACGGAGGGATCATTTTTATAATTTAATGATTCATTTAGCCTTATTTTAAGAGGTCAGTTTGTTTGTTAGTTGACGAGTTGTTGTGTCTTTAGCTGTCCAGGCGAAAAATGTTGATTACTGGGACTTTGAGAACGCTTGATTATTCTTACACTCCCTAACCTCACCAACAGAGGGAGCCATGTACTCTTTGAGTGAAGAGTGCTGACAAATGACTTGTCGCCCCTGTCTCAGCGTTTTCCTGCTCATTAATGCTGTTCTACGGCCGTAATGTGGGACCAGCAGAGACTTGGCGGGTCTCATTTACCATACCACTCTTCAAAAATCACCGTGGACCAGAAAGTAAATCCTGGTTTTCGTTCCTTTGATGCTCAAAGCACTTGTGTGTCCAGTGGCTGTAGTCTGGGCGTGGGTTAAGAACTCAGTGGAGCAGGATCATCAGGGCACGCTGTGGTGCTCCACCAGGTTGAAGGTTGCCGCAGGAAATGCAGAATGAATGGAAGACTGCAGTTCCTTCAGCTCAAGTACCTTTTTTTCATAACACTTTAATTATATTTACGGCTCAGCTAACAGAGCAGGAAACCCTCCTGTTGCCCACTGGCCACTGCAGGAGTCCATTACTCTCCCCTTCCACTGTTTTACCACCATACGGTATTTTTTTTTTTTAAGAGAACAGTACCTCCAAATGTTGGTTGGTAACACAGTGGCTGCTGCCATATATCATGCCCAAAGTAGCCTGTGTTTTATTGGATCTTCTTTTATTAGCTTAGCCTTTGTTTCACTCACTTGTTTTATACCACCAACAGCTCCGAGCATTGACATTGATTTTGTTATGTGGCAGGAACATACCCGATAGTCCTCCTCAGTGGAGGATGTAGGCATGTGGGTGGGTAATGAGTGCCTGGTATATCGTGTGCTCGTGGGTGTGTAGGTGTGTGTCTGTGTGTGCGCGTTGTGACTGAGGGAGCGTGTGTGGGCCGATGGCTCCTCCAGTTCATGGCTTTATGAATATTGTGTTGTGGACTAAATCCCCTAGAAGCGATGCACAGATGGAGGCAGCCAGAGAAAGTCAACTAATTTGACTCTGGAAAGGCGAGGCTGAGCGCTAAGCAGTTCATCAGACTCTTTCCTCATTACGTCCTTTGATCCATTTTTTTCCTCAGAGATCCCACCAGATATAGAAAACCAAACCTGCTGCTCTGTTGAATTGTTCTGTTGATGAAACGGTCCTGCATTCCTCTTTTGAACCAAAAGCGAGCCGTACACATAAAATATTTTCTCCCTCTGAATGCAGCTTAGTGTGTGATTGCTTTCCAATATTTTTGCAAATTGCATTTTCAGTAAGTCAATACATTTGTGTGCTTTAACAAGATTGCCAAATGCCACACATTTTAGCGAGCTGTGGGCGATGTAACCGAGGGAGGCAGCAGTTTTATTTCAGGGTCTGGGTTCAAGCCTCTGTGAAGACTTCACAGTCCTGGAGCAACTCACGGAGTCCCTGGGTGCCTCCATTCAGCCAACTTGGCTCATTTCTTCTTTCGCTTATGTCTCTTTCTTGTAGCTTAACTCCTCCCAGCAAAGATGCAAGAGAACACATAGACATAAACATCTTGCAGTGTTTTCCTGCGCTGTCACACATAGCATAGTTTATCACCTGATGCCACTATATAGACCTATTACTACACGAGAGCCTGGCAGAATCAATAAACAAATAGATTTGTTTATTCCTGAAATAATAGAGCAGACAAGAGGAAGCAATAAAATGAAACCGCTGCAGGCTGCAGGTACACAGACACTAACTCGCTATAACATGACCACCTGTCGATTGTGTTTTGGAAATCCAGTTTTCGCCACCGACCCGTCGAGGCATCGACTCCTCTAGACCTCTTAAGGTGTGCTATGGTATCTGGCACTAAGACATAAGCAGCAGATAACGTCAAGTCCTCCAAACAGCGAGATGAAGCTGCCGTGGATTAGACCTGTTTGTTCAGCAGATCCCACAGATGCTTTATTGGTTTGAAATCTGGGGAATTCAGGGTCCTAGTCAACACCTTGAACACGTTTTTTTGTGTTTATTGAACCATTCCTGAACCATTTCTGCTTTGTGGCAGGATGCATTATCCTGTTGAAAGAGGAGGCCACTGAAATCAGAGAATATCACCACAAAAGGGCGGCAGTTTTGGAGACGCTTTAGTCAACATTATTTAGCCCTTGTTAAAGCCGCTCAGATCCTGCTTCTAACACATCAACTCGGAGGACAAAGCGTTCACTTTCTGGTCATCATATATCACCCATTGCCATGTCATTGGCTGTAATGTTTTGGGTTTGTCCTCTGCAGGTCAGTTTGAATATTATAGACCAAATAATAACTGTGATTTTGCAGATGTTCTGGACATTTTGCCTGAATGAGTCCAGATACACTGAAAGGAAACACACATACATGTATTTAGCGCTTGGAACATCCTCAACAATTGCAAAACTTAAATCGGTTTCAGTATCGCAGGTCAGAAGAGAGCGGAGCGCACTTTAATTGGCTGAATGGAAAGCATCCCTATCAGCTGTAGGCACTCTGCTCTGTAGAGAGCCCTGACCTCTGATACGGAGTGGGAGGATGTGATCAGAAACATTTTCCCTTTTGAGCAAATTCTTACAAATGTTTTGAGCTTTGACTATTGTTGAAGCCCGTCTTCTGAGCTTTGTCAGCCAGAACAGGAATATATGTGAGCCACGGTATTAATATGCTGAAAGGTCTTTAGGAAAAAAAGCCGTCTTTCAGCAGTAGGTGCAAAGTCAGGGGTCATGACACGGACTGTTCTGTGTTCCCATTTAAATATTCATCAGCAGCTATCACTTGAAATAGACTTCCTTCAAACTGCTCCGCGCATTATATTTAAATTCCTAAAAGAGATCTGCAGTCGCTGAAGTGTGGTTAAGAAAATATTCATTATTCATCACTAACTATTCTCTGCAGGTTCCTTTGTCCTCAAAAGTCTCTCTTCCCCCACAAAAAAACACACACTTTTACCCTCTTTACTATTCACTTTCTCTGTTTATTACTTCTTTTTTTGTCTATATATATATTTCCCTCTTCCTTCCCCGGGATCCTCGCTGCTCTTCAGTGACAGGAGACGCTCAGTACGTTATTGGCATGCCTATTCGAAGCCTGCACTGATCTTAATCACGAAAAATGAGGACCCTGGATAGAGCTCTGTGCCCCTCTCTTGGCTCTGTTCTTCATCAACCCCAACCCCCTATCACCTACCCCATCTCTCCAACCACCAGCTCCCTCCCTTTAACACTCCATCCGGATAGCGTGGGTATGAATATTGATGTTAATTACCCCTCGCCTCAAAATAGCGGTTCAATCTGTGATTTCCCCAAGGAGTTCACTCATGGCACGCACACACACAGAAGTACACACCCACAAAGCGGGGTATCATGGAGGTGAGTATTTGTTCTGCTCTGGAACAGGAGCTTAAATCAGGAGAGCGGTCTCTGCGGGACTGAGTCGTTTTATCCCTAAAAATTCCTCCCTCCCGAAGTTCTGTTATACAATATGGTGAATATTTCATGCCAAGCGGTTGCATAAAAGCTATTTCGACAACAGCTAACTTTTTATCCTGAATCATACTGATGGGGCTGATGCGACTTCATTGTGGGAGGTGAGATTGCACCTTATGAGTCTGTGGGCTGATCCAAACTGTTCACGTTTTCTGGCGTTGTCATTTGTTAAATAAGAGCAGTAAAGCTCAACAGTTGTTTGAGAGACAAAGAGAAGTCCTTCTTAACTTTTTTTTTTAAAGTAGTTTTGTTGATTTTGAAATATTTAAATTAGGTCTCAACTAAGTTACACCCCTAGGCAAGATAATAAAAAACAATATTAACAGTGTAATCCGTCCATCGCCACATTCAGTTTGAGTAATTTAACAGCGGAAATACATGTGTTTTTTTCAGTTTAACAATTAAATATGTAATAATTGACTATTAGGAACCTTCAATCATTCACATTATTTTATACTGTTCTGCCGGTTTAATTGAACGGTCATGCTGCATGGATGTAATTAAAACTAGTATGTTTGGTGTCTTGGCCACAAGACGGATATTCTGATTACTAATCCTAATTATTCTTTTTGCCTACAACTAAAAGGCACAAGTAGAGTAATTATGAAATTAATAACTGATTGGCAGACTTGCCCGAAGAAGAAGAAAAACTGTTTTTATATTTGGCACAAACTGATGTTAACAGGGGACTGAGTAGCTTAACGGAGAGATGTGTAGAGGCAGTTTTGACTTTCTCAGGCTCCTGCTCATGTGATCAGATAACAGTACTATCACTGATGTTTTACAGCTGCTAAAATATTTTGTTTGGGTGTTTAAGATTCGGTTTAATTATTGCCAGGTGTGCTACCATATCATACACGATCACAGGGAAAGGGACTGACGCTAGATGTTATCATTATCAAGTAATCTGCTTTTAATAGAATTGTTTTAAACAGTTTTTCTTGAAAATTCCCTAATACCCAGTTGCCTAAGGCTCATTTTGCTCTATCATCATTCCAAAGCCCAAAGAGAATCCATTTACAATAAAATAAAACTAAGAAAATTTCTTTCAGTTATCAAAATTGTCGTCACTTTCTGTCTGTGAATTAATAAATGTACTAATCTTTCAGTGCTATTAAACTGCAATCTTGTCATTCCTTTAAGTATCTCGCTTTGTCTCTCAGCAGCTGTTTCTTCTCCCCGAGGCCGTGGGAGAGGGTTTATGGGAACGGCTTCACCCATGAAAGTTTCACCCGCAACGTCTTCACCGAACAAGTTGTCACCCATGAAGCTTACACCTGCAACGTCTTCACCAAACAAGTTTTCACCCATGAAGGTTTCACCTGCAGCGTCTTCACCAAACAAATTTTCACCCATGAAGCTTACACCAGCAACGTCTTCACCCAACAAGTTTACACCCAAGAAGGTTTCACCCTCAACGTCTTCACCGTACAAATTTTCACCCATGAAAGCTTCACCTATGAAGGCTTCATCCTCCACCACGTCTCCCATGAAGGCTTCACCATCCAAATTTTCGCCCATGAAGGCCACGGGCGCTTCTCCAGGTCCAACAAAAGTGATTCCTATTGCTCACCTCAACCCCTACCAAAGCAAGTACGTTAAAGTGTGTGACTTACACATACACGTATATGTTTATGGTTTCAATCAAATGTTTTCCTCTGGCGCTCATTCATCACTCATGCGCTGACTCCTGGTTCCTGGTTAGCTGTAATTTTTGGGTAGCTCTTCAGGGCCTGTTTTAAAATCTGTGTTGGTGCAGCCTTGTGCGAGCATTCTTTTTTTTTTTCTGCACGAATGTGTTTGACTTTGAGTGAATTTGAGTGTGTGCATGTCAGTCAGCCGATTTGCATGGAAATGAAATGACCGATCTTGCCTCGGTAACTGACACTTTTACAGCAGGTACTGCTGGGTCTTTATGGTCTGCCGCTGAGGTTTTGATTCTGTTATTTGGCCCGTTGGGGATTTGACCAAACTCGTTTTTCCCTCCTTCCTTTCCTCTTCCATTTTCTCCTCCAGGGTTTCATTTTACTCCTGTTTTTTCCCCCCACTCTCATTTCTTATCGTTTCATTAGGCTTAACTTTCTGTCTCTGACCTTAAAGCTGGCTACAAAAAGACAAGAGCACGTTATGGCAAGATGTAGTCGTCCAGATTGGGGTAAAGCTACCTTGTCAACTCTCTCCATGTTTTAGGTCTGATAACATAGCCCTGTTTGAAATTGCAAGCTGTAAAGATAACTGTGCCTCTAGGTGTTGTAACAAACTGATGACTGTTCTAACTTTGAAGTTAGGGGAGTACCTACCCTGAGTAAAACAGATGACTTCAGCAGCTATGCTTCTTCTACCAACGTTTGAGTGAAATGAAAAATGTAGGTGTGTGTCTGAGTGTGACACAAAGTGTTACATACAGTCGAATATAAAGGGATCCTGTGTATGTGCACAAGGTCTTTAATGGCCGTTTGCATGGCTTTCTCCTTCCATTCTGCCAGCGTTAAGTAAAAGCATCTAGAGCAGACTATAATTGGCTTTTGACTGCCATAAACCTTGGTGTAGCAGTCTTATCCATACTGAGCAGGAAATGGGGTTCACTGAGGGCCAGCAGCTGCTCTCATGATAGGGGATTTAATTGCAGGCAAAGTTATGGTATGAATATCCTCCACTGCACAATTATCAACGCAGTCAAAAGGCTCACTGCTGCATAAAGTGCCGAGCTTGGCTGGCTGTTGTTAAAAACAGAACAAGAAGCAGATTTAAATGCGCCCAGAAGTTGGCAGATGTACAACACCTAGTTCATTCTTTGAAAAGAAAGTTGCCGGATTATTTTATTTTTTTTCTTTCATGAAACTTTCGAAAGACTGAAAAGGCACTTGTGCAATTTCCTTGGGAATTGTTCCGTCGCGCAGTTTGTGTTGTACATTGGCGACTGATGTGAGCCGAGTTGGGATGCTCATTAACAAAGAGGAAGTGTCTCTGCTTCATTCTTTACTGTTGGTGTTGACCTTTTGACTGCGACTTTAGTTTCACATAACTGCTGGTCAAAGAAAAGTTTTGGTAATTATTCTTTTTTTAAACAAGGAATGTGCACGTCCTGTTTCCGTTCACATATGGAAGTGTGTTGAGGGAAATGAATGAAAGCACGGTGGAAGGCATTCGTGTATTTGCGAAGCTTTGATTTTATTCAGCGGGGACGTTTTCTGCGTCAGCAATTTAGTTCTTTAACAGGTCTGTTTTAATTAAGGTATTCTCAGCATTGGGGTATTTATTTCACCTGAAAACTAGTTTTATCAACATATACATAATAATAGTCTGTTATATTCCTAGGTGGACTGTCAAAGCCAGAGTCTCCAACAAGTCCAGTATCCGCACCTGGAGTAACTCAAGAGGAGAGGGCAAGCTCTTCTCTTTTGAGATAGTGGATGAAAGTGTGAGTATAGAAGTCTGGATATCTGTTTTTTTTTTTTGCTTGTCAGCGTATGTCACACATGTGCCTTTTTTCCCCCCACCACTTTGTCCGTTCAGTGAACTGTTAAATAAATACAAATGTGCTGGTCAACAGGGAGAAATCAAGATCACTGCCTTCAACAACGAAGTGGACAAGTTTTTCTCTCTGGTGGAGCAAGGCAAGGTGAGCAGATTCCCCTCAAGTGATAAGAGCGTCGTGATTATTTTTGTATGTGTTGCTCTGGATGGTTAAACATTATATACAGACGGTATACAGAGGCTTTATAAATACTGTTTGCAAACTAAACTTAAGTCTAGGTATCCGTTTGGTATGCACGTAGCTCCTCAAACTTATGTATTATTGGTGAAATAGTAACAAAATCCTTCTGCAAAATCCTCTTGTGCCTGCAGGACGCCGAGCTAATGAATGAGCCAGGGGCAAGTATTAGAAGACTCTGTTGGAAAAGTTTATTAAGCCATTTTTTTTCACTGAAATATAAATGTTTGAGATGTATTAAGTGTTTGGGTGGATATATGAGGCAGACTGAAGTTAAAGAAAACTTTTAAAAGCGTGACAAAAAAAAGAAAAGTTGGGTGAACTCAAAATTTCAAGGCAACAAGCTTCGATAAAATTTTAAGTTGGGCAATTAAACTAAATATTTTAAGTTTTGCTTTTGAGTTTGCTCAACTCTGGATCCTGATTTTTGTCAACTCTCCTGTAAGTTGTACTAACTTTAATTTGGTTAAGTTAGTATAGCAGAATAATTTAAGAGGAATTTAAAATTGCACACTGCAGTAGTTTATAATGTAACTCAACTTTATAATTCAGAACCAATAACTACTAATCAAATGTATAAATAATTACAGATGCAACATATACATTCAAAACATTTGAGATTGATTAAAAGATCAAACATGAGTCAGGTATACAAGACCATACAGAACCAGATACACAACTATGACTCTAAATAAATCTGTTAATAAGGTTATTGAGCGCCATAACTTGATAATACGCCATAAAAAGAGTGGGAGATTGAGGTACATTAGAGTTGAGATTGACTAACAACAAGAGTAAATTAACATGGTGTCAAAGGGAACTTTTTAGAGGTCATCAATTCCAGATCCAACATTATGAGTAATAATGTGGGTTCACTGAAGGAGTTTGTTTTTGAGGGATCTGACCCTTCTGAACAGTTTCAAATGTGTACCTGAGATCTTTTGGGTACTTAAGGTTTAAAGCATCGATCAATCCAAAGAGGAAAGCAAAAACAGTCGGCAGGTCAGGGAGATCTTGAAGGACAAGCTCTTCTTCCACAACAACAGCAGCAACACTCACGACACTTTGAGGAGCTGCGCTGTTATCATCCTCCTACACAGTGAGGACACCCACAATGAGGCTCTTTGTCCGCTCCTCTTCTGGGTCAGTGTCCTTGTGTTGACAGACAGGACAAGACCAACACATGAATTGCAAGACATTAGTCATTAAAATACTGTGAATCAGAATAAGCTATTACTCTAAATTAATTCCAAATTATTGGATAAACATTTTTTTTCCAAATAGAATTAATTATGAGTTTGACATATTAACTATTTCCATCCAGTACTCCACAACCAAAAACTGAACCCCCATACACACATCAACACGACATCTATTAGGCTACATGTCATAGCGAGGACAGTACAACTATTGAAGACACTCTGGACATTGGGAAAGAATAAGGGAACAAGGAGGACAGAGAGGTAATGGTTGAATTCAACTTTAAAATACAGCACTATAAATACAGTATAATAACATATTTACAATTACAACCACTCACAAGACAGTTCCTGAAGAGCTTCTCCTGACTGCCACAGAGATGCAAGGGAAGGCCCTTTAATCGGTTTGAGAAGTGTTCATATTAAGTTATACTTCCAAACTCTTCAGTTTGAGTTCTCGGTAGACTTTTTAGCGATTGTACGCTAACTTAATTTAATTAAAGGTTGTTTAAAACTTACCTGTGTGGACTGCAACTCGAGGCAGCACAGCCACAGCGAGACTTCCAACTCAGAAGGTTGGCTTTCTCAACAAAGAAATAAGAGTTAGCAGAACTGTTGTTGAACCCCAACTTAAAGATGTAAGTATTAACAACTCACCAAATTGTTTTGGAGCAAACAACTTTCTTGCTTTGTTGTGCTAACATTATTGCCTTAAATGTCAATAATTTATAATTTCAAGTTTTACTTGAACTTAAATTACTCTTTTAGGCCAGAAAATACAAGTTGGCTATTTTTGCAGTGTTTTTATCCTGAACAGTGCTAGTCTTGCATTCTGCCTTTTTTAAATAATTAAATAGGTTGTACAGCTCTGTTCTTTATACGATACTTAAATGCCCACGCGTATATTCAGAGAGTTATTGGTCGCTGTAATTGTTCAGTTTTTCTAGGCACTTTACAGAACCCAGAGCTAGAAACCTGCAGAAGAATAAATTCAAATAAATTCATACGTCTGAATAAAGCATACATGCAGCATATATACATGATAAAGACAAGAACGCATGATAGTAGACGATGCATGATGCATGGGAAATTGATAACGGATAAAGGGGATGGAGAGCGCTAGCATTTAAAGTAAATGTTAAAGGAGCACCGAGACACACAGCTATGTCAGTGGTGACAGTTGTTATATTACAGATAAGTAGGCTGGCATATTGTGTGAATATATGAGGTGTCATAAGCAGCTTGGGGAATTATGCATAACGTTTTGGTGCGATTGGGCGACTGTGTACGCTGGGTAGGTTAGTGGGGGCCAGAACAACAGATGAGAAACATGCAGCTCCAAGTAAGAGACCTGCACAGAAAGGTAAGGGGGACGGAGATAGAGAGAGACTCAGAGTTAATGACAGAATATAAATGCTGGCCTCCTCTAAGCAGTCCTGTTGTGGAGAGATTATACTGTAAGAGGTAGGAGGGACAAAGCCTGCAGTCTTTGCTCTGTGCAAAAAGGATTTTGTTTAGACAAAGCTAATGTGAGACTTCAGCTGTATTAGTTTGTCTAATTGACTCAGTATCTTTGTTTGGTTATTGCATGAAGCTTAATTGTTAGTTTTGTTTCCCAAGAGTGGAAATGTTATGAGAATTTTTCTATGAAGACTATAACTTTGGAGGATATCCTCTTGATTTGAGTACTTGTACTGAAGGCTTCTATTAACTTTGGCTGAACTTCAGAATGAATTTTGCTCAGAACAAGGACGAAATGCTGCTTCCAGGCTTTTTGTCTGTGTGTCGTAGAGTAGATAACGCAGCGAGAGAACAGACAGACAGAGTGAAACTCCTCCTCGCCACCGAAATGTGTCTTAATTTAACAAAACACTGTGGTAATCAATTAGACTTATAGAAGCTGCTTTGTCTTTATTTCAGTTTCATTCCAGGTCTTTTTAAATACAACGATAAATTGCTGGAAGAAAGCAATATCCTTTCATCTACTGGCTCTTCTGTCACTTTGCCTGTGTGCAGTCTTTTGTCGCGTATGTCCACGCTCGTAAAAAGCTGATTAAAAGATAGAAAAAAAAAAAGTCTGCCCCCACGCCGAATGTTGTTGCACAAGAAGTTTAAAGAAGGAGAATGATTACAGTGGCCTGACGCCCTCTGATCACGCATGTGGGCATGTTCTCCACTACCAAAATGCTAAAATTCAAGGCAAGCACTAATACTTGGTCTTAAACCGGTCGGTCTTAGAGAATCTTGAAAGCAGGATTATCTTTTTAACCACGGGGCTCCGGTTCAAGACCTTGTGTCAGCAAACATCTGCTTTAGTAAGAAATTTAATGCCTTCCAGCTCCAGCTCATGTTGCGTAACAGACACTGGCCCCTGAACTTGCCACAGGGCTGCGAGTGAAACTGCATTTTATACAAGAATTTAAAAATATATATTAGTGTCCTTACAAAAATGGTAAATAACAGACTTCATATTTAAGAATCCCCTATTAATTTGTTAAAATGTGTGGTAGGCAGTTCGAACCCCCATCATTTCCCCCTTACATGGCCCTGGTTTGTTACCTGTGTGATTAAATACAGGTAGAACACATGTTAAACTTACTTAACATAGTCCGGCCCACACAGCTTAATAACTCAATTAACCCTGCCCGTCAGTTTGCCAGTCACACGGTCTTCGCTATCAGCGACTGGCAGTGACTCCCAACACGGGCCCAGATCCAATTTGTGCCCTCTGCCCTGCAAAGAAAACTAAAGGAAGGAATCCGTCTTCTCTTCGTGATCTGAGTATTGACAGAACGGTGTGTGTGTGTTTGTGTGTGTGTGTGTGTGTGTGTGTGTGTGTGTGTGGGCGTGACCGGCTCTGAGCAGCCAGGATGCTTATCACATTAGTTTCATGGTCGAATCTGTGTCGGGCAGGAAGGAAGGAGAGGACAGGAAGTCACCGTGGCAGAGAGAAAGAGAGAAGGGGGGGTATTAGAGGCTTGGGAGAGTAAATGAAGAAGAGTGACTCGCAGATTGAGTTTAAATTATGCTGTTTAACAGACTCACTCTCAGCTGCTTCTTATTTTCTGGTGAATTAGACGGGTGATGGGGCTGATATGGCACCACGTCTTAGTTGGACCTGAAGGTTTTTTCCCCGTTCTTCCTAAGAGGTTTTGGTTGAACAGGCACCGTATTGTAATAATAATTTCCTTTGCAGGATCAATAAAGTGGTCACCAGTTCGCTCAGTCGCAGCTGCTTTAAAGTCACATGAAAGAAGGATTTTGATTAGGTCTCGTTTACTAATGCCTGCGCACTTTGTTCCAGGTGTACTACATCTCCAAGGCTACTCTGAAGGTGGCCAACAAACAGTACACCACGCTGAAGAACGACTACGAGATGACCCTCCATGCTCACTCATCCATCGTGCCGTGCGATGACAGCCTCGGCATCCCCGCCGTGCACTGTGACTTTGTGCCCATTGCGGAGCTGGAAAACAGAGACAAAGACGCTATAATCGGTGAGACGCAGCAGCGAGACTTTAATTGTACGAGCTAACTGATAAAAGAACAACTCAACAGTGAGTGAGCAGGTAGCGCTTCGGTGCCAAGGACAGCTGGGAAAAAGGCAAAGGCAGGGGATGTGAGTGCTCGCATTTTTTTAGCCTCACACACCAAAACCGCATCTGTCAGCAGCGTGTTTAGATGATGGTATGATTCAGTGCCTCTCTAACTGGGTGATAAAGGGTGTTAAAGAGGGAAAATGAAGTGTGGTTCAACAACTATGTGACACTTTTGTTTGTGTTGGTGTGTTTTTTTAAAAAAAAATCTGAAACAAAGGCCATGAACAGGCCTCTGAGTGGAGTTCGGTTAGATGAACAAAAAAGAACAATTTATATCAAAAAAATGTTTTCTTTCCTTACTTTTCAGGTTGGATTAAATTCAGACGTGATTATTTTTGCGAGGTTAATGTCAGCGTCCTTTTAATTATCCCTTGTTCAAATTAATGCATTATGATTTCAGGTTTCTTTTTCTTTTTTTTTATGCCTGTGGAGTGAGTCAGACTATCAGTACATGACTCATACGGCAAGTCCAAAGCTCTCACTGATTTAGTTTGTACCTGTCTTTCTCATTTCCAGGACAAGAAAATTGGTGAAAGTCATAAATTCGCTTAAATTCCTCACGCGTGTCACTTAAGAGCAAATGTGTACGGCTGGATCTTGAAGGAGTTAAGTGGGCCGTGGGCCTGTCAGTGTCTGAACACGTGTGTCATCATCTCTGTAACTGCTGAGTCAAACTCATATTCAGGTTGTGTAGTCAGCTAATTGACGGACACTTTAGAGTGAACAGAGAGTGAGAATAGATGAGACCGGGTCAGAATGAGGGCTGGTTCAGGCGTCAGCTTCAGGTGCAAAGTGGCTCAAAAGTCACACTTTAGTGTCGCGCACAGTGTGGGGACAGTGAGTGATGAGGCTTACGTGGTGTTTTCTGCTTTCTCTACAGATGCACAAATTTGAATTTCTCATGCACATTCTGCACATGTAGATTTGCAAACTATTTGTGAACACCTCTTACAAACTCAAAGCTGAGCCCATACATTCTACTGGTTTCTAATGACGGTTAGTTGCAGCGCCCGCTCGCTGCACCTGAGAGGAAAGTGCTATCTCCGCGACAGCTAAATTGGGAACGGTGCATGTGTGCAGCAGATTGTGGTTGAAATTAGTTAAGCCTCTTGGCAGTGATAGCATGTTTGGTGCAGTTGAAGGGTGAAGACATCACACCTCATCTTATATTTAGCATTTTGTACGTGATTCCTGTCCTAACACTCGAACTAATCAAATATTTTTTTTTATTTTTGACATCTGTTCAAAACAAGCTTGTTGAGTAAGTAGCTAAAACAAAAACGGTTTTGCACTAAATCCTGATCGGATTAAACATATTCTGACCTCTGTGGCTTGAAAGATTCACCCCACACTGTTCTTTGTAGTGTCTCGTGTTTACGATAAACGCCCCCCCCCCCCCCCCCCCCCCTTTTTTTTTCATCACCCGGTAGTGAAGTGTTATATAAAAAAAACTACTAGATAGCAATCCAAGCAGGGATATTATTAATTATTTTAAGTGGTGGACCAAACAGAAATCTGTGGGGCTGGAAAAGTAAGCCGACACTGAAGTGCCAAAAGCTGCAGCTCCTGAAATGGCTTCTTACGCCTGGCTCTCCCCCACTTTGGAATTAAGTCAGAAGCTTAGGTGGAGTTTGCCAAGATGGCGACGGCCAGTGGCGCCCAAACTGAGCTTCAAAACCACTCTTCAGGACACCTATGGGCAACGTTGTGGAGAGTTAGCTCAGCTCTAAATACAGAAAGGTGTTGGACACAGCATAATAAATCAGAAATGAATGATCTTAAAGACAACAACATAATCTAACCTACTGAGTGAACATCCATGTTGGTGATCTTGCATGATGACAGTATTGTAAACAAGGAGCAGTGCAAGCCAGCCTGGCACCACACTGCAGAGTTTTAGAGCTGCCCTGAGCAGTTTAGCTGGAGGATTGTGTTTGTGTTGGTCACAGAGGGGCAGTCTTACATGTCCTGCATGTCATCTGTTGACTCTCCCTTCTTTCTCTCTCTCCCTCCACTCCTTCTCATTCCGCTCCTTTGTTAAACAGGGGGATTATAGCATGGTAATGAGAACTGTCAGCCTGTTCCTGCGGTGATAATGGAGTTCAGAGGTGGATGACATCGTCTCAATCATAATGGAATTAAGGAGGGCTGAGAGAGCACTGGCAGAGAGTGAGGGAGGAAGGAAGGAGAGAGTTCAGGAGGAGGTTAGCGGAGGAAGCGGGCGGGAGGATGAAGTTGAGAGAACGACGGGTTTTGAAATCGGTGACGGGATTCTGTCCGGTCATTTTGTTTAATGAATGAGGACTAGTCCTGACGCCATGAGACGACAGATAATAGCCAACGCAAATATACAAAGCCAGATGCTAACTGATGGTTTGGTCTGCATTGTGCACAAACATATGTGCCTCCTGTTTTACGAGGAAGAAAATACATTTGTCTCTTGTGGTGAATAATACTGTTTGGAGACAAAATGACTCCAGAGCTCTGTAGGTTATGAAATGCTGCTTATGACTTTTGAATGCCACAGTTTATTTCAAATTCAAATGCACCTATATCACAGCATTAAGATGCATTATTCTGTCTTTAATATCCGTGACCTCGTGAGATTCCCATTTGTTGTAGAATTAGCGCCTCATAAATTAAATTGACTTGGGCTGGTTTTTTTTTTTTTTAATATTAGTCATGGCAGGCCGGGCTCTCCACCTTCTTTGAGCTCAGCAGTGGCTGCTCTTCACTGCTGTAATCCTAAATGAAGTGTTTAGGCCTTGAACATGACAGAAAACATGAATGAGGGATGAGTGTGTTTGTTGTGATTTGGGATGTGGGCTTGGGTGTTAGCCAGCCTGTTATGACATTTATGTCAGTCTGCTGTGACTTGGCAATATCAGAGGGGTGTCAGCTCTCCGCTGTGTTGGATCTTTACTGCTTTTGAAGTGATAACACTTCACATTAGTGGAATATATCCACGGGGCATTTTTACACTTTACACCATGCGGAGACATTTCTACACACAATGTTATTTTTCTCACCACATTGTTAACGTGTTTGTCTGCTTGTTTTCACGAGCTAGGTGAAGATGTTGAAGGATTTTCTTTTTTTTTTTGTTTCAGATGTGATTGGAGTATGCAAGAGCGCGGAGGATGTAACACGTATCACCACCAAGAACAGCAGAGAAGTCTCCAAGAGGGCCCTTAACCTAATAGACACAACTGGCAAAGTGGTGACTGTCACTCTGTGGGGAGAGGAGGTAATAACTATAATCTATCTCTCTCCGCGCATCCATGAGTGGATTTGCAGTTTAACATAAAATGTGTGGAGCAGACTGTAATTAATCGCGTGTTTACGAAGGTGCCCATGCGTGCATGTGCGTGCACACACAACATATCTCCGTGGCCGCTCTTGCATACGGAACACTTTGATTGGGTTTTCTGGGCTGTAAAATCTGGATCGGTCGAATCATTCCTTTGACCTTCAGGACTGTTTTGGACCAGAGTCTCTGATCTGAGACAGAAGGCTAAATATCTCTGGGATGTGCATGAAATGACACCATTCTTCTCTAAGCTCATTCGATCTGCAAGAGCTAATCCCTCCTCTTTGCCAAAATCCCCCCCCCAAAAAATGACTTTCAAATTAACTTGTAGGTTGTCCGTTTATAAAAGCAAACCATATATTACTTTCTGGTGTCTCCAAGTTGCAGACGCAAACTACATTTATAAAATACAATAACGCAAATGCTTTCTCCGTCACATATTACATCTCCTCAATTACTGTTTTCTTTCTCCAGGCGGAGAAGTTTGACGGCTCTGCGCAGCCTGTGGTTGCCATCAAAGGAGCTCGCTTGTCTGATTTCGGGGGCAGATCTCTCTCTGCTTTGTTCAGCTCTACAGTCATGGTCAACCCAGACATACCGGAGGCTTTTGCAGTGAGGGCCTGGTGAGTCACACCGTTGCGCAGGCATCACACCGGCAATCACACGCACACATTGATAATCACATACAGGATTGTCCACACGCTGTGGTCATGCTGCCACACAAATCATAGAGATTATCGTTGCTGTGTTGCTTATATACTTGAAATAAACTGTAGTGAATACACAACACGGGGAATGGGTGCACGGGCGCACGCATGCACAGAAGAAAAAACACGAGTTCCCTGATGATCACATGTCAGGAGACTGGTGGCATGTGCCCCCTCACTCCCAGCGGGACTCGAGACAGGGTGTAGACAGCATTGGACGGAGGGAATAACAGAAAAGCAGAACATGGATATTTCTGGAATCCAGCTCTGAACTGCTACTGTACGTCGTGCTCAGAGAGACGGGAACACGGTGAGCCGCATCAAACTGGATTCCCATTAGTGGCTCCTGTGGAGGGATTTCGAATTACCGTATGAGTCATTCACTCATTAAGGCTGTTCCCTAAGTCTGGCCGCCGCTGAAATATAAATGCAGTTTTCTGTTTCTGTATGTGTACATGGCAATGCTTTGGTGTGCATACGACTGTGTGTTAAAATCTATTCTTAGCAGGAAATTGCGTCAAAACAGCTCAAGCCACAGCTTCAAGGTGTGAATGCGGTAAATTAAAGGGTTTGTTACCTGTGGCTGTTGTGATGTGTGGTTTATACGTTTTCCTAATTGCTCCATGAACGATAGCTCCGGCCGTTTTTCTGGCTGTGTCGTATTGGTTGTAGTGGTTCCTTGTGTGTATTGGAAAAAAGAGGGACTGGCAGGCTCCATCGCTTGAGCTTTAATCTTAGTCTTATTAGTCTCTGGTCAATACACCATCTCATCCTGACATTCAAAGGGCTGAATAACTAAGAAACGGCACCCTCCTTCCTTTCATCACTCCTTCCATTCTTCTCTAATCCCTGGCTTTTCCCCCTGATCTCTGCTGCTGTTTGGTCCTCTCTCTCCAGTTTACACGCCAACAGCGGCGAACGAATGACAATGAAGTTATCCAAGGAGCAGACTTTTTTTTTTTTCTTTTCTTTTTTTTTTTTTTAAACAAAGACGAAGCGTGTCGGCCTGGCTGTAGTTCCTGTGGCGGCGTGGTGCTATGCGGGATTGCTTGGACCGGGCTTGTTTGCATAATTCAAGGAAACTGATGAATTTGGATGATGCCTTGATTAGATTGGCTCCGCTCAGGCAGAATACAGAGCAGGAGTCACACTGATGCATTAAGATTTTAGAGTGAATATTAAAAAGGTGGGCGCCCCGAATATATGGAGCGGATAGACAACAGGAGAGACGGTTTTGATATGGACAGCCATATTTATATCTACATAAAAGGCTGATTTATCTGTGAATGCATTTGACTGTCATATGTTGCACGAAATATGTTGCAGGATACAGATGCAGTGATTATAAATCAGTTAAGGGATTAAGGGAATAATTTAGTCGTGGCTGAAGATGGATTTTTTAGGTAATAACAGTTGATGCAGTGCAGTCTGTTAACACCCACACTTGCTTTTTGCGGCCCCTTTTTCTTATCGGCACTCTAAATAATGCATGCTTTAATATCCCTTGTGTTTGTTTCGGTGTATAAACATGTTTGCGCACACATTTATTTCTGCTTGTTTTGCTGTCTATCTTAACTCTGTAGGTATGACCACGAAGGCTTTTCACAAGACAGCCAATCTCTCACGCAGACCTGGTCAGCAGGCGGCGGATCAAAGGTGAACTGGAAAACGCTGAGTGACGTTAAGGATGAAGCCATGGGACACGGAGAGAAGGTGCTGCTCTCTCATACATACACATATCAGGTCATTGGTTAAAAAAACGAAAGGTCAGCATTAAATACACAGACATTTAAAAGAGAGAGGGGGATAAAGCAACTTTTTAAAGGTTTAGTTCACTTTAATGACAATAGAAAATCCCCGCGGACAGAAATCGAAAGAAAAGGGAAGGCGAACCTAAAATCATTTCCATAATTAGACGCTAATGCAGAAAGAAAGAATTGACATTTTCAGTTTTTATGTTTCATCGACTGGTTGTGGATTGACTGAAGCACGTGTACAACAATCAATTGTGATGCTAATTATTATAGTTTATTAATTTTACAATAGATTTTTTTTAAGCTGCAGGAGATCTACAGTAGATCGGATGGAAATGAAGGCGCGAGGCGTGTCGCAGTAAAATGTAAATCTTATTATTATGCTGCAGTTTGAGTTCTGTGTCTGAGCTGCCTCTTGGTCGTAAACTTGTTTGAGTGATATGTGAGTCAGAAAATCCTTCTCTCCGCTCGGGCAGCTGGCTACTGTTTGAAGAGGCATGAAAGAAACGCCGTACAGATGATGTAACATCAGCATAGCTACAGTGCAGCAGAGTCTGATAGCAGACAATCTTCTCAGTGTTGCGAGACGAGCACAGTAAACAGCAGGTTTTGGTGTCAGTTCCAGAGAATCAAGGAGCTGGAGCTTCGCAGTTTTGTACCGATGTTTGCAGCCACACAGGGACACATCCATCACGTTGACGTGCTTTGACGTCGGGGCTGTAAATGCTTTCTTTCCTGCTTCACCACCACCACCACATCTTCTTTCTCTAGCTACACTTACAGTTTGACCTACAGCAGAATTCAGCTTACATCAGCTGGCCTAAATCGAAATAAGGGAGTAGGGCTGAGTATCGCTACCGCGTCAGTTTGAAGTTATGAAGGAAGATATTCACAAAGCTAATGTTGTCATTGGTTTTGTAGGTTTGTGGTATTACAACAGTGTTTTACATGTAGTTGGCACATGTTGCCTTTGCTTTTGTCTCAGCTCTTCGCTCCTGTCATACTTTTCAAATTCAAGTTGTTGCTTCTGTCATGGTTTGGATCTCTCACATGCGGTCCAATCTGTTAAAGAAACTGATCCAAGGACTGATATCAGATCTTTCAAATGAAGATTGATTTGAATCAGGAAATAATAGCCTATCCCAGCTGTCATCGGGCGAGAGGCGGGGTACACCCTGGACAGGTCTCCGGTCTATGGCAGGGCTAACACAGAGAGACAGACAACCATTCACACTCACACCTACAGCCAATTCTGAATCCCCAATTAACCTAACGAGCATGTCTGTGGACAGTAGGAGGAAGCCGTGGAACCCACACAGACGCAGGGAGAACATGCAGACTCCACACAGAAAGGCCACAGTCGGCCTGGATTCAAACCCAGAGCCTTCTTGCTGTGCCACCCCTGCTTATTTTGAATACCTTAAAACATTATTATTACTTTGGTTTGTCCATCTGTCCACCTCATTCTTGTGGAATATCTCACACCTTAAAGGAATCTCTTCATACTTCGCACAAAATTCCACTTGGACTCAAGGATGATCAGATTTTGGTGGTCTAAGATCGCTGTAACCTCAAGAAGACATGTTTCGGCTTCCACTCAATAATCATACTCTTGATTCTGACTAAATTTCACACTTCTTTAATCGGATAAAATGGCGAAGTGATGACATTTGTAGTCTGGACAGACATGAAAAAGAACTACAACCTGACTAGGTTGGCGGACACATCCAACCGCGAGGCAGTAATTCTGGTGACTTTTCTGCAACAAATGTGATCAAACGTCTTTTTAAATTTATATCAGAATTCACGCAAAGCTTCGGGAAGACTGTATCTGAATATAGTCATGCCAATAAAGGCGTTTGAATTGAACCGAACTGACAGCAGGCGCACATAACAACAACCCCTGTTACTAAACGTTACAGGGTCACAATGTGTTTGTCACAGAGAGATTGAAGGCCTCTTATTAAACACTTTCAAAGGAGATTTTGTGTAAACAGACACGGATTTAGTGATGTTCAAACCTGACTGCTGCTTAGTGTCATTTGGACAAGCGTTTAGACAACCACAAATCCACAGTCAGTCTTCCATTCACTGTAAACAGAGCCGCTCTAGGCTGTGCCTTGCTATGACTCCATGGATTAGAGTCATGCCTCTCTTGTTTTAGCTGTGGCAGGGAGATAGCGCTGCTCACATTTTAGCAGCACTGCCGGACGCAGTGCGAGGAGCCTGTGAGAACCTTCAAACCGAACTGTGTGCCATTTTAGGAAGTGTCATTTCACAAACATTACCATGCTTTCAACCAAAAGTAGAGTGCATATGAGTGGTATGTGCCACTGCTAAACTTTCCATCTAATTAATTAGGTTTATCTCACACTGGTCCCCTTCTTGCCTCGCGTTTAATTGGACGCCGCTTACCAGTAGCTTCAAGATCAATGTCGTTTCTAATAAAAAATTCTAATTATGTGTTGGAGGCGGAGGAAGCCTATAGGGCATAACATTACCAGAAGGGAAGTGGCGCAGACGGAAAACGTGTGGGAGAGCGGCGAGATGAGTTGAAAAAGCCACGCGGAGCCACTTAAACTTCATGTCACTGACTGACAAACCCCGGTTGAAGGATGGGAGGCCACGGGAAATAAAAGTGGGGAAAAAAAAAAGGAGCGAAAAAGTGTGGTGACTAAGAGGTGACTCTGGTTATACTGAGGGAAATGATACGGATGGGAAGAGTTAACTGGCAGATGAGAGGAAAAGCGTAGCAAGGTGAGAAAATCGCCTCTTGGTTTTCTTTTTTCTCCCTCCCTCACCTGACTCTCTTTGTCTTGTCCTTTTTTTCTCTCTTCCTCTCTCCGTGCCCCACATACCCCCAACTGTTTCTGTAATTGAAAGGCTTTAAGAGCGTTGTCTGTCACTTACTCTGAGGCTGCAGCTTTGGTTATAATAATGGAATCCAAATCATTACTTTATAGTTTAAAGGAATCTAATTTTACGTTCTTACCTGTTTGCCTTCATGCATGTGTGCGACTATGTTTGTGTATCTCTGTGTGTGTGTGTGTGTGTGTGTGGATCTAAGTGTACAAGCCCTTTCTAATTAATGTGGCAATGTGTGCGGTGGGGGTTTGGGACGAGCATTAAAGTTGGCATGTGCAGCCACGTCAATTATGTGAAGTAGATTTTCACTTGGTCGCCCTTCCACATACAAATTTTAATTGCATTTAGGTGCCAGAAGGTGACACAGGGATTTGGTGTGATAAGAATGAAAACTATTTTCAGACTGTTGGGTGTGTGTGTGTGTGTGTGTGTGTGCAGGCAGGCATTTATACGTGCCTCTTTATTTTTGTGTGTCAGTTTGTGAATGCAGCCTTCACCGCGCTACTCTTCCAGGTTCTCCAAAGTGTAGTTAAGGTTAAGACTTTGCCTCAAGACTTCTGTGTACACACTGGAATACAGAGAGAGAGAGAGAGAGAGAAAGAAACAGAACGAGAAGAGGAGGGTTGATGACGAACACAGTGGGATTTATTTCGGTTTAGTTTTGATGGAATCACTCTGGTCCAGATCCTGCTGACTTCTATCCTCGCATTGTCTCGTCAGTAGCCCACGCTAGCCCAAGCGTCCTGTTCTTTCCTCCCTTCTACGTCCACCCTCCTGCCACCTTCCCCACCCATCGCCTTCCCACCTCTTCAGCCTTCCAGCGCTCCAATCTGCCCGATTCTGCAAAATGTGATGAGGCAGGCACGCGGCCGGAAACATGGGAGCGGAGTGTTGAGGGGGAGAGGGCTGTAGCTAACGGGAGAAATGCTCCTAATTAAAAAAAACAAACAAAAAAAACTTCCTACTAAGTGTTTCGGAAGGGTTCTTGCTGTGTGTGTGGCATGGGTACTGGGTAGATGGATGGGTGGACAGATTATGAGGCTGTGAGTCAGTGTTAGCTAGCGGGGGGAAAAGTGTCAGAGAGCTCTAAGTCTGACTGACAGGATCCGCAGAGGTCATGGGGACACGAGACGGCATCATCCCTCTCACAAGGGATGCAAAGAACACAATGGCCTTTTCACATTCGATGCTCTTACTAAACGCTTTGCAGAAAGTGCGGGGTTGGGTGGCGAAGGAGCGGCGTTTCTCGGCGAGTGTGTGTGTGTGGGTTTGGCCTCCATCCTAGAAAGAGCCTTTGATAGACTCATTTAGGCCAACATTAGTAATGAGTCTGTCCCAGCTCTGGCTTGTAGTTGTTGTTTAGAATGCATTTTAAAGCATTTCATTTTAAATTCTGGCTGCAATTCCAACATCTTGTTTAAGGCCTGCTCTCCCGGTACAAGAAATACCCCTGTGGTGAATGTAGGAAAAATAGAGGAATTTTCTGCGATTTCCTTTGCAATGCGTACAAATATCACATATCACACTTTGTACGCTGGCATGCACCGCGTACACGTGTGTGCCTCTACCCAACACGACTCAGTTCATCCGCCTTGCGCATTCTTTTTATTTATATTTATGGAAATCGAATGCCTTGCTCCTCCACATGATGAGAGAATAGCCCTTTCCCCGCAGAATTAGCATTCCTTTTCCTTTTTAGCTGTTGATTTTACCAGTGTGAGTTCTGCCGCCTAAGGTGGTAATATCTGTTTAAATTACAGCAACATCGCTGCATTTTAATTTGAATCTGTTTGACTGTGTACACTTCCATTTAAATTCACGACACAAGGAAGTTTAGCTCGTCGTACGCCTGCTGCAAATGTGCAAGTTCGGGCCTTTGCATATGACCTTGCATGGCAGACGTGTGTATATGTCAGCATGCTCGCGTTTCTGTATTAGAAGGAGAAAGAGGGTCTGTTATGCAAAGAATTCTCAAACTCCCTGTGCTCTCTTTTAAAACGGTTCCAAGATTGTTTGGAAGTCAAATAAAGATGTGTAAACAGCGTACATCTACCAGCTGGACTGACTCGTTGGCAGACGATTCGCACATGATGCCAAGTTTGATTATTCTTATTTTATTTAATATTTACTACTTTTCAAGTAGATTATTCTAAAAATCACCTGCACTAGAAGTAGCACTTGTGCTCCTCTTCGTCTCACTTGTTTTTTTTTTCTCACTTTAGTCTCATGACATTTGTGAGTTGTGATTTAAAAATACCAATAAAGATAATACAAGAAAATGCCAAAAGAATACTCATACCGTTATGTTGAGAACAAACAATCCACACGACATTATTTATCCAAAGCGCTGAAGTGGGTTTTTCTCTAACGTCGCTGTGTCCATCACTTGGAGTAATTGGTTCATAGGTGAATGAACAGTTGTTAGCTGTTACCACGGATCCAGTGCAACGCTTTGAAGCAGCAGTTTAAACAGGCCGACTGCTGTGAAGTTCTCCATCGTGCCCTTACCACTGTTTTATGATTTTAACTCTCGTACTGTGGACTGCTGATTACTCATTGTGCTCTTAGAGCCTGCGCCACCTGCCATCTTTTTCATCCACCAACATGTTGCCTCCTACACAACAAAGACTTTGATGAGACGTCTCGTACCTTTAAGACTGCCGCTGCTCGTGAAAAGTTTCTTACGGTCTTTGCAAACCTCAGACGACTTCTTTTTTTTTTATTTAAGTCTTTTAAATTATCCTGTTAAGGTTATGACACGTACACATGGAAGGATCCAGTTTAACTTCAGGGACACGGTTTGTTTTTTGCATCATCCAACGCCGTACTCATGGTGCTTAGTGAATCATGTTTTTAATGGGAAACGTGTTTTAAAAGCTGCCAGGTTCTAAGTGGATGCGCTCAACAGAAAATGACAGGTTGTCGTAATGTAAATGGTGAAGTGGCTATGTCTTTATGGATATACCAACAGGAAGTTCACAGTTATCCGTTGTGCAAACATTTGAGCACCTTTAGGGCAAATTACATGTTTGGTTGATTTTTTATTTATTTTTTTTTTTTAGTAAATCAAAGCCCCACAGCTAAACAGACATTAGATAAAGTGAGCTTTTATTCAAATGTTAATGCTAATGCACTGATTTTTGTTTTATGAATTTAAAAATCAGAAATAATTGTTGCCCTGTTTTCGGAGCCGGCCTCTTTCCTGATTGACTGCATGACATTTGCATCCAGAATTTGATGAGAGACGTTTTTCCCTCTGAACCCTGAAACAGAACATTTCAGTGTACAGTTGGCAGAGTGCTCTTTTCATTAATTGCTGCTCCTTATTTTCTCCAAACATCAGATGTGAATTTTAGTGTCGAGGGTGCTGGTAGGGTCTCCTACTTATGACTCTTTCATCGAGACCTTGCTTATTTATCGATGCTTCTCAGTGGAAAGGTGCATGCAGTTCCTTTTTGCATTGTGTTTTGTTATCCATATTTCCATATTTCTTGAGTGTTACTACAACATTTTAAAGAGTCATTGAATGTATTGTCTGTGGAACCAGACCACTCCTAACGACACTTTTACACATGTGACAATCACTGCTGTTCTTTTTGTTTAAGCTTAAGAAATAACATCTTCAGAAGATTAATATTTGAAGAAAGGTCAATTCTAATTTAGTTTCACTGCAGGGGCTGCATCTGCTTACAGCTGTATTTACATTATAGACTGAATCGAGAAACCGTTTTATGTCTGTTTTACGGTTTAAACAAGCAGTGAAAATGCAGCACGGTGCTATTCACATCTCAGGCTCCAAAAAACAAATCTGATGGGTATGTTCTGAAAATTTTATGAACCAACGCAACTAAAAGCCAGGACATCTCCAGTCATCTTCGTGTTTTAACATCGGCCAGCACTACAAGCAACCACCAACAGAAAGCAGAAAGCTGCCAGTTATACAGGGAAACTAGGTGATCCATAACACTGGTGCTCTTGACTGTTCCTCTCTCGTGGCCTCCCTCCTCCTTCAAATAATAATAATAATCTGGTGAATCAGTTAATTTAATTTATTTGTTCTCGCTCCTAGGTCTGCGAGAGCAAGAAAAAGGTTTGTTTTCTCCAAGTAATTTATACTTGATGAGAAGGTCTAGTGCCGAACTCCGGGGAAGGGCCCTCCCACAGCAGTATACGTCACACACTCTAAGCATTGTGGGAGATGCTGGGGATGGTCAACGAGAGGCAATTTTCTAATTATTTTTTAATGTTGGCCAGTCGGATCACGCCGTTCATTCAGCACCCACACACAGTATGCCGATCTCTACCCAGGAGAGATTAGCGGCCAAACTGCGAATATTAGCATCTGGGAGCGCACAGAGTGGCCGCTAGCATTTCTGCATTACCACACCAACTTCCAATTTCTGACCAGTCACAGAATAGTAACCGGACACCACACGAGAAAAAGGTTCTGCCCGGTTGATGTGTCGAGAACAAGCTGCGAAAACTCCTAAACGAGGGCCGCCAGAACAAAAGAGAACAAACTTCTCGCTTCTCACAGAAGAATGTAACAGCCTTTACTCTGGCACTCACGTTGGCCAAAAGTTTACCATGAAAACATGTCCCAGTTTGATTCGGTCGCAATCTCTTTGCAGGAACAACAATTTGAAAAATAAAATTTACTAGATGATAATGTTCGATTTGAAAGACTTCCAGTGCTTCACTTCATTTTCAGGTTAGAATAACCTCTGTACAGTATTGTATAAGGGGGCAGCAGCTGCAAATTAACGTCAGCCCCCGAGACGATGAAATTGCAGCAGTTTGAAGTGATTTGGTAGAAGTTATTGATCAAGCTCTGTCACTGTTCTCAGCCTTGAATCTGTGTTCTCTCTTTTCAGGCGGACTATTTCAGCTGCGTCGCTACTGTGTTGTACACTCGTAAGGAGAACTGTCTGTACCAGGCTTGTCCATCTGCAGACTGCAATAAGAAGGTCATCGACCAGCACAACGGACTGTACCGCTGCGAGAAGTGCAACAGAGAATTCCCTAACTTCAAATACAGATTCTTACTTTCTGTAAGTGCGACATGCACACGGTACAGTGCACATCGCTAATGCATGTCACATGCAGCGATGACTACCGCAGCCTCCGTCGTCACGCACACACGCATAAATAATCACTCATCCCTTCATCGTCTCTGTCTGTGTGACTCTCAGGCCAACTTGGCAGACTTCGGGGATAACCAGTGGGTGACATGCTTCCAGGAGACAGCTGAGGTCCTGCTAGGTCACAGTGCAGAAACGCTGGGACAGCTCAGAGACACAGTGAGACACACATACGGATACATGCTACCATACACAACTCTCCTTAAACTAGTTTCTTTGCATCTGACATCTAAAAATTGCTTTGGCAATTTTGCCAGACTACTTCCTGTAAACCGCTCCGTGGCCCTGGCTTTGTTTATTTATACCTTGTTTTCTTTGTTCTAAAGGATGAAGCGGCGTTTGATGAAGTCTTCCAGAAAGTCAACTTCACGACTCACATCTTCAAAAACAGAGTCAAGCTGGAGACGTATAATGTAAGTAGCTATAACCGGGGGCGCATCAGAATTTCGTACAATGCAGCGCAGTTTAGTTTCCCAGGAATAAAAGAGCAGGGTTTAATGACACACAACGGCGCTCATGATTGTCCCTGCGCGCATTTTTACTGTGATATTGACTAATGTGTGTCAGTCACAAACGGTTGTCTTATCGCTGTTCTGAGCAAACACACCAGCAGGCATTTTATTTCTCCCGTACAACAGTAATGGTTCTGGAAAAATAGGCTTTCGAAATAAACAGGCTTGCAAATAAGTAGCATTGTTGTATAAGCAGTAAATGGCCTCATTTAGGGTCAATTTCACAATCAAACAAAAAAGCACTGACTGCTCCGTGTGTGTGTTTGTGTGTGTGTAAACCATTTATTTCATATACAGACAGCGACCACATTTCAATTATGAAATTGTAATTGCAAATTGCAGCACTTAGTGTTTGTCTATATTTTTTTATAGATTCATGTAGCACTCACTCACTCACTCTGCCGTGTCTTCCAGTGCCACATAAAGTAATAATTTCAGCAAACTCAGGTATCCTGCAAGTATAGGCGTTAGGTACTCTCTCCAAATTGTCATTAACCTAAATGGGCTTTATCTTTTACAAACACTCGTTGTTTCATGCTATACGCGTCCCTTTGTGTGGATGCATGATACACTGCGGTGTGTCGGTTTAATTAACACACTACACGCCGTCCAGGAACTTGTAAAGCCAAGGCTCATCGTCACTTGTTATCTTTTGCAGCCACAAAACAAGATGCGCAACTGCGGCGTAATCACAACACACTGTCAGTCACACAACATGAATCAGAAATCATTTCAATTAGCATCAGGGTGACGGGGGAGCTGTTATATAGCCAGTGCACTTTGGATAACAGAAAACAAATACAGCTGTGGATTCATTTCTCTTAATTAGGCACTAATTAGCATTTAGCTATTGTCTGTCTAAACCTAATTAGCTTAATTATTCAGAGGGTAATTTGCTACAAGGGGCACATACCGAGAGTCTGAGTGGAATGATTGAGATGTAGGATGAGCTCTGAACGGTTTGTGTCCTGACCTCAGGAAATCCTATAAGGACCAAGAGTTCATGAGCCTTTAGTCACAGTCTGGAAAATTATGCGAGGGCTCATCAGGGAGGACGAGCCTTTACATGAAGTTGAGGGAAAGTCCTGCCATTCCACGTCTATACACAAGAACGCGCATTTCCTGCAGCGGCTGTCTAGATAAACACTCAGGGATTTTTTATATCTGTGAAGTTGAATCTTAACATGCGAAGTGAAGTGAGTGCTTACAGTAAATGTCAGCATGCCGTTGATGCTTATCATCTTGGAAGAAAAAGCCCGAAGCCCCATTAGCAGCAGCATAATGCTGAAGGCTGCAATTTTCATTACAATGCACAGCTCTGAAGTGTTGGTCAGAACAAACAGCAAACTGATGATTTGGCTTTTATAACAGCCGGTGCTGGAGCTTAAAATAAAGTCACGAGGGCTGCGTTACAGGACGAGTTGTGGTCACTCAAAAACAAATACTTCATAACCTTTAGAGCATGAATGTTACCTGTGAATTGTGTTCTCGGCCAACATGAATATTCACAGAAAATGTCATGGCAGTAAAATTGTGACACAGACTCTGCCTCCAAATGGTTTCATTCGGAGGCAGAGTCTGCCCCCACCCCCCGTGATATTTATGATGAAGTGAAAAATTTCATCAAGGTCCGTGTCCATGAGTTGTGATGTGTTTGCTAATGTTTTCAGAAATGGAGGAGACGGTAAGTTAATATATGGTAATTGCGTTTTATAGACTGTGTGATTTTAAAATATATTATACATGTCTGAGGAAAATGTTGACATTCCCAACGGCCTCATCTTTTTCAGTATACACTGATCAGCCACTACATTAAAACCACTGACAGGGGAAGTAAATAACATTGACCATCTTGTGATAATACAGTGTTCTGCTGGGAAACTTTTGGGCCTGGCATTCATTCATGTGGATGTTACTTAGGCATGTAGCATCCACCTAGACCAGACCAGGCACCCCCACCCCATATAGCAATGACACTCCTTGATGGCAGCAGCCGTCCCCAGCAGGATACAGCTATGAGAGAAGATTTATTACAGTGGCAGCTACCCTCAATCACAAGTTAATTGGAGAATACAACATACAAATGGATTTTTCAAAGATGATTTTTCAAAAATGCCTGTGTTTCTCAATGCATGCTTGTATTTAGAGCAGAAGTGATGCAGATGTTCATGTTTAATTTAGTGTTCTAGTTGTCAAAGTAATATAACCGTATTATTATAAATTAACTCCAATTAGCACATATGGAAAAACATTATCTGTCAACCACATAAAAACTGATTCTGTGATAATTGTATTTCGGGAAGTGGCAAGAATTGTTCCAAAGCCCCATAAGAGAGTTTTCTAATTGTTTTCTATTTTATTCAGTGAAAGTAGAGATAATGAGCTCAGTACAGATCCATGCTCTACACAAGGCTCATCACTGTACTCAGGTTTTATTTTCAGAAGGTGTGAGTCAAAGTTTACAGGTTTGTTTTTTTCTTTTTTCAAAGCTCATGATTCAGAAAGACAGAAAACACACACACACACACACACAGAGTTCATGATTTACTTGTTCAGTTCCTCTTTGTTCCTCAGTTCCTTCCCAAAGACTTTCAGAGTGTGACGCGAGACAAAAAAGATCAGACGTCTGCCACAATGTTTCCGTAAAAATAGAGCAGTGCGATGAAACGTTGGAGCTTGACAAGATTAATGAAGTTACAAAATTTGTGCGTTGTCATTTCTCACACGAGGAGAGCAACCTTGCTTAGGATCATATTTTAAACTTTTCTTGCATAGACACCAAGTTTGTCTTGTTACGGGGCCGAGCACAGATGATAAACTACCAGTTTTTAGGCTTAACAAGCACAATGTCATCAACTGGAAATGTTAAACCACGTGAGTGTGTAGAGGTGTGTTACACAGTTGGTGATTTCAGCGCCCAGTCAGTCTTCCTATCTGTCATTATTGCTCTGGTTTATAACAGATTTATTGTAGATTTTTTTCGACTTTGTTATTGATATTGAGACTTTACAGCAACAGAAGGAAATTTGGTTTGCAAAAGTAAGAAATGTCAGTATATTCACATGGATAAAACAATTAAATATTGATTATCTTGTTCCAGTGGTGAGTACCTGATGATGAACCACAACTCATTAACAGAGTGCCGGTAGTCCAATGCTCGTCAGTGCACGGGAGCGATGAAAAACACCCCGTCTGGTCTGGGCTAAAGGCCGTGACACACTAAGCCAACGGTCGGCTGTTGACCAGTGTCGAGCCATTAGTGAGGAGCATCTGTGGAAGAGGGGTTACTGTGGCAAAAGTGTCTAGAGGCAGTAATTGTTTAAATGTTAAGAGAGTCTCTCCTGAAAGACATTTACAGTGATGTGTCTTGTTGTACGCCATGAGAAGAGACAAAGAGTCGAGTAAAGAATGAAAAAGGAGAGGAGATCAAACTCCCCACTCGCTAGAGTATTCTCATGACGGTGTTAGGTTCAAAAAGGTGTCTGCTAATTGGGAAATGTTAATATTTTATTTTTGGAACGTGTCCATGTTGGCATACCATTAGGTTTGGAAAAACATTTGACGATGACAAGTATCGGTGGTTGAGAATGATCGGAGGCCAAGAAATAACCCAACAGTTGGATGGTATCTCTAATAAGCCACACAGAAAGGGATGATCAACAGGTCAGGAAGGTATATAAGGTGAGAAGGGTTTGACTCAGATTGGGGATTGATATAATTCTTCATGGACCAGCCTCAGTTTTTCCGTATTGTCCTGCAAATTACTGAATCTACTGCATCATCTCAGACTCTGATTGAACTTTGTGTTTGCTTCACTTCAGTTGGCTTTTCCTCCAAGGCTTCCATTGAAGGAATAATCCTCCACACAGGAAACGATTGTTTTGTATATTTGAGATGAGTACTTAAGGTGGAGTGATAGCTACGCTAAAGTGATCTCTGAAAGCGCAAAGTAGGTATGACTGGTAACGTAGGCAGAAAAATAAAACCGTCACATTATATTGATAGTTTATGATGTCAGTGCAGATGACAGCTATTTGTTATCCGGTTCACACATAAAACCTGCCGACAAAACAGATGTAAATAAAAATTCAAGTGTTGAGTTTAATACAGTTCCATCTAAACTGTCATGTTTCATTAAGGTGGAGCCTCACAAAGAGCTACAGCGTTTGCAGTGAATGAGAAACCTGAGCTACAGACTCCCATCCCTCTGCCACAAGTGCTGGTAACAGAATTCAGATGGTGGTGAATTAGATTTACTGAGCACAGATGAGTGCACTTTTCATATAAGCATCTAATTTGCATTTCCTCCAAACACTATCCAAGAGTATTGATGCACTTAGCATCTGGAGAAGTGTATTGGGTTTCTTGCAATAACCGAGTCCCAGTCTTGGTCAGCCTTTGAATATATTCCTGGCTGGTTGTTCATCTTAGCGGCAGAAAAAACAGATGTGCACCTGCAGGAGAGCCTTAAATGTACGTGTGCATATGTCCGTGCTCGGGCGAGCGAGAGTACAAGCGCGTTTGTT
This sequence comes from Chelon labrosus, assembly GCF_963514085.1. NCBI lineage: Eukaryota > Metazoa > Chordata > Actinopteri > Mugiliformes > Mugilidae > Chelon > Chelon labrosus. The sequence continues at coordinate 13,836,375 of NC_140350.1, read as the reverse complement.
GCAAGTGAATGGATTGATTTTACCTCATTGAATGCATTAGTGTCAGAGGGGACCTGCTTTTCCTTCCTTATGTTGACAGACAGCCCATCGAGAGCCAAGTACACACTTAACACAGTCACTTTACGTCGGCTACAAATCATACTCTGTGCCTGTCCGTCAGATTATATGGCACAACGTTGTGATCTTTACGTCATGCCATTTGAAGCCTTATCAACACAGCCATTTAAATAATCAGTATCATAGTTCATATTCACAATGGCTACATTCATAGACACAACGCAATAACACAGTCGGGATAAAAATGCCTCATGTAAACACCTCTGTTGGAGCAGTCTGGCCCGATTAGAAGGAAGTTTCAGTCAGATTCATGGGGTTGGTGTAAGTCTTTTGACAATGGGTTCATTAGAGACTAATACCAATGTAAACACTTAATCTGCTTGTTTGACATCACAGCAATCAGAGCCAGTTTGTTGTAAACCAACACAAATCCACGGGACTCTCATATGAGGTGCATGACTACGTCGTCGTTACTTTTCTGTCCACAGAGACAGATTATACCCTTTGCTTGAGTATAATCAGTTCTCAACAAGTGACTCCAGACCAACTTTCCAACACAAAACATTCGTACAAACAGATGGTTTGCATCTCTGAACCTCCTCAGTTAAACTTTCCTCCATGTGTTCCATCTTCATTGATCCAAAGCAATCAATTGCGGAGATGGAGAAGCAGCCGTAAATACGCTACTGGCTACGTTCCCGTCGAGGGGCACGTCAGCTATGGAGTTAGGGTCTGCGCTGTCGCCGTAGCTACGCCGTCAAATTGACGCAGAAGCCTAAACCACCTATCCGTCTCGGTCAAACTAGTGGATTTGCGGCCATCGCTGTCGCAGAGCCACCCCACCAGCTCAGCTAAAAACTAAACGTTCCCCTTTAGCCCAGTTTTAGTTACAGCTTTGTTATTTTATTTCCTCCACAGGCATCTTCAGTTTTATGTCATTTTATTGTTCAGTGCAGCACAGCATACTCATTAATTCTCTTTATGGCATCAGTAAGAGGGCTGGGTTGCATCTGTGAAGCTGTGTGTCCACATGTTGTTTTCAGGGCGCAGGCATCAGGGCGCCGTGTTGTTTATTTCCTCGGGGAAGAACCCCTACTTCACCCCACTGTCTGAAAGTGAATTAGACAAGCGGGGTGAATGTTCAGCCACTGAGTAATTGTTTCCTCCAGATGTGGTTGGACCGTTAGCCGGCGCACATTAAACAAACGGGCCTTCTTTCTCACAGAAGACCATGATTTTTAAACAAGTTGTCACCTGAAGTGGAACCTCCGTCTCGATGGCGCCCTGTATGGCTTAATTTGTCTGCAGTCCTCAGGTAGAGGCAAAGTTAACATACTAATGGAGGTGTGGAGTCACATGCGGTATGATAATGGACAAATGTTAAATCCCTGATGCTGGTTATGTTGTTTGAATTGCTAATTGATTAATGAACTGTCATAGGATTAATCCTTCTAATAGAGGCTGCGATTATAATGGAAATGAGCTTTTGGCTCTACGTCTTCATGAGGAACCACTTCATCATTTGATGGCACACCGATCAGGCATAACATTATGACCACCTTCCTGATATTATTGTGCCTCCAAAACAGTTGGGACAAGTTTCTGTAACACAGGCAGGTCTTTTTGTACAGATCTCAGTGTGCTCTTGTACTGGGACTGCATACATTGATCAGGCGTAACATTCTGACCACCTTCCTAATATTGTGTAGGTCTCCCTTGTGCCTTCAAAACAGTTGTGACTCATCAGAGAATGGACATGGGCCTTCTGAGGGTGTCCTGTGGTGTCTGGCAACAGGGTGTTGATAGTGGGGGCATTTGAGGGGAGGGGCCTCTGTGGATCATCCCACAGATACTTGATCAGTTTGGGATCTAGTGAATTTGGAGGCCAGGTCAACACCTTGTTCTGTTCTTCATGTAAGAGTCGCAACTTTAAGTTGATGTATTGGGAGCAGATTAAAAAAAACGATGACTTTGACAAGTGACTGCATCAGATCAACAGTAAGTCTTGTGGGGTGTTCCTGCTCCACTGTGCTTAGTGTCCACCAAAAGAAGCTTTAAGGGAGGACAGCCAGCGAAGACTGATCCCACAGAGGAGCTGCTGTAGGACATATTGTTGAAAACGTCAGACCCGCTGACAACTTCGGCGAGATTTATGCTACATAGCTCCATACCTTACGCGGTAGCCTGACATGCACCTCACCAGAGATGCGACTACACGTCGCAGCGACACAGGCCATCATAAGAGCTGTAACTGGTCTGAAATGCATTTTCTTTGTCCACGTCTCTCAGCGGCTGGACAAGCACAGGAAAATCTCCCTCGTTCTGCCTCACCTCAAAGGTCAAACACACCAATTACTCTGACGTCTTTTCTCTTTTGTGTGTTGCAGCGATTTCAGTCAAACTTATTAGCCCTAGCTCCGACTGGTGCCTTCAGTTCCAGCTGCCATTGTTTATAGTCCGTGAAGAAACTCCACACAGTAGCAAAGAAATCCCACCACCAACTAGCTGTAATTACACAACAGTACTGCCATAGCAGTGCTCTGTAGGAGTGTAAACCAATCTGCTGTTAATGACTTGGTTCTCAATTCCAGAGCTAATGCGGAGTCCATTACTTCATGAGTCAGAGCTGATTTGTTGGCACGAGGCGGACCTACACGATTCTAGACAGGTGGTTTAAAATGTTGTGGCTGATCGGTGTATATGTCACCGGTGGTGGCTGTTACTACAGATTGTCGAGACTCACTGTGACACAGAACTGTGTGGGGATTCAGTCTGCTTAAAACTGCACATATTATTATTCATTTCCATGTGGCATTGTGTTTGTACGTTTCATCCTTAAATTATCAACAGTGGTGTGTGATAAGTTGAATTTTGTCAGCGTTTACCTCGTTCACCGAAGAGAAAAACACTTGTTCGCTTTCAGAGATGGAAGGAAAATGTCACCTTTCATGCTCTGTTTGCCCCTCAAATTGTGTTTATCGTAGTGATATTCACAGTTCCCGAGTTGGGAGACTAGTTTGAAGCCAAGTGGGGTTACTTCCAAATTACGTTCGGTCAATTCAGGGCCACGTTTATAATGCCGATGCTACAGTTTGAGTTTTGCTAAACACTCTGATGATATATTAGGCTTCGGTGTGTTAGGACAGAGTCTGACTGTGAAGAAAAATCCTTAAATTCATCACCCTTGCGTACGTTCTAGTAACATTTGTTTCACACCATTAAAAAAAGCCACTCGCCCCTAGACTACATTAACTGTATGATACATTTTCAGACATACCAGAACAAGCACTAAGCAATGCAAATCAACATCAACATATTAAATACTCCGTTAATTATGCAGTTCTGCTCGAGCTAACGACATGATGGCTCACTCTTGCCAAAAGAACTGAAATTAGACTGTTCATTAAAATCCACTTGGCTTTACACGGATTTTCGGATTCTGGCAAAAAAGGGGTTTCTGGGACATAGTTGCGGATATAATTGAAAAACTGAACAAGGACTTGCCTGGGTTTTGCTCTCCCTTATGAAGGGTTGCCATAGTTTAACAGATTCTGGGACTATTGATCCTACAGAAAACCGTGTCGGCTGGCAGCACACACCAGCTATTAGACGGAAAGCCACGTCGTCTCCCAGAACCAGCTCTCCACTATCAGAAGATTCACTTCTGTCGCTTTCATTTTCTTGAATTATGCTCATTATAGCGTTAAGATTTGTCTCTTTATCAAATGCTACTGCGTTTAACTCTAAATTCTTCTTCCCTCCTCAGGATGAGAGTCGTGTGAAGGTAACTGTTTTGGAAGTCCAACCCGTCGACCACAGGGAATACTGCAGGAGACTCCTCAGTAACATTCACAAACTGTCAAGCTGTACTTGGTCCCAGTGATCCAGATGGCTGCATGGTAATTAAACACGTCTTCGACTGGACTGTGACTGGTGTCCGACTCTTTCCACCTGTGAGATAACAGCATATCTGACTAAGGCAGCAGAGGGGCGTCCACTGATTCATCGGAACAAATGGCAGCCAAACAAAAGTCTGATATTTAGTTGTTCCCTTGCATTTTTCACATTGGCATTGTCATGGAAATGACTCTTACCTTTAATTTAACAGTTTTTTGCTTTGACTGTTTGTTTGCGCCATTTTAGACCCGCTTACATTTTTATGTCTTAACATTTACAAACTAAGATCAGTGTTTTCTCTTTCAATTACAGAAGTGAATCATCCCTTTGTTTTATAATTGCTGACATAGAAGAGTTTATTTATTTTTTATTGCTTTCTTTTAATGAGAGTGGCAGTGTGTCAGACATGCACGTGTTTAAACAGGAAGAAATGCAAAGGTTTGTTTTCTTGGCTGTCAAAAAAATAAACGAGAAAACAGGTGAAGGTAAAAGATGTCGTCTTTGTCTTTTCACTCATCTTTTCGCATGATGTCTGCAGGTCTAGAAATGTCTTAAAGGGGAACTGCTGTTTTTTTACAACCTGGACCTTATTTATGGCATAAAATACGATCATTTACTCACCCATATAACTTTGGTGTTATACGCAGCCTCTCAATAACGCGTTAATTGCAGTGAAACTCGTTCATTTCACCAATATTTTATTATGATACGCTCGTGCTATTCCCTGTTGAGTCTGGCGTTATCTGTTATCTATTCGTGGACGTGCAGCGGTTTGTCTTTGGCCAGCTGTTCCTCTCTCTGCCTCCGCATCCTCATCTGTATACTCAATATACAAATAGGAAAACGAGATGACATCATCCAGGTCAGAGGCTGGTAGGTCAATCTACAGACTCCAGATGATGATGACAGGTAAGTCTGGACTCAACGGGGAAAAGCACTAGCGTATCATAACAAAATATTGGTGAAATGAACGAGTTTCGCAGCAGATAATGCGTTATTTAGAGGCTGCTTTTCGGTGCCCCAGTCACTCCCACTATATGCAGGGTTCGTACGGGTGCTTGAAATCCTTGAAAATGCTTGAATTTTAATGTTGTGTTTTTAAGGTTTGAAAAATGCTTGAATTCTGACTCTACTGCTTGTAAATGCTTGATATTGTAATCACACATATTTCAAAACAAATAGTAATCTCACTCAATAGACCACTTATTAAAAAGATAGCAATAAAATTGTCAAATTAAAAAAAAAATGTTAACGCTCTCTCTGGCGGACTTTACATGAGCCTTCGTCTGTTTATGTGTGACGTCGTCCCCAAGTGGACAGAGAGTCGAACCGACATGGCGGGAGGGTGTCATTTTAATGAGCGTTGGCTCGACAACATAAAATACAAAACATTGAAATCTGGAAAGGATCGACATGGGGCTTATTGCAGAGTCTGCAAGAAGGAAATACGTCTTTTTGCTATGGGAGAGTCGGCTCTGTCAAGCCATATTAGTAAGCCACACAAGTAATTTACTGGCTACATGCTAATTGTTATGCTAATGTTACCCGCTAAGTTAGCTACATGCTAGGCGTACGTATGTCGGGCGGCCCCAGACTAAAGATTTTCTCGGTCGACAAGTGGTCAACTAAGCCCCCACCCCGTGGACGGACTGCTGGTTCCATTTATTTATTTATTTATTTACTTTGACCGCCGTGGAGGCTGAGTAACGTTAATAAGTTAGGCTACTGCCTGAGGCTGGCCGGTCGGGTTTTAATTACAGGCAGTAAGTTATGTCTGTATCACCAATAAACACAGTTGATGAGACTGAGATGGGGCTGTGACACCTGCCCGCCGGTGAGCGCTTTATGACGGGGGCTGGATCGGCAGCAACCGCTGCTCGTTTAAACAGCATTGGTACGTGTTCTCCAAACCAGACACGTCTACGCGATCGGTCGGCGCCCCGCCCCCCTGAAAGTCAAGTTAACTTTATTTTATATATCGGACCAGCGGAGGCATTTTCATTTCGGCGTCCATGTTAACCGATTGTGTTGTGCACACCAGACGCGAAGCGCCGCGATCGCCCGCGGTCGGTCTATTTTGTGCACGAGACGCGAGCGCGTCAATCCTTGCAGGAGGTCATGCAAAGAAACACGAGAGAATCCGGTCAATTTTCAAAATAAAACACCGCGATTGACAAATACGAGAGGCCAATGTGCGCAAAACTGTGGTTAAATAAAAAAAAAAAGTGAAATTGACATTTTTGCGTGGGCATGAATTTATCACATAATGCAATTTACAAGTGGTTATGGTACTGGAAAAGCTTGAAAACTGACCTTGAAAGTCCTTGAAAAGTACTTGAATTTGACCATGAAAAAGGTGTACGAACCCTGTATATATCTAATTATCTGACCAATGACTCCAAATAACACCAAAGTTATATGGGTGAGTAAATGATCGTATTTTATGCCATAAATAAGGTCCAGGTTGTAAAAAAACAGTAGTTCCCCTTTAAAACAGTCCTTAGATGGTATTAAAAAGTTGTCTAGCACTAATGCAGACTAATGCCACTTTATACACATGTAAGCTGCTATCACTGGTGATATAATTACATTGTGTTACTGCATATTTCACTTGGCTGTCACTTCCAGCACACAGCTCTGCAGTTTATTTATCCGTACGCTCTGATTTTCACTTTTCTGACTCCCTGGAAGGCTCCAGCAAGGTAATTATTTTCTTGGTTTTCCACTCCGTCAGACCTGCAGCAATGTTTAGGATTAGGAAGTTCATCATCATCTGCAGCTTATCCTTCTTCATATCATCAGGAAATATTCATGTCCACTAATGGGAAGTACCAAGTGCTCTGATAGTTTGATATAATGAGTCATTTTAGGCCGTATTACCCATCCATACAGTTTTATTTTATGTTGCGGCTGCCGTGTCCATGAATGATGCAGAAACCCACATTTCATTGACAAACCGGGCATCTCTCTGCTGCTCTGTATTACACCTGTAGTCAAACTGAATGTGTCTGTCAACTTTGCAGACGTCTTCTTGTTCACTGTGAGTGCACATTCAGACGCTGGAACACACGGCCAGCGCCTCGACTAAGGTGTGGCTCAAGGGCATGACACTGATTTATGTTGGCAGCAAGCCGCCTGCTCCGTCGGCGCCGTCTCCTGCCTGCTGCCTGCTGCCTGCCACGCTGTGTTTGGAGGTTTGCATACACTGATCTTTTTATCCCACTCACCTTTCCCTCTGCTTATTCTGTTATCAGCCTCTTTTTTTTTTTTATTATTTTTCTTTTGTTCACGGTGCTCTGAGGATGCAGTCTCTAATCATCACTTTAAAGAAAAACAGTCTGACCTAATGCATTAAACGTAGCAGCCTAACATTTACTAATGCAGGAAACATTTTAAATCCAAAGTATGAAAGGAATCAAGCGAATGATTAAAGGCTGCTTTTGATTCAAACGTTCCCGCATATTTTAAACCACTTACATCTGAAGTGACACGTTTCCTTTGCTCCAAAGCTTCGCCAGGTCAAAAAAATAAATAAATAAAAAATTAAATCCTGACATTCTTTTTTCTATTAATTTGCTGGAATAAGCGGGTGCAGTCAATGTAACACTCTGTTCTGCTCTGCAAATCTAAAAAGGGAGTCCATGAGATCAGGAAGTCATTTCCAACTTAAAGCCTTGCTGGTGATTGAGACTTAAGATGGAGACACGTCAGTCTGAGGCCTGAACCAGCCCCGAGGCGTTGCGGTGACACACAGTGAAGAGATTAGGAGAAATTCCTTTTTTTATTTTTTTTAATATTATCTTTCGAGCACTTTATCTTGACGTGCGAAGCAGCAGTGAACTGAATTGCGGCTACGGTTGGCATATCTTCTTTCTGGGAATGTGGGAGCTTCAGTCCGGCGAATATGTGGTTTGTGTCTATCTGCAGAATGTGCGTGAGGCTACGAGGGCAGCAAAATGGAAATGGGCTGCGGTTATCAGAGAGGTCGAGGCCCTGATCACAGACTATCTGTTCACGGTCCTATCTCGAAACACACTGTTGTTTAGTCAAGCTCGTCTGTGTTGGTGTGTGTGTGTGTGAGCGATGTTTAACAAAAGCAATGTATGCAGCAGCTATGTAGCCTCCAACATGTGTAGGCCAGTGCATATCTGCGCCTTTCATTGAGGAATCGTGTGCATGTGGCATTCAGACAGCCATGTCTAACAATGTAAAATATGCCCGGGCTGTGTTTTCAGTCATTGCCACGGTTACAAATGTCACTGGGATTTTTAATTTGAAGCTCCAGTTTTACTCTGGCTCTCGGTGGTCTCATTTACACTTGTCATTTCAAGTGCGGATCCGATTCAGCTGAAGCTGTTTGGTAAATGCCAACGATGTCAGGGGGAAAAAAAAATAAAAAAATACTTCTGCTGCTTAGTTTTTCAGTTCAGTTTTATTTATAATAGTGCCAAAATCGAAGATACAGACTGTCATCCCAATGCACTTTACATAGTGAGGTCAACACCTGACAGTATTTGTGAGATTAGAGAAGAGGAGTAAAGCCTTCTCTTTTAAAGGACCAGTGTGTGGAACAGAATACAGTATTCAGAATTATGTTTGTGTTTGTTCACCTGCTACTACAAATCACTGTGTTAATTGTGAGCTCAAAAAATTGGAAGTAGAAGACGGCCACTGTAGGTTCTCCAACCTTCAACCTTTTGAGTCACTCCCCATAGATCTCTTTACAGCCTGGTCTCTAATTAATGATTCCAGTAATGACAACTATATGGAGGCTGAATTTCTACATAACTAACCAGTTTAAATGACATCAAGGCTTAATACATACTCGTGAAGGTTGCTAGCTGCCTACCTCAGTTCCTCTCTCGCTCCACCTCTTACCACCTCATACCATCATACCATATCTGTATTAACTGGGAATTATTCACTGCTACGATGGTGGAGCTCTAAGCAACCGCACAGAGCTTCAAAACTGTTCTTCAGGAATCTCATGGGTGACGTCACTAAGGGTTCCTCCATCTTTACATACACTCAAAAGCAGTGGTTCCCCTACACGCTTGAAGAGAGAAGGATGATGAAGTGATATTTGGTTAGTTGCAATCTGCAACCTCACCACTAGATGTCACTAAATCCCACACACTGGTCCTTTAAGACAGAACCAGACTCATAGGCAGTTCATGCTTCTGTGTTAAGTTAGCGCAGAGGCTACAGCGACAACACAGAGCCTCGCACCATAACTGGCGTGCACCTCCCGAGAAATGTAACCGTGTCATGGCAACGCAGAGTGCAAGAGCTGTGATTGGTCTCCTTGGTAGTAGCATGTTTCCACTTTAGTATTCCGGCTGCTTCTCCATCTCTGCAATTTTCGAATTGATTGTTTGGGATCAATAAAGAATTGGTAAGGTTAACTGAGGAGGTTCAGGGATACAGAAATAGGACTCGTGTTCGGAGAAATTTCAGCGAAATTAGGCCGAAGTATCGTCGAAAGCTTCAGCCGTCATTGTTGAAAGTGAAGCAGGAAGTAGAAACAAAAATGAACCCAACTGGCAAAAAAGACACAGCGCTGGCTAGCAGAATGAACCAGACTGACAAGGCACGATTATAAATGGCTCGCAGCGGTGTAGGCTACATGCGTAGGTTACAGCGTCTAGGTCCCACAGAGGCATAAACTCTGCTTCAGGGTTTGCAGCCTTCTGTCCACTTGATTGGTTGCGCTGAGAAGAGAGTGGCAAAAGAAAAGGTGGGAGACAACACGACCAAAAATGAAAACTAAAATTGTATCTGGGGCAATATTAGTCATAATAACAATAATGAACGAGTGAACAACAACAAAGAACCGAGCAGGCTCATGGGATGATGAGGCGCAGATTAGAGTGACAGCTAGCTTGATAAAAACCATCCCCAGACCAACAGACACGTCAATGAATCTCATTTATGAACGACAAGAACAACAAAAGCTCTGTGTGATGTCGGTACAATTGCGTTCAACCACTCAAGGCGCCTCTTCCCGTCACTTTAACAAGACGGGGAGAAATGACAGCAGCAATTTCAGTGTAACTTCGGCCGCCGCAGTCACAGACGGATTAAGTGTGCTAGCTGGAGTGAGATATGCAATTACCACCTCTCCAACATCTGGCTGGATCCACCTAGGGCGGCGGTTAGAGATGAATTTCCTGCCGCGCTGTTTGAGGGCTGCAGATTTCAGGGATAACCGTGGTGTCACGTATGTGGACTGCAGCCGCTTTAGAAAGACAAAAGTGCATTTACAAAAAAATACGTGTCCATGTGAATAATGAGTGTTTCTAATCTCTAAATAGAAAGTTTGACTGTGGAGAGAACCTAAAGGCTGTTTTTGGAACGTATAACACTACAAAAGCAGATGTTTCTTTGTGTTGAACCGAGAGGAACGTCGTAAACAAAAGACTCTGGGAAGACTTTGTGAACATAAAAGTGCTCCAGGGGGTCAGATTCAAGTTTATTATTAAAAATATATATATTGAAGGGAGCCAGCACACAGAATCTACATGTGTTGTTTGATGTGTGTAACTTTAAAAAAAGAAAATCTTGTTTTATCCACAACATGCCTCCGCTCACTGACAGGAAGAGGAAGACTGTGCTCCTCGCCGGTTTGCCAACTTCGTCTCTGCTGATCTTACAGAACATTTTAATAGACAGTTTGACTGCCTGTTTCTGTTCATGGATTTCACAGTGTTATCAAGGACACTTTTTATAGGCGCTGCGTTTTCTCTCTCTCTCTCTCTCTGTGTGTGAGTGTGTGTGTGCGCGGATGTATGCATCATCTCAGTCGTCCCAGTCGAAACGAGCTCCAGAGAAAGGCGGCAGGTATTCTGCAGCGTTCTCCCGTCTTTCATGTCACGTAGCGGGGCGCCGTATGTGCAGAGTTCCCTCTCAGCTCGTCTGAGTTGTAGGAGGCCGTTCTTTCCTTTTGTTCAGCCTCTTTCCTTTTTCTTTCACACATATAGCTCAATCCCCACTTCAACGCCCTACTCATTCCATTATTCTCCTCATCTGTCTTTTCCTCTGCCTCCCTGTCCACCTACGGTACCTTTTGTTTTTTCTCCCCCCCCCATACTGTTTCCGCGGGATCGCCATCGTTTCTCTCTGAGCTCCTCATCGATTTATCTTTTTCCTACTCCGTGCTGCCTCTCATCTTCCCTTGTCTTTGTGTCTCTCCTACTCACCACCAGTTAAACCGACCTTCCCTATCGCTCTCCCTCTCTCTCTTTCTCTCTCTCTCTGCCATAAACAGATTTGGCCCGAGGGTATTTATGTTTTTTTTTTTTTCTTTTTTCTCCTCTGCTCCTCTTGGAGAGCCAGAGGCCATGCCGACACCAAGGCCAGCCCCGGCACGGTCCGCGCTACGCGTCCATACTTATGCATGATATCTCTTCGGAGAAAGAACATTTTTAAATTACCAATTAGAGCCTGTTTACAACGCTGTGAACATCACGAACTGAGGCGTGCGACGTATCGTAACTTAAATTACTGCACTGGATGCAGTAACTACATTAAATTTTAGGTGCCCCTTTAGGTACAGCAGATTGATATTACACTGGCATGTTTATACGGCATGCAGATTTAATAATTTGGGGATTAAATTAAAGAACGCTCCCAGGAACGTTGAGAGTCTCCTCAGTCTTCGCTAGAAATGAAATCTCACGCTGACACTAGATACGTTATCACACATTTGTCATGGATTTATTCAGCCTTTTGGGAACACGCGATAGGCTGAATATTCATCACGTGTTCGACTCTGTCAGGTTTCAGTTGATGTTGATTTCGGCGGATTATTCTTTAGTGTAATTCTGTTTACTGTTTAGTGTTATCCGTTCATCTCAGTGTGCGAATTTTGGGTTTGATATTTGGGTGATGTCAGATCCCTGAGCAGCAGGAGTTATTTTTTAATTACACTCTTTGAGGCATCTGATCATCCTGCTTGTAGTCTGTGGATTTATTTGTTTAGCGTTTTTCACATAGATTATTTTACAAGAGACTGAACAGCTTTGAGCCACAACACACATTAGAAATAAGATTTTAGTTTTTGGTGGCAGATGGTTGCCTTTACTCATACTCATCAAGTCACGTGTGGAATGGTTTGACACATACATCGATCAGGCATAACATTATGACCACCTTCCTAATATTGTATAGGTCTCCCTTGGGCCTCCAAAACAGTTTTGACTCATCAGAGAATGGACATGGTCCTTCAGAGGGTGTCCTGTGGTGTCTGGCAACAGGATGTTGTTAGTGGGGGCCTTTGGGTCCTATGGGTTGAGGGGAGGGGCCTCTGTGTATCCGCAGATACTTGATCAGTTTGGGATCTAGTGAATTTGGAGGCCAGGTCAACACCTTGTGCTGTTTTTCATGTTTTTTGAGTTGTTCCTAAACCGTTTTTATGTGTGTGTGTCTGTGTCAGGCTGCATCCTGCTGGGGATGGCTGCTGCCATCAAGGAGTGTCATTGCTATGGGGTGGAGGTGCCTGGTCTGGTCTAGGTGGGTGGTACATGTCTAAGTAACGTCCACACGAATGCCAGGTCCAGAAGTTTCTCCTGTCAGTGGTTTTAATGTTGTGGCACCATGGGTTATGCTAACTTCTCTACCCCCACTGTAAAGATTTAGCGCAAAGTTAGCATGATGCACAGAGTCACATTAGCTACATCTATGTGCAATACATCCATTTCATAATAAGAAATATTATATATATATTGAAAAATCCAGAAAATACTTGATCAGTATCGGGTATTTTCCACTGCTGGTACTGTTTGGTTTTCAAATCGAGGACTGTTTACTGGAAAACCACCACAAAGGCAGATTTGTGTAGTTTGGTTTGTAGTTTGGATCAAAATTAAAGCAGAGCTCAAAGCTAGCTGTGGTCACGTTTTCATTTTTGGCAAGGTAGGGACTACTGTCACCTTCTCACAGCAAATCTGCAGAAATGGGCTCCTGGGGTGGATGGTTGGTCAACAAAACATTGGACTCTAACAGCTGTTAAACTGTCTTCGTGCAAAGAGTATTTCCTAATGCTTGAAACTTGATGCAGACTTCTTCCTTTTTGACTAATGACTCCCTAGAAATCCATTCTCCCTCAGAGCTAGGATGAGAATTTGCTGCACTCGTAGTGTTGATGAAGAACAATGGCAAGTTTAAGTGCAACAGAACGAAACAAATGTGTGAATAGCTGGCATTACTCAAAACACTGTGTTATATTTTGGTCTACTGTGGCGGCTGTCCACGGACAAATTGGTGTCTCTGGGCTCTGTTGTAAAGAATCAGCGGTGCAGAGCGCGGCGCTCACGCTGTGACAGCTGACTTTTTGGATATTTCATTGCTGGAGGCATGCGGCCCAATTGACGTGCAGCTGGAAACAGGGTGTGATTATGAGAAATATATTATCAGGATGTGGTGGGGGCTCGTGTCAGTCATCATCAATCAAATTTGCTTTTTTTTTTTCTCCTTTCATTTCTGGAGGTTTTTGTTGCTGCTTCATGGATCTCAGTCTGTGATGCAGAGAACAGTCAGGAGTGGATTCACTTCTCTCAAGAGGAAACTGATGTTCTTGTGTGGGAGGAGCAGAACTGCCACGAGTGAATGTGCTGCACCTTTAATCAAATTAAATTATAGAAATATGGTTAACTGTTACAAGACGCAGTCTGGTGAGCTCTGGAGAAACAGAACCAGCGGCAAACCTTCAGTTTCTTCTTTTTCAGACCGTGTTTAACGTCTCACTGTTAACTCAGGGACACATTTTGTCCAGTCGTCTGTGAAGTTAACTCTGTTGAGTGGTCCCTGCTTTCTCATCTGCTCGTTTTATCCTCGTGTTTCCGCACTACTCCTCGTGATTCCTGTTTTGGTCCCAGTTTTGTGAGTTTTTGTTGGAGTCCTGCCTCTCTTTGTGTCTGGGTCATATCTAACCGCCACAACTTTACAGCGCCACCTAATGTCGCCCATGTCGCGGCCAAAAAGTTGCACTCGAACGCACCGCGAAGACCTCAGACAGCCGACAACTATAATGTATGTTTTACACTTGCATGAGAGGAAATAGGAGAAACCAGAGGAGCTATTATTATGTGGCAGGCTACGTCGGTCGGTTTATAGTTTCTTCATCCTTGATCACATTTGAACATTCAGATGAGATAAAGATGGAAAACAAGCCGTGTTCTCTCTCTCGCTCTCTCTCTTTCTGTGTGCGCCCTCTTGACTTTGTCGCTCGCTCGCTTTTGTCACTTCCGTTTTCCCTTCCTGTGAGCTCTCTCTCACCGACGGGCTCTGGGCGCTGATTCAGCACGCTCAACCGTACAAAAAGCCACCAGAGGTCCCGGCTAGTGCCAGCTCTGCGGGACGCACCTCAGAAAATGAAACCCACTCTGACAGGCTAATTTCGGGGCGTTCATGGTCCTTCAGTGTGTATGAGTTTCAACATCACACTTTTGTACAGTAAGCCGTAGAGTGGACCACCACTATCAGGTGCAGCTGAAAAAAAATAAATTAAGTCTGAAGTATGTTTTTGCTTTTCTTTTCTCTTCTTAACGTACTAGCTGGCCGTTGGCTGTAGTCTTTGTGGTGTGTCCAAGGGCAGCTTTTTGGCCCAGACACAGATGGCGTGAGGCGATGTCACAGTCGGCGTTTGTTTCCGTTGTCCTTCACCTTGCTCAAACTCCTTGATCAGAGGGTGATTTTTCTGTCATACTGAGAGGGGTGATGTATACATTGATTAATTCAATAGGGAAAATATGGACTGATAGCAGGCGGCACAGTGGTGTGGTGGTTAGCCCTGATGCCTCACTGCAAGTAGGTTCTGGGTTTGAATCCATCGAACTCTGTTTACATGTTCTCCCTGTGTCTGCGTGGGTTCTCTCCGGGTACTCAGGCTTCCTCCCACCGTCCAAAGACATGCTTGTTAAGTAAACTGGTGATTCTAAACTGGCCGTCTGGTTGTCTCTCTCTCTGTGTTAATCCTGAGATAGACTGGTGGCCTGTCCAGGGTGTACCCCGCCTCTCGCCCAATGGCAGCTGGGATAGGCTCCCTTGCCCCTACGACCCTCCAGAGGACAAGCGGTTACGGAAAATGAATGAATGTGTAATGACCGTGTAAATACTCAATCTGATCGTCAGATTAAAGGGAAACTACCATTTTTTTACAACCTGGACCTTATTTCTGGCATAAAATACGATCATTTACTCACCCTTATAACTTTTGTGTTATTTGGAGTCGTTCAGACAATATATAGATCAGCATATATCCATATAGTGGGAGTGACTGGGGCAATGAAACGCAGCCTCTAAATAACGCATTATCTGCCAATATTTTGTTATCGTACGCTAGTGCTATTCCCTGTTGAGTCTGGAGTTACCTGTTATCTATTCGTGGACGTGCAGCGGTTTGTTGTTCTTTGGCCAGCTGTTCCTCTCTCTGCCTCTGCATCCTCCTTTCAACAAGCTCCTCATCCGTATACTCTGGCTCAAAGCGGTAAGGACGTCCATCACAAACATAGTCGTCGTCCACAACCGGATGATGATAACAGGTAAATCCGGACTCAATCGGGAATAGCACTAGCGAATCATAACAAAATATTGTTGAAATGAACCAGTTTCGCGGCAGATAATGCGTTATTTAGAGGCTGCGTTTCGGTGCCCCAGTCACTCCCACTATATGGATATAGGCGGCGCTCCGCTGGATCTAAATATCTTCCGAACGACTCCAAATGACACCAAAGTTAGATGGGTGAGTAAACGATCGTATTTTATGCCAGAAATAAGGCCCAGGTTGTAAAAAAATGGTAATTCCCCTTTAAGCTTTTAACATATATACTCCTTTCTGTCTGTGTTTCCTGCATATGGAGTAAATATCTGATGATGTGATTTCACAGGCAAAATAACAAGTTTTTCAAATATTCTTTTTCTTCAAATAAGTGAAAAAGTTGGAGGGAAAAAATCCTCTTTTTGTTACATTTCCTGCAGATTCGACTCTCCAGTGCAGGCAGAACCACTTTGCACATATCAAAAAAACATGTATTCTGATCTTTTGGGGCATGTAGCCTTACCATATCAATATATCATATTAAGGTGGAATCTCGTTTCGTTGAAGGAATACTGCGCATCTAAATGTAGCAGACGTTGATCCTGCACCTGTGCATCAGCGAATCAAAGACCAAATTTTCAGGGAGTTTCACTGCCCAAGGTCCGTTGCAGTTAAATGAGGTCATTTTAACTTGATAGATGAATGAATGAATCCTCCGACCTTCACCATCAGCAGATTTCAGCTCAGCTCAACACATGTGGGAGGCTTAGGCTTGAACTCACTTACCCACCATCATGAGTTGTGTGATTTTTCCCTGAAATGTTCACTTAAGTTGTCGTCTATATATATATATAAAAATGAAATAACAAAAATTGGCACAGACAAGAACCCCAACAAAACCACCTGCTGTGTCGCTGTACACCCTGGGTGTGTGACAGGTGGGTGGCATAAGCTCTAATACCTGTGATACATGCCGTCCAAATTGCGTTGCCTCTCGTGATTGCTGCTGCTGCCGCTGCTATTCATCCACCTCTCCCCACTTAAGATGCAGTCGAGTTCAAAGTAATTCGGCAAAATATCAGTGGGTGGGAAAACAAGCTGTGTACAGCTAAAGAGAATGTCACTTCAGCAGCACAAAGTACACAACGTCTTCTTCTTTGATGAACGTTTCCTTCTGTAATTGTTGAACGGCCGGACGAGCATGCTGCTGCTGTGAGAGAGAGAAAGACTGACGTTAAAACCGTAACCGGGCTAAATGTCTGCGTGTTCATGGATGTACAGCTCAGTGATGCTTTAATGTTTTTAATTCGGAGATTAACAAAAATGGGTTTCGGCAGCTTTTTGCTCTGGATAATCAACAGCACTTTATGGACTATTTCTTTACTAGAAAGTAGTTTCTTGTGAAGATGAATTATTCATTGCAGCAAGGTTTTAAAAAAAAAAAAAAAAAAATAATAACCACAATAATCTTTATTTAATCAGGTAAATCCCACTGAAACTGAGGCCTCGTTTACAGCGTAGACCTGAGTAAATGTAAATGAGATTAGATTAACTCACAGGATTGCTGGGGGCTCCGTGTCTGTACTTAGTGCAAATTAGCGCTCTAAGCTTAACGCTACCATCAATATGCTGACATGCCCACAATTACAATGTGAACGTGTTGATGTTTAGCTGCTATAATGTGCTGAATAACAAGAATATTACTAATAGTATATGCCGCCTTTAAATGAAGCTTGTGAGTCACGGTTACGACGCGGGAGGTCGTGCATACACAATGCTCAAGCGGTACCGTCGGCCGTAAGTCATTCCCAACGGCCTCATCCTTTCAAATTCAAAGGCATAATGAAAGCACGAGGCTGCTGGGAATATCAACATTTTCCTCTGACGTGAAATTAAGAAGAAAGCTGTGCACAAATAAATTACAATATATTAGCTCAGACATGAGGCGTCCGTTCTTAGAAACTTTTCTAGTGAGTAAACACAAAACCATTTTGAGGCAGCAAAGATGCAACCACATCGTCTTTCCACCTAAACTGGGAAACATCCAGGACGACAAAACCCGAACTCTCCAATGTGGACCAATTTTTCTGTTTTTATAATAAGTTGTGGGAACCATGACTGGTGTCATTCCTCACCTGTCCAGCAGGCTGCCTCAGCGTGTTCCCTCCTCTGCACATCTGTCTCTCCAGCTCCCTCGTCAGCCTTCGTGACCTGCTGCCTGCCTCACCGGCTGCACCTCATTTCACCATTAGTTCCTCTGTATATATAGCTGACATTTTGCCTGCTGGCTTTTGTCATTGTCCGGTCTGCCTTGTCTGGTTTTTGGCCACCCAACCACCCACACCCTGCTCGTATTCTGCATTTGTGTTCCTGCTGTCAGTTTTGCCAAAGATTTTAGTTTTAGTACCTCACTCTAGCTCCAACTTCTGAATTTCAGTCCTGCTATTAGAACTCCGCCATACTCAAGGTGGAGGGAGCGTGACAACTGTGCGAAGATGCGGGGACGTATTTCAAAATGTAATCTATTCTTAGCTTTTATATTAATTCATGCTGCACTCATACAGCGGCTCAGTGTCGTTCAGCCGCTCCGTGCGATACCATCTCTGTGCACCTGTAGTGTCTTTAAGATGAGCCGGTAGATAACTGTCTGAAGCCTCTATCTTCGTAACCTTGAATCTGATCACAGGGAGATGGCTGCGATAACTTCCTCTTGTTTGTTTTGCTTACCTACGGGATTAGATACACCCACTGGGATAGTGCTACTTATTCTACTTTTCCATTACCAGGCAGAAAGAGGAGAAGAGGAGGGAGCGCCGTCACTGAAGTCGACATAAATGGCTGTCATTTAGCTAATCAGAGTGTTTTCCACCTTCACGTTGCCTGGTTCAAACTCATTCAGGCCTCTCGCGCGTACGTTACATTCATATGATAATATTGCGTGTACGCAATATTCACTAAAATGAAATAAAATAGGTAGTCTCGATGCTTTTCCACTTTTTAATGTATTTTTTTTTTCATTTTCAAAGTGGATAAAAAGACACTGAATTATGTATGAGTCTGTCACAGTGATCGACCTTCTGCAAGCCCCTGCAGCTCTATAGAGGGTTTTTTTGGGAGCATTCCCATTTGTAGCATTTAGTCCATTTCCATTTAACCTTTCCAAACAACTCCAGAGCAATTTGTTCGAGACTCCGACGTGATCTGACCTTGACCGACAGGTGTACTCGCCAAGTCTGAGAAAATGTGAACAAGTCATGAGAACACTGCTGCTTGGCAAGCATTAGCGTCTAAAAGCTAGCAGTTTAGCAAGCTAACGAGTGGTTAACAAAAGTATTAGGCTGCCTGTCAGGAACATAGACGGTTTATAAATATGGACAATGCGTCGCCACTTCCGTGCATTGGCCAAACTGACGCTATTTTCCCAGGGATACGAGCAGCGCTATCTTGTGAGTTTGGAGCCAAAGTCTGCGCAGTACGGTCCGAGAGTGGAGCCACGCGGAGCCGTGATACCGATTACCCGGCCACACTTGAACTTGCATCAACATTATATTAACTACCCAAAATGAACAGAAACCATCCTTGAAAAAAATTATTTGAGGTGTATTTTAGTCTTTTAATTCAGCCCAAGTCCCATCCACTAACATGGAGGAGGCGGAGCTTATGACCGATACTGCAGCCAGACACCAGGGGGAGCTCTACTTGCTTTGGCTTCACTTTTGAGGAACTGTTTGGCTGTCCGTCTTTATACAGTCTATGGTCGGGAATATCAAAAATTTCTTATGACATAACATGAAATTACAATATGTGAACTTACCATCCACCTCCGTATATTCTGAAAACATCAGTAAACAACTTGTGATCTCTGACCTTATCCAGAAATGTTCATTTACAAGGTTGTGAATACCACAAAAGAGGCGTGTCCACGTGGACTTGTCTGGCGTTCACAAGAAGGCCTCATGGTGTGATGACTTTGGCTCGGTTTGAGCACCAGGGGCGATTTGTTTGTGACAAAAACGCGACTTCGAGCCAACTAACAGGTGCACTCCCCGGATCTGAGATAAACATCTTTTGTAGCTTCAAACTCATCAACTGATTTGGAAGAGAGAAAATGAAATACGGGTGTGAAAACAGCCCAAGAGTCCGTTAGCTCATCGTTTGTTTTCATGGCCCTCAGCTTTATTGTTGCACTTCACACGGACGCTTCATCAGATCATCTCCAGATGCAGCACCAAATGATGGATATATTTAGCTTGTTGCAAGCTGTTCAACATACCAGAGCATTAAGCAGCTATTTTCCCCGTAGAGACTCAAAAAAAGAGCTAAGAGGAGAGTATACCAGACTGTTAGATGGGCAATATCAGGCTTCAGTTGAAAGCTAATATTGCTCAACTGATGGATTCCCATATGACTTTGTAAGGTGATAATATATGATGTGTTCTTGTTGTGCGGGCCCCATGTGGCCTTAAAATCTGATAATGCAGGTTTAACGACTGCTTCAGCAAGTGTTTCTTGAGAATGAAAAACAAAACCAAAAAAAAAACGCAGTGGCGAGCATTGGTTTTCGCATCAAAAGGAATTTTTCATAGATGACATTTCCACATCACAGTAGGAAAAGTTAAATAATTAAATTGATTAGTGGGATCGCATGAAGTGACCAGAGCCATCGTTAATGTTATCCTGAACATCTGTGCTTTTCCTGCAAGTCAAAATTAGAAATATCTATTTTTTAAAAATCATTTGGAGCATCAAAATGACTCTAAGAGCAGCCTGAAGCCGTGAATCATGAAGTAAACAGAATTAAAACACCAGGACGATATCTGTCTTGCAATATAGACGAGTGCGCAGACACATAATCGGTGTGTGCTCTCATAAAGGTGTCCTCGGGAAGGGGGGAGGGCAGCCCATAAAGCGGGAACAATGGCGATTGTATAAACAGCATATGGACGAGTTTCATTATGCTAGCATGTGGTTTGTAGTGATTTGTTTGGGAATTGCATTATCTTGCAGCGGAGTCGGGAGTGAGCAGATGTGGCGGTGTTTCTGTCTGCTGCTCTTCTCTTCTCTCTCTCTCTCTTCTCCGTGTTTCATGCAGGGAGCTAAGTGGAGAAGCGGCTAATTACGCAGTTTACACCACAAACATAATTACACCCCTATGAGAGGTTACACGTTGAGTATGCAGTACGTACTGAACTCAAGGAAGCAGGGTGGAAGCATCTTCCCCTGTTTGTGTGTTTGTGTGTGCGCATGGCTCCATCACGGTTGCCTCAGTGAAGTGTGACTGGGAGGATGGTCTTAAAGCTTGCTGGACAGTTTAATATTTAATTAAGCATTCAAACAGCCTTTAAATCAGGATTATTAGAAATGCATGAAAGAGGCATTTGAACAGACCGACACAGAATATGTGTGCCTTGCCTTCCTGATCTTTACGTGTCTGCCTCAGAGAGAAACAATGCAGCTTGAAGCTCATAAATCTCCCTCCCAGAGGGACGTGGCTAATCGCAGATACACCACATGTCTGAAGCTCAGTTATTTAGCCAGATTATCAGTGCAGGAGGCAGGAGGCAACAATGCTGCGCACCACATTCCTGAACACACAAACTCAGGAGGTGGCGATTGCTGAAAATGACGCAAGCCCTGGAATAAATTCACTTTCAAAGAAGGGGAAGGGGAAGTTGGGAAAGCTTATATTAGAGTGGAGTTAATGCGTAAAAATGTTCTTGTGACGCTGGAGCTCACACACACACAGAGCGATCCATTAATCGATAACATGCTGTGATCATTTCAGCTCAGTCACTTTTATTTCCTGCTTAAGTGAACAGGAGAAAGGGAGGTGTCCAAATAGAAACAGGCTTGACACGACGTCTCGAATCAAAAAGCTGTCACCTTCGCACATAAGGTGTAATATTTGTACTTTATAGGTTTGAGGGTGCCTTTTAGATCACGCAGTGGAGGCGGACTGATCGACAGCTGCTGTTTTTATGGTAATTTAACATTATGTTGTTGAGTTATGAAATCAACAGCTACGACACTCGTGTGGAAATAGGTTGCGCTGACTTTAATGCACACAGCCGTGAGTGTCATGCCTCCTTTCTGCACTACCTTTTATTCTTTGTCCCCTGAAAACTGATGTTTGTCCCTTCATCCTGCTGAGTGTCCCAGAATTGTCAGAAAATGAAAAAAAAGCTGCTTTGTTGGAGGACGCCCAGAGTCTCCCTTCAGAAAGTAATTTCACCAAGTGGCACCGCAGTGTAGAGGCACTCTAAAGGTTAAAGATGAGGTAACCTGAGGTCATTTCGACCAGCGCTTTCATGAGCAGAGCCGCCACACCGAACACACGCGAAGACACGCGTGTGCAGTGAAATGTCAGGATGGCATGATCCACAGACTACATGGAGTGGTAATGCACGCTGAGAGTCGGTGCTCCACAGAGCACTTTTTTTCATATATATTTTACTCCAAACATCTCAGGAGTCCGTTTTACTTCAGCATGTCCCAGTGGCAAATATCACACAGAATGACTTTAAAGCTTCTGTTATGTAACACTTTGCCTCACTGTCATCTCAGAGTACCACACACAAATATGGTGGTTTCTGTTTCTTTATCGAACTTTGCGAAGGCGGCACAAGCAAACTATAAACTTGGTTGACAGATTTCAAAACATGGTAGATTTAAACACACTTTAAAGTAGATTGCACTTCTACACCTTTCATTTAATATTTTGTGACAGTTTATTTATCCAGTTGAGATATTTATTGTGCAAATCACAGCTGATCTTAGGGCTGAGTGTGCAGTTAGAAGAAGTGTCGGGTGCTTCAGTGGAATGTCGACTCAGACGTAGGGTTCCCATTGTCCAAAATGAAGCTGTACATTTAGATGAACATCGTACATGAACACTGAATCTACATGAACATGTCAGTTCACTCTAGCATTTGCTTGTCTGTGTATAATATAGAATGGACCCAGTATAACTAATCTGTAACTTGTGTTTTAAAGTATTTGCACAAAATCTTTTGTTCAGTGCTTCGATAACATAATTTAATTCAGTCAGAACATGAAGAAATACCGTGTTACCACCTCAGTTTTTTGGGTGGTTTCAGATTGGAACCATAAATTCAGCAACATGCATGCTAAAGTCTTTCATGCATTCATTTCAGTGATCACTGCTAGCTCATGTGTGGCTGAAAGGTTTTTAGTTATGCTGATGTGTGTTGGTGTACTGGCACACTTAGGTTTCTCTAAAAAAAAAAAAAAAAAAATGGAATGAGGAATGAGGTTGAAACTCACTCAGTTATCATTTCACATAAGACGTCTTACGGGAGAGGAATGCATTCAACTGAGAAAAGAAATATTTGCCCAGTTCTTCAGACTTAATGAGATGAAAACTCCAAAAGAAGCACGTACAAGTATTGAACTACTTAGGAGAGACTTCAGAAAGCAAACAGTGCCCACCTGTTTACTTTAATCTACTTTAATTTGGGTTTGAGTTATTGGGAGATACTCGCCTCTTTAAGGGATATTATTCGTTTGTCGACTAAAGCACAGCTGATTATTTATTTTCAAGACAAAATTATGTTGGAAGTCTGAGAATATAATCTGATTAGTTCATGAAAACAGTGCAAATATGTTTTCCAAAAGTGAACACATTAAGTTTCTGTAACACAGGCAGGTCTTGTTGTACAGATCTCAGTGTGCTCTTGTACTGGGACTGCATACACCGATCAGGCGTAACATTATGACCACCATCCTAATATTGTGTAGGTCTCTCCTGTGCCTCCAAAACAGTTGTGACTCATCAGAGAATACACATGGGCCTTCTGAGGGTGTCCTGTGGTGTCTGGCAACAGGATGTTGTTAGTGGGGGCCTTTAGGTCCTATGGGTTGAGAGGAGGGGCCTCTGTGGATCATCCCACAGATACTTGATCAGTTTGGGATCTATTGAATTTGGAGGCCAGGTCAACACCTTGTGCTGTTCTTCATGATTTTTTTGAGTTGTTCCTAAACCATTTTTGTGTCTGTGTGAGGCTGCATCCTGCTGGGGATGGCTGCTGCCATCAAGGAGTGTTATTGCTATGGGGTGGGGGTGCCTGGTCTGGTCTAGGTGGGTGGTACATGTCTAAGTAACATCCACATGAATGCCAGGTCCAAACGTTTCCCAGCAGAACATTGAATTGTCACAAGATGTTATTTACTTCTCGTGTTAGTGGTTTTAATGCAGCGGCTGATCGGTGTATAATGACAGTGTTAATGAGGTGCACAACAGGAAATAGGCCTACTGATCTTCCTATATTACATAATTTGAAGAGATATTCTGCTTAATAGAAACAGACATATTTTAACACACTTTGTTTTTGTTTGTTTTGTTTTTTTTTTAAATGAAGAAATGCACATGTCCCTTTCATAGCCCATATGTGAGAATGTGGCTGCACAGTCTGGTGTGTGCTAAGATGCTAGAAGGCCGTGTTATCCCTTCTAAGAAAAAAAAATATATTTTGCTTCCTGAGCTTTACTACATTGTAAAAAAACACATTTTCATACCACATCATCAATGGAGCCTCGCTGTGGCTCACCTAAGTTATTTCACAACCGCATACATCCTCATGTCATACCCTTGACCCATTTGCTGCTCATTCAGTCTGCGGCACTGTTAACACTCCTGCCTGAGAACTACATTTCTTTTTTTTGTATCAGCATAAGTAGTGGATTCTGAGATTGCCCTATAATGTGTGTTTGGGCTCATGAATGTTGAGGCCCCGCTGAGTGATTGTGAACTCAAGGGCAAACAATCTGTGACAAGATTCCTCCTACTTCAGGGCCAAACTGACTAAAATCCACATGATAAATAGTAAAAATAAGAAATAGTTAAAATCTCCACAGGAGTGTCTTGACTGAAATGTGGCTTTAAATTATTACAAAACCTGACGGCATTCATCTGCATCGAGGCCAAAGCATGTCAACAAAATGCAAAATAAAACTTAAATTATTGTTTGCTATAACTACACTGTTAAAAACTGCTGTAAATTTACATTGAAATATCAACAGTATAATCCTGTTATATCTATACGCAGGACATTACTGTACATTTTAGCGAGTGTGATGAAATGTAACAGTGTTTTACTGTAATGATAGCTCAAAGCTAAGATAACAGTATTTTAAAAGTATTTTTTTCCATTGCAAGCTGCCTGTGACACACAAGGGTGGCACTGGATCTTTGAACAGTCTTCCAGAGTACAGAGTGAGTTTCATCCTGTGTTATCCTAGTTCTTCTTCTGAAAGGTGCAGCAATCAAACACACATTGCAAATTTTATTTAAATAACATTACTTGTTGTCCCTAACATGCATATGACAGGCATCTCGTTTGCTAATATTACTATCTTAGTTAGCTGAACTGTAATTACCACAGAGTAATCTACCAACCTTTGTCTGTCAACCTTGGTTTGTCTGTTTGTACTGTTCAGTCAATATTGGTCAAAGTATGTTGAGGAGTTTTGAGAAGTTTTTCCACACTAATTCTGAAAAGACATTTTTGTTTTTTTTTCAGACTCTTCATCAGAATACATTCTGACAGAGAGACCAAGGCTGGACGAGGCAAAGTCCCATCAAAGCGGACGAGGAAGGTTGTTCATAAAAAACATGACACCTGTCAACCATCACGTCTCCAGGCTCAAAAAAACAAACAATGGGCTTTGAGTAGGATCTCATAAAAGTTTTCGAAGCCACTCATCTACACACACGCTCAAACTGACATATTCCATCTCCCACCAACATGCTTTCTGGTTGCCACCTACTCAGTAATTCACTGTGTCAGCCTTTGTGTTTGTATCTCGAGTTCAGTTTTGGACAAACTGCAAGAGTCAGTGAGTACTGTATGCATTATTTGTATGACTTGAAATTAGGTTCTGTTGGTTTTTCACTGATTTCAGTTATAATTTTTGAGATTTCATTTATTAAATGGCTGATGTTTTGTTTTGTTGATAAAGAGACACAAGGTTTTGAAGCTACATTATTTGTCTTAAAACTTCAAACTAATTCCAATGATATGTTTATACACTGTTCTAAAATGTGGTGTCTTCATAGCAAGACTGCCATGGAATAATTTATCAAGTTATCAAGTTATATAAATGCTTTTAGTATACAGTATACATATTAAAAAACTTGCAAATACCTCAAATATATCATTTGTGAAAAAAAGTGTAAATTAACCTTAATTAGCTGGTAATCCTTTGCCATCCTTTTTACAGGAAAATCTTTAAGAGTGTACTGTTTATTTCGTAAAATTAGTCGTCAATATGGATTTTGGTTTCAGTTCAGTAGGAGCTTTTACCTTCTAACAGTACCCGCTTTCGTAATCCTCTGCAAGTGAGTATCCATTTTTTAAATTTAGTCTCTTTTGGTGATAACATAACAGAGATTCTCTCTTGCCGTTTTGTCTTCAGTCTAATTAGAATCACTCTCTCCTCACTTCTTTGCCTTCCCATTTATCCTGCACCTTCTGCTAATGAGCTCGGCTTAATCAGGCATTCCATTTCACTTAGAAACTAATGAAATGTTCAGATCATTCACAAGGAGTTTTCATTTTTTTTTCAAAAAAAAGAAAAAAGATTTCTCTCTGTCTTGTGAAAAGCCGTCGTCTTTGTGCTCGCTCAAGAGTCACAGTAGATTACTTCAACACAAAGAACTCTCCTCTCCCAGCGTGTTCCTGGTCATAATTGGAGGGAAGGTTATCGTGCTGCGAAAGAGGTGGTTCGCAGAAGAATAATAGCATATTTCATTACAGATAGTCTCGGAATGAGGGTGTTCGGGGGGCTGTAGTGATTTATTGTGTTGTTTTAAGACTGCAGGAGGACATTGTGCACAGATGATATTGTGCGTTCCTTCAACCACTTCGGCCACACTTCAGAGGACTAGAGAGTCAGGGAGCTGGAGGACTGAAGGGACTGTGTGTTGGAGCTGGAGCTGCTAAATATTGGATTCTGATGCACTTCCTTTGCTAAATGTGTTTCCTACGATACAGCGAGATTAACAGTGTTGCTAGTGCTGGAAGTTTCACGCTTAAACAGGTAATTCTTAATTATTTATCGAATAAAAGAGTTTGGAATAATTCTGTCGGTTTTTCTAGTTTCTACTTTTTAATGCTGATTTAAAACGACACCAAAACATATTTACTACTTCCAAAACAGTGAGGGCCTGAGCACACTTAATGTGCACTGTTTGCAAAGAGGAAGATGCCTGTTGTATTGTTATTAATCTGACTTCACATGACAAGCAGTCTTTAGTACAGTTTTTTTTTTTTTTTCAGCTGTAGCTTTCTTGAAAAGGAGAGAAGTAAGTCTATTCACCTATCAGCCACAACATTAAAACCACTGCCAGGAGAAGTACATAACATTAACCGTCTTGTGACAGTTCAGTGTTCTGCTGGGAAACGTTTGGACCTGGCATTCATGTGGATGTTACTTAGACATGTAGCACCCACCTAGACCAGACCAGACACCCCCACCCCATAGCAATGACACTCCTTGATGGCAGCAGCCATCCCCAGCAGGATGCAGCCTGACACAGGTACACGCACACAAAAACGGTTTAGGAACAACTCAAAAAACATGAAGAACAGAACAAGGTGTTGACCTGGCCTCCAAATTCACTAGATCCCAAACTGATCAAGTATCTGTGGGATGATCCACAGAGGATCCTCCCCTCAACCCATAGGACTCAAAGACCCCCACCAACAACATTCTGTTGCCAGACACCACAGGACACCTGTGGACATCAGTGCCAAACCACCACACCACTGTGCCGCCCTGCTACAATTTGTTGCTGTATGATTTCCATGCTATAAGTACGTTGTTTTGTTTGGATTTTGGAGATACAGAATGAACATCTGCCTATTTGAACAATATGGCAGTCAACAGAAGAAGTAATTCACTGAAACTTGAATTCCCTACTTCTGTTTTTGTATGGATTATCAGCAAATAAGATTTTACTGCTCTTCCATTTCCAGAAAATATAAAACTTCCAATTTATAGCAGCCTGCATGGGATTAAATGATGATTTAAATCTAAAATTAACCGATTCATGATCCAGCCAGTAGCTGAATGTGAATCCCCCGTGGAGCGGAGCCGCGAAGCATTTGGAGGCTTTTGGAGAGTCGGGCGCTGATACTTTACATCAAGTGATTATCAAGAGTTCAGTGAGTTCCAGGTGATAAACAAAGCAATTGAGATTGAGATTCATCATGTGAATTACAGGCAATCTTAGGGCTGAGTGCGCAGTTAGCAGGAGTGTCAGGGCTGGGATGAGGCCAGCTCAGATGTAGGGTGTCCATTGTCTAAAACGAGGCTGTAAATTCGGAGGGTGAATGTCACTTTGCTCTAGCGTTTGCATGCCTCTGTAGTAGAATACATGCAGTATAACTAATCTGTAAGTTGTACAGTAATCTCAGTGTTCGATATGTTTGTTCAAGTGTGGCTGAAAGTTCTTTTAGTTGTGTTGAGATCAGTGTTTTGATGTATCGGGTCATGGGTTTAACCATTCTCTTTGTTTTTCTGTGCTCCCTTCAGAAAACCAAACGCAGTCAGGAGGCAATTCACATGAACCGTTTCACATAAGGCACGGTACGGAGGCGTAAATCGTTTAAATGAGAAAATGTTGATGGTTTTCTGAATTAATAAGACATCTCGCAAGTCCTTATTTAGCTGCTTCAGAGCGACGTCTCAAAGCAAACAATGCCCACCTGAGAAATTCTGAGAAAATAATCTGATTTTATTTAGTTTGTTTTTTTCCCCCCAAGTGAATCCATTTTGCTGCTGTGTCTTATACAGGCACTTAGGCTACAAATAAAAAGAAACACAAAGTGATATCAATTTGATTTAAGAAGAATAAAACAAAAGCTGGAGCTCAGAACTGGATCAATTTGAATGAAACTGATCAAACCGGAAAATAAATAGGACGGGAATTATTAGTCCCACGCTAAATTTATTCAAACGCGAGGACAATCTGAAGGCATTAAGCTTTGATTTGAAAGAACTGTAAACTGGATCGGACGCCAGGATTTCTGTGTGTTTGTTCCAAGATGCCGAATCCTGCTTCTCAACGTTTAGGCTGAATGCAAACCTGATGACCTGTGCTAATAGGCTGACGTATTTTCCTTGATGTGGAGTCCAACAGAGCCTCAATTCAGCTGCTTTTCATCTGTGAATCCTCATACGTTCAGTGTGCATTGTATCTAACCCACGCACATTGTGTACACACATTAATTATTTCCTAACAATCGTAATTTAAGGTAAAGCCAGCTTAAAGGCCTCATTAGATAATCTGATTTGGAGCCAGTAACGAGGATTTTATTCGTTCGTGTGTGTTATTTAGGTAGGTTCTGCTAGCTCGTGGGTTATGCAGACCTCCAGGCAGAAGTAGGACGCATATCTAATGTAGGTTAGCATTTAAGAGAGAGCAGGACTATCTGTCTGGAACAATTCACCGGAGACAATGTGTGTGTGTGTATTTCAGCCGCCCGTGTGCATAACCTAAACAGCACCTCAAGGCATGTTTATATGTATGTGTGTATGTGTGCCTGCTACCCAGGAGGGAAGCACGAGCACAAGTTCCCCCGGCCTGTGGAGTAAGTTAGCTGTCATCAGTAAATAGTTGCCTGTGTGGTACTGGGCCAGTGGGCAGGCAGAAATAATGAGGACTGAAGATGGAGCCAGATGGAGCTTCACTTCACACAGCATGATTCTGCTCGACTTTGTAATGGAAAGAGTTTTGTTAAGGGAAAGAAGAGGAAGAAAAAAATAAAACAACAGAGGGCTTTGGGTCAGTTTCTGTCCTTTGTGCCAAAAATAGGAGAATTGTTATTAGTGCTGACAATTATGACCTGGAAGTAGCCAGCATATGGGAACAATCTGGAGTCTAATCAGATCAGCACTATTTCAGTTTCAGCTGCTGAAATTATTTTGTAGTTGGTGATAAAATGATATTTTGGAAG
Source organism: Chelon labrosus (assembly GCF_963514085.1). NCBI lineage: Eukaryota > Metazoa > Chordata > Actinopteri > Mugiliformes > Mugilidae > Chelon > Chelon labrosus. The sequence continues at coordinate 13,806,906 of NC_140350.1, read as the reverse complement.
ATGTAACTAACTGTGACTCCACAGGATTTTTTGTTTTTTAACCTGGCTTGGCGCTTAGTGAACATCTACACGTGCTCGTGGGCTTTCGTGGACGTGTCTGCTTGTTTTTGTGTCTGCAGCGCTGATGTGTGTGTTTGCAGAACAAATGGTTTAGTGGAGTGTGCAAGCACGGCCAGCTGTATTTGTCTGCTGTAAACCCCCCAATCTGGTATCACCAGAGCACATTGTCTGAGTCACCCAAGTGTGTATGTGTGTACTGTGTGCGCCTTGCTCGTCTTTGTGACTTAGGCTTGAACTCGTCATGAATCGTAGGAAATTGTATGAAAGGCCCGTGTGCTGTGTTTCTCTGAGCTCTCTTTTAAGATTTGAGCAAAAGCCACGCAGCAGTCACTGGGCATGAAGTGATTGGGGAGAAGTTGGATGTAGTTCTTTTATGCTGTAATACGTTGCCTGCAGTGAGGCCAAATATTACATCAGACTGAAGTGCTTAAGTGACAAAGGCGGTTAGTGGGAACAACTATTTTTAGTTTGAAATGAACAATGAAGAGCATAGAAAGGGGAAAGATGATGTTAACAGCCGGCGTTTAGTCGAACATAACGGTTTTATATTCAGCTTAGAAATAAAAGAAGGTTGATTGCACTTATTACTCTATGGAGATACTACTCCATTATTATATCACACGCTACAAAACGTGGTAACAACATATACCACCACACACAAAAAATAGACAATATCAATATTGTTCTTCCCTCTAAATCTAAATAAGCCACTCTTAAAAGGGTACGTACACGCAGCCTTGCAGGATGCTCAACATCTGTTCCTGCCCCTGCAAAGGTAATAAATCAGGAGAGTTTTTCAGGGGATACAAGACAAGACAAAAGAGGGCACAAATCATAGAAGACTGGAGAGACCGGGGCTTGCATCCAGGATTAGATTAAGCCCTTGGAGACAAATTTTAACAAAATTGTCAAAAACGAAGAAAGATTTCACATATTTGTTTCCATATTCGGGTAAAGGTGCATGCTTAATGTGATATATATATTTTTTTTACTTGCATGCAGTGCAAACATAACTTAAAACACAACACTGGCATGTAATCCCTGTCTGATTTGACATGGTGAACCTGTTGTAGCTGAAAAAAACAACAACAAATCTAACGGGAGCTGTGAAACTCAGCTAAAACGGCAAGATGAGGCTGTTAAAGCACAGCGTGATGGAATTAGCAGATCCGCAGAGGTGATAATTCAATGTAGATGCATCACTACAAGCAACATATTTCACAAGGTGTGGTTGTTATTGTTTATGCAAAACACTCGCGTCGTCGCTTATCACAGAGCCGTGTTTAACAAGTGCACCGCCACGCCTCGTAATGCTGGACTTTAAAGGATGACTGTGAACCACCTGCTGACCAGGACACACTTATTATTAACAATCAGCAACTGGCCTTTATGGAACATAAATGTTAAAATGTAAACATGAAAATGAAAATAAATGATGTTTAAACTAGTATAACATGCAGAAATAAACATGTTTCTAGGCTGGTTCAGAAAACAGTTTTGGTCTCTATTGCTAATTCCTCCATTCATAACAGTTGTGCAGGGGCTGTACCCTAACTCTAAAGGCTCTTTTATAGTACTGCAGGACATAGATGGCATAACCTACGTACGTAGCCTACGCCAGTGCAAGCCACTTATACTTGTTTGTACAAATGTTTGTATATCCGACCTCCTCAGTTAACCTTTCCTCGATGTGTTCCATCTTTACTGATCCAAAACAGGAGGAGCAGCTGGAAATACCAAAGCGAGCGGAAACACGCTACTATCAAGCGGGCCGATCACAGCTCTTGCGGTCTGTGTCGCCGCTGCGCGTAGTTACATCAGCTAGGGTCTGCGTATGCCTATACCCTAACCCTTATTATTGGGGATCAATTAGCCCAGAGTTATACCTCAGGGCTATACCTCTTGGCTAATAGGCTACCCGATATAGGCTAGTATCGGGTAGCCTTATAGGCTAAGAGGCTATAGGAGGAGTTGGGTACTTCCAAGATGGCGACGCCCGGTTTCAACACACTGAGCTTCAATTAAGCTCCTCAGGAAACCTATGGGTGATTTAACAGATCGTTCATCCATCTTTACATACCGTAAATGCCTCATTAGTTTTTTTAAACCATCTTCAGGATATTTTTTGCTTTGTATTTGATCAAAAATAAGAACCCACCGCCACCTCTCAATCAACAACTTGAAAGAAACTGAATACAAAGATATTAAATGACATTTCACTATTATAACGTAATCGGACTGTTCCCTCTTAAAATCGTTCATGTTAATATGTTACCCTACTCCTACGGAAGTCTTGTTTGTTTTGGTCTACATATAGAATATACTGTAGCAACTCAAGAGCGATTTACTGAGAAGCGACTCTGTTACAGCTGAACAGAGGAAAAAGTCTTGCAGAGTAATGGGAAGGGGAGGAGATGATTTACTTGACAAGGATGGAGGAAGTGATGCATCTCAGAAAGCCGCTGTGGAGGAAGAAAAATGGGAGGAATCCACACAGTGGGATGAAGAGGGAGTGACAGGGTGACATGGATGGGTGTCGCACCCTCCTCCATTTCTATTGGTCTTAAAGTGATCAAAGTGTCTGCAGCGAAGACAGCCATCTAAGAGGCACAGAGGGAGGCAGAATAACAGTGGGAGAAGAAGAGGAAGGCAGAGGGAGGAAAAAGGAGCGAGGGAGAGAAAGACTGGAGCAGAAGCTGAAAGAGAGGGAGAGGCCGCGAGGAGGAGGTAAGAGTGTGAGGGTGGGAGGAAAGGGAGGAACAGCAGGAGGCATAAACACTTCGAATGTGAATCATAGGCATCTGGCAGGAACGGAGAGGGAGGTGGAGAGTGAGATGTGAGACATAAGGAGAGGTGACAGAGTTAGAGAGTGGGAGAGTAAGACAAAAGTAGTCAGAATGATGGAGAAAAATTTGAAGCAGAGCGGGTTTGATGGAGGAAAGCTGTGAGAAAGGCAGGGATGACGAGCAGAGAAAGAGAAAATAGAGTGTAATACATGTAAATCACCATGTTTATCCCTATGTCCTTCCTCGTGGATTTCTTCCCATTTATTTTGTTAAATCTTGTAAGAGTGATTTCCATGCTCGGGTGTGTGTGTGCGTGCGCGTGTGTGTGGTTGAGCAGGAGGGAGGAAGAGAGTGAAAACTGACAAATCTTGTCAACTTGCTGCCCTCCCACATAATCTGCTGACAGCTTCTCTGTCCAGTAAAAAATAAAAAATAAAAAATAAAATTCTATTGCCTTTCTTCAGATATTCATGAGTTCCCCGACGGAGTGCAGCAGTTTTAGAGAGAAGCAGTGAGTGACAATGGGAGCTGAGTCCCTGTTTTAGCAGAAGAGAGCAGAAGCGATTCATAGCCTCCACTTGTTCATCGGGAAGCAGAAAGTTACGGGCAGATTTGTTCCATTTCTGCAGAAATTATTCATCAGCAATTATTCAGTCTCCTGCAAACAAAGAAGGTTGTGTTGTGACGGCTGTGCGTGAGTCACATTCAGAGTCATACGAGCGCTGATGTTAGTGTTTCAGGAGCAAGATCACAGGGGAGCTTAACGTACGAGATGTTCCCTGCAGCTTCTGCTTCTGATAACGTGTCTGTCTGAACACAAGTTCAGATTCATTATAAAAAAATGTGTGCTCACGTGAATGTTTTGTTAACATATCTTGCATGACCTTTTTTTTTTTTAAATGAAGAAATAAAGCTTAATATTACATCTGACATATTATTTTGTCATTTTAATTTAACTTATTTGATCATTCTTTGAGCATCCATGATCGGAGTTTTATGCTGCACACTGCACAAAGTGAAAGGAGATGTGCTGCTTGTCGCCTGCAGCTCTTCATCCAACAGATCACTGTGGCTGTTCCCTGTTGTTTCATTACTCCCGCCAATATTTTGAACTAATCCAGCATTAAAAAAAAATTACAAAACGATCACAAAACACATTTGATGTGAAGACTTCATAAGAAAACTCTAGTTTTTGCTCGTTTTGACATGTGTTTTGTGACTAGTGTTTTGCCATTTAAGTGCTCTTAATGTGAAGGTCCAATGGTTTGTGGAAAAGTGTAGCATTCAGTTATATCCAGATATATATCCATTTATAGAGATTACATTAGCAGTAACTAAATGCAGCGTTGTCTTTACTGTATAAACATTGAATTCTTTCATTAGCAGACCTTTGATTAAATCACCTAGTGTTCCCTCATTCAGGGATTGATGCCTTAATAGACGTTTATTTAAATGAAAATCTTGGATATTCCCACACTTATCTCATAGGGAAAAAAAGGAAAGGGAGAAACTAGCCGTTAATGGACACCAGTTGTATTAGGTTGTGGTTGTTTACAGAAACAAGTCAAGCAAGTTACTGATGGGTTATATCCACAGAGTTTCCTATTTAAAACTCTACTTCCCACTATCCTTAGAACTCAAGAAGCTACTCGGATGAGTGGTGAAACGTCTTCTCAAAAAAGTCTAGTTGCCTTTTTAAACACTATTTGGATATACCTTGACCTGGATGACTGAGAACCTTCACAGACATTCACACGCTTGATTCGGGTCAATGTATCTCCAAGACAAAACTGCGTTAAGCTTACCAAGCAGTAATGGGTTTAACAGTTTAACCTGGTATTATTTACTTACATGCTTCATCAGCTAGAATATGGAACATCGTCTAATTTTTACACAATAATTGACTCTTAAACTGATTGTTCCTGTGTTTATCTGAGTTTTGTATAATTAACCCAACAATTACCAGTAAACTGACAACGGTTGTAAGGTAAAAGCTTGTCTAACACTAGATAATAAAAAATTTTCAAATTTTGAGTAAACTTTCAATCAAACCAGCCATAACATTATGTCAAAACAAGTTAACCCATTTTTACGCCTGTGTTGCTACACTGACCCAACCTCCCAGTCAGGTTTGACCCAGTGGTTTTCAGTGTGCAGACGTCCACTGGCAAAATAGGTCATTTGTGATTAGCCTATTTCACAGCAGACGTTTTGACAGTGGGGGAAGCACATGCCGATTCATGATGGCTCAGTTCCATTAAGTGTTTCAGCAAGCCATGGCAATGAACCAGAATGCACGAAAATCAGGACTTCACCTATTTGCAACGTAACCACAAAATAAGACTTTCGTCAAAAAGGCCTCTTGTTTTTTTGTTGTTGTATTTTTGTCTGACATATAAATCCCCATCACATGGTTGTGTGGCAAAATAATCTCAGCTCAAAGTAATGAAAAGACAATAATAATCCCAAGTGGTGATGTCAAGGTCAAGACTGAATTTCCGAGTTCAAGATCCATGTGAGCGTTAAACAGTCTCTTCCAACCCTTTATGTCCTATATTTGGTTTACGCTCCATTAAATGCAAAGGTCAAGTGGTTATTTACCTCCTCAGCTGCTACAAGGCTTATCCCCCTTTGCAGGGAGTAGCAATCTCTGCCCAGCTTTACAAGATTTAGAGGAGACACAATCAAATCTGAGAAAATTAAATACTCACTCAAGTGGCAGCACTACAATATGGGAAGATCTATATCTGGCTTTTACAGACATACTGTATCTCCTTAGGTCAAGAAGTTATTCTGCCGTTACACTTATTGGTGTTGTTATTATGCTATTTGAGTTGTACTCTTTTGGTTTTTGGCTCTTTACGAATGAACACTAATGGACTCATTATACTTCAAGGACAGCTGATGAGCCAGGTGGTGGGCTTGCGGACAGAATGATAAACGAACTAAACAGCGAATCCCACACCTGTTATTCGAGCACCAGTATGTTTTCTATCTACATTTTGTCCAGTATTTCTATTGATGTGCAAACAAAAACCATTAAAACCGTTAAATATAAAAAGTGTCACATGACGGGTTTCTCATCTCCCACAGTTAAAGTTTGGGCTTAGCAACAAGCTGTATTTTGCCAGTTTGACTCTGAGCTGTGTAAGCTTTACCTGCCCTTTCTGGTTGAAAGATAAATGATGGATGATGAAAGACTGAGATTTGAGAATATGCACTGAAATGTTCCTGCAGCTACTCATATTGAAATACTGTAAATAAAAGGGCATCCTATATTACATTCAGTGGGTTATCGGTCCAATAATCATTATGTTTCCTCATTTGGTAAAAGCTGTTAATTTAAATACATTAGGCCAAGG